>NW_027556180.1:113851598-114544098 GCF_003287225.1 Phascolarctos cinereus
CCCTGTAATATCATACACATGGCCTCACAATGATTTATGCCACAACAGATTCTTGGAAACTCATAAGACAGCAAAATGCCATTTGCCTCCTTCTCTTTCTCACTGACCCATGAAAAAAGAAGAGAGGGGGGAATCTTGTTCCTCTACAAACTGTATATCATGCCATTTTCCCTTTTTGTATTAGATGGTACTCCTGTATTGGTATGACAAAAAAGCTGATGCAGTTTTATATGGATAGTTGGGGAATAAGATCTAAAAGTGACTGGCCAATAGCTGAAAGTGAATGAGTGGCTCGAGATTAGAGAGAAGTGAATTCATTTCCCAACATCACCAAATGAGTTCACTGTTGAAATTTAAGGTGATAATAGTATATACACTATTCATACCTCCCTAAATTGATTGTTCATCAAGTCAGGTGTTCAGACTCTCTAACTTATTGAATTTTTTATCTTTTCTTCCTGCATCCTAATTTCTTATTAGAGGATAATTTAGTTTCCTAATGTTTATGTTTGTTTGTTTTGGTGTGTTTGTGTTTTAAAAAGAAATATCACTCTTATGTGTAGAAAAAAATTAATTATGTGTGAGAAGATATAGATACTAGTCTTATCTTTGCCACTATCTCATAATGTTATCTTGGACAAGCCATTTAAGTTCTCTAGGTCTTAACTTTCTTCATGTCTAAAATACAAAATTAGGCTAAATGATTACTAGGAGCTCATCTAATTTGAATTGTGGTTAGATTTTATAATTTTTGGAAGAAAGAAAGGAAGGATGAAATGAAGGAAGGAATTTAAACTTGAATGTAAGTTACTTGCTTTTTACCAGAAGGGATTATTTCACTCAATGCATTTGGACCACCAGCATTAATCATAGAATACGTCCCATAGTAGGTGTTTAATCCATTCGTGCTGATTAAATTTATTGGAGGAAGGACAATACATCTATACATAATCTTATGTTCTCCTTTACGAATTTTTTTTTCCAGTTGAAGGTGTCTGATTTTTATGGCAGTCAAGGAGAAAATATGATGGCCTTTACAATCAACTTTACCAGTGCACCTCCGTATTGTAAAGTAAAGCAGAAATGTCATGATTACCTCCTGTTACCTGTTCTGTTATTTTCCAACTTCTGTCTCTCTTAACAGGGGGTAGAGTAAACCTTTAAAATTTGACTTCAAAATGGAGGAGAGATCAAATGTTTGGGAGAGAATCAGAAATGATCTATATTACGTTTTGTTTTACTTGTACTTAGTTTGAATGAGCAGGTTGCGCTATTCACTGTGGTGAGACTTTGATTAAACAGTCCAATACTCTTAAATCAAAGAATGCCACAGACTCTGTGTTACTGCAATGAACAACCTACCCACTTGTATATAACACCCCCCCTTTTATTAATAATCAGTCATCCAGAAATTCAATTATCTGACACCAGTTTCTTTGGTGTGAAATACGATGGGATTTTTTTTCTTTACCTCTATACATAAACAGTGTTTGTAATGACAAATAATATACAGATATATACTTAGATAGATCTGTGATCCATGTATC
This sequence comes from Phascolarctos cinereus, assembly GCF_003287225.1. NCBI lineage: Eukaryota > Metazoa > Chordata > Mammalia > Diprotodontia > Phascolarctidae > Phascolarctos > Phascolarctos cinereus. The sequence continues at coordinate 113,853,146 of NW_027556180.1, forward strand.
CGTCTAAATCCTCCACTGATATAGTTCTGAAACCACCCATGCCATCTCATTCAGTGTGATTCTCACTCATGTCTTTTTATACACCCTCCATTAAAGATCAGATAATTATGAAGGACCTTCATTTAGTTCCATTCCAGGCTGTCAGTTATTTCTCATTGTCATTGCATGACTGGCACATTTCCTATTCTGGTTGTATACACTTTTGATGATGGTATTTGTGCCTTGGAGTTCTCAGGCCAAAACCTTTACAGATGTCTGTTTTATGTAGCATGTGGGAGCCTTTGCATATAAGGCCTCTAAAAATGCTACCCCAGTTTCATAGCACTTTGTGGGTCTGCACCCACTTAAAACTATAGTGCATGGACCATAATTATGCATTTATTTTTTGCTTGTTATCCAAATTACATACCCCAACAAAACAAAATGTTCTGCAATCATGGATGGCCGAACTAGAATGCACATATTAGAATTAAACTTACTATTAGTGAGGCCTCCTTAAGTATACCAAAGAAGTAACCAAGTTCAGAATGCATCAGAGTCAATCTTTGTGTAAACATCTAGCAAGGGAAGGGAAGCCATGGTGTTTGCTCAGAGTACCATCATTTTTTACTTAATCTTAGCAAGTAGGATTGATTTTTTTTTTTATTTTTAAATATTTCCCTTTTCAAATGCAAGTACATTAAGAAAGTGATTGCTGTTGTTGTTGTTATTTGTCCCTTGTTCTCAAAGAGGACCAATGACTTCAGGAGGGGGATGTCTTGACTTACAAGTGACTTTGATTTAAGCGAGGCAGAGCTGTGCCATCAGCTTCACTCTCTATTTCAGTCATTGGAGTTCCGTGGCAAGACTTAACTCAAGAAGACTGGCCATGGCCCAGTATTCAGTGAAAGAAGGCCTTTTTAAGTTAAGGTCCCAGGTCTCAGGTTTCAGGCAAAGCCCATTCAATAATTAAAGGCTAGGTATGAATTGAGGCAAAAGATGACCTAGTTTGCCTTTATAAAAGATCTAAACTGCCATAGTCTAAGCTATGCCAATGAGGGCATTGATTGCCATCAAAGAGATATACATAAAGGACTTAATGCTCCATTACAGAATAGGAACCAATAGAATTATCATAGAATAAGAACAATTCTGTGTTGCTGCTATAGAATCAGGGAAGAGATTGTGGTTAATTTAAAGAAGTACATATGTAGCTGTAGTTATTATACTATAGTCTATGAAATGCATTTACTGTAGCAATGGCTGTAGCATTTGAAAGGCACATTGGGTATGCAATATCCTGAGCTGAATTTTTGTCAATATAAATATGGGTGATTCCTCTGTGTTTGTTACTTTCTTCAATCACACCATATTTAATCTCTGTATTCCAGCCAAAGTTCATCTCTTTGAAGGCCAAATATATTGGAAAACTGGAAACACCATGCTCCAAGAGGGTGTACAGAAGAGGCTGCAGCTAGAACACAAGCGCACTCTGGGAAAGTATGATTTGCAAACCTGCTATAGCACTAAATGCTAAGTACCCATTCATTTGTAGAGATTGTTGTACTGCTGAAGGAACCTGAAAACCAATACCTTCTACTTGCCTGGTCATTAACTAGAAGTAGTTATTCCCAAGTTCCAATTGATTGATTTTTTTTATGATGAAAACTGAGACACCCACTTACAAAATACAAAATAAAACCTGTTGCATTATTTGACTTTTTGAGGTAAGTATATTGTCTAGTCTACAGAGTTAAAAATAGATAGTTTTCATTAATTTTTAAGATGTGCAATGTTATTGTGATATAAAAGTGTTTTTATAAGCTTATTCTTTGCTTAATACATTAAGGTAGAACTCTATATGTTCAAAATAAATACCAAAATGTTAATCACCATATAAAAATACAATACTAATAACAATGAGAATAACAGATTGCTTTCCAAGGAATATCATTATCTCAGATGTGTCCTGTTTTTTAGGACTAAACTAATTCATGAAGTATCTTACTTACTAATAATTATTCATTAGGACACATTCAAAACAAGAAAGGTATTGAAAATAAATACTTTTAAATATAATATAATACATCTCTGTAAATATTAAATGCCTTCAAAACATACACAAAATGATTGTTTTTAATGATAAATTTCAACTGCATTATGTAATTAATTGCAATGGCAGATAATAACTTCCACTTTTGATATGCTAAAAAAAAAGCGGATCAGAGGTATTTTAGTATTGTTGGAATGGAAAGTTAGTATGGAAAAGAGCATTTTAAAATTTAGCCACACATTATATTTATTCCTTTTACTCTGTATGTGACAAAATCAGTTAATCTTTTGAGGCTCTGTTTCCTCATTAGTAAAATGGAAATAATAACATCTATCTCATAGGCAAGTAGCAAGGTACATAGGGTGCTAGGCCTAGAGTCAGGAGGACCTGGGTTCATATTCACTTTTAGATGTTTTCTAGCTGTGTGACCCTGAGTGATTCATTTAACCCTGTTTATCTTAGTCTCTTATCTGTAAAATGAGCTGGAGAAAGAAATATTAAACCACTCTACTATCTGTAAAGGAAACTCCAAATTGGGTCATGAAGAGTTAGATACAAGTGAAATGACTGCACAGCGCCAAACAAAAATCTCATAGCAGCAGTATAAGAATTGAATAAAATAACGCATGAAAACTATTCTTTATCATTTGGACCCTTCTTAGTACACTTTACTCTCATTTACTTACTCTAATGTATAGGCTAACTGTTCTTGGTGCATGACATTCTGCCTCTATCTCCAAGCCTTTTCGTTCATTATCCCTTTGACTCCCTTTTACAATCAGTTCAAATTCTGCTTCCTGTAGGAGGACTTTCCTAAATTCCCCTAGCAGCTAAGCCCTTCCCCTCTGAAATTTCCTCCAATCTATTCTGAATATATTATGTATATACCTCGTTATTTTCATGCTTGTCTTCCTCATTAAAATGTGAGTTTCATGAGGATAGGGACTGCTTTTTTCTTTCTTTGTATTCCCACTGCTTAGCATATATGCCTGACATATAGCACTTAATAAATACTTCTTGATGACTCATATGATACTACCACCACTACCACTACCAGCACCACCACCATCATTACTACTACTACTACTACTACTACTACTACTACTACTACTACTGCTACTGCTACTACTACTACTACTACTACTACTACTACTACTACTACTACTACTACTACAACAACTACTATTACTACTACTTTCAATAGATGTGTGAAAAAACATGCATCTTGGGGAATTAAACAGCAAACAAATTCTATTAAAAAAAGCAAATCTTCCTTCACATTGTTTTTGAAAATGACTAAGGAAGCCAAAATCACGATTTAATAGAACTTTTCAAATTTCAATTGTAAATCAGACCGAAAGTTAGTCTTATCCTCTTTTGTTCTTCATGGCTCTTTTAAAAAAAAGTTTTATTCAATTTACATTTCCTCCTTCCTTTTGGCATTGCCCTTTAAGGAAGTTTACTGTACAAAAAGAGTTAATGTAGTGAAAATCATTTAGTTCCTTGTGATTTAGATGCCATTTACAGTTCTCCAGTGTTAAATGTTAACTGTTAAATATACCAAATAACTTAGGATTGAGTTTAATTAAAAGAAGATAAATGCTACTCTGGACACATGAGTTGCTTTAACTGTTTTTTATCTATACAGGAAATTTTCATTTGTGTCTTTAGAATATTATCATCTTGCTAATACTACACACAGCAAAATAAAAAGGCACAAAGCATGTTTAAAAATAGTTTCCATAAGGGTACGTGACTCTTTGTGTCCTATAAAAAGAGGTAGTGATAGTGTCAAATAACATTTGCGTAGAGCTTGATTAAAATAGGCTCTCAAGTTTTTACAAAGTACAAAGTCAGTCGAATTACTAAAATGGTCATTATGGATCCAGTTCTATACAATCTACAAAAAAAAAAACGGTATGGACCAGTTACTGGTCCTATAACAAGCTTTCAGGAAAAAGGAGCCTAATTTTCTAGATCATTGAAATCAATGTCATTTTTTTTTCATTTCTCCAACATGGGTTCTGTGAAGATTAGTTACATATCTAGCATACACTGAAGTGCATATTAATGGTGGCTTAAACTGTTTATTAATGATAGTGATGTTGATCAATTCATAAGTGTCTATTAATAACACTAATAAAAATAACAACAAAGATAACAAGAAAGAGAGAGGTGAGGAAGACCTGGGTTCACATTGTGTCTCTGGCTTTATTCCTCAGAAAGTCACTTGATCTGATTATCAGTGTTCTAGGCAGCAGAAATACTGACCTGCATTGGTAAAGGGAATTTCCTCACCTGTAGGTTCCCATCACTGATGAAATCAGAGAACAGTGCCTATTTCAAACAATCATAGTAACTAACATTTATATGCCAATTTAAGCTTTACAAAGCATTTTCCTTAACACAGTTCCCTCATTTTATAGATAAAGAATCTGAGATCAGAGTTAGGACTAGAACTTGTATCCTCTAACTCTAAAATTTTTATATTGAATAAATAAAAAACTGAATAATGCAAACAGAAAGAGGTTACTTTCTCTTAATTCTAAGGAGATAGAGGCTGCCTGGTAGAGAAGAAAATGTACTGACTGGGTTCAAATCCTGCTTTTGATACATAATACCTGTCATTTAAATTCCCTGGGCCTCAGTTTTCTCTTCTATAAAATGAAGGGGTTGGGCTAGATGGTGTCTTTGAACCCCTATATCTCTAAATTTTTGATCCTAAGATAAATTGATTCAATTCTTACTATAGCATCCAAATACATTAAACAATTTCAGTGTGAAAGCATGGAACTATGGATACAAAGATGAAACATATTGCCTTTCCTTCCCTCAAGGTGTTTATAATCTACTAGGAAAGGGGAAGACATGAATTCCATGAATTCAGATAAATATGAAGTCTGTAGAATGTGACAAGTACAGGAGCAAGATTCAGATGGCCTAAAAATACGAGGTTTAGACATTTTTTAGCTGGGGAAAGTAATGAAGATTTAATGGAGGTTGTGTAATGTGACTTGGATTCTGAAGGAACAAGTTTTCAAAAGCTAGTTTGAGGGGAAGCAAGTTGGTAACTGCATGAGAAAATACAGAAGGTAGAAGAGCTAAGGTTGAGGTTAGGAAACTGACATTGTAGCTGGAATATGTAGAGTGTGAAAGGGAGTAGAATAAAATGAGACTAGAAAAGCAGAGTGGAGGGCTTTAAATATCAGATCAATGAGCTTATGTACTGTTAGCTAGACAACAGAGGACCAGTGCCTCTGAATTAGAAAGAGTGATTCAGTAAATATTTGAAGCATGAATGAGAAAGAAGAAATTATAAGTTGAGAAACCATTCATCAATAGTTTTTTTTTTTTTAGCTTAATCCAGAAAGAGGCAGTGGTGTTTAATGGATAGAGAACTAGGCTTGGAGTTAGAAAGATGAGTTCAGATCCGACCTGATATATACCAACTGCGTGACTGTTGACAAGTAGATAACCTCTATAGGCTTCGGGCACTCCCAAAGACTTATTTACTACATGATAGATAGTTAGTGACCTGCTTTGGTTGAGTACATTCCAATGAAGAGTGTTTCTGCAATTGATGAAATCACAGCTTCTCCATGTATTCAAATTATATAATTCAACTGTTCAGTAAGGTTCTACTTTGATGCATTTTCTTGATGTTTTAGTGACACTTGGGTAACATAAGATATGCCAGTGGGGCCCAAGTTCTGATAGGTTATATCAAACTAAAAAGACATCTCATATGGTCTCAATGACATATGCTTGAGGAATAACCTAGCGATGTTGTGAAGTCTCATCCCTAAAGAAGCAGATGAACTTTTTTTTTTTATTTAAACCCCCTGCCCCTGCCCTAGTCACTACAGGTCATGAAGGCCATCTATTAAGGCACAGAGGGATTATGATGTGTCAGTAGGGGAAAGGCTATTTATAGTGATGAATCCACAGCTCCTAGGAAATATTGAAACATATGAAAACTCACTTGTAGAAAAGTAGTAAAATATCTAATATTTTATAAACATGTTCTTAAACCATTGAGAATCTGGAAATACTATTCATACCACAGAGATGACATGCCCTTAGGAAGTAATGTAGAATAGATGCATAACAAACTTAATATTAGTATATATGCTTTCACAGTTTTGCTGAGCACATGGTCATAGCTGAGCGTATGGTCATTACTGAAAGACAGAATACCCATGTAGTTGATGTCTTAGCTTAGCATTCATTATGCAGATAAGACTGTAAATACAGTGTAGGCACTGACTTTGCTCACCAGAAAGAGTGGATAGAGCAATATCTGTACAGTATAAGAAGGTATTTTGGGTACCAGCAGGACATAGTAGGGTGCTGGACTTAAGGCCTAGAAGTCCTGGGTTCAAGTCTCAGAAATTCAGAAACATTATGTAACCCAGAGCATGTCACTTAATTTCTCAGCACTCTAGGCAACTCTCTAGGAATATATGCAATAAACAAAGTGCCAGTCTGCCTGACAGATGAAGTTGCTTCACTTAGAAGTTCCTTAAACTTACGTAATAGGAGTTTCAACCTATAACATCATCCTATCGCTATACTGGCAAATTAAGATTCTTATTTTTTTTTCCCCCAAGAACTTTGTTACCTTAACACACTGAGGTTATTCAAATTACTGATACCGCTCTGGGCTACTCAAGCACAAAAGGTGTTGGTAAAGCCAAATAGTCTAAAAGACACTGCCCTTGGAGTTGTAGGAGATCTGTTCCTTGTTCTCTTGTGCCATAAGTCATAAATGCCTTGTTCCAATTCATTGTTTTATAACAGGCCTCTCTTTTCACCAGTGTACTTTTGTGCAATCTGCTTTACAGGTAACATTCAAGCGATACTGGAAGACTGTGGAAGGACAGTAGGCAGACAGAAGGTGCCCTTCAAAAACAAAACTGCAGCAGTAAGTGGTCTATGATGAGCTTTGATTTACAGATTTTCCATTGGTACTATCACCAAATGGCTCACTTTTATTTACAAATGTGCAGGAAAAGAACTAGCCATCAATGATAATATATAGTTGTTTTTCAATCTGTTAGATCATTGATTTTTTTGAGACAAAGCCTCTAATGCCAAAATTAAAGTTAGTATGATTCCTTTAATATATATTTTCTATAGCATCAACTGGAAATTTATAATAAAGGGTTGGCACATCTCCTCCACCTTTTGCATTGGTTAGTTTCACTACTCATTCATTCATTCATTCATTCAACAAACAATTATTAAATGCCTACTATGTGAAAATGCATTATTCTTAAAATATATTTACCTATTATGATGGTAAAGCTCCCATTTTGTGTTTTATAACATTCTTAATACCTAGAAAAATCCCAACCAAATATTAGGTATTCTGAATATATTAGGATATTGAACTTTGTATCATTTCTGTAGATCACATCTCTTTTGTGGTTAGTAACCGCTCATCTTATACTCTAAATGTATTATTACTCTTAAGGTCTCTCTTGGGCCTCTTCATTATACATTAGTTCTTATTTGACAATTTTATATGACTGTCCATGTGTCTTTTATAAGAGATCCTTTTATTGTTTATTAACTTTCTGCAAATCTTGTATTTAGAACTTAATTCCACATATAAAAAAGAAAGTATTCAACACCCTTTTAGAATTTTATATCATATACTTATATGATCATAATAATAAGTCATACACATATATGATAATAATAATAAAACACATGCATATATACATTCTGAAAGGATATTAAATAGTTTCTTTTTCTACATATGGAGTTCAGTTTTAAAATAATATAATTATGGATATTTATATATACACACTCATATATATCTATGTTCTGAGAAGGTATTAATGGTTTCTTTTTCTTTTACACTGTTTTTCCTATATAACTTCTTCTTAAAATAGTTCATATCTATTTTTAGTCTCTTTCCTAAAATACAAGTATAGGTACTCTTAAATTACAAGCACATGACTTACAAATGACCTGCAGTCATAGATAAGCATATTATGTAATCCAATTCAGGAGGCCTTAACCATTTTTCTCCAATTCAAAATACCAAAAGAATAATTGCTCTAGATCACTGCTTTATCTAATTCTATGTCAACTTACTTTATTACTAGTAACCAGGAATAGGCATTTGAAAGTACCTTTCAAGGACATGGTGCACAGTTTTGCACCCATGCCCTTGCTTTTGATACTACTATAAGGCTGCTAAGGTGAAGATCTAGTATTAAGATCTGGAACACGGAATGCATTTTTTTTTTACAAATGCAATAGTAAATAGTGTACTTAGATGAAATTGATATTACCAATTGCACTATCCTTCAAATAAGTTAAGAATTGTATAGGCTTTTGCAGTCAGTATAACTAATTATCATAGCCTAAATGCCACAGAATTTCTACGGAAAAATCTATTCTAAATCCCAAACAAATTAAAACTGAACTTTTAGAATATAATACCTGTAGATATACCATTTCCAACATGAAACATACTTCTAAAAAATGATCTAGCCCTTCGTTTGGCTGATGTCTACGTGTATACACAGAATAAGTCTATTACAGCAAATCCATTAATTTCTGTCAGCTTTCCTATTCACCTCAATTGGCATTAGAAAATGGATCAAATGACTGTCCATATTGATCTTCAAGATGGCTGCAGTGTACATTTCAGTGGTTTCATGGATCATTCATTTCATCTTTAGCAATGTCATTGAAAATACAGAAAAAATGACTCTCAGATGACTTCCAAATCTACAGATCTTGCCCTTATTGAAGGTTTTTAGCATTTCAAACTCAAGCTATATGAAAGAGAATTCATTATCTGTCTCCCTGAAATAAGCTTTTTGTCCCCCAACATCATAATTTTGGTCAAGGGCACCATCCTCCTTCCAGCCACTCAGTTTTGTAACAATGAAGTCATTTTCAACTCTTTCCTCTCTCTGATCAATATCCTCTGTACCATATACCATTGTCAAATCTCGTTGATTATGCTTCCACAAAATCTCTAATATCTATAAGCCTTTCTTTACTCACATGACCACTACCTTCATTATCTCTCACCAGGACTACAGCAATAGTATCCCAATTAGTCTCTATACATTTTGTTTCTTCCTTCTCCAAATCATCACACATAACTGTTCAATTGATATTACTAAAGTACAGGTCTTGTTATATCATGCAACATGTGTAAGTGGTATTCCACTGACTCCACAATAAAATATAAACTCCTCTCTTTGACATTTAAAGACTCTTCACATTCTGGCTCCAACTTATTGTTTCAGATTTATTTTACATTTATTATTCCTCAAGTACCACATTCTAGCCACATTAGCCTATTTGTAGCTTCCTATACATGATAGACATTCTTCCTTCTTTTCCTTTGCATAGACTATCTCCCCATGTCTGAGCTTCTCTCACTTCTAACCTATGAATCTTGGAATCTCTCTAATTCCCTTCAAGATTCTACTTAAATGCCAGTTCTACATGAGGACATAATGTCAATAACGTCTTTTTTTCTTTGCATCCTGAGTATGGGGCACTTTGTTTTGAACATGATAGGACCTTAGTGTATGCTTACTGAATTGAATTTTAAAAAGAAGAGTGACTGTATTATCATTTATCTAGTCTGCTATAAGTTGGTGCTTTAAATGGGAGTATCCTAGATCTAAAAGAAGAGATTAACTTTTTCTCCCCTACAACATGTAATTTAAACTAATTGTGTTCAACTTTTTCCTATATCAAAGCTAAATCCTAAACAAATTAGCACATTTCTTCTAGTTATTTTTCCTATTTAATTAAAACAATGAAAGAATTGGCCCTATGCCATCTACATTTAATTGAGTTTCAATATATTCTCCCTGTGAAGTGGTGTGGAGGGGAGAAGCATTTTTCAAAAATACTTAATTTAGTACAGATTTTCTGTAAAAGTTACCTCAGGCTTATAAGAGACAAAAAAAATCTAATTTATAAAGCAACAGCAACATCCATGGGGTATGGTCACTTGAAAAATCTCAATAGATTTCTATATAAAATAAAAAGCAAGCCACTGTGAATTAGAGAGCATTAATTCCACTGAGGGGCTCTCATGACATTTTAAACTAGGAGAGCTCGGTTGGTTAGTAGCAGAAATGCATTCTCTTATCAGGTTTGTGGTTTTGTTTTGTTTTTAAATTACTCTGCTTTCACCACCCCATGACCACATTTCCCTAAGGCAAGAGGGTTTTCTTACGACACAGGTGAAGTAAATGTTAGAGTTTCTAATGCATGTACATCAGTGATTTTGATGATCTTATAACTATAGAGAAACACATTATATTCCACGTGATACGGTATATTTAATAATTGTTGTAACACCTCTTGTCTATGAGCTGGTACTCTTTAATTCCTACTCTTCTTCCCTTTTATCATCAAATAGATTTTATCAACTGGATGTCAAATTAAATTCTATTCAAGACATAGGGGGTAGCATCTGTTACATGATCTTTAGCTTTTATGACTCTACTACAATCAATGTGATGTTTGATTTCCCTACCACCACCCACAGAGAAAGAGGACAACATTTTTGATTTTCAATATAAGATAGAATATGTCCCAACCAAAGGCATATTACAATTGTAAAATGTAATATATTTCCATTCTAGAAAACAAATGTATAATGCTACCTCTATTTCATCAATTAAAGAACTTTAATAAAATCTATATTTTCTTTACTGGAAATCGCAATTGTTTATGTTCTGTTTGTTTCTTTCATTCAGTCAGTTGAGAAGTGCATTAGAATTTCACCTTTAGGTAAATATGTTGTTTCCAAATGGCCTAAGAGAAAGAGAGAGACACAGAGAGAGAAATAGAGAGGGAGAAATGATCTTTTGTAACCAGGAGTATCTATTATATCCATGTAGCCTATTAGATATAGATGGGGGTAGCAAGGTGCTGCAGGGGATAGAGCACCAGCCCTGAAGTAAGGAGGACCTGAGTTCAAATGTGGCATCAGACCAAACAGTTGACACTTACTAGCTGTGTAACTCTGGGCAAGTCACTTAACCCCAACTGCCTAAAAAAAAAAAAAAAGATATAGATGAAATGAATTTAAGAATAACCCATTTTAAATACTTATCCATTTAATTTCCACTCCATAATATAAGGCTTGGTATATCGACATGGGTAGTTTGTAATGAACTTTTCTTCATAGATCTAATAGGGTTTTTTTTGTTAATTTGTATAATAGTTTGTTGTTAATAATAATAATAATAATAATTCAATGATTTGTTAATTTATTTATGATGTGATTTTTCATATCTATACCCCATATGTATTTGGAGTTTATCTTGCTGTAACTTGTGAGGTATTGGTTAAATATAATTTCTTTCATATTGTTGTCCAAATTTCCCCCAGGTTTTTTTTTTTAATCAAATAATGAATTCTTATCCTAGTAGCAAGGGCATTTTTGTTTATGGAATGCTGGTACCAGATTCATTTCCTTCTCAGTGTTGTAAATTTGAGAAATCTTCAAGCTGTGGATGAAGAGTGATAATGATGAACATTTTATAATGGAGAGGTATAGTAGGGTGGTTACACAGACTGTAGCAGGCTATGATACAATACAAAGAAAGAATTGTGAAGATGTAATATAAAGGATGTCATTGAAAAACACATATGACCATAAAAGAAGGTCATGTGGTGAGGGCAACTAATAAACAATGGATAAAGAACTCAAGACCCCTAGCATTTTAGATGCATTAATAGACAATGTATTGCTCCTATGATAAAGACATGATTCTTAGAGGTCTGCCAATTCACTTTGTCAAGAATGAAAAAGCATGGGGGTAGAGCCAAGATGGCAGAGGAAAAGCGATGACTTCCTTGAACTCTCTTCCAAAACCCTCCAAATACCTGTAAAAAACTGGTTCTAAACAAATTCTAAAGCAGCAGAACCCACAAGAAGACAAGAGTGAAACAAATTTGCAGCCCAAGACAACCTGGATAGTTGATTGGAAAGATCTGTTGCACCAGGCTGGGAGAGGAGCACAGTTCAGCATGGGTGTTCAAAGACAGGACCTCAGCAAACCTGGAGCAGGTCTCAGAGGAGTGAATCACAGGCAACTGTGGCAGTTTCCAGACTTCTCAACCCATGAATGCCAAAGAGAACTTAGAAGATGAGTAAGAAAAGTCTTTAACCACAGTGACAGAGAAGCTTGTTTCCAGCCCCAGTCCCTGAGTGCAGCCCCAGGGTAGAAGCTGCTTCCAGAGCTTCTGGCCCACAGACTGAGGGGGAATGCAGTGGCTGATCAGAGGGGGATTGCAGGGATCTCTTTGCTGGTGCTGATGCAGGATTCTCTTGTTTTGGTCCTGCTAGGATCTGGGTCACAGTTCTGGGTGGTAGCCCTGGGGTGAGAAGGAGCAATGGTATGGTGGAGCTTGTAGTAGCATAATGATGTAATCCTCCTCACAGTTGCAAGGCAGAAAAGAGTGCTTATGGTCACTCATAGACCAGAGCACAGGCCAGAAAAGGAGTAAACACCTCTCCCTTGATCATACATACCACATTGGAAGAATTGAAAATTTGTAGGTCCCTAGAAGTATCTCTGAAAACAGCTGTAAAAAACCCATGAAGCTTGGGACAGTACATTCTCCACACTGGAAGCAGGACCCCTACCTTAATAAAGAGTTTATAACTCAAGTAATTGGTTGGGAACATGAGCAAACAGCCTCAAAAGTCAGAACATAGAATCTTTCTTTGGTGACAAGATCAAAACATATAACCAGAAGACAATAAAGTCAAACCTCCTACATACAAAGCCTCCAAGAAAACTATGAATCAGTCCCAGGCCATGGAAGAGCTCAAAAAGGATTTTGAGAAGCAGGTAAGAGAAGTAGAGGAAAAACTGGGAAGAGAAATGAAGTGATTCAAGAAAAGCATGAAAAACCAGTCAACAGCTTGCTAAAGGAGATCCCCCAAAAAATACTGAAGAAAATAACACCTTAAAAAATAGCCAGGTCCAAAAAGCCAATGAGGAGAAGAATGCCTTATAAATGGAAAAAGAAGTCCAAAAGATCACTGAAGAAAGTAATCCTTAAAAATTAGAATGGAGCAATTGGAAGCTAGTGACTTTATGAGAAATCAAGACATTGTAAAACAAAACCAAAAGAATGAAAAAATAGAAAACAATGTGAAATATCTCATCGGAAAAAACAAGAGACCTGGAAAACAGATCCAGGAGAGATAATTTAAAAATTATTGGACTACTTGAAAGTCATGATCAAAAAAAAGAGCCTAGACATCATCTTTCAAGGAATTATCAAGGAAAACTGCCTTGATATTTTAGAACCAGAGGGCAAAATGGAAATGGAAAGAATCCACCAATCTCCTCCTGAAAGAAATCCCTAAAGAAAAATCTTAGGAATATTATAGCCAAATTCCAGAGTTCCCAGGTCAAGGAGAAAATATTACAAGCTGACAGAAAGAAACAATTCAAGTATTGTGGAAACACAATCAGGATAACACAGATTTAGCAGCTTCTGCATTAAGGGACCAGAGGGCATGGAATATAATATTCTGGAGGGCATAGGAGATAGGATTACAACCAAGAATCACCTACCCAGCAAAACTGAGTATAATCCTTCAGAGGAAAAACTGGATATTCTGTGAAATAGAGGACTTTCAAGCATTCCTGATGAAAAGATCTGAGCTGAATAGAAAATCTGACTTTCAAATACAAGACTCAAGAGCAACATGAAGAGGTAAACAGGAAAGAGAGAAATCATAAGGGACTTATTAAGGTTGAATTGTTTGCATTCCTGCATGGAAAGATGATATTTGTAACTCAGGAGACCTTTGTCAGTATAAGAGTAGTTGGAGGGGAAAAAATTGTACATATGTATAGATAGATAGATAGGTAGATAGATAGATAGGTAGATAGATAGATAGATAGATAGATAGATAGACAGATAGATAGATAGATAGATAGATAGATAGATAGATAGATAGATAGATAGATAGATAGATAGCACAGAGTGAGTTGAAGATGAAGAGGTGATAGCTGGAGAATAAAATTAAGGGGTGAGAGAGGGTTATACTGGGAGAAGGTGAAAGGGAGAGGTAGAATGGATTAATTATGTCACATAAAAGAGACAAGAAAAGGCCTGTACGGTGGAGGGGAAATGGGAGAAGGTTAGAGGGAATGAGTGAATCTTATTCTCATCAAATTTGGCTTTAGGAGGGAATATCATACACACTCCACAGGAAAATAGGGGGAGAAGGGGACAAGAGAGCAAGGGTATGACAGAGGGGAGGGTAGATTGGGGGAGGGGGTAATCAGAAGCAAACACTTCTAAGGAGGGACAGGGTCAAAAGAGAGAATAGAATAGATGAGGGGTGGGATAGGATGAAGGGAAATATACTTAGTTTTTCACAACATGACTACTATGGAAGTTTTTTGCATGAGTATACATGTATAACTTGTATGGAGTTGCTTGCCTTCTCAATGTGGGTGGGTGGGGAGGGAGGATGGGAGAAAATTTGGAACCCAAAGTTTTTAAAAAAATGTTAAAAATTGTTTTTTCATGCAATTGGGATATAAGATATACAGGCAATGGGTTTATAGAAAGGCATCCTGCCCTACAGGAAAATTGAAGGGGAAGGGAATAAGAAAAAAGGGGGGGATAGAAGGGATGACAGATTAGAGGAAGGGGTATTCAGAATGCATGCCATTTTAGGGTTGGGGGAGGGATGAGATGGGGAGAAAATTTAGAACTCAGAACCCTGTGAAAGTGAATGTTGAAAACTAAAAATAAGTAAATTGATAGATTAAAAAAAGAATTAAAAAGCATCTAAAAACATAAATGCTATCTGAGGCTGCATTAAGAGAGTCAGAGTCTTCAAAAGAAGGAACAAAACATTCTGTTTTGCTTGACTTATTCATACACCACAAGAGGAGTACTGAGTTGATTTCCAGATGCCCCAGTTGGCCATATAAACAAATGAGCATATCCAGAGAAGGATGATGATGGTGAAAGAATTTGACAAATATTACAAAGTATGTTATGATGTCTAACTAGCTTAAGGGAAAGTCGTCAAAAATTCAAATATTTGAATTTCTGCTTCAGAGAAGACATTAAATTTAGTTTGCTTGGCTCCAAAATGCCAATGGAATCATAGGGAAAAACCATAGATACCCAGATTTAAGTTTGATATAAGGAAAAATGTTCTTAATAATAGAGTTATCTAAAATAGAATAGTATGCCTTAGCTGATCAGATTTATTGGAGGTCTTCAAGCTCACTCTGAATGATTTCTTTTCTTTGTGTTATAAAAGGGAATTTTTGGTAAGATTGAACTAGATACCCTTTGAGATCTCCAGTGTTTTGACTCTTGTAATAACTTGCCTGACTTTTGTCCAATTTCATTAAAATCTAAATAGAAGTAACTAACTTGACAATTTAATGAAATAATTAATGCCCATGTCTTCACAAATGATAGTGTTTCATCCTTCTCAAACTGCCCAAGAGCATTCCAAAAGGGATTTCAAAGTCTTAACCCAAAGATATGACTAATGTATAAATTATAGGCATCAAAGAACAGTAAGGCAGTTATTTGGAGATGGGAACAATATCATTCAAATCACACCAGGGATACTTACTTCCCTTATCCCACGCTGTACAATTTGTACATCAGCATCAGACACTTCAGACATCATTTCAGCAGTACAATATGGGATCAGTGAAGAGCTGCTGAGACCTATAGCTAGGTAATTAGGAGTTGATTATAAATATGACTGTTATGTGAACCTGTCAGCATGCTTTTCCTTTTGTACTCTGAATGAAACTTTTCTGGCATGCTGGGATTTCCCAAGACTTCAGGCAAGTATGGTCCTCTAATTATCAATACGTTTCTCTAAACACAGTAGTTCACAATAATTATAGTCATGATGTTAACTGGTCACATCAGCCCCTGGTTGTTTTCCTTAAATATGCCAAAATCCAACAGCAAGCACTTTTTAGATTCAGACAGAAAATAAATAATGGACAATTCCTTGACTATTAAAATACAATTTTTTGGGGGAGAATGTTAACATCTCTTGAGAAATACTTGTTAGAATAAAATCTTGGTTATCTATGCAAACCAAGGTAGCTGTTGAACTGATGCTACAAAATTATAGCAATCCAAAGAACCAGTTCAATGATTCTTCCCAGTAGGAATGTTTTCTGCCATTTATCTCTCTCTCCCTCCCCAGTCAAGGTAGCAGGGAAATTGAACTGTTAAAGATTTTGGCAGTAGCCATACCCAGTTAGAAGATAAAATAGTTAGACCACAGGGTAACATGGTATAGGAAATGGACTTGTGGCCCTGAGAAATGTTGGAAAATGAAGTTACTTGGTCAAAAAGTTGCAGGTATCAGAGAGGTAATTTGCTTCTTAGTATCAGTAATAGTCTCAGATGGCAGCATGAGGTTAAGGCGCTATATCCAATCAAGCATTGTATCTCCACAAGCGATTACCTGTAACAGAGGTCTCTGTACATTGAAGGTGCTTAATAAATGTTTCAAAAGTCAAATTATTTGCCTTTCATTTCTTCTACTCCTGTTGACTTTATATTGACTGATTTTTTCAAATGACTTTGAACCTCTCATCTTGTAAACTGTCATCTTGTGTGTATATATACACGTGTGTATATGCATATGTGCATATATGTGTATGTATGTACATACACATATATGTGTGTGTATATGCATGTAGATGTGTATATGTGTTTTCCTATATTTTTCAACCCTACTGTTTCTCTAAGCTCATGCTCTGTTGATTCTCTTCTTTGTCCTGAACTCCTCCCCTAGTTCTGTTGCCCTGCTGCTACCCACATTATCATATCTCTGAAAGATTTGGATTAGTGGAGGGGATGTAGGAGAGAATTCTAGGAGGAGAACATGAACAAAAACTTATAGATAGCCTGTGTTGTACTCTAGGTGATGATACATATGCCAGTTTATCTTGAACAAAGGCTTCTCCTGGGGCAATAATTTGAGACAAGGCTAGAAAAATAAACTAGGTCAAAGTTTACATAGTCTGAGATTCTAAGGAAGTCCAGATTTGATTCAGTAATTAGCTGGGGATATTTTTTGAGCAAGGGGACACAGGTCAAAATGTTTCTCAGAATGACTGATTTAGTTGAAGTTGGAGGAGGGAAGTACTGTAGGCAAAATATAGAAGTATAAGACTTATTTCTAGTGTCTGCAGGAGCTACAAAGAAGACAGGAAAGGTTTAGAGGAGATGGTTTTACTAGACTTTCTGATCAATTAAGCAAACATTTTTAAGCACCTACTATGTGACAAGCTAGTCACTACTTTCCACGTATTTTTACCAAACTGGAGGCATTGCCACATGGATAGAAACTCTTAAGAGGACTATTTTCAAGGGTTCCATCCACTCTTCTTGCCCACCTTTCTGCTAGTCCCCAATGATCTGCCCAGGTGTGAGTAATCATCAGCTAGCACTAGCCTGATTAGCTTTCAGTGTTAGTTATCAGCTAAGCACCTTTAAGCAATTACTGGATATAATCAAGCACAGAAACACCTGACAAGAATATTTTTAAAATTTCTTGTTTACCACTTCCTGTCTCTGTTTGTCATACCTATTAGCCTTAGTACTGGGCTTTGTGTTATGATGTTTGCCAAGGGAAAAAATGGAGGAAAGACCTTTTGAAAGAAAATTAGTGCCTAGATGTCAGAAGAGATAAAGAGGAAAAACCAAGCATGAATCTAGTATTTCTATTCTGGGTGACTAGGGAAAAAAGAAATAAAAAACCAAAATCTTTGTAACAAATTCTCACATTAGCCATGTCCAAAAATGTCTGTCACATTCTGCACATTTAATCCATCGGAAGGTGGTTAGCATAGTTCATCACTGGTTATCTGGAATTATGGTTGATCAGTGCATTTATCAAAGCTCTTAAATCTTTCCAGCTGTCCCCTTCATTTTCCAAATTAAAAAACTGAGGCCCAGGGACTTGTGACTCACCCAAGGTCACACAGACAGTAAATGTCATAGGCATGGTGTAAACCCAAGTCCTCTTACATAAATTCATTGTACTACTATGACTCCTATCTTGTGCAAAGTGACCCTGGGAATAAGTATGCAAACTGGGATTTCAACTTGTTTCTTATGACTACAAATTCAGAGCTCTATTCACTATATTACATTGACTTTCAGACTGAATATGAAATATTTAAGAAAGTCTAGAGAGAAAAAATCAGTTTAGGCCTAACACTTAAACTTCTGTATTTAAGGAAAACAAATTAGGGCAAAAGAAAGAGACATACGATTTTATAAATTACAGACATATGTAAAAATGTCAATGCAATGTAAAATATGAAGTCATGTAACTATTCAACCATAAGAGCAGTCTCATTCTAAGTAACCTTACGTGGAATACTTACTCATATACTCTCACTTAGTATTCTTGCCTCCCACCATTTCTGAAATCCTTTATAGAATTTAGAACAGTGCCTGGCCTAAAGCATAAATAGTTTATGAATTAAATGGAATTTACACTATTAAATAGAGCAGTGGGTGTTAGATAATCAATATTCTGCCACTGTGGCAGAAAGTCACTAAATTTTTATATCTACTTTTCTCTGAGAAAAAAAGTTAATAACATTTAGAGTAGCCCACCTTACTTTAATGACTTGAAAATGCAACAAACATTTCTTAAGTGCCTACTGTGTGCAAGGCAGGGTGCTATAGCCTTGAGATACAAAGATATAAGTGCAAAACAATCCCTACCTTTGAGGAGCTGAAATTTTAAGGGGAAGTGAATAGGTACATAGAAAACAAATGTAAAGTGCTTTAGAAGAGAGTGTCAGTAAATGGGGCCAATTAGGGAAAGCCTGTTGTATGAGCAATAGCCTTGAAGGGAGTAAGGGATTCCACTAGGAGGAAGTGATGAGATCACATATAAACCAATGATGAGGCAGAATGTGTTGGGTGCAAACAAAAAGTATAAAATGGTAAGATGAATCTGAGTAATTACAGACACAAAATTTTAGAGCTGGAAGGGACTTCAGCAATCATCTATTTGCATCCAGTGTTTGGAAATTTTAGAGATAACAAATGTGCACTTTATTCCATAAGCAATAGGAAGCCACTAAAAGTCTATGAATATGGGAACTTGGGTTTAGATCTTTTAGAAATTTAAATTGGAAACTATATAAAGGATTGAGAAGGGCTGATAAAGAGAGTGGAGACTATTACAATGCTCCTAATTAGAGGTGACAAGATTTATGAGGGGGACTCAATTTTATGGCTTGGAATTCTGTTGGTTCAAACAATCTTATATTGATACCACTGCCCTTATTTGGAGAAACTTTTAAAATTGTATATCTCTGTCTCTCTGTCTCTCTCTCTGTCTCTCTCTCTGTCTCTCTCTGTCTCTCTGTCTCTCTCTCTCTCTCTCTTTCTCTCTCTCTCTCTCAATATATCCCCTTTTCAATTTTGCTTGTTCTTAAAACAAATCATTAAGAGGGTGGTCATAGGTATGTTGTTATAAAAAGTCCCTCTAATATCTTTAGGACCAATATTTTAAAAGAAAGTATATTTAGAAGTGTTTAAATGTTTTTGTAGTTTTTTCTTTCACTATGACATAAAGTTTGGTTTTCTGTTTTCATGAGAGTTTTTAGTATATAAAAATAATTTGGGGCTAGTAAAAAGGAATTAATTTCCCATTTAGCTACTAATTACAAAAAATAATAAATAATTAGTTTAGTGATTATATTTATAATCTAAAATATGCAAATTCTATTTTAATGGGGTTTTATATACATCTAAAATACAATTTCTACTAATTTTTAATTAATATGGCATAGCCAGGTTTCAATATAATGGCCAACGTAAAAAAAAGTTTTAACACACATGCTTGTAGTGACATAATTTCTTTGCAAATAAACAAAAAAAAACCCCAAATAAACAAGGAATCTATTCTTGATCTAATGCACATGCAATATGTTTTTGTTTAGAGATTTTAAAAGTTCAGAACAGAGTTACTATGTCATACAAAATATTTTATTGCACATTATTTGTAGTCATTTCTTTGGAAATTAACTCTAATCAAGTAACAAAGTACAATTAACAATTAACAAATAACAAAAAAAAGCTGATGTCCAAAAAAGTAGAGGTTTTTAAATACCTAATGTTAAAAGAGGGCAGCTAGGTGGCTCAGTGGATAAAGAGCTGGCACTGGAGTCAGAAGGACCTGAGTTCAAATCTAGCCTCAGACACTTACTAGTTGTGTGACCTTGGGTAAATTGTTTAACCCTGTTTGCCTTAGTTTCTTAAATGGCAAACCACTGAAATATCTTTTCCAAGAAAACCCCAAATAGGGTCATGAAGAGTCAGACATGACTGAAAAATGACTCAACATTGAAAGGTTTTGGCAGAACTTAGATTAAATAATTTTCTTGAGTCAAGTAAGTCATCATGAAATACATGGGAATAAGCAAAAGACATCTTTAGGTAAAGATTTTTAAAATAAATAAATATAAACACACATGTACACATATACATTTTCTCCAAAACATGATTAGAAAGTATACTATATTCAGAGTAAACCTAATTTTATGTCATTTACATATAGTCATTTTTTCTTCCTCCTGAGGGAAAATGTGAAATACTTGTGTTTGAAAAACTTGTGATATTTACCTCAAATCCAATATTTTTTTTTTCTTCCTCAAAATGTTGTAGGACAGCTGCCTGCATTCAATCTCTAAGGTGGGGATGTGTGTGTATATATACACACATATATGTTATATTTAGCATACTTTAAATGTAATATATGCACATATTATTGTGATATTATACGTGTGTTATAAGAAATCTCTACTGTAATTCATGAGAACAGAATATAGTTCATTCTTTGGGTTGATCAAAACACAGGAGCCAAGTCTATGATTTTATAGGTGTTACAACTAACTTAAAAATCTAAATACAGAATTAATGAAAAATATGGTACCACAGACCAATTCCCCAGTTCATTCTGAAGTTAGCAGTGAATGATCACTCTACCCATAGACACAACTTAAATGATCCCAGGAAGCATTTTTCATTACATTGATTTTATGAATTGATAATAAGAAAAGAAACCCTTGAAGCTACTGACATTTTTAAATGTCCCAAGCAATGGCTAATTCATGTTTCCCTTTGGGAATCAGGTTTTATTTCATACTTTAATTCTTCAGTGTTGGGATAAAATGTCATAGTATTGTGATATTAGTGCTTTGCATAATGAAGTTGATTTGCATAACTTTTGTAACCCAGGGTCTTTAATGAAATTTAATTTGCGTATTGGAGAACACCTAGGACTATTGAAATTTGATTTCAGTGTATGCTTCTGGGGCCCATCAGAGGGACAAATTTGAAGAATTAAAAATGTTTTCTATTTGTTCCCTTAGCAGTTATAAGAGCACTGGACACATAGCAAACACTTAGTGAATGCTCATTCATCCATCCATACACACACAAGATACACACACGTATGTATGTATATACTATATACATATATACATATATATGTGTGTGTGTACATATATACATACACATACACACGCATATACATATACATATACACACACATGTACATACATACACACATGCACACACACATATCGATACATACACACCCTGGGAGGGCATCCTTAGGGAAGATGAAAGGTCCTGTAGCAATGGAAACATCAGTTTACTTTGGTACTGAACACAATAAAGCAGAGATCAAAGGGCACCTAGGAATTGGACATTGTCCAGTGTTACCTGAGCAACTTTCCTTATACAATTCTACAAAGCTTTTAAATGTTGTTCCAAAAGTTTTTTTTTTTCTTGAAAAGCCTGTAACTGCCACTAGAGAGCTCAGTAGGGGGAATTTCTATGAACAATTATGAAGTGCTTGAGAGTAATACTAAGTTTATAGTGGACCTGGGATAAAAAAAAAGTAGGAAAGAGACCCTGGAGCAATAAATGATTGTGACTTAATGAGTTGTTTGCAAAGGTAAGAGCTCAATCTGTGATTCCTGGTGGAGTCTGTGTTCATGAAAGTGCATTTGTTGTTGTTTTTCCTGTAATTTCAGTCATGGTTTGGTTCTCCATGACCCCCTTTTGGGGTTTTCTTCGCAGAAACTGAAGTGGTTTGTCATATCCTTCTCCAGCTCATTTTACAAGTGAGGACCTGAGGCAAACAGGTTAAGCGACTTGCCCAAAGTCACACAGCTAATAATTGTCAGGCTAGATTTGAATCAGGAAAATGAGTCTTCCTGACTCTGCAACAGGCACTCTATCCACTGCGCCACATAGCTGTCCCTATGAAAGATGGTTATGCTTCGGCAAAAAAAAAAAAAATGCTAGTTCTCTGTTACTTTAAACCAACAAAGTCTAGAAGGGTCTATAAAGGGCTGTGTGTGGAATATGAAAATATTTAGCTTTCCATTATGTATAACAATGAAAGCTGAGTTTTTCCCTTGCCTACTATATTTTACGACATGGACAAGAAATAGTTGATATTCTTTAGAAATCATTCGTTACCTAGACATTTGTCCTAGGCAAGATTTCAAAATGGTAAACACATGCTTTCCTTCTCCATCCTGTAAGGATTTGAAAATGGTGTTCCCTTTTGGTTACTACCTACAGGCTCTTTTGAATCCATATATAAGAAATACAACTTTACTCATCACAAAATAAATAAACACACACACACACACACATACACACACACACACACACACACAGAGGATAGATACTGAGAATAGATAATGAACTTATTCCAGAACTAATTGGCATGAAAAGTGTGGGTTTGATTGATTTGGGAAACTATGTAGTACTTTTAATAATTCCCAGGTTCTCTTTGACTCAGCAATAACACTACTAAATCTGCACCCCAAAGAGATCATAAAAAAGGGAAAAGGACTTCCATGTGCAAAAATATTTATGGCTGTGCATTTTGTAGTGGCAAAATATTGCAAATTGAAGGAATGCCCATCAATTGGGGAATGGATGAATAAGTTGTGGTATATGAATGTAATGGAATGCTATTGCACCATAAGACATGATGAACAAGTAGATTTCAGAAAAACCTAGAAAGATGTGTACAAACTCTTTGCAAAGTAAAATGAGCAGAACCAAGAAAACTTTGTACACATTATCAGAAATATTGTGTGATAATCAACTATGAATATCTTAGCTCCTCTCCTCAACACAATGATCCAAAAGAATTATAAATGATTCATGATGGAAAAACACCTCTAGATGAAGAACTGATGGACTCTGAACACAGGTTGAAGCATACTTTTTCACTGTATTTTTTAATTTTTCCCCTTTTGATGTTTCTTCTTTTACAACTGGGACTAATAAGGAAACATGTTTTATATAATTGCATATATATAACATATATCAAATTGCCTACCATTTTAAGAAGAGGGGAGGGGAGAAAGGGAAGGAGAAAAATTTGGAACTCAAAATCTTGTAAAATGAATGCAAAAATGTCTTTACATGTAATTGGGAAAAATAAAATATTATTAAATAATAATTCCCAAATTCTCCATGATATAAAAGATAACTTTTTAATGCTAATATTCATTTATTGGTGTTTGTAGGTTTGTGAATCTTGGAATAGGAATTCAAGTTGTAGACTGTACCCTAAATAGCAATAGAGAGGCACATGGTGGTTATGAGTAAGTTATTCCATATTATAAATTCAAAACTGTATAAGAGAAGCCACATAAAAGATATTTTTAGAGAGAACATGGGATCACAAATTTACAGGACTTGAAGGCACCTTAAAAGTCAGCTATTGTCATATTTTCATTTTCTAGATAAAGAAGCTGAGG
Source organism: Phascolarctos cinereus (assembly GCF_003287225.1). NCBI lineage: Eukaryota > Metazoa > Chordata > Mammalia > Diprotodontia > Phascolarctidae > Phascolarctos > Phascolarctos cinereus. Next base: position 113,877,026 of record NW_027556180.1, read on the forward strand.
CTTAGAATCATTAATTGACTTCACCGAGGTTACACGAGTAGTAATTATTACCAGAAAAGGATATGGTCCTCTTAACTGGTGAGACAGAGATAGAACCAATGTATAGATTGTATTTCAGTGATATCCAAGAGATTTAGAGGAAAACTTGTGGTATGTTGGATGACCACAGCAGATTTATGGGAGTAATAGATAAAAGTAGCACAGAATGGGAAAGCGTGGCTGGGTTGCCATCTGAACCCTTCAGGAATCACTCCCATCAATGATATCCATCTTTTCAGCCATTATATTCAGCATAGAGTCACATGTAGAGAACTAGAAGGGACTTTACAGACCATGGCCAATTCCCTCACTTTACAATGAGCAAACAAAGCCTAAGGAACAAAAAGACTTTCCAAAATCAGGGTTTGTTCTGAGATTCTCAAATTTTACTATACCACACTGTCATTACAGTTGTAACCTAGTCAACTGCCTATTCCTAGCTTCAGTTCTGTGAAAGACTTAGCTAATGTTTTTTTGGGGACATATCTTCTGTTCTCTTTCTGCCAATTTACAGGCTTTGCCCTACATGCATCTTTTGTTCATGGAATCTGGAGGATGCTGTTTTTAATGAGCAAAGCTTAAGGCAGCACCTGAGGAATCCTTTAGCTGAAAATAGACCACTCTTTACCTGATTAAGAATCAAAATTGTGTTGTTTTATTATGTAAATTGTTCTTTTGGTTCTTCTAACTTCACACTGAATTAGTTCATACAAGTTTCTTTCCCAAGTTTCTTTGAAACTGTTCCTTTCATCACTTCTCATGCCATGAATATTCCATTAGGTTCAATACCACATTTTGTTCAGCCATTCCCCATTTGATGGGCATTTCCTTAATTTCCAGTTATTTGCCAAAAGCAACAAAAAGTTATTATAAATAGTTTAGTACATTCAGGAAATTTTCTTCTTTCCTAGATCAATTTGAGATATAGACGAAGATGGTGGAGAAAAACAGGAAGTTGCCTTACCTCTCCCCAGTTTCCCTCTGAAACAACATTAAATCAAGCATTTAAATGGATTTTGGAGCAGCATAACTTACAAAAAAGATGCAATGAAACATTTTTCCGGCTTAAGATAACCAGAAGGAACTTCAGGGAAAGTCGGTCTCACTTGAGTAGAAGGGCAGTACAGCCCAACATGGACAGTGTCTGGGCAAGCCAGTAAGAAGCTCTTAGCCACAGCATGGATCAGCAACTGAGGCCCTGTGGCTCTGACTCAGCAGGCCAGCTGTGTGGCCTCCAGCCCTAGTGCAGAAGGTAAATTGCCAGCCTCAGAACCTAGGACACAACAGTAGTCAGGCCACAGTGGACAAGTCAGCAGCACCTGAAGTTCTGTACCAGAAAGCCAGTGACCAGGACCCTGGCTCCAGCACAAGAAGATTGGAACAGTGCCCCCTGCCCACCAGGAGAGGAGCTAAACATTAAAAGCCATGAAATAAGCTAAAAATGAGGAAGAAACAAAAAATAGCCTAGGCCATAGAAAGCTATTATGGTGACAGGGAAGATCAAAACACACAGAAGAGGACACTAATGTCAAAAAGCCTACATTCCAAGCCATAAATGAGAAGATGAGTTGGTCTCAAGCCCAGAAAGCCTCCTTGAAAGAGTTCAAAAAGGATTTTAAAAATCAAAATAATTGAAGTAAAAAAAAATGTGAAAATAAACAAGAAGTATGCAAGAGAAAGGCAATAGTTTGAAAAAAGGACAAAAATTAACTAAAGAAAAAAAATCCCTTAAAAAATACAATTGGTCAAATATAAAAAAAATTCACTGAAGAAAACAATTCCTTAAAAAGTAGCATTGGCCAAATGAAAAAGGAGGTGTAAAAGATAATTGAAGAAAACAATTCCTTAAAAGTTAGAACTGGGCAAGTGGAAGCTAATGCCTTTATGAGACATCAAGAGTCAGTCCAACAAACTTTAAAAAAAAATTAAAAAATGAAAGAAAATGTGAAATACTTCACTGGAAAAAGAACTGACCTGGAAAATAGATCCAGAAGAGATAATTTAAGAAGTATTGGACTGAACTACATGACAGCCATGGTAAAAGAGAGAGAGAGAGAGAGAGAGAGAGAGAGAGAGAGAGAGAGAGAGAGAGAGAGAGAGAGAGAGAGCCTAAACAGCGTATTTCAAAAAATCATTAGAAGCGGAGAATAAAATAGTAATTAAAAAAATATATATGTCCATCAATCACCTCCTGAAAGAGATTCCAAAATGAAAAGTCTAAGGAATATTTTGGCAAATTCCAGGATTATCAAGTGAAGAAGAAATACTGCAAGTAGCTGGAAAGAAATAATTCAAATATCAAGGATTCACAGTCAGCATTGCACAGTACTTAGCAGCTTCTATATTAAATGATCAGAGGGCTTGGAATATGGTATTCTGTAAGGCAAATGAACACGTATTACAACCAAGAATCAACTGCCCAGCAAAGTGGACCATAATCTTTCAGTGGAAAAGATGGATATTCAAGGACATAGAGGACTTATAAACCTTTCTGATGAAAACGCCAGAACTGAACAGAAAATTAGACCTTCAAGCGGAAAACTCAAGAGAAACATAAAAGGTACACAGGAAACAAAAAAAAATGTTATTCAATAAGGGATACTATTTATATCACTACATAGGAAGACGACACTTGCAACTCTTAAGAACTGCATCTCTATCTCTAGTTAGAATGGAGTATACAAAGATAGAAGGTGTGGATATAAGTTCACTGTGATGTGATAAAATTAAGGGTGAAAAAAGGATTGTAGTGGGAGAAGAGCAAAGGGAGAGGGACAATAGGGTGAATTATGTCAGATGAAGAGGCACACAAGATCCCTTAACAGGACAGGGAAAGAAGAGAGAGAGGTGAGATTCATTTGAACCTTATTCTTATCAGATTTGGCTCAAAGAAGGAAAAGCATACACACCCAGTTGGGTAAAGAAATTTCTTACCCTATAGGGAAGTAGGCGGGAAAAGGAGGGAAAAAAGGGGAAGGCTGACAGAAGAGAAGGCATATTGAGGGAAGTGGTGGCTGGAAGTAAAACTCTGGTGAGGATGGACAGATTGAAATGAGAGAGAAAAGTATAAGCAGGGTAAAAAATAGAATGGAGGGAAATACACAGTGATTATAACTGTGGGATTAACTCTCCCATAAAATGGAAGCAGACAGCAGAGTGTATTAAAAACCAGAATTCTACAATATATTCTGTACAAGAAATATATTTGAAGCAGAGAGATACACACAGAGTAAAGGTAAAAGGCTGGAGCAGAATATATCATGCCTCATCTGAAATAAACAAAACAAAACAAAACAAACAAAAAAGCCAGCAAGCTAGCAGGTAGAGTAATCCTGGTCTCAGACAAAGCAAAAGCAAAAATAAATCTAATTGAAAGAGATAAGGAAGGAAACTACATCTTACTGAAAGGTACAATGAAGTAATATCAATACTAAACATATATGCTCCCAGTGGTATAGCATCAAAATTACAGCCATTTATCACAAAGATAATAAACTATGACCAGGTGAGATTCATATGAGGAATGCAGGGCTGGTTCACTATTAGGAAAACTATCAGCATAATTGACCATAATAATAACCAAACTCACACAAATCATATGATTATCTCAACACACACACACACACACACACACACACAGACCCTCTCACAAACACACAAAACCTTTTGACAAAATGCAGCACCCATTCCTATTGAAAAATACCAGGAAGCATAGGAAAAATTGGAGTTTTTTTGTTTCTTAAAATGATAAGTAGTGTCTATCTACAACCATCATTAAGCATCAAATGTAGTACAGATAAGCTAGAAGCTTTCCCAATAAGATCAGGGGTGAAACAAGGATACTTAGTATCATCACTATTATTCAATGTTGTACTACAAGTGTTAGCATTAGCTATAAGAGAAGAAAAAAGAAATTGAAGGAATTAGAATAGGCAATGAGGAAACAAAACCATCACTTTGCAGATATGATCAACTGAAAAACTACTGGAAATAATTAACAACTTTAGCAAAGTTGCAGGATATAAAATTAACCCATATAAATCATGAGCATATCTACATATTACCAAAAAACCCATGAGAGAGAGAAATTCCAGTTAAAATACCTGTAGACAATATAGAATATTTGAGAGTCTACCTGCCAAGACAAACCCAGGAATTATATGAATATGATTGCAAAACACTTTTCAAAGAAATAAAGTCAGATGTAAACAAGGGAAAAATATCAATTTCTCACGGATAGGCTGAATTAATATAGTAAAAACAACAATTATACCTAAATTGCTTTACTTATTCAGTGCTACACCAATCAAACTACCAAAAATTTATTCTATATAGAAAGAAAAAAAAACCAATAACAAAATTCATCTTGAAGAAGAAAAGGTCCACGATATCAAAGGAACTAATGAAAAAAAATTCAAAGGAAGGTGGCCTAGATGTACCAGATCTAAAAGCAAATTATAAAGTGGCAAGCATCAAAACTACTTGGTAAGTAGAAAAATAGAGTTGTGGATCCGTGGAATAGGCTAGGAACACAAAACACAATAATAAATGACTATAGAGTAATCTACTATTTGATAAACCCAAAGAAAACAGTTTCTTGGGATAGGAACTCACTATTTCAGAAATAAAACTGCTGGGAAAACTGGAAAATACTGTGGCAGAAATTAGGCATAGATAAACATGTCACACCATATACTAAGACAAAGTCCAAATGTGTACATGATTTAGACATAAAGGGTGACACATAAGCAAATTAGGAGAGAAAGGAATAATTTGCTTGTCAGATCCGTGGAAAAAGAAAGAATTTATGACCAAACAAGAGATAGATAACATTATGAAATACAAAATGGATAATTTTTACTACATTAAATTAAAAAAGCTTTTGCACAAACAAACCCAATGCAACCAAAATTAGAAGAGAATCAGAAAGCTAGGAAACAATTTTTACAGCCAACATTTTTGATGAAGGCCTCGTTTCTAAAATGTATAAAGAACTGAGTCAAATTTATCAGAATACAAGTCATTCCCCAATTGACAAATGGCCCAAAGGATATTAACAGGCATTTTTCAGAGGAAGAAATTAAACCTATTTATAGCAATATGGAAAAAAAATGCTCCAAATCACTATTGATTAGAGAAGTGCATACTAAAACAACAATCCTATCAGAGCGGCTTATATGATAGAAAAGGGAAATGATAAATGTTGGAGAAGATGTGGGAAAACTGGAACTCTAATGTATTGTTGATGGAGTTGTGAACTGACTTTACCATCCTGCAGTGCAATTTATAACTATGCCCAAAGTAACTCTACTCTTTGATCCAGAAATGCCACTACTAGGTCTATATCCCAAAGAGATCATAAAAAAGGGAAAAGGACCAACATGTTAAAAAAAAGTTTATAGCAGCTCTTTTTTTGTAGTGGCAAAGAATTGGAAATTGAGGGAATTCCCATCATTTGGGGAATGCTGAACAAGTTGCATTGTATGAAGGTAAGGGAATAATACTATCGTGCTATAAGAAATGATGAGCAGGAAGATTTCAGAAAAAAACATGGAAAGACTTAAACTAACTGATGCTGACTGAAGTGAGCAGAACCAAGAAAACGTTGTACAAAGTTACAACGACACTGCAATGATCATCTATGCTAGACTTAGCTCCTCTCAGCAATACAATAATGCAAGACAATTCCAAAAGTCTCATGATGGAAAATTCTATCCATATCTCAAGGAAGAACTATGTCAAAGCATACTATTTTCACCTTTTTGTTTTTGTTTTTGTTTTTGTTTTTTCTTTCTTGTTTTTCCTTTTTGTTTTGATTCTTCTTTCATAACATGACTAATGTGGAAGTATGTTTAATATTGTACATGTATAGCCTATATCACATTGCTTGCTGTCTTTAGGAGGGATGTGGGGAGGGAGAGAGAAAAAATTGGAAATCAAAACCTTATAAAAGTGGATGTTGAAAACTATCGTTACATGTAACTGGAAAAAAAATACTATTAAATGGGGGTAGAGGGGAAGGAGCTATGGGCCTTGCCTTATCACTGGGTTATTGATATGTTAAGTTTAGTAATTTTGGAGATACAATTCCAAATTCCTTTTCACATGGCTAGACTGATTAATAACTTCACTGATGGTGCATTTTATGTCTTTTCCCACAACCCCTCCCACTTTTGACATCTTTTTTGTCAGCTTTGCCAGTCTGATACATATGAAGTAGAATCTCAGAGTTCCTTTAATTTGCATTTCTCTAATTATTTGTGATTGTAAAGACAAATAACTTGTAACGACTTGTGAACTCTGATCAACACAGTGATCTACAATGCTTCCAAAAGACCAGTGATCAAACTTGTTACCCACTCTTTGAAAGAGATGTAATGGTATCTGAGTCCAGAATGAGAAATATATTTTTGGACACGGTCAATCCAAGAGGTGGTGTTAGTTTTTTTTTTTGAGTATGCATATTTGTTATATTTGTTACTAGATTTTTTTTCTTCTTTAAGTGAGAGTGAGAGTTGGGAATGAGACAATTCATTTCTGTAAATTAAAAATATAAAATTTTAAAATGTGTATGACCATTCATTTGCAGTTATATGAGTATAGGTAGTGTGAGAGGGACAAATTAAAAGTTTTTTCAGTGCATAAACTATACGAAGTTCTTTTATCCTTCAGAGCACAAAGGGAAGAAAAAGAGCTAATGATTTTGCCATTCTGAACCCCAAGTATTGGCTCCATAAAAGCCACATCTTCATGTAATTTGCTCAGATCAATCAGAAGCAAGCTAATGATTATAGTGGTCCAAATCAGTTTGTACATTGAACTCCTAAAGATATTCTGTCTACTTAAATTATGTACTTGCCCTTGATTCTGACCCATAAAATGCCATGCTGCATATGCATTCATGACCTTTACTTTATCAGCTAATCCTTCTATTCTGCTCTCTCTATGGTTTTTATATGTATATTTATGTCATCGTATCTATCTAAGATTATTGAGGTCAGAGCGTCTTTATAATTCTCTTTCTAGAGGAATCCAAGCATGAAAGAATCAATTAGATGCTTAATAAATGGTTTCTGATAAAATAATGAATATAAAATAAAATGTAAGTCAAAAGGGCCATCCTAAAAGTCACATCTATAGGTAATCGTTCATTCAATAAATATTTATTAAGCACTAATTATGTATGAAGCAATGTAGAAGGTAATAGGGAAGATAAAATAATTATATAACTAGTATATAGTCATATCTTAGTAATCATGAAGCTTACAGTTTAGTAGAAAGGGTGAGTCACTAACGCATAAACATACTTATCATGTGTAGTTGAGTCAGTGTGGTATAATGGGTAGAAAGATGGCCTTGGATTTAGGAAAACTTGGGTTCAAGTCCTGCCTCTGATACATAGTGGCCCCTTGACCTGGGAGAAATCACTTATCTTTTTGTATTCTAGGCAACTTTTTTAAGACTCTAGGCAACTCTTTAAGTTGAAGAGGAGTTGCCAATCCACATTGATAATGGGGGTGTCCTCGACAGAAATCTCCCTAAATCAATATGATCATAGGTACAATCCTTATTTCTACATGCAATTAAAATATGAACAAACAGATTTCATTACTAATCAGGCTTAGTGGGAGGTGGTGATCATAGTGACATTTGACTTGTGCTTGAAAAAAATCAGTAGAAATTCAACAAGCAATGTGGAAAAGAATATTTCAGAAATAGCAAATGGAATGACCAAAGTCAAGAGATCAGAGGCACAAGACATATTCAATAGGTACACCAGTTTGACCACAAGGTAGAATTTCTTGAGAAAAAAACAATTTGGGATAAAACTAGGAAAGCTGGGGCATAACTAGATACATACATACATACATACATACATACATACATACATATATATTATGAATATCAATAGCATATACATGCATCTATCAATTTTTAGATATTCCCAGAGAAACAACCCTTTTACCTGTTAAAATTAGTTTCTGTGCTATTTACTACCACAAATCATAAGCATTCCAGAAAGCCTTAATAGCTGTGTTCATATTTAAACACTAATTACTGATACATAGATATTTTGACCAATAATTTTCAAATGTGCATATCTGTAACCAGTAAATGCTTATTAACTATCTTCCTATAAAATAGCTTATGTCCCTCTAATGATATACAACAGAGAGGGTGTCAGCCAATCAGTTTTCTGGCTTTCTTCTATGTATGTAGTAAAATATTTCTTTCTTTCTTTATTTCAGGCAGTTGGGGTTAAGTGACTTACCCAGGGTCACACAGCTAGTAAGTGTCAAGTGTTTGGTCTGAGGCCAGCTTTGAACTCAGGTCCTCCTGACTTCAGGGCCGGTGCTCTATCCACCTGTGCCACCTAGCTGCCCCTTAAACTATTTATTTCTAATATAATTATCCATGCCTTCTGACTGTTATTGTGTAGTTCTCTGAATTTTCCCTACCAACCTCAATTCCAATATCTATAGATAACAAATAAGATTTTATAACTCATGTTTTTTTTCAGATTTGGATTGAGATGATCCCATATAACCATTATTACTGAACTGTCTTTAATATGTTTTATATAGTAATGATTTTTATAACAATGCATGTTTTAAATATCTTTACAAACATTTTGAGTTATAATCATTTTGCTGTTATCTGATAGTTATGAAAAAATTAAATACTTGTATGTCACTTATAACAATACAATTTTTACAAGTTCATTTTTAAAGTAGGGACGGAGCTTACTTCATGCCTCATCATGATGTCATCATGGCCCTGATTGTTTTAGACTACACTGAGAGAATATGAACTTTTAAAGGTCTTACAACACTGGAAAGGTTTCAAATATGGTCCTGGCAATAACTACATTTTGAGGGCCACCATAGCTATATAGAAGGAGAGCATTGCCAGTAGAGTAGACCAGATTGTAATTTATCTGTTTAGGGAAATCCTTGAAACACATAAAAATCCAATATTAATCTTACTTTTGTATTTTTCCCATTTCAATTTCTTCACTAAAAGTGGTAGGAGAGGACAAAGATTTTTAAGAATCATAGTTTTTAGACTATATACAAATATGAATGTAATTATTTTAAATGTGAAATCATTGTCCAATGACCAATGAGTTGACAATCTCCAAGGAAAAATCTGGTTTCAGTTTCCTCATCTGTAAAATGAGAGACCTATACTAAATGATCAACTAAGTCTTTTACAACTCTGGATCTAGTATTTTATTTACAATGAACAGATCACAGAGAAATGAAAGAGGTGTCAGAATCGGTTTTATCATATACTCAAAGGCAAAAACAAATATTATTTCAATGTACTATTAATTATCTTGCATTTCAGTGTTCATGATAAGCAAAAACCATCTTACATTACAGTTACAATTGAATAAATGAGAAGGCAGTAGAAAAATTCTATGAAGAACTCAATATGACTGTAAAAGTAAAATAAATGTCTGTTTTAATAATCAGTGACTTTATTGCAAAGTTGAGTTGAAGGAAAAATGTAAACATGCAATATTGAAAATGTGACCCATGATCAGGAAACAAAAGAGGCCAAAACTTGTGGACTATACAAAAATTTTATAATTAATTATATATTTATAACTATATACTTTATAGATAAAACTTTAGATACTTTTTTATATCCAAATCTACTGATATAATGGATATTTTCTTAAATAAAAGAGTCAAGGAGTTTTGTGCATGGCAAGCACTAAATAAAAAAAAAGATGAACTTGTTTATATTTTAAAACTGTCTATAAAACAATAAAACCAAAAATAGACAATGACATATGCTATCACTGTTTTCTAAATTGTAATCATTGTAAGTCAGTCACCATTAAAAGGATACCAAAATATTCTATAAACCTTTTCAATCAACAAACAAATTGGTATCTTTGCAAAGTGGAGAGATATGGGAGCAAAGGACCATATCAATTTGAATCTTAAACTCATGAAATCTTAAAAAGGAGAGATTTGAACTTTGACAAATCCAGCTACTATGCTTAATCACCTTTCTCTGTAATGGGCTAGTAGGAAATGATTATATGTAGCATCACTTCATAAAACAATGAAAAATGATGTGAAAGAGAAAATATCAGAAAGCCTGGCTGGAGACTCAATAAGGTCATATTATCTGGAGAGTACTTAGGGATGAAACTCAAAGAACAATAATGATTGAAAAGTGGAAAAGATTTGTCAACATTTCTCTAACAAAATATTTTCCCCCACCAATAGCAGGGGCCATCACATTAAAACTGCAACATCACAATCCCTGAAGAATTAGAAATGGCTATAAAGAAAACAAAGTAAGAGCAGCTAGTCAACATACTACTACTACTACTACTACTACTACTACTACTACTACTACTACTACTACCACTATAACTATTATTGATAGTAGTACTATGAATAAGAGTTAGCATTTATTTAGTGCTTTAAAGTTTATAAAGCATTTTATATGTTATCTCATTTGACTGACAGCTAGGTGGCTCAGTTGAGGAGCACTGAACCTGGAGTCAGAAAGATATGAGTTCAAATCTAGCCTCAGACACTCACTAGCTGTGTGACCACGGGCAAGTGACTCTGTTTGCCTTAATCCACTAGAGAAGGAAATAGCAAAGCACTCCAGTGTCTTTGCCAATAGAGCCCCATGAACAGTATGGTCCATGGGGTCACAAAGAGCTGAACATGACAATGACTGAACAACTGAACAATAATAATTCTGAAAGGTATGTGCTATTATCCCCCAGTTTTACAGATGAAAAAATTAAACATAGTGAGATAAAGCAATTTGTCCAATAATGCCAAACAAATACCAAGTCTCTGAGGCAGAATTTGAGTTCAGGTCTTCCTGATTCCACTCTTATACTCTATCTATTTTTCCACTCAGCTCCTTATACAGAGGAGTATACACAAAAGATATTCATGTGATTGGTGACACACTTTTGAGGGAACTGATCAAAAATTTTCAACATATACAAAAGAGGGAAATCTATCAAAGGGTTATGAAAATTATGGGCAATGTTACTATTAGAAAAAGACGGAAGCAAAAATATCTTAAAATTACCAAACAATATGCTTATATCCACAAGGGCACAGGCAGTCCTTCATAAATGATATTCTAAAGCACATGAGATTTTTACAGTCACATAGATGACTGAGATGTTCAAAAAATGGCCATATCTAATTGTCAGCCTCTAATGGCTGACATCCAAAGCCCCAGGGCACAAAGCTAGTGTCCAGGCCCTTGAACACTAGTGGCACAAGAAGCTTGGGACAGTCCCCCCTGCGTTCCAGCAGGAGAGTTCAACTTTAAAAGCCACAAAATAAATAAACAAAAATGAGTAAAAACCAAAAAGAAACACTGACCATAGGCTGTTTCTATGGGATCTGGGAAGATCAAAATACGAACTGAGAAGAGGACAACATTATCAATGTACCCAGATCCAAAACCTCAAAGGGGAATATGAACTCATCTCAAGCCCAAAAAGCCTTCTTGGAGGAGCTCAAGAAGGATTTTAAAAATCAAATAAGAGAGGTGGATGAAAAATTGGGAAAAGAAATAAGAGGTGTGCAAGAGAAAGTCAATAGCTTGGAAAAGGAAGGACAAAAATTGGATGTAGGAAATAATTCCTTAAAAAGTACAATTGGCCGAATGGAAAAAAAAATCCATTGAAGGGAAAAACTCCTTAAAAAGTAGAATTGCCCAAATGGAAAAGGAGATACAAAGGCTAACTGAAGAAAACAATTCATTAAAAATTACAATCGGGCAAGTAGAAGTTAATGACTCTATGAGACATCAAGAATCAGTCAGATAAAATCAAAACAATGGAAAAAAGTAGAAGAAAATGTAATATACCTCATTGGAAAGACAACTGACCTAGAAAATAGATCCAGGACATATAATTTAAAGATTGTTGGTCTACCTGAAACTCATCATCAAAAAAAGAGCCTGGATATCAAGACATTATAAAGGAAAATTGCCCTGAGGTCCTAGATCCAGAGTGTAAAATAGTCTATCTTCTTGATCCATACCTCTTAGCCAGAGGAAAAGCTATGCTTTCTAATCGAAGGATTTTGTATTGTCAGCTAAATCCTGGCCCTACTGGATATATGAATCACACCCATGAAATCAAGGCTCATGAGTTAGTCTGTAAGTGCTGCTAGGAGTAACCCTTTACAGACACACTTTTTTTTCATCTCCTCTGTTTGAAGCATCTTCTGTATTCCCTGAAAAGTGCTATGGTGTTAGAAAGTGGATGGTGTATATCTACTTTACTGAGACAAAATTATGCATTAGTTTATTACTACAATGTATGGTTTATTGTTTTACTGTTCTATGCAAAGAATAAAAAAAATTACTAGCATATTTGTCCCAACACTATAGTTAGTTGGCTCCACTGTACTAAGATTAGAAAACTCAGAGTCAGGGGCAGCTAGGTGGCACAGTGGATAGAGCACTGGCCCTGAAGTCAGGAGGCCTCAGACCAAACGCTTGACACTTGACACTTACAAGCTGTGTGACCTTGGGCAAGTCACTTAACCCCAATTGCCTAAAAATTTAAAAAAAAATGAAAAAATTTAAAAGACTCAGACTCAGGAAATGTAATGAATTCAGTGAAGAGGCAGAGTTTGTCAAAAGTAAGGACTTGAAAGCATATCTCTTATTGAGCAAAAGAACAATAATCTATAAGTCCAAGTAACTATTTGGTATGACACATGTATCTGGGAGATAAAAGGTGGTCCACCGCAGGCAGCGTGTGGTGTAGCAGATAGAATGTTGGGCCTGGAATTAGAAAGACCTAAGTTCAAAGTCAGTCTCAGACACTTCCTAGATGTGTGACAAGTCACCAAACCTCTGTTTGTCTCAGTTTTCTCAATTGTAAAATGGAGGGAACAACAGCATCTACCTCCTGGGGTTGCTGTAAGAATCAATGGGATAATATTCATAACAAGCACTTAGTACAGTGCTTGGTACGTAGAAGACACTACATAAGTGCTTATTCTGTTCCTTCCCTGTGCCCCAAGAATAAGGGAGAGTGGAAGACTATATTAGCATTTCTCTCCATTGCGGGGTTGGGGGAATGCACCCAACATCAAGGATGAGCAAATAAACACCCATAACTGGTTCTTTCTAATGAGCACAGAAATGTTCAACTCTGAATAGGATCAAGATAGTAGTCTTAATTTTTTTTTAAGATAACACTAATAAAAATTACATTCATAAAAATTGTTGGGAAAACTGGAAAGTAGTATAGCAGAAACTGGACATGGGCCAATATCTCACTTTATTTACCAAGATAAAGTCAAAATGGATACATGGCCTAGCTATAAAGAGAGATTTTACAAGAATATCCAAAGAACATAGAACATATTACTTATTAGACTTATAGATAGGTGAATAATTTATGAATAAACAAGATAGAGAGCAGTATGAGGTGCAAAATGGATAATTTCAATTACATTAAATTAAGTATTGACCGATTTGATCCCCTTGCTGTCCAAGGAACTCTCAAAAGTCTTCTCCTGAATCACAATTTAAAAGTGTATATTCTGAAGCACGCAGTTTTCCTTATAGTCCAACTCTCAAAGCCATATATGGCTACTAGAAAAAAAAATACCTTGGAAAAAAATTCATCTTTGTCAGCAAGGTGATGTTTCTGCTTATTTGTATGCTGTCCAGATTTGGCATAGTTTTCCTTCCAAGGAGCAATTACCTTTTAATTTCATGGCTGCAGTTGCCATCTGCTGTGATCTTTCAGCCTATGAGTATGACACTGCCTCCATTTCTTCTCCCTGTTTTTTTTTTTTTAGGATACGCAGTGGGGTTAAGTGACTTGCCCAGGGTCACACAGCTAGTAAGTGTTATGTGTCTGAGTCTGGATTTGAACTCAGGTCCTCCTGAATCCAAGGCCAGTATTCTATCCACTGCGCCACCTAGCTGCCCCTCTTCTCCCCGTTTTTGCCAGGAAGTGATGGGACCAGTTGCTAAGACCTTAGTGTTTTTAATGTTAAGCTTCAAGTCAGCCTTTACACTGTTCCCTTTCACCCCACCCCCTTTCACTCCCACTCTTTCAGCCCCAGAGGCTTCTTAATTCTTCTTTATTTTTTGCCATCAGAATGGTATTGTCTGCATATTTGACATTGTTCATATGTCTCCCAGCAACCTTAATTTCTGCTTTTGCTTCATGCAGCCTGGCATTTCACATGATGTTCTCTGCATATAAGTTAAATGAATAAGGCAACAACATGTAGCCATTTTGTACTCCTTTTCCAAATCTTAAACCAATCAGTTGTTCCACATTTCCTTCTAACTGTGGCTTCTTGGCCTGCATCAGGTTCCTCAGGAGACAAGTAAGATGATCTGGTACTACCATCTCTTTGAGGACTGACTATATATTTCCAACAAAAATTTAAGCCTACACATATATTTATAACAAAGCATCATAAAAAGGATAGAAGCCAATTAAAAGTTGTTATCCCAGAGATAAAGCTTTCTATTATATATATAAAAAATAAATGTAGGGATATAGATTAGATTTATATTTTTCCAAATTGTGATGATATAATGAAAATTATCATTCGTGCCCCCCCAAAAAAGTCATAGTACTGAACAAATGGCTTTCAGAAATACTTGAAAAAGATCATTTTGCAATTGAAGATCCTGCTTGTCAATTTAGCAAAGAGAAAATATTTATCACTTACAAATTGATCACAGTTGGAATGCTGGCTGAATAAAGACTGCACATTGGGCGTTTCAATTTTGTTTCAAAGTCTTTTTGAAAGGGTATAGTTGTTTTGTTTTATTTCTAAATAGCATTAAGTGTTTATTAAATGGATTTAACCATTCAGTGTTAGACACAGAAGAGAAGGTATCATGGGATTGAAAAGACAGAGAAGGAAAGACTTTTCTCGGTCTCCAAAAAAATTATAAAACAAAAATAAAGAGAATTATGTTTCAGATGAAAGGCAATATACAGTTGAATATAGAGATTAAAGAGGGAAACAACACCAATAAGTTAAAATCTTTATAAATTAAGATGGGGAAATGCTATTCCTTAAAACATTTACTCAATACCTCTTCTCTATTACATTTTTTGTTTTGTTAGAGAAACACACACCAAAGTACTTGTGCCTAGAGTCCATATTCAGATTTCTTCTTGCTTCAGAGACTTTTGGCACTCCTTTATGATAGGGACAAAGCTTTTACTTTAAAAAAGGTCTGGCATAAACAAAAATTTAAAAATAGAAACACAAATGAATATAACAAAAATTTCTCAGAGCACTAAAAGTTTTGGGGGGATTTTCTGATTCCAATGGACCTGGGAATTTTCCCCCCAATTGAAAAAAATGAGCAAAATTAATGATATACTGTGAAATAAAATTATTTCAGAATTACAGAAGCTTGCAAATATTGATTAAATATTGAAACATTAACTTGTGGTACCCTAAAGGGTATCAAAGGTGAAGAAAAAAAAACAAAGGAATGAGAATACACATGGTAGCCAAGTATAGGTTGGGAGGGAGGGAAGAAAAAAAAGAAAAAAAATTACATTAAAACTTTTTGTATATTTCAAAAAAATAGCAAGTTGTGGATTGCAGATTTGCAGTTTCATGTACAATCATCTTTTTAAATTGTACTATGTTAGAAAAATGGTTTATTATATAAATTAAAAAGGAAAAAAAAAAGAAAACCTATGACCAGCAGGCATAGCTCTGTATCCCCCTAGTCCCTATTTCTGAGGAGGCTGAGGCTGGTGATCACTTGAGTTGGAATGTTTTGAGTTACCGTGAAGCTAAAGCCAATTGGGTCTTCACACAAAATCCACCACCAATATGACAAAATCCCAGGAGAAGAGAGAAGAGGGCAATGGGTTGATTAAGGAGGGGTAAAATGACTCAAGTTGGGAAGCTCAAAGCTTCTGTGCCAATCAGAAGTGGAGAGTCAGGACTATGAGAGACTGCTACATTTTCAGCCTAGGTGAGATGAAGAAATCTAGTGAAAGCAAATGAAAACAAAACAGATAAAGAGTATACTGGAGGACTGACCTGAATGACTGCAATAAAAAGACATATTGTATTTTGATTACTAAAAGACATAAAAAGTTTAAGGTTCATCACATAAATACATAATTTTAATTATTTGACCTTGTTCCAGGTATGTTGCATAACACTATAATACCAAAATCTCATACTACATGTCATGATGAAAACACTAAAAGATTTCTCGAGTAATGTAGGAGTAAAGTAAGTATGCCCCCTTCCTCTGTTTTCATATGCTGATGACAACAATAGCATTTTAAGGTTTGAAAACACAGTATCTATTATCTCATTTGATTCTTATAACAACGCTATGATTTGCATTATTTCAGGAGATGCTAGTGATAGCAATAATAATAAGAAATTATAGGCATAAAATGAAAGGCAAAGAAAACATACAAATATCCCTATTTTTGATGGCATGATAGCTTACTTAGAAAGCAGTAGGCAGGGGTGGGGAAACTACAGCCTCAAGGTCACACGTGGCCCTCTAGGTCCTCAAGTTTGGCCTTTTGACTGAATCTAAACTTCAAGGATTCAGTCAAAGGGCAACACTTGAGGATCTAGAGGGCCACGTGTGACCTTGAGACTGCAGATTCTCCACCCCAGCTTGCTATCAGCAAGAAACTAATTAAAGTTGCTGCCTTATAAGATGTTCAGCCTATAAGAGGAATAATATTTCTAGAACTCAAACTATCTTATAAAAGAGTTATCGTCAAGACTCTCTGACGCCAGTGATTTTTAAAAATCATATAAAGAGTCTAGAATAGAGAAAGAAGAATAAAAAAATAACAGAACTAAAAAAACTCAGGGTTCAATATACCCCCAAACATTCTAAGAAACAACTTTCTATTTGAAAAAAAATTCTAAGAAAAGTGGAGAGCAGTTTGGAAGAAAATAAGACTAATCAAATTTAAAATTAGTATGTGATAAAAACATTAATATAATATTTAAATATACCAGAAGAAAATTAAATAATAATCCATTTAAAGTTATGAATAAAGGTGAAATATTAACCAAACAAGGAATGAAATCAACTCCAAAATATAAAGTTATATGAGATTGAAAAACTTTACTCAAACAAAGTTAATCAAACTAAAAGAAGAAGAAAAGTGGTTGACTAAAAAAGAAAAAAAGTCTTTGCATCAAATATCTTTGTTAAGGATTGTGTATCTAAGATATATTAACAATTAACAGATAAATAGATCAAAAGGCATTCCCCCAGTAGAGAAGTGATCAAAGATTAAGAAAAAATAGTTCTCGAAGAATTGCAAGCTATTCAAAGAATTGCAACCATATCAAAGAACATTATAAATCACTAATAAAAGAAATACAAATCAAAACAACTATGAGGTTTCACTTAATACCCAACATTTTGGCAATAATAGAAATATGCAATTTTGCAGTGATTACGGAAATAGAGCCATACTAGTGCATTGTTGCTAGAGCTGTTAATTGGTCCAAGCACTCTATAAATCAACTTGAAGTTGTGTATACAGAGGGACTAGAATATCTCCTTCTCCCACCCAAAAATGGACTCCTGCCTTTATGATCCTGGACTTTGACGGGTGAGCTGTTATTCAACTTATCTTGCCTAGTCCACGGCTCACTACTCACTCCTTACCCACTGACAAGCCACGAGTTCATATTCTCCTGCACTTTTCATCTCTTTCATTTATTGCCCTCCTATGTTATAATGTAAACTCCTTGTATGCATGGTCTGCCTTGCTTGCTTGTTTTTATATAACTAGCACTTGCATTAGTGCCTGGCACATAGTAAATATGTTCCATTTATAATTTCCTCATTGCTTACCTTTTGACACAGAGAATCTACTGCTAAGCATGTACTCTGAAGACATCAATAACAAAAATAAAGATACCATATACACAAAAATATTTGTAGTAGGACTTTTTGTGGTACAAAAAAAAAAGTAGATGCCTATTTACTTGAGGATGGCTAAACAAATTGTGGTACGTGGGAATGATGAAATATCACTGTGCTACAAGAGTCAATGAATAGGATGCATACCGTGGATCACATGGAAAGTCATATAAATTCATACAAGCTGAAGTAAACAGAATTAGGGGAACATTATGCTGAATGATTAAAATAATTCAAATGGAAAGAAAAGTAGGACAAAACAAATAAAACTGAAAGCTATCAAATTATAATGACCAATCTTAGATGAAAAGAAGAAATATTAGAAGGTAACTCCTCCTTCAAATAGAGAGCTATGGAAATGTAACACTGATCATAGCATCTGATTTTTTGATATGTTGGTTACTTTTACTGAGTTTTAAAATACTCCTGTTATTTTGTTTCTTATTATGGTCCTTTTTGAGGGGTTGGGGGAAAAGATATGGTGGGAAATGCAAATGATATTGAAAGAAAAATTTTTTTTTCAAAAAAAAGAAAATTAATCTAATTATTTTAAGCAGATTTACTTATGTGTTTGAATGAATTTAAGAAATTAAAAAAAATAAATTCCTAAAATCAGTGCTAAGTTACTACAAATTAAAATTTTAATGGAAGTTAAGGAAAAGGAAATACATGTTATTTATAAGAACAGTATTGATCCTATTAAGTTTATATGCTTTATTATGCTTTTAATAAGTGCAGATAGTCAAGGTAGAGTGGGAAAACATGATGTCATTAGAAAAATCAATAATAAATATTATACCCTAATTTCCAGTGACTTAGACACATGGGAATCTGGTTCATATAGCACTTGTGAAAAGTCTCTATCCTCTAGTTTTTTCTTAACTAGTACTTAGGTTATGCTAAAAGAATGACAATGAGGCAATGTGGTAGTAGGTAGAACTACCTACAGGAAGATTTGGGTTAACGTACTGCTCCTTAAGTCTGGCTGTGGGTGAGTCAATTAGTTTCTCTGAGTCACAGGTAACTACAAAATCATGAATTATAGATGTGTTGTGCAAACTGCATCATTGAAGGAAATCCGATATGAATGAAAATACAAATCCTTGACACAGAAATGAGGTCAAGTGAGGTAACATGTTCAGCCCTTTGCAAACCTTAATTTAGTCTCTATGAAGTCACTTTTGCAGTGAAACAATCTGACTCTTAACATGGATGAACCCAGAAATGGCTGTTTATTCAAGCTCTTCTTTAAAATTTTTATTTTAGATAAATAAAGATGAAGACAAATGTTTTATGATTTAGCATCTATATTGTACTGTTTATTTCCTTTCAATATTTCAAGCTTCTCTTGTCCTGAAAAATGACAAAGGTAGGAAGAAAATATTTAACTACAGAATAATTTTATGTCATATCCTAATATTCCCTTGGGATATCAATGTAACGTTTGGCATTTATAGTAAGTACATAATAGCATTGTTTTTAGTATTAGAAAATCTTATTGGTTCATAATTAAAGCATGGCCTTAATAATCATATTCCTTTTTCTTAGAGGAAAAATATTTTTTAATAATAATTAAATTAACAGTAAGGATATTTTAACTCATTTCATTGTTATAATGTGAAAATAAAATGGGTACATGAAGCATACACTTTATATGCTCTTGGAAATCTATTTAGATGGTATGTAAAATATTATAGCTTTCAAGATATGGAAGGGTATTTATATTCCCTAATCACTATATAAATGCTAAGAAGAAAATGTCTAATTTAATTTATGCATAACATGCAAATTAATTAGGATGAATAAAAATCATTAAATTTATTAACTTATAAAATATACCTTCCAACTTTTTATAATTTAAAAATGTTTAATATGAATATGTCCTTCCTTTATTTCATTTCCTTGTTTTATACAATTTGGCATTGAGTTCTCAAGATTTTGAAATATGTTCTTTACTTCATTATGAAACCACACTTATATTAAAAATCAAGTGTAAGTTCAATTAACAGTCATGTTAAAAGTTTAGTTTTGATAATTGCCTGTGTTATATATATATATATATATATATATATATATATATATATATATATATATATATATATATATATATAAAATTATTTTTGGGATTCTATACTTGATAAACACCAATTAACGTAAACATTTCAATATTTGAACAACAGAGAGTCTTATGCACAGTATCCCAAAAGTCTTAAGCTTTACTACCTTACAACTACAGTAAGACTTACAAGGCTTCTTGTATATTAGACCATGAATCTCAATTACAAAGAGCCTGCCATTTGAACAAACTAATATAACAAATTTCCCATATTAGTTTTATGACTATGTTCATTGAATACTGTTTATCTCCATCATTTCTGAACTTTTTATGATACCCAGTGGCATTCCATCTCCATTTGGGAATTTCAGTTTTCCAGAACAATTCTGATTCTCTTTATATCAGTGTATTTATCAGAATTCCTTTTTTGTCCCTCAATGAAGGTTTTAGATCCACTAGAAGAAAAATCCTCAAAATAATTTTTGACTAGATGTTTTGCTGTCTGATGGAGGTATCCAGATCTTACAGGCTCTTCTGATGATGGTTTTGTCTACAACTAATAATGAGTTTCTCACACACACACACACACACACACACACAACACACACACGCATTTTGGTTTTTAAGACTGTTTTTCTTTCATTCAAAACATTCAGTTTTTAATAATTTGTTTTTTAATAGTTAGTTTTTAATAATTTGTGTTGCCTTGCCCTTGATAAAGCTTTATTCTTCATAGTAATGGTTATCATTTGTTTGTTTTTTCTTGTTGTTTTTCCAAGTACAAGAAACCTACATTAAATTTTGGAGGAATGAATAACAACTCCTCCATCTCCCAGGTTCTTCTGAAGGTTAATTGTTTTCTACAAATTACTTAAGCCATTCTGAAGTAATAGTTCATCAGTTCTTGATGTTTTAAATTTTCAAATGTGCTTCAGTGGGACTGATCCCCTTTCATTGTGGCTTGAATGAAACTTGAAATGTTTGACTTCATCAATCTAATTGTCATTGAAGTATCTATAATGGTTACTGAAGTTTTCTCTGTAGGAGTATAAATTTTGTACATTTCCTTGGAGGTATAGGCATTATTTAAAATCACAGAATTAAAAATACACAAAAGAGATCAATGAAATGCATGCATATGGCATGAAATGTAGCACTCAGCTCATAGACAAGTAAGTGAAGGCAGGGAAACCAGATCAATCTGATTTCATCTGGTTAATGTCAGATGTTCTAATAGATAAAGCAAGCATATGACATTTAGCTTAGAAACATATTTACTGGAATTTCACAACAGTGTAATATTGTAGATGAGAAACATTATTTTAAGTTTCTTCTAGTCTTTTTCATTTGGTACTTATCTTCCTTGGGACAAAAGGATTTATGTTATGCCAAAACTTTTGCTATGGTAGGTTATATTACACTGAAGCTTCTGGTAGAATCAGTGATTAATTACATGTCCGTTTTCTGAAGACCAATTGAGCTAATTTTGATTAGTTCCACTAGGTGATAGAATTTTGGCCAAAGTAATGTTCAAAGATCACAATCAAAGTTGTCAAGACTTAGGCTGGTGTTGGGAATGTTCACAACAATGAAATAAGAGATTATTTAAATACTGACTAAATTCATTATATTAAAGTGTTAACTCTTTTTTTCAGCTTCAGTCTTTATATGTACTTTTCAGCAATATACTCAATAAAATAAAATTCTATAATGTTAATAGCATTAAAAATAGCAAGAGTTAGTGCTTTTTACAGTTATAGCTACTTGAAGAATCATTAATCGAAGGATAAAGACAATCATAAAGACAATAATTAAGAATGCAATCAATTGAAAAACTCTTGCAAGAACAAAATAATTTCAGCAACAACAAGAAATGAAAGTGTTGACTAAAAAAATAAATTATTTTGCCCACTAAATAATTTTTTATTTTTATCCAATTACACATAAAGATAGTTTTCAACATTCACCTTTATGAGTTCCAATTTTTTTCTCCCTCCCTCCCCTTCACCCTTCACCAAGATGGCAAGCAATTTGATACACATTATACGTGTACCATCATGTTAAACATATTTTCCCATTACCAATGTTGTGAAATAAGAATCAGAACAAAAGGGAAAAAGTATAAGAAAGAAAAAACAAAAAATTGAAAATAGTGTGCTTCAATCTGCATTCAGACTCCATAAATCTTTCTCTGGATGTAGATAGCATGGAAAATAAATTCTTTGTACCAAATATCTCTAGTAGGGATCTTAAATCCAAGAAATTTAGGGAATTAACCCAAATACTTAAGATAAGGAATAATTCCCCAATGTAATGAGGTTACAAAGACAGGTCTCCAAAGATATGTTGAAAAGTATTAAAAAAAAAAACCACAACAAACTGGGGCAGCTAGCTGGTTCAGTGGATAGAGCCATGATCCTGGAGTCTGGAGGACCTGAGTCCAAATCTGGCCTAAGGTACATGATACAAGCTGTGTGACCCTGGACAAGTCACTTAACCCTGATTGCCTTGCCAAAAAGAAAAGAAAAGAAAAATATTAAAAGCTATATGAAAGATTGCTATAAATCACTAGGAAGAGAAATCAAAATTAAAATAATTATGAGGTTTTAATCTCATGACAATGATGTAAATAGTCAATGTTGGAGAAGCTGAGAAAAGAGAGGTATACAAATAAAGAGTTAGTGGAATAGTTCCAGAAAGCAATTTAGAATTCTATATACCTTTTGACCCATAGATCCCACTGTTAGACACCAAGAACATCTAGGACAGAAAGAAAGAAATCATATATGCTAAAATATTACATGATATTTTGTGGCAGTGAAGAACTGCAAAAAAATTAAATGCACACCAATTGAGGAATACCTAAATAAGCTATTGGGAATTACTGTAGTAAAATATCTTTCTGCCATTAGAAATTAAGAATATGAATAATTCAATGAAGCATGGGAAGAGTGATAGGAAATTATGCAGAGGGAAGTAAGCAGAACCAGGAAGAATATTATATACAATGCTGATGACAATATAAATAATAAAGTAATAAATAAATAAATAAATAATAAGGACAAAAACGATGAAACGTAGCACTGTGCAATTATAATGACCAAACTTAGCCCTAGTTGAGAAGAAAGGTATATTTCCTTTTCTTTTTTGCAGAGGTGGTGGTACTAGAGATGTGGAATGTTGTATATAATGTCAAAAGCAATTGATGTTTTGTTTAGCTGGAATCTTTTTGATTTGTTTTACTTTTTTGTTAAAAGGGATGGTCCCTAGTGACAGGAATAGCAAAGGGATAAAAAAAAAGTGTTAGAAAAAAGAAAAGATATATCCAAATCTAAAATTTTAAAATCCAACTTTAACAAAACCACATTGAACCTAACATGAAAATAATTATAAAAGGACTTTAGTTATTCCAGTCATCCCTAAAGTCTTAGTGCAGTTCTGAGCTATAAATAAGTAAAAAGTTTAATAGTTTAAAATTTCACTGAGACTTTTGGGATGCTTTGTATATTAGATTCTCAAATATCTGTAGCTTTTACTGAAGTATAATTTACTAAAATATTTGTGCTTGTGCAATGACTTTGATAGAATTAGCTGTTCTCAAAAATGCAAGATTCTAAAACATCTCCAAAAGTCTCAGGAGGGAAAATGTTATCCATTTCCAGAGAAAGAACTATGGAACCTCAATGCAGATCAAGGTATGCTATTTGCTCTTGTTTTTCTTTTGTTTTGTTTCGTTTCTTCTTTCTTATGGTTTCTCCTTTTGGTTCTAATTCTTCTTTACAACATGACTGATGTGAAAATATGTTTAATAGGAATGTATATGTAGAGCCTATAGCAGATTGAATGCCATCTTGGGGAGGGAGGTGGGAAGGAGGGGGAGAAAATTTAAAACTCAAAAGCTTATGAAAGTGAATGTTGAAAACTAAAAATTGATTAATTAATTAAAAATAAAAAAATTATGCAACTTTTCTGCAAAAAAAGTCAAGTAAATAATTTCAGAATTGTATTTATAATGCATTCAGAATGAAACAAAGGCAGCATAGTATACTGTGGAGAATGCTGGTCTTAGAGTCAGGAAGTACTTCAATAAAAATTTCAGTTTTGACATTTACCACTTGTGTTGCTGTGAATCAATCACTGTTGTTCAGTCAGTTTCCTCATCTGTAAAAGGGCAGAATAATTCCTATCATATCTAGTCAAAACATGAGCATTTATTAAGCATCTAGCATGTGACAGACACTGGCATATAGTACGAGATAAAAAGAAAGGTAAAAATGGTCATACTCAAAGAGTTTATTATAAAGAGCAATTTAGAAAAGCTACATACGCATATATAAAATATACAAACATATTATGTGTCAGCTGTTATTAATGAAATAAACATTATGATAAAAGCATTTCCTTTAACCATAAAAAAAGATGCAGTGAAAGTCCAGAATCATTGCTTTTGAATTGAAAAATTTTCCTTATTTATAAAGATTATGAAGGTAAATGTCACTGAGTAAAACATTCTGTACTTTGGTAGTTCATCAAATATTTGACATAAAAATAAAAACCCTGACTTACCTCCTATAAATCCCAAAAAAGAATTTTCTTCTAATATTGTGCTTCTAGTAGTTATTTAATTCAATATTTTAAGATGAATGTACTATGATGCTAATATTTAGAGTGGGACTTTGAAAATATTTTGAGTTCACAGCAATTGGTCTTCACTTTGAATTTTTGGCCCTTTTTCTTTTTCTTTTCTTTTTTTTTTGTTGCTTTAGCATAGTATTTATGGTTTTTCATTAGCAGATATGTTAAGTTTTGAAACTGTGTTTAGTTTAGAGTCCTACAAACAAAACATCATTTTCTGTCATGCCTGTTAGACTGTTTAATTAGCTCTAAGGTTTATTGCATTAAACATAAGGCTATCATGATATAATTCAAAGTTCCTATTTTGAATATTTATGACTAAATGAACACCTCTGGACTTCTGCTACTCCCAGGTCTAAACCCTGTCCTTTTCCAAAGCACTGGCACATAAGAAGCCTCAATATATTTCTTTTCTTGATAAAGATGGCATATTGTCTGTGACAGTTAATTATCATGCTTGAGAATTTAGTTTCCCTGTCTTAAATGTGAACTTGGAATCCATGATATGCATGTGTATGGATATATGCATCTCTATGTGCATACCAAAGCAATCTTAGAAATAAATTTGAAATATACTTGAGACCAAAAGAAATTGTCAATTATCTGGAAAGTGTACCAAACATACTATTTTCACACAATCTGTTTCCCTCTCTCTCTCTCTGTCTCTGTCTCTCTCTCTTTCTCTGTTTCTCTCTCTCTCTCTTCCTGTGTCTTTCTATCTCTATCTCTCTGTGTCTTTGTCTCTCTCTTTCTCTTTATATCTGTCTGTCTATCTGTTCATCTCTCTACCCACCATTCTTTGGGGGCCTGTTTAGTGCCCTTTGTTTTCCTACCCAAAGGTTGCTATTAACATCTGACTATTTACTTAAAAGTTACTTACTTAAAAGGTTTTTTTTTTCTGTCCAACACTTGAATTCTGGAAGAAGAATAAAATTGGTGGTAACAATGTTATTTTTTCTTCATCTAAAAATCATTAAATCTACTTTATTATTTCACATTTAAATGATAATGAATTTATTTTCCAAAACAGATCTAGGAATTGATTAAGAATAAATGAGTCTCTCTTTTAAAAACTCAAGGTAATTCTGTGTTCACCTGTAACAGATATTTTAATCATCTTTTCTTTTCATATCTGTTTCATGTTACACCTAAGATACATCTATACTGACTATAACATTCATCTCACTCTATTACCTCTTTTTGTTTCCTGTTCATTAAATTTATTCATTCCTCACTGATACCAGAGAGCAGAACTAGAATGAATGGGAAAAATATTTAGGGCTAAAAATTCTTCTCAACATCTGGAAAATGTTACTAATAATTAGAGCAGTACAAAATTTTTAAATGGTTGGCACAGGAGGTTGTGAGTTTCTTGTCACTGGAAAACTTCCAACAGAAGTTGCATGGCCATTTGTAGGTGACATAATAGGGGAAATTCATGTTTCAACTACAGGTTGAAACAGATTACTCCTGGGGCCTGTTCCAATGTTAATGTTGAATGATTGTGTGATGATATTCCACTTACTTTGTACCACTGCATTTCTGGTAACATACAAGTTCTTTGCATCAGATCTCACAGACACCTTAAGTTAATGCAGAGTTCATCATTTTATGGATGAGGAAATTGAGGACAAGAAAGGTGATGGCCACCCAGCAGGTTTGTAGGAAAAAAAATAAGTCTAGATTCTCAGTAATATTTTTAAAATAACATTCTCCATGTTTACTTTCTAACTTTGTATGAGACTTCTTAATGTTATTTCCTCAAAATAAATAATTATATTTTTAAGATTTTCAAAACAAAATTTCACATACAAAAAATCAAGTCTATAGCTGCTCCACTATATTTTATTCTTTACTAAAGTTCTCATTTTAACAGTTCTTGTAGTTTTCTGGGTCACTCCAAGAAAGAACCTTCCTCTTCTGATGTAGATTGCATCTCACAATTTCTGAGGATTTCCTGAGACACTGAGAGGCAGAAGTTAAGTGACTTGCTCAGAATTACATAACCAGACTACTATTTATTTATTTTTTTACTACTCCTATAGTTTTAAATCCAATCTTACTCCCATGATTTTTTTTTGTTTTGAACCCAAATTGAGCCCCTAGACCAGTACACCCTCTCAGATGCAGTAAAACATAAGTTAGCAATGAGGCCCTTTCCCTGCTACTTTCAAGGGAGGGATCAAAGTCTACCTTGGAGAAGGATAGACAAAATTACAGAAATATCTCTCAATGCCTTCAGTGAGCCACATTTAGAAAATCCATGTGGGCATACATAATCTACATGTGCTGCACAATATTACAAAATGTGCTAGTGGTTTTGTTCCCTATGCTAACTAAATGAATATTTAGTCACTTTTATTCTTGAGTCCATATGGAAAACATGAAATTGAAAATCTCACACAACTTAAGTTTTGTACAGACCAAAACACAAGAAACATAAGAAAGGATGCACAGAGCATTGTGACTAATGACCTCCCTTAAAATTCTTAAAATTAAAATTCCTGAAATTCCCTCTCATCATTCTGCATAATTCTCTAGTGCCCTAAAGAGAAGGATTTTCTCTTTTTCTCATTGACAGGATTAGGCCCTCAATATTCACAGTTTAAAAACTGGAAGATACACAAGATTTATGATTTAATATTTCTCTCTTTTCCTCATCTATCATCTCTTACTCATTTTTGTTATCTCTTTTTGAATAATACAAGTCAAATGGCCTAATGAATGAGCCACTCATTTGTCATTAAGGTGAAAGGTATATTTCACACTCTCCAAGAACTAACTGAATGTTTAACAACTAACTATTCCAAAAAGAATTTCCGCAGGTACAAAAAGACAAAAAAATGCAAATAAAAAGAACATATGAGAAAAACATACCAGGAGTACATCATTATCATCATCTCTTCTACTTTTTCTAAAGCAAAACACACATGAAAGTAGTAAGGAGCAATTTTATCTTAGTTGGCTATGGGATGCAGAAGGCAATTACTTTGAAGAGTACTTGTAATTCAGTGCTACCTAGTGTATATTCTCAAAATAAAATTGCTTTCAGAGATATCTTTATGAGTCAAGGATGCAAAATAAGTAATGCCAGATAATGTTCTCTTTCTCATTTTACTTCAGTAGAATACTGGATGGCACTAAGTTCCAGGGAAAAAATGCATAAGCCTGGCTCATTTTGATATAGTGCAGACATAACTTATTTCTAAAAGTCATCAACTATGAAATGTCCATTTAATTTAGAAAGGTTCTTAAACACTGCATATTTTATTGCTACCAGAGCGCAGTCTTGGACTTGGGCAGAAGGGAAAGATGGAGGATGGGATGATTTTCTACCTATTTTTTGTTATTAGTGGAAAAGTGATACTTTATCATGAAAACTTTCACCAACTGTTCTAGTATCAGAACTCTTGAATCTTTTGGCCTTGGTCTTAGCACATCTGCAAAACTGAACTCACGGTTCTAATTCTAGAACCTAGTTCTACTCTAAAAGATAACAATGTTTAATAGGGATTATCATTATTATATTTTTATCTTTAATGCTTAACTCTTTACTTGGCACGTAATAAACCCTATTAGTTTTTCACTAATTATTTAATTTATGAATGTATTGTATGTTAAAGAAAGAAATACATTTTATTGGTATTCATTTTAACAGCTATTCAAAAACAAATGCTGAAATACCTCATCAAAAGGACTATCCTTGTTAAATGAACAAATGCAATATTGGATTTATTTTTTTAAATTAGGCTATGTACTTTATTTATGTTGTCTCAGAGAAATGAAATTTCTCACATGTTAATTTTCTGGATAATTGAAGCTCTCCATGTAAATTAACAATTTTTTAAAAAATTAACCATTTTAGATAAAAGTCTTTTTATAACTGTACCCTGTATTTCCCCAACCTCTTCAACAGAGTACACTTAACCCTTTTTTTTTGACTTAGAGCAATAATAATGCACGCTCAATTATTAGTACTGGGACTAGAGGAAGAATACCTGCACAATCACTGAGGCTTGCAGGATTATTTATCTTTAATTAAATGGCATGTTTTTCCAGTTATTCTGCCTGCTTTTTATATTATCTATGTTACACTTTGTTGTCACTTCTTGTTGATATCAATGTTCTTACCAAAAGGAGCCACCTCATAACCAGGGTGATTAAAACTGTGTCCCAAATAAGCAAATGGGTTTTAAGTGAGATTATGAGGAGTTTTCCAGTGAGTAAGAGCGTGAACCTTATGGACCTTATACACCTTTTTTAGCTGCTCAAAGGCTTCTTTTCTTTTTTCTTTTTCTTGTTTACTGCCAGGTTCTTGGTGATGTTCCAGATAGTTGAGGTTGCTACATAGGTGGCCCCCAAATAAGTCAGTTATTACTGTATCCACATCAGCAAAGCAATGTTAGTATGGACAGTTGTCCAGAATGTAGAAATATCCTCATTACATAGAAGTGGACATCATAATGGTATTCATTAAACTGAGATTCTGTGGGCCCATGAAGTCTGTCAGATGATGTTGGGTCAATATCAATAGGAGTTTCTACTGATTTCTCTGCTGATTTCTCTTACTTAGGAGCACTGGCAGGTATAGGTTCACAAGCTGCTGAAGCTGGTGTTGGAATGACAGATGTAGGTGTAGGGGTGGGAGCCAAGACAGGGGAAAGAGTTGGGGCTTGAGCCACAAATGCTGCTGTAGATGAACTAACTGTAGTAGTGGTAGCATGATCTGATTGTTGAGATGTAGATGGTGATGGTGTTTTGTCACCATAACTACCACAAAGTTCTCATCAATTTTGTACTCTTTGAGAGCAGTATCATTGTTGATGATTTTGCCTGCATAAATTACTGGAAAGGCATTCTTTCCCCTTTCAGATTCAATCTTCTCTTTCCTTAACCTTTTCCTCAGAGTTGATGTCGCTCTTGAAGGTCTGTTTAGGAGGGTCTTCAAAGTGATCTGTGTGGTGTCACCTCCGCCCTCGGACACCATGGTTGCCATGTGGTTGGCCTCTTGGTATGCTAGAGGGAGGTCGAGGTGGCTGGTAGAGTTGGTTACATTCACCCTGCTAGACGGCCTCTCCCAAGTGCCTGGGCTGTCGCTTTCCCCAGCTTGATTGGCTGAGATCTCCTTCTCCCCAAGACACAAGAACAGCTGGGCATCCATCTTCAGAATGTGCAGGTAGGTCTGGGAGGCAGTGAGTGAATCTGCTGGTTCAAAAGGGCCTGGTTGCCACCATCATGACTTGCTTCGACATCCTCTCTACCTCCTGAAGAATACTTACTTCTTTATAATGTGTTTGGAAGACAAAGAGTTTGCCAGTTGGAATGGGTGGGTTATCCTGAATAGTAGTTAATGACTGATGAAAGCATTGTTTTTGGAGGATTAATTGCCAGTGAAAATGCAGCATGGCTTCAGGAAACCTTGATTTGAATTCCAACTTTGAAATTCACTGTCCATATAGTATTTGGCAAATCATTTAACCTTGCTGAACCTGTTTCTTAGTTTGTAAAATGAAGAGAAAGGAGTTATACTAGTTCTCTAAGATCCTACCCAATTCTAAGTTCTATTACACCATGTAAAATAGAGTGGGGGTGGGGAGTTATCAAGAGGGATACCCAGAGATGAGGTAATGGCAATGGTAATGGCAAAGGCGATGGCTGGGTATGCTAGATATCTTCAGGAAAGATTTTAAAGGACTTGGTACCTCACTAGATATAATGGATAAAGAGGACTTTGAGGTTTTAAGTCTTAGTGACAATGGAATTTTTTAATATTGTTTAATGATAGATATGTATATGGGAGGTGTCCAAGGCCACAGCTGTGTAACTCTCTGATGCACAGGAAGAAGAGATGATTGGGATACCTTTGTTATCTCTAGCTAACTGATTAACTGTCAGTCACTAAATCCATAAGTTTCTCCTTTTATGGTATTTTACTGATCTTATTCCACGTGGACTTTTCTTTCTTTACTTTTCTCTCCACCCCGAACTCCAGGTTTTGACCTTCATGGCCCTTTTCTGCCTTGCTTGCTATCCATACATCATACTTCTATGGACTTAGGGTGTGTCTTAAAATTCTGGCTTGGAGCAAGTCCTTTTTACCATGTTTATTTATTCACTCTAAATCTGCTAATCACTTGCTAGTCTCACAGATGGTACGGTAGGATGAAGAAGTTTAGAGCTTCTAGGGATAGATAGGACAAAATTCAGTTGTATATATGTTTAAATTAAGTTTATTGTGGATCAGCTAAGCAAAGAAGTACAGTAGAAAGTAAGTGATAGAAGACCAGGACTCAATAGATATTTCAAGGATGAAGACAACATATGGAGAGCCATAGATGCTGGCAGTGTTGATAACACTTTTAAGGGATAAAATGTTGAAAGAAGACTGATGTAGTGGATTAAAGATGAAATCTTGAGGAATGTCATAGTTAGTGAGTGGAAATAGTAAAAGGCACTAGGGAAAAGAGTAATCAGAGACATAGGAGAAGAAGTAGATAAATATATCATGGGGGACAAGAGGAGTGAATTTTAAAAGAGTGGAGATCAAATATTACAGGAAGATCAAAATGAGTGAGACCTGAGGAAAGAGCATTGATTTTGATGATTTGCATGCTACCGTAACCCTGGAACATCTGGTTATAGTACATTGTTGAGAAAGGACATGGATGGAGTAGAAAAAGGAGATAAAAAGGTGAAATGGAGATACCAGAGCTAGACCTTTCATTTAAGAATTAGTGAAAAGAGGATAAATGTGATGTTTCAAGAAGGTATTATGATAACATAACATAAATGATGACACAAAGAACAAATTTTTCTTTGTTTGTTTTCCTAAATGGAGAGATGCATGTGAATGAATGAATGAATGAAAGAGCCAGTGAAGAGAGAGAAGCCAAAAAAATTCTAATAGTAGCAATTATATTAAGGAAACAGGAAACTAAACCAAGAAAAAGAGCATGGAGTAACAAAGTGCAAGAGTATACTAAAGTTTCATAAAGGCAGAAAGACGTTTTTCTTTGAAGTCAGAAGAAAAGAATTAGACACCAAAATTATATGTGACATCAGAATTTGGAGGTCAAATAGAGAAAATCTTATGGCACTGCTAATTTGAGAGAATATGAGGAAGTCATACTTCAAAGATGAAATAAAAAGGGGCATTCAATAAAATAATGAAATAAAAATATCAAATAGAATCTGAGTAACAACCCTGTGATCAGCCCTATACTTCAAAAATAGTGTATTCAGAAATACTAGAAGAAATAGGAAAAGAAGTAAGGTACTTTAAAATAACAAAGAAAGGAAAAGTGAAGGAACCAAGTAAAAGGAAGTTATAAATTCTGGTCATTGGCAAATATCACTATCACAGTTAAGTACTTGCAATAGCTTTCCACAGCTATTTGAGTTACCATGCCTGATACAACAAAGTCATGCAGCCACCCTCCCAATCTTTCTCCTCAGGTAGACTGCTGCTGTTAGTTTCTGTGGCAAAGGGAGAGACGGTGTTGTTACAATAGTTGAGTATAGTCATCTTAATTTTATTATTCCTGAAGACACCCCTGGAGCTTAACGGGTGTTGATGGTGGTGGTGGTGGTGGCGTGTGCGTGTGTGTGTGTGTGTGTGTGTGTGTGTGTGTGTGTAAATAGTTTGCACCTATTCTTTGGATGAAAGCAGTTTTCCATAAGGTCAGGTTTGTAGACAGAAAGAATAAACCATCTTAACATTATGAAATGCAGCTGCCAAATTGAACATTTGAATCTTATTTGTATTTGAAAACTTGGTAAGGCCTTGAAATTTGTCAAGACATAAATTCATAGGATTGTAATATCCAAGTCTCAAATAATAGAAATTTATGATAGCCCAACTAAAGGTTATGCAAATTCAACCATACCATTGATCAAAAAACGAAAAACAAAAAAACTTCTCCCAAAGTGACAAATAAATGCAGTAAATGCTTTGTACAGTATTATTGATATGTAACAACTTGTTTCTATATTATATTTAATTTATAGCAAAGACAGGCAATGATAGAAAGGAAACTTGGAGGATAGAAATTAGATTTAAGAAAAAGCTATATCTTTGGAAATGAGTTTAAAATCTCAACACTGATAAGCAGCATATGTGATATAATGTAAAATAATTGTCAGGGTTTCATTTTTCAACAATGAGACATGATTGAAATATTTTGAATGAATGAAATACAGGCAGCTAAAGTACTTAATGTAATAATAGTGAGGTTAAAATTCCCAGTACAAATATTAATTTTCTGTATAAATAAAAAACCCTTTTCTAATCTAATCTAACAGTCTAATGACGAAATCTAAAAATAAACCAATTGTGGATAAGATGGAGTTATTATTTAAGCATGCTTTGATTTATCATAAGCAATAATTCCACATGGTTAAAATTATTTATCACTTGAAAAGTAAAAACATTTCTGGTGGAATCTATAAGAATTCAAAACATTGATCAGATGATAAAAAGAAGGAAGAAAACAGTAGAAATATTATCTTTTAGTTGTGACAGCTGGATTAATGATCGCTGAGATCACTCAATTTGACAGATGCTGAAAAAGTCAAGGAAACAAAAAAAGATACTTACAGTTCTTCACATATTATCATCAGTATCATCAATTAGTATTATTAAAATCTCCTACATCCACAGCAAGCTCACAGTAGCTACAGGGACTTTCCCAAACTTAAATGTCAGTGAAAGTCTTTTCTGAAATATAAGATGCTATTTAAGTTGAAATATTATTGATAATAATGATGATGCCAACAGCAATAGTGGTGTTGCTGCTGTTGATGATTTCTGAACTCCCAGATGCTACTAAAAGCATAGATAAATGCAGCATTACTTTTAGCAGACCCAGCATATGTTGATTTTGTTAGAAATGTGAAAGGCAGCCTATCATACTATTTATTTGGAAAAGGCTCCTTGTATTAGGTATAAAAGGACAATTGTTCTAATGAATTATTTTAATAGATCTGATGGTTATTTATCCAGAATTCTAGAATTGGATAGACCCTTGAAGTTGACAATGAGGTATATCTGCTTATAGATAAAGGTTAATGTTGTGCACATTATTGAAAAGACTTTGATGGATATGATTCTTTAAATATCATAGGATTGGAAAAAGGCTTGGACCATGTCCACGAAATAACAATATAATTAAATTTGAATAAGTTACATTTTAGAACACATTTATTTCTTCAAAACATGGCATATACACATGCAGGAATTTATATACGTATATATACATACATATACATATATATAATACCTCTATTTCTATGAGGAAAGTAGAGAAGATATTAATTACTTTTTAAATGAAGTTTTCCTTGATTACCCTCTAGGTAATAATGACCTTTTCATCCTTAAAACTGTCAAAGGAATATTCAATGAATGAATAAGCATTTATTGAGCACTTACTACGTACTAGGCACAGGGATAGATGCTAGTAATACAAACAAACAAAAAATAAATAAATCATCCCTGACTTCCAGGAGCTAACTAACATTCTATTGGAGGAGAAAAGATATACCAATGTATGTGTTATTTTGTCTATAAAAAGTAAATGTAAATAATTTTGGTCATTATGATTTAGCCACACATAGTTGCTGATGCCTGAGCTAAGATTTGAAAGGAACTAGGAATTTTAAGGGAAAAGAAGGAAGAAGACACTAAGCACAGGGAACAATAAACATTGTGCAAAGTCATGGTGTTGGGAGATGTGTAAAGAACATCAAAAAAAAAAGAGGCAGTTTTACTTGACAAAGTAAATAAAAGTAACATATAAAAAATCTAGAAATGTAAGCTTGATTTAGTGTGATTGGAAAGCTATGACTCTGAAGCCAATGATTTGATGAGGGATGTTTCAGAACTTAGCTGGCTTGGTCATCAGATCATAAACACATGGTGTATAGCTAAATTGCTAGTCAAATCCTTTTAAGCTTCACAGGACCTACTGGAGTTTGTTTTCCACTAAAAAGACTTAAAAATACAGGGCTACCTCAACATTATGATAAAGCTTTGATGTAATACAAAGATTCCATTTGATTTGTATGCTTCTATTATTAATATATATTTTTATTAATCTATTCCTTACACCATTACCCTAATTGAGAAAACTGGCAAAAAAAAACAAAATCTCAACTCCTTTAATATATAACTACATGATTTAGCAAAAACAAAATCCCACCTTTTCCATGTCCAAAAATATAGGTCTCTTTCTGCATTTCAAGTTCATTACCTCTCTGTTAGGAGGTGAATGTTTTTTGTTTCATTTTCTTTCTTTTGTACTTATGGTTTATCATTGCATTGTTCTAATGTCTTTCAAAGTTATTTTCCTTTATAAGGCTATTATCATCATATAAACTGTTGTCCTAGCCCTTCTGAATTTACTCTGCATCAGTTCATAAAGCTCATCTAAGTTTCCTCTGAAGTTTCTGATTTCATAATATTTTGAAATAATAATATTCCATTACATTGCATCACAATTGATTTAGCCAGCCCCCAACAGGAAGCCAGCCCCTTAACTTCCAATTTTTGACAGCCACAATCAGAGCCTCTATAAATGTATATACACATATTTTCCCTCTTTTTTTCATTTCTTTGAGTTATAAATCCCCAAAGTATAGTAGTGGCATAGCTGGGTCAAAGAATATGCATTGTTTGGGGAGCTTTCTAGACACAGTTTCAAACTCCTTTTCAGAATGGCTAGATCTATTCATAGCTTCAGCAACCATATACTAGTGTACCAGTTTTCCCACAGTCCCATACATTTGTCATTTTTCTCTTTTGTTATCTTTACTAATTAAACAGTTTTAAGGTGGTACTAGAAATTGCTTAGTCATTAGTGACTGGCATATGTATATAACATGATATTTATACATAAATATGCATATGTACCTTTATAATATAAGTGTTTACAGCTTTGATTTCTTTTTCTTTTCTTTTTTTGAAAACTACCTATTCATATCCTCTGACTATTTAGCTACAGAGAATGGCTCTTAGCCTTATAAATATTTGAAATGTGGCATTTATCAGAAAAACCTGTTGCAAAGATTTCCCCCTCAATTCCCACTTTCCTTTCTAATTTTTACTATATTGAATTTGTTTTTATAAAATCAAAATTGTCCATTTTTTTCCTGTATTATCTTTTCTATCATTGTTTAATACTGAACTTAGAAGTAACATTTCTTAGGATTCAATGAAGAAAGAATGGGGGATGATGAGAGACTATGAGATGTAGAATAGAGGAAAAGAAGAAACGCATGAGGAATTGAAGTATTTACGAATATTCAAAGCAGCACTTTTTGTGGTAGCAAAGAACCAGAAACAAATTTGGCATTTATCAACTAGAGAATGACTGAAGAAATTGTAGTATCTGAATATAATGGAATTTTCTTGTGCCATAAGAAAGGATAACTATAATGGAATCAGAGAAATGTGGAAAGGCTTGTATTAACTGCTGCAGGGTGGAACAAATAGAAACAGAAGAACAATTTCCACAATGACCACAATAATAATGTGAAGGAAAAAAATGGAAAGATCTCATAAATCTGTTCAAATCATCACTTCAAAAGGCCAAAGAAGAAAAACACCTCCTTCCTCTTGGCAGAAAGATGATGGACTAGAGATAAAGAATAAAATATGCAATTTCAGACATTACCCAATTTCTTGATTTGTATTGCTTGACTAAAGATATTTCTTATATGGGATGGCTTCTATCTGGGGGGTTTTGTGGGACTATAAGTTAGTGACTTGTAATGGACATGGCAAGATGTGAGTAGCAATGGGAAAATTAGTAAGTAAGGACAATATTACATTGAATTAGTTAACTCTAGCTAAATCCCAAATACAGTGAAGAGTCTTTCCATTTTTTTTCTTTTTCTTAAAGTATTATATCAGAGAACCTTAGTCCATGAAAAGAATCATAGAATAACCAAATTAGGCCTGGCAGAGACCATCTAACTCAGTCCCCTTATATTACAGATAAGAAAATTGAGGCTAAGCAAGGTTAAGTGATCTTCTGGTAGTTTGAAAGTAATATTCAAACCCATATCAGAGGTGGAATTTGAACCCAGAGGTCATCTCACTTCAGAGTCAGTTTTCTTTTCACTGTACAAAATATCATCTCAAGTCATCAAACTAATAATAGAAAGGACTTGAACAGATTATCTAAAGAGTAGCATATTAAACATTACTGTATTTAAGAAATTATTTTCTAATTTTGAAAACCAGCCTCCAAAGACTTAGCTTTGAAATTATCCTTCATAATATAATCATGTGTTCTGCAATGATTTCTGTCAGTAAATTTATTCTTTGCTCTTGGTGTTACCATAACTTTAAAAAGAGAAGTGGTAACTTCAAGTATAAAAGGCAAAGTCTTGATAAATGGCTTTTCAGGAAAAAAAAAAATCTACAAAGCAAGAACAAAGTAAGATTAAGGTAGAGAGAATTATTGAGCAAGTAGTGATCTCGATAGAGACACAACATTATCAATACTCACTAATGACACTGAGCCACCCTTCATAGACAAAGATGATGCTCCTAAACATGCCAGAAGGGCAAGGACTTGACTTGTTTTCCTGATAGAAGTGATGGATTATGTTGATCCATATGTCCTTTTCACCTTGTCACCCTCATGAAAAATGGTGTTCATTTGTATGGTTGAGGGTTGTGATTACAAATGTAATGTTTGGCAATGGAACAACGCTAAACTAAGTTGCCCCAATTGTAACTGAACCTATCACTTTAGTCTCATTACTACTTTCCAATTTCCAAAATAAGGAGTTGTTCTTCAAATATCAAGGACTGATGGATAATAGCATAAGAATGAGATTTGACACTACCAGACAAGAACAGGTTTTTCATGCAATGTCATATTTCTGTTAATAAAGGAAAATATTTCCTCAGATTTATATTGCTATTTATTATATTTAACGTAGCAAATGAAATACAGCTTCAAAATCTAAGCAAAGCTCCTTGACATTTTTAAAAAGTATTCTGTTCTCAAATTAGACATTACTTTAAAAAAATATGACAGAAAAAAATTAGCAATAAGCAGAATAATTTTATATGCTCCCCTCTGAAATTAGATGTAAAGTTACTATATAAGAGTATGGTGAAATGTGATCTTTTTATCCTTACTCTCATGCTGTTCTTGATGCATCATGAGAGAAGTAATCAGGTAATGTGTAACCATATCAAAAACTTCCCAACCAAATGAAATATAAATACATGAGCAAAGTTTCCTTCTTAACTCCTGTATGTCTGTGGAGTACAAAATTACTCTTCAAATTTCAATATCTTGAAAGATCCTTGACTCTTCTGACTCACCTCACCTCTCTCCATTGCTCAATCAAAAGTTTACCATTTCTCCAGATTCTACCTCCAAAACATCACTATGTCCTTTTTTCAATGACATTCCACTTCCATTGATACTACTTGTATTCAGGTCAAGCTCTTGTTATATCTAGACTAGAGTGTTGTGATTTCTTGTAAGTAGGCTTCTACTTGGTAGTCCCTCCCTTCTCAAATCATTCCTTCATATGGCTTTCAGAATCATCTAATACACAGTTTTAATCAGGTCATTCTGGCTGGTTCCCTAATATATATTATTTTATAAAGTAAATATAGCCTGACATTCATTGTCCCTACAACATGGCTTTAGCCTATTTTCCAGCTTTATTTCATAGCACTCCCTTCATACATTCACAATGCAATCAAATTACACTACTCACTATTCCTCACTCTCAGCCTGCCATTTTACACTTTTTGGTCTATGTGTTTTCCCAGTCCTCTGCCCTACATTCTGTACTTGTTGATACACCTTGATTCCAAAACAAACAAACAAAAACACAGCTAAGTTTCATTTGGTCCCAGTGAAAAGATCCAGGAGTGGAGTAAGGCTTAATATAAGGAAATTTTTTCCAATAATAGAAATAATTGACATTCATATACACAGTTACATAAATAGCTCATTTGAGACTCACAGCAACCATAGCACATAAGTGTTGTATGTATCATTATCTATATTTTATAGATGAGGAAAGTAAGTCTGTGAGAAATTAAGTGATTTGCTTCTGTCACACAGTTAGTAACTCTGTGAGGAAGGAGTAAGACCCAGGGATTCCTGATTTCAAGTCTAGCCATTATTCATTTTAGGATACCATCACTTGACAGTTAGAGGCAAACAAAAGGAGATTGGACTACCTTGGGGAAAAGTATGTTCTTCCTCACCCTCAATCTTCAACCAAATGCCAATTGGCCACTTTCTAGGAATATGAAAGGAGATTTTATTGACATATAAGTTAGACTGGATGTGCTCTTAGGTCCTTCTTAACTCTGAGATTCTGTGAAATTTGACTTCACATATTTCTTACTTAATTGCAAGTCTAGAACATGCCTATATTTTATCCAAAAGAAAGAATATGGGGGAGGAAGGGAGTAGAGAAGAGGTTTAAATTATAAAGTTAGACACATGAGAAAATCAAGGAATTGATGGGAAAATATGATGGAAAGGATTTCAGCATTGCTTAAAGAAGAAAAAGAAGTTTCATTGTGTGAGAGATATTATTGACCCACTAGACAGAACTAGCCAAGGATTTCAGGAAAAAAGACTGAAAACCTGGCATAAGGGAGGAAGGAAATACTTGTTTATTAAGTGCTTACTCTATGCCAAGCATTGTACTAAGTGCTTTATACATTTTATCTCATCTGATCCTCACAGCAACCCTAAAGAGTAGGTTTTATTAATATCTCCATTATATAGTTGAGGAAACTGAGGCAGACAGAGGTTAAGTGACCTGCTTAGAAGTCACAAAGCTAGTAAGTATCTATGCAAGGTTTAAACTCAGGCCGTTCTGAATTCAGGCTTAGTGTTCTATTATCAACCTCTGGGGTTGGAATTGGGGTGGAATAGGGATTTCAATTACTGAGATTTTCTAGTGTTCTTCCTTTGCCAAAATCAGAGCAGGTGATCAATTCTTGGCTTCACTTTCTAATATTTTCCTTCTTCAAACAGTGAAGGGAGAATATGGGATGGAAAAACAGCCAAAATTGAAGAAAGACCAAGTATCATGCCTCAGACATATAATAGCTGACAGACTCTGAGAAGGCTACTCAAACTCTCTCTGCTTCAGTTTCTTCATCTATAAAGTGGGAACCTGCCTCAGGGTTTTTGTGAGGATCAAAGGAGATAATGCATTCAATTCACTTTGCAAACCTTAAAATGATATATAAATGTTAGCTATTATATGAGTGAGTGTTACCCTAGACCCAGTGCTAACCTATAAGGAAGAAGTTGTTAGCATTCCTCAAACATCAGCTCTCATGCTACTTTCTACAAGAGACCTTCTATAACCTCTCAGGTGTTAGTGTTTTCTCATTCTTCACATCAGCTTGTTTTAGCTTATCTATATAGGTACTGTATCCCATACTAGACTGTAATCCACTTGAGTACAGAGGCTATTTTCATTATTTACCTTCATATCACGAGTGTCTAGTATAATGCCTTTCACATATTAAATGATTAATTGATTTTGAATTTAGATAGAAATGACACAAAGCATTGAGGGAAATAAATACTCCATCTTAGAATTTGTGATCAAGAAAGAAAGAAAATCTGAACACAGCCTGAGCTGAATCACTGACTTAGAGAGAGAAGATCCCCATGAATTCATAGAAAGAACAGGTAAATCCCATGATTATAAATTTTGCAGGTAAAGTCATCCGATGATGATAGAAATCTCCAGCTCTAACTACAAATTATTCTAATGTGGAAGAAATGTGTGAGCTATTTAGAGACTGAACTGGGCACACAGGAAACATCCACAGAATTTAAAAGATATTTCTTAAGGGCTGAAATAAAGACAGGGAACTGAGGATGAATACAAAAAATGCCCAGTTGTATAATACTGATGTCAGGAACACTAAAGCTCAGAAAGACTGACAATGAATAACAAGAACAATAAAAAGAGGTTCTTTGACTATATTGAGGCAAAGAGGAAGATGAAAGGGGATACAAACACTATTTGGCATGAATGGGGCCATGATAATGGATGATAGAGTGAAGGAGAACTGTTTTTTATTTTCTGTCTCATAGAAACTGATCTTTGAGTTGAGGATAAGACAAAATTGGTTAAAAGAGTGTTGAATTGCAAAATATGTAATACAATATTAAGCAAAGAGATGATTTCCATCAATGACTGGTCAAATCAACATTTATTAATCACCTGTTATGTCCAGACACAGTGTTAAGTGTTGGCTATACAAAGAAAGGCAAAAAAAAAACGGTCCCTGCTCTCAAGGAGCTCACATTCTGATGGGTAAGACAACATGTTTACAGTGAAAACAAATATATCCAAAATAAATTGGAAATATTCAAAAGAAGGAAGGTTAAGTAGAACTGGGAAAGGCTTCTTGCAGAAGGTGTAATTTCAGTTGAGACATGAAGGAAGCCAGAAGGCAGAGGATGAAGATGAGGATAGAGAGAGTGATTAGGTCCAAACAAACTGCATTCCAGTGTATCAATCAATCAGTCCATCTTTATTAAGTACCTACTATATTTCAGGCACTTGTCATGGAGTGAGAAGGCAAAGGTAGAAAAAGAAATATCTGAAGCATTCTCTGCCTTGAAGGAGGTTACATTCCATGGCAAATACAGTATATTCACAGATAAGTAAAAGCAAAATAATTTTTAAAATATTCAAATGAATCTGTGATTTCATTAATCAGGGTGGCCTTTCCAATGATGTAGATAGCAAACTGTCCATGCCTGACTATCTTATTTGACTCTTGTCCGTATCCTTCCATAAATTT
This sequence comes from Phascolarctos cinereus, assembly GCF_003287225.1. NCBI lineage: Eukaryota > Metazoa > Chordata > Mammalia > Diprotodontia > Phascolarctidae > Phascolarctos > Phascolarctos cinereus. The sequence continues at coordinate 113,918,512 of NW_027556180.1, forward strand.
GTCACAGGATATTCATCCTATTTGCTTCCTCACTTTTTCTGATGACATGAGGATGCAAGTGGAGTACTAAGGCTGGCACTTGGCATTCTTTGCCCTCACCATAAGACCATCTCATCTTCTTTTCCTTTCATATATTTCCCTGATGAGATATCTTATATCTGGGGTTCTGTTTATAGTTCTGTGAACTAGTGATAGACTCTATAGTAGCACCCATATGCCTGAGTCAAAAACACAGGTGTATACAGGTGTGTATAGTTGTGAATTCATACCCTTGACCATAAAGATAACTTGCATTATGTTTTTCTAATGTTGTTAATTGTTGGAATAAGTCTGTTAAGAAGCCAGATCTTAGGTGTTGGTGATAGAAGGTAGAACAACAGTTTAATAAAGGCGGAAATGAGAAATCAGGGGATATTGACACAGTGATGTTATTTTCTATAATCAGAGAAAGAATAAGTTGGTTCATGTGATTGAGTATTAGTTTCCAGGTGATTAGAGGGCATGTATGTGCATCTAACTGTCTACCCCAGGAAATCTGGCATGAGCAAGCCCAAAGTCAGATAATCTAGACATCAGAAGACTCATGTCAGCTATATTTTAGGGATATTGTAAAACGGTAACTCATCTAAAGGACATTTACCAGGATGCTGAAGGAACATTCGATCTTATGATATTGGATTGGATGAAGGAATTAATAATGGTAAATTTAAATGAGAGATAAATTGGGGTAGGGAAAAAAGAGCATGAAAAGCAGCTTTAAGTCCTGGAAAAGGTACTAAATATATGGAGAGATATTAGATTTGTTCTACTTGGAAAGAGAGGCAGATGTCACAAATAAACAAACTAAGCTTGATAGGAGGAATAACTTTTTAATTAATTAGACCTGTCTGAAAAGGTAATGGTGAAAAGGTAATGGAAAGTAGAGAATTTGCCCTCATTAGAGCTCTTCAAGTGATATCTAATTGGCCTCTTAGCAAAAATATTATTGAGAGGATTGTTCAGGCAAAGTTTGTCCTAGATGCCCTTTGGTCTTCCTTTAGAATCTGAGAGGCTGTTAATTTGTTCATTTGAGAGACAGAATTGAAAGAATGTTGGATTTGGAATCAGAGGACCACAGTTCAAATCCCAGATCTGCCACTTCTTGGCACTAAGACCTTGGACAACTTGATTAGCCTCTCTGGGCCTTGGTTTCTTTATCTGAAAATGATGGATCTTATTAGGCCTCTTCTGTCTCTAGGTCTATAAGAAGGAACAATGGATTTGTAACAAAAAATAGGGTTAAGTTCTACTTATATAAGTACTACTTACACTAGCACACAACTGCAACTTGTGGGATATTGAGCAAGACTCTTCACCTCCTATGTCCTCTTTCCTTGTTTATGCAATGAAAGAGTTGAACTGTAGCATATCTAAGGTCCCTGGGGGCAGCTGGGTGGCACAGCAGATAGACCTGAGTTCAAATCTGGCCTCAAACACATGATACTCACTAGCTGTATGACCCTGGGCAAGTCACTTAACTCCAATTGCCTTGCAAAAACAAAAAACAACAACAACATATCTAAGGTCCCTTCCATCTCCAGATCCAGTGATTCTATGTGTTACCTGTGGCCACTAATACCAAGTGTTAAAACAGGTATTGAAATCCAACTCTGCCAGCCCCAGATTCACTGTTTTCAATTGCACACACATTTCTGCATCCCTAGCTTATAAGCCATACAGTGGCTTATAAATAGTAGGCAATTAATTAATATTTGTTAAATCAAATATTCATAGAAAAAAAACTGGATTTGGAGGACCAGGCTTCAAATTCTGATAATTTGTTAACTTTGTCACAGGTCACAGAATTTCAGAGTTATGAACCTGGGCAGCCATCTATTACACCTTTATCCCCAAAGAATCCCCCCTACAATATACCTAACAAGTAGTCATCTAGTCTTTTCTTGAAAGAGTTTAAATGAGAAGATTCAATAATTATTAGGAGGTTTTTCTTACACTGAAGTAAAATTTACCTCTTTTCAGCTTCCAACCATTTATTCTTTTTTTGTAGCTTTGACAAGTCATTTTTCTTGCCTAGGGCTTCAGCTTCCACATCTGTAAAATTGGGATCTTGGGCTAGATGGAACCTAACATCTTTTCCAACTCTAAATCTATGCTTTTTCATTGCTATGACATGGATTTATTTACAATGGAGTTCAAGTCATATTCCCCATTAATATTCACTGAAACTTATTATATCATAGAATTCCTCCGTATTTCTAAGAAGCTACCCATACACATAAGTATCTAAATCTTTAAGAAATTATTTTGTCCTATAAACTGTGTGTATATGAGGTAATCACCCACTATTTGGCTGTTGACATCTCCACGATCTCTGAAATTTTGTAAGAAGAAGATAAGAAAGGAAACAGAAAATAACAAAATAAAGCCATTTATTAAAATAACATAATAATGAAACACAAAACCCTCAACCCTAATAGTTTTTTCACTTTTTTCTTCTTGAATATCTTCTTTACATGTGTATGTTCAGGTTTTCCTCAGCCATAAGCTAGCAAGAAATCATCCAGGTATAACCAATTAAAGGAATAGAGTAAGAACAAACTCAATTTAAGTTTTAATTTTATTCAAGCACCACCTCTGAAAGCAATGATTCAAATGTGATGGGAGACTTGTCATAATTTAAATATTCAGAAAAACTCTAAAGTAAAAAGGAAAAAATATTGCTTTGTTTGTGACATTCTTGATTTTTCTGTATCTCCCTTGATGCCCATCAATTGAGAAATGGCTGAAGAATTTGTGGTATATGATTGTGATGAAGTATTATTGTGCTATTAAAAATGATGAATGGCTTCAGGAAGAAAAAAAAAACCCGGGAAAATGTGCACAAACTGATGCAAAATGGTGACCAGAACCAGAACAGTATATATAGTAACAGTAATATTGCATTATGACAATTATAAATGACTTAGCTATTCCTGGCAATATAATGAGGCAAAACAATTCCAAAAGACTTATGATAAAAATTGCTATCCATCTTGAGAATAAGAACTGATGGGATTTAAATACAGATTGAAACATAATTTTAAATTTTTCTTTATTATTCTTGTTTTTCTTCTTTTTTGGGGGGGGGTTTGGTCTGTGTTTTCATTTGCAACATGGCTAAAATGGAAATGTTTTACATGACCACACATGTATAATCTATATCAAATTCCTTAACTTTTCAATCAATCAATAGATATTTATTAAGCACCTACTTTGTTACAGACACTGTGCTAGGGATTGGAAGAAGGCATGAATGTCTTGTCATAGTTGAAAAGGATGAATATTAATGAGACATGGAGGTGGAAACAATATGGCAGAGTAGATAAAGCTGAGTTCTCTCAATAATCCCCTTTAAACAACTTTAAAATAATGCCTCAAATCAAATGTTGGAGCAGCAGAGCCAACAAAAGGTCAGTGAGATAGTTTTTGAACCCAAGAAAGATGAGAGGTCAGAAAGAGAGATCTGTGGCAAAGGGGAGGGTGAGGAGGCTGGCCCAGAGTCTACATGGAAGAAGCACCAGTGGTAGGACTAGGTTGTGGTGACAGAATCAATATCTGCTTTTGGAGCTCTCAGTACAGAAATGTTATGGAGACCTAGCAACTGGTCAGAAAACACTGCAGGACCCCTGTGCTAGCACTGGATTCAGGACCAGATACTGTTTGGTTACTACACTCCCTATACCCAATCCTGGGTTATAGTTCAAGGGTAGAGAAGAACACTTTCAAAAAAGAGAAAGTTGAACCCCTAAGGGGCAGTATCATTTCTAGCCTGAAGGGATCAGGGCCCTGAGGAACAATATAATTTCCTGTCTCAAAGAAGGAGGGAACCTGAGGAGAAATATTGATTGCAATTCCAAGGGATCAGGGGACCTTTTGGGGTAAGGGCCAGAGTGCAGACCAAGAGAGCAGTGACCACATCTTTCCCCAGATCACACCACCTTGGAAGCACCAAAAATTTCCCCAAGCCCCCAGAACTACCTCTGAAATCAGCAGTGTTGAAAAGCCTAAAGCTTGAGACAAAGCCCTTCTGACATCCCACACTGGGAACAGAGCCCAATGGTAAATTAAGTTCCAAATGAAGAAATAGAGTGGGAAAATGAGAGGAAAAAAAAAAAGAACCTGACCATAAAAGGTTGCTATGGTAACTGGGAAATTCAAGACACAAACTGAGGGGGGAAATGAAGTCAAAACAGCTATAAGCAAATCCTTAAAGAGAAAATGTGAATTGAACACAAGCCCAACAAGAATTCCAAGAAGAGTTCAAAATCACTTTCAAAATAAAATAAGAGTAGTGGAGGGAAAAAATGGTAAAGAAATGAAAACAAAAGAAGAAAATTATGAAGAGGAAATTAACAACTTGGTAAAAGAGGCACAAAAATACTGAAAAAAATAGCACCTTAAAAAGCAGAATTGGCCAAATGTAAAAGGAGGATCAAAAACTCACTAAGAATTGAACAAGCAGAAGCAAAAAATTTTATGAGACATCAAGAAAGAATAAATAAAGTCAAAAGAATGAAAATATAGAAGAAAATGTGGAATATCTCAGTGGAAAAACAACTGGCTGGGAAAACAGATCAAGAAGATATAATTTAAGAATTACCTGATCAAAGAAAGAGCTTAGGCATCATTTTTTCAAGAAATTATTGAGGAAATCTGCTCCAATATCCGAGAAGCAGAGGGTAAAATAGAAAGTAAAAGCATTCACTTATCACCACCTAAAAGAGATCCAAAAATGAAAACTCCCAGGAATAAAGTGCCAAATTCCAGAGCTCCCAAGTCAAAGAAAAATAATTAAAATAGCCAGAAAGCAACCATTCAAGTTCATGGAGCCAAAGTCAGGATCACACAAAATCTATCAGGTATCCCATTAAAGGAGTGGGGGGGTGGGAAGTGGCATAGGAATGTGATATTCCAGAAGACAAAGGTCTGGGATTACAACCACATATAAATTACCCAGCAAAACTAAGCATAATCACTGCTAAGTGAGAGAGAAAAAATAAATAAAAACTGAGCATAATCTTTCAAGGAAAAAAATAAATTAAATGAAAAGAAATTAAAAGAAATGAGGAATTTCTAGCATTCCTGATGAAAAGATCAGAGCTGAATAGGAAATGTGACCTTCAAATATAAGACTCAAGAAAAAAAAAACATAAAAGGAACTATGAAAAGGAAATCACAGGTGACTCAATAAGATTAATCTGTTTACCTTTCTATATAGGAAGATGATGCATGTATCTTCTAAGAACTTTATTATTATTATCTCTGGAAGAGAAAGTGAGACTGATAACTTGTGCAACTCTGCTTCACATCCAATATATGCATAAGTCAAGCCATAATCCATGTCACCATCATAGAGTCTCTTCAAAAATGAAGGATCAACAACACCAACAGCAATCGTTATTAGGGTAGTTAGAAGGATTCTACATAGAAAGAGGGTGTGGGAATAAGTTGATTATGTTGGGATGATGTTAAAAAAATGGATAGGTGGGAAAGAGATGTACTAAGAGAAGGGGGAAGGGAGAGGAAAAATGGGGGAAATATCTCACACCAAAGAGGTGCACAAGGAAGATTATTTTATATATGATGCAGTGGAAAACAGTGGGGACATGGGAAATCTCTGAACCTCATGCACATTTAAATTGATTCAAAAAGAGAATACATAAACAGATACACACACAATTGGTAATAGATATCTAGCTATCTAGCTTAACCAACAGGGAAATAGAAGGGGAAAAGAATTAGAAAAAGGGGTAGTTGGCAAAATAAAAGAATGGACAAAAGATGGTAGTAGAAGCAAAACAGATGTTAGAAGAGGGTAAGGGGGAGAGAGAGATTGAGAGAGAGAAACCAAAGAAAGTAAGATGGAAAGAAATAAACAGTTAATAATCACAACTGTGAATGTGGATGGGATGAACATAGTTATAAACAGAAGTGAATAGCAAAATGGATAAGAAATCAGAACCCAACAATATTTTGTTTACAAGAAACACACTTGAAACAGAGAAGTACACACAGAGTTAAAATAAGGGACTGGAGAAGGATCAATTGTGCTTTAGATGAAATAAAAATTCATCGTCGTGCTCTTTCAGAGCTCAGCTGGATTGGTTGCTGATATGATAAGAGTCTACCAATAACATTAGTGGGCAGGAAAAATTAAATCTTATCTAAATGAACACATTTTTGGCACAAAGTTTGATTCAACCCAACCAATAACCACAAGCTTTGATAACAACCCACAGAGTATAAAACTCAGAAACCTAACAAGTCTAAATACATCCAGACATGTCCAGGCAAAATGTTGACGCAATATGGAAAGCTAGAGAATGGCTAAAAAAGACTGCAGACCAACCAGCTATTGGACTTGTGTTCAAAACCAAAGACTGAACTTTAAACAACATCAAGCTAGAAAGGAGAAACTACAACAAGAAAAGCAAACACAAGGACATTGCTGAAATTGCACATGGTCACATCAGAGCAATTGAATGCATTGACAACCAACAAACTACCACTGAAGAGCAAGTAATTGTGAGTAACTTATTGGCAACAACTCAAAAATGTTTATTTAATATTTTTTGCTGTAAGAAAATTACAGCCTCAAGATGTCATTATGTTTTTACAATGTGAGGTTAGTGAGTGTTGGAGGACATATACATGTTTTGCTCCATATTGAAGGAAAGAATAACAAAAATGCTAAATGGATACAAAAAAAGATTAGCAATAGAGTGGGAAAAATACTTACTAAACATAATAAACAAAAACTTAAGTGTAGAATACTCAATTATTTTTAGAAAAATGGTAAAAGAAAATGAGTGGGTAGACATAATGTGTTACAGAAACCAACAAACCAAAAACATGTATGTAAAAGAAGTTAGCATGAAAGAATTTATTACTAACTACTTCCTTAACAAAGAGCCACAATACACAAATGAAATAAATTTCTATAGCAGAAGTATAGACACAGACAACTCATTTGATTTTTTAGATTACCAAAGCAGATTACAAGTCAGACAAGCAATGCTAAAACTAATAGAAACTACTGCAGTTGTAGTAAACACAGACAGCAACACAACATCAGTAATAGAACCACAACTCAAAAAAATGAAAATAGAAAAATCAAAAACAGAACAGTCAATGACATCAACTATATGTAAATTATATAATGAAAGAATAATCTCTATTGAAAATTGGATGGTTGATGAGCCAGAAAGTTACATACAACGCATAGCAAACCCAGGAGGAGAAATAATAATAAAGACCATTATGGAAATGGTATTACTAAGAATGGCAAAACACATGACTGCATATGAACTAATAGCAGAAAAAGGTCAGGTTACAGCAAACTCACTATATAAAACCAGACTATTCAAAATTTTTGAACTAAATGGATATAATCCAATAAAATCCAAAATGTAATCCAAAAAAAATGCCATAATGTGTGTGCTAAACAAACAACTAGGAAAACAGAAATACAATTCTACTACAAGGACCAGCAAGCACAGGAAAAAGCCTAATAGCTCAAAAAAAAAAAAGGTGAATTAGTTGGTAATGTAGGTTGCTACAATCCATCCAATGTTAATTTTCCATTTAATGATTGTTGCAACAAAAACGTAATATAGATAGAAGAAGCAGGTGACTTAGGGCAGCTAGTTAACCAATTCAAAGCTATCATGTCAGGACAAAGCATAAGATTAGATCAAAAAGGTAAGGGAAGCAAATCAATTGAACCTACAACTGTCATAATGACATCAAATGAGGACATCACTGTAGTAAGAATCAGATGTGAAATAAGACCTGAACCCACCAAACCAATTAAACACCATTGTGTCAATATAAAGCTTACAAAAACTTTGGATGGTGGGTTTGGTGTGATTGATTCTAAGGAAATACAAACATTTTCAAGACACTAGAAAATGCTGGCTATTATCAACAATGGCATCATACGTTGAAAAGTGGAATGACGTACCAGTGTGGGTGGAGAACTGGTCACAGCAACCCAATATAAACAAGCAACCAGAGAGCCCAGTCATACACAAATGCAAGGACAACATCTGGGAGCTCAGCAGCAACAACAGCAACTCCAATGAATGGAGTAAGCCAACAACAGACACCAACAACACCACAGCGGGTACCACTGAAGAGAACTCCAATTCTTCTCAGAGAAGCACCACTTCAACCAGCACGCAACCCAAGCAAGTCAATAGTTTGCCTCAACAAACACAAGACTACGCTTGGGAATTGGACGATTGGTGGCTCACAGAGGAAATGGAGTATGCCTTCTTATAAATGCCAAACATCAACAGACCTAGAAAAGGTAAGTCTCAAAGCCACATTTGCTCTAAAACCTATAACCTAAAAATAAGACAACTAAACAAATGTAACTTTCTGACTCACAGGTTACATATTACCAGGACACAACTATCTTTGACCGGGGAATACTCTTGACAGACAAAAACCAACCACCCCAAGTGATCAAGCTGCCAAGGAACACGATGAACACTATCATCTTATTCAACAATCTGGCAATAACCCTTACTTCTACTTCAGCGAAGGAGCAAAGGACTGGGGAGGCTGGATTGCAAGAAGGCCTTCATATTAAAACAACTGATTGCTCCAGAACTGGCACCACCAAAAAAAAAGCAGAGAACTGAACTGTGAATAAAACAAGACCTGCACCAAAACACATCTTTGTTAATCTTGCCAAAAAAAAAGAGAGACTTTAGGAAGCACCACTAAAGAGCAAACTATGTGAGAGGGAGGGGCACAGGAAATGGAAACTGATGCTATGGGCGAACCACCAAAACTAAGTTCAGCTGGGAGGGGGGAGGCAGGAGCGGGAAAATCTACTGGAAACTTTGATAACACAACACAATGGAAATATGACGGAGAATGGGTATACGTTACATGTAATGCATCTAGACATATAGTATTGACAGTAGCTGACTCAGATGAATATACATTACAAATAACTAAAGACAAAACTTTCAATGAATCAACTGACTATAAAGAGACATTTGATGGGTGGAAAGACAACACACATGCCTAGATTCTAATGCCATGGTTTCTCTTAGATACCAATGCATGGGGAGTTTGGATGTCACCATCCGACTCCTACCACATGGCATGGATGTGCAAACATATAGAACTTATAGACCTAGAACAAGAAATATTTAATATCAACCTAAAAACTGTTACAGAAACTGCAACAGAACCAAGAACAACACAATACATGAATGACTTAACAGCAGCAATGCTAATAGCAGAAGACACTAACAACATATTCCCATGGGGGTGTGATGGCTCACTGCTAACAACATTAGGATACAAACCATGGCAAACTAACCAACTCACTAGATATGGATATTACTTTAACTTCTTTGCAGATTTTACTATAAAAACAAAAACTGAACAAGGAACTAAACAAGCTGGCTATAAACAGAAACAATGGTTCCTCAAGCTGGAAACATTTTTCTTACATTTGAAAACACTATACCAATAGAAATGCTAAGAACAGGTGACAGTTGGTATTCAGGCAGATACAAATTCAATGCAAGTATTATTAGCCTTAGAAGAAATATCACAATACCAGAATACTAGGCAGAGCACCAAGAATTAACCATGCTACACAAAAGAAAAGGGTGCTGCTGTCCTGGAAAAATCCAACCAACCAGGAACCAGAGCAGGCAGACCAGATGAACTTTACTCTGAAGCCATTAGAAAAAGACAACACCAAGTTGGTCACATGTTTCCAGAATACACATTTGAGTTAGGAAAAGTGGTCCAGCAATTGCTGCAGGACCAGCAGGAACACAAGACGTTTTTATTGGCAAAAAAGACACAAGGTGAAGGGGAAATAAGATGGATTGGAGATGATAATGGGACATATAGATGGGTTTATGACTATGCTCATGGGGGAGGAATGGAAAGTGATGGTAGCCACAAAGCAAAAATTATTGAGGATGGGTACTGGATGCAAGGACAGGCAACTGACACCAGAGATTCTTGGTGGTAGTCTAAAGTTGGTGGATCGATATATACAACTGCAAAGTTTCTGATGATGATCCATATATTAGAGATGGATTCAGAAATAATTAACAATTGATAAATACATACTCAGACTTCACAGCATTAGATACACAAGGGCCAGTATATCCGCACGGTCCAATATTTGATAAAACGATTTCCACCAAAAATCAAAACAACAGCACCATTCGTTTGTAAAAACAATCCACCTGGTCAGATATTCCTTAGAATTACTCCTCAATACACAGACCAATTTAAAGAAAATGCAATAGTTAACAGCAAAATAAATACTTTTGCTACTTTCTTTTGGAGGGGTAAATTAACAATAAAAGGAAGGTTGCGCTTGCCTACATCATTCAATCCTCCATCTGCATACTTTGACATACTAGATTGGAGACACTATAAAGGGGAAATTCAATTCCCTACAATGCCTGGAAAGCAGATACCCTACATGGCTTACTAAAATGCTTGTTTGTCATATAACCTACCAACTAAGTGTGAAATGTGTGCTGTGTTTAACTGCAAATCAAAAACAAACAAAAAGAGTAAAACTTATTTATCAACCAAACCAAAGTCTACTGTTATCAGATCAATATAAAACTTCTGTCTATGGTGAACCAACCAAGTAGAAGTTATGTGTTGAATAAGTGTGGGTGTGTGGGGAATATCATTGGAAGGTATATGGGGCATACCCAACATACTGACCTACCAACCAACTAGTAGCAATTACAATCTCAGACAAAGAAAAAAGCAAAAACATATCTAATTAGAAGAGATAAGCAGGGAAACTACATCTTGATTAAAGGAACAATACATAATGAAGTAATATCAATATTAACCATATGTGTACCAAATGACATAGCATCAAAATTCTTAAAGAAAATGTTAAATGGATTATTCCAGGAAATAGTAAAACTATATGAGTGGGAGATCTCAATTCTCCCCTCTCCCTCTAGATAAATCTAACCATTAAAAAAATAAGAAAGTCCAGGGGATGAATAGAATCTTAGAAAAGTTAGACAGTATATATCTCTGGAAGAACTGAATGGGAATAAAAAAGAGTATACCTTTATCTCAAATGTACATGGAACCTTCACAAAAATTAATCATGTATTAGGGCATAAAACCCTCACAACCAAATGCAAAAAAAGCAGAAATACTAAATTCACTCTTTAGTAGACCACAATGCAATAAAAATTACACTTAATAAAGCACAGCATAAACACTGATTAATAGCTACTCAGAAACTAAATAATCACATTCTAAAGAATGAATGGGCCAAAGAACAAATCACAGAAACAGTCAATAATTTCATTAAAAGGAATTACAACAATAAGACAACATTCCAAAATTTTGTTGGATGCAGCCAAAGTAGACTTAGGGGAAAATTCATATCTCTAAATGCGCACAACAATAAAAGAGAGAAAGAGCCACTGATCAATGAATTAGGCATGCAACTAAAAAAAAAAACAACTAGAAAAAGAACAAATTAAAAATTCCAGATTGAAAATCAAAACGGAAATCCTAAAAATTTAAGCAAAGCATAATAGAAAAGTAAGTTGAACAAGCCATCAATGAGCCCCCTAAGTAAAAATTCCAGATGGATTTACAAGTGAATTCTACTAAAAACTTAAGGAACAAATAATCCTAATCCCATATAAAGTATTTGAAAAAAGTAGCTAAAGGAGTCTTACCAAATTCCTTTTATGTGATAAATATGGTTTTGATACATAAACTAAAGGGAACTAAAATGAAGAAAACTATAGATCAAATTCCTTAGTGAATACTGATGCAAATTTTTAAAATAAAATATTAGCAAGGAGATTACAGCAATATATCATAAAGATGAACAGGAATGAAAGGCTGATTCACTATTAAGAAAATCATCAGCATAATTGACCATGTCAATGACAATAATAACAAAAATCATGTGATTATATCAATAAATGCAGAAAAAGCCTTTGACAAAATACGACACCCATTCTTATTAAAAGCACTATAAAGCCTAGGAATCAGTGGAAGCTTTCTTAAACTGATAAGTATTATCTATGTAACACCAAGAACAAGTATTATCTATAATGGGAATAAACTTCAAACCTTCCCAATAAGGTCATAGTGAAGCACCACTATTATTCAGTATTTTACTAAAATTGCTAGCTATAGCAATAAGAAAAGAAAAAAAGAAATTGAAAGAATTAAAAATAGGCACTGAGGAAATAAAAATGCCACTGTTTGCAGATGATATGATACACTTAGAGGACCCTAAAGAATCAACTTAAAAACTAGTTGGAACATGAACAACTTCAATAAAGTTGCAGGATATATTAAAAACCCCATATCAATCATCAGCATTTCTATGTACTGCCAACAAAACCAAGCAAGAAGACTGCAATCAATATAAAATAATTGGGAGGCTGCCAGCCAAAAACCCAGGGATTATATGAACACAATTACAAAACATTTTTCACACAAATAAGCAGATCTAAACAATAGGAGAAATATTAATTCTTCATCCATAGGCTGAGCCAACATAATAAAAATAACTATTCTATATAAGCTAATGTACTTATCCAGTCCCATACCAGTCAAACTACCAAAAATGCCTTTTTAAAAAAAATAAATCTAGAAAAATTAATAACAAAACTAATCTGGATGAACTATAATATTAGGTATAGTATTCCTGGGAATTTATATTTTAGGATTTAACTGTCAGATCTATGGATAAGGTCAGAGTTTATGATCAAACAAAAGATAGGGGGATAATGTGGACCAAAGTGGAGAATTTTGATTATATGAAATTAAAAAGTTTATGGATAAACAAAACTAATGCACCCAAAATTAGAAGGAAAAATTGAGCTATTCTCAACTTGTTTCCGTAGATGACTATTAATTGTACTAAAATGTTTTAATACAGCAAGAAAATAATTTTTCAAGATATTATATCTTTATAGTTAGATTAGATTCTATCTAGACTAATAACAGGATATGTTGCTATCCAGTTTAGCAAGCTTTATGTAGTTTGAATCTTGGATTCAAAGAATAAAGAATTAATAATAACAATAGCTCAAATTCATATTGCATTTTTATAACCATAAGAAATACACTAATTGACCTTATTCCTGTGAGGTACATAGGATAAAAATCATTGTACTCACGTTAAAAATGAAAAACTGAGACTTAGAGAGATTAAATGACTTAACCACAGCCACATAACAATAAGTCATATTCTGATAGCTACGTAGATTTAGAGATAGAAGGGACCTTAGAGGTTATCTAGTTCAAATTCTTATTTTGTGCATGAAGTCTCTGAGACATGAGTCTCAGACTCGGGCTAACTGGTTTGCCTAGATTTTAAGTGTCAGAACCAGGGCCTGAACCTATCTGTAATTCCAAATTCAATGTTCTTTCCCATTCAAACTCTCATCTAAAGATCTCATATTTTCGTGGTTATCACCCACTCTGGATTCATTCCCTCACCTCACATTGGTGTTTACTATTTGGGCTTCCAGAAGGGAAGTTCTTACTCCATTTAGAATTCTAGGGGTAACCCCATGGTTGCCTATTCTCCTAAGACTATAGTTAGTTCATGGACCCCTCCCCGCAACACACATACGCACTGGGCTACTTCCCACTAACATCAACCAGAGGACTCAAATTAGTTGTTTAGCAAAGTTATGTACACAAATGGCAAGAACATTTTAAATATAAACCTGGGCTTTTCACACAAAGAAAATATAAATTTCACGGAAGAAAGAATGGGCACAAATTTACATCCAATTGTAGTGAGACCTGTATGGTGGGAACACACAAAGCCAAGGATACAACTCAGTTCCCTTTCTTTCATCAGAGGATCTTTAAGCCTGTGTGTGCTACATGACATTTGTGACATAAGTCACTCCACTGTGCTATCTCTTTGAAGGACCCCACATATTAGTCACACACATTGATCTTGCATTAGGCTTAGTCAAACAGGTTGCTCAGCTATGGAACTGACTCCTCATGGGTCTGGTATAGATAGATTGCTTCAGCTGTTAGGCACAATTTCTGTTGAAATGGGCTGGCATAGGCAGGTCATTCAACTCCTGCCAGACTCCTCTGGGAAGTCTGTTCTGCTGCTTTCAGCTCTTGCCTTATTGGCCCAGGCAGATAAGTCAGCCCTTGTCTCTTAATAGGGTTTGGTGTCTTTTCTGGACAGGTCGATTCGCTGGACTCCCTGGACTTGCTCTTATATAGGCAAGAGCAATTTGTGCCACCTTTAGCTTCTGCCTTGGCTGAATGTTACTGCATTCTCTTTTAGCTGTAGAGTTAAACTGTTCTTTTGAAATGAAATATTTACACATTTTTTTTTTCTGCCCTGGCAAAGACCCTAGTCTAGGGTAAGTGGAAACCGGTTCTTTTTTGATACCAGCGTCATTTCCAAGTGGGAGGTGGGATAGGTCTAGCCTTTTCTATACAAAATGTTTTCCTAGCCAGAGGAAGGCTCCCTCAGTGAAAAACTACAACTTTACTTACTATGATCCCCTCATAAATACTTTCTACATTTCTGTTAGGTCTTAGGTAGACAAATGAGTGAGCCAAACAAAGACACTGAAGTAGTTGGTATGGTGGGTCAAGTTCAGGTCTCTTCATCCTTTTCTTTTGCTTTTGAGCTATGTGACCCCTTTTTGAAGCATTGATTCTCCTTTGTATATGAAAGGGTTTTCCTTTTACTTCTTGAGGTCTCTGTTTTTGCCCTGCAAGAACTTTACCTTTCTTGAAGTCTAATTGAAGCTGACTTTTCTGCTGTTGTCTAAGTCCAGTTGCTGGATGATGCAGCGGATAGTGTACTAGATTTAGAGTCAAGAAGACCTGAGTTTAAATGCTGCTTCGATACTTTCTAGCTATATGACCTTGGGCAAGCTGCTTAAATTTTCTTAGCCTCAGTTTCTTTATCTCTAAAATGCAGATAAAATAGTAGTTGTTTCAAAGAGATCAAATGAGATAAAACATGGAAACTGCTTTCTAAACCTTAAAACTCTACGTAAATGCTAACCAATTTTATTGTTGTTATTAGTTTCTTGCAGATGAAAATCTGATCTGAAATAGAAACCCAAATAATTTGCCATAAGCCATGTCTTTCAGAATAGTTCTAAACAGTGCTTCCTTATTCTGGCAGCATGTATGGCATAAAAAGCACTAGGCTTGGGTTCATAAAATCCTAGATTCAACTCTCACCTATGACACTAGTTTTCAACCCTGGGCAGTTCAACTAATATTTCCAAATTTCATTTTTTTCATCTGTAAAATGTAGATGATAATAATTGTAATATTTGTTGTTGTTAGGAACAAATAAAAATATGTAAAGTACTTTTCAAACCTTAAAGTGGTAATAAATGAAATGCATTGTTATAGGCCTCTTCTTTTTTATTTTCTTTCTGTTCCTCAAAGGGATTAGAACCCTATAGAAAACAAGGACATCCCTAACATTCAGACATGCTAAGACAAAATTTGCACTATAGTAATCTGTTGAGATTCCATTTTATTAAGAATTGGCAAATGAGAGCCATTCATCCCCCAAAGAGATATCTTTATTACAACATGACAGCCATCTTCCTATGAAATTACCCTAAGCTGAGTGTTTTCAAAAGCAATCTGTAAAAAAAAAAGTCCCTTTTTTCCTGAACGAGAATGTTTTCCATTGAAGATCTACCAGGTAAAACATGTTTGTATCATTGTAGCATAGACTGAAAATGGTGATCTAAAATTTCATAGACATAATTATAGTATCCTGTGAGAAGCAATGAAGTTAATAGAAAGTATTCAGGAAAATATGCCAATGCTAGTTATATTTTTCTCTCTTACTAAGTTAATTAATGTTATGTGCCACAGTTTCCAAATCTATAAACTGGGATCATAATGGCTGACCTAAAAACTTTTGAGTTGAAAATAAAACCAGATTATATAGCTTTAAATAACTCTAATGGTATAAAATGCTACAGAAATATAACTTATTCTTATTGCCATCAACATAACAACATTACAGAAAAACTATGAGTATCCCTTTTATAAATTCTATTGATTTCTATTTTCTTCAGATCCAGATCTTACTTCAGAAATAAGAATAGAAGCATGTATTATATACTGTCTTACTGGTCAAGAGATAAACAAGTGTAGTCAGAAGAAACATTCCAAAAGAATTTATATTAGTCTCTGGGGATAGCAAGAGTCAAAAGCAACAGGAACCTAAGAACAGCAGCAAAAACATCTAAAAACCCTTTAAGTCAGAATTACCCCTCAAAGCAAAGCCACTGATTAGGAAGAAGAAAAGTAGGATTGATATGCTGAATTGGAATCCTGGGAATTCTGGAAATATCTCTTTTTTTATCCTCATATTTAAGGACAAATTGAAAGGATCTATGGTTTTGTCAGGGTAGGCCACTTTCAATGGAGTAAAATTTAACAAATTTAGAATTTAAATTACAAATACCTGACACAGAAAGAGGAGAAAGGATTTACCAGGGGTTACTCAGCTAGTTTCAGAGGTGGGATTGGAGCTTATCCCTTCCTGAATCTAGCTCTCTCTCCACTAAGTCATTTTACCATTTTCTTTTGGACCTTTACCATTCTGGAGCATATTCATCACTGATACAAGATTACCCCAGGACACACACATGGCTGGAAGTACCTATGAATCATGGGATCATTGAAATAAGTACAGATCAACATTAATGCAGCTAAAAGTTATTCCCCAAGGTACCAGAGTTCATTTCAGGTTACTAAATATGCCTCTAAAATAACTTTCAAAGTTGCCTAGCAGCCAAGGATTGCAATTTAAAAACAAAATAACACGGTTTTACCTGATCATTTTGGAGGTCACTATATCATGTCTACTGTAAATGATACTTTAGAACATTTACATTGAGTACTTGGATAAAGAACTTATTGCATTTTTTTCAGTTTTAGAACCAATTTTAAAGAATTATGAATTAAAGAGAAATATCATAGCCAGTAAGTTATATTATACAGAAAGAATTATATTGCCTATGTTCATGGCTTCTTCAGGTCAGAGACAGTCATAAGAAAAAAAAAACTAAGAATAAGCACCTGTCACCTCTGTTTACCTGTCTTCAGAGCATACTTCTTCTCACAGGCCAAGACTCAAACATTTAGGGCATCTGCAATGTTTGCCTTCAAGTTTGTGGAACAGTTGCCATGACAACCACATTTCTATGCATCATTGCTAGTATAGGATCAGGGCTGAGAAAATTGTCAATTATTGGAGGCAGAAAAGTTTCCTTATTCTCTCCTTCAAATAAAAAGCAGAAGAAAAGAGGAATAGGCATTCTTTTTTAACTAGTCACATTTGATAATTATCAAAGCTAAAATCTTCGCTTGGTTATGGAGGTGGTCCTTCATTTTATTAAACACTGGACTGTACAGTTTAAAGCAAATTTTTAAGTGCAATTTACTTTTTTTTTTAATTTTGGCAATTGGGGTTAAGTGACTTGCCCAGGGTCACACACAGCTAGTAAGTGTCATGTATTGGTCTGAGGCCAGATTTAAACTCTTGTTCTCCTGACTTCAGGGCTGGTGCTCTATCCTCTGCGCCATCTAGCTGCCCCAATATAATGCTACAGGAATTGTTTTTCTTCTTTTCTTTTGCCATTTACTTTTCAGAGGGTGAACATATACTCATGTATAAAGGTGCCAATGAGAAAATCTTGCCTCTGCTGTACTCCTCTTTATATAGGCTACTGTCCCACATAAGGCTTTCAGACACCTGGAATTCAAGAAATCTAAGGTTTAGTAGTGTTTTTCACTGGCATCAGTAAAACTTTATGAAGTTCATAAAGGCAGGTTCGGCTTCTTTCCATATTCCACCCTTTCTTTGGGAGCATTGAATGCATGAAGACATAGTATGCCATTAAAAACAAACAAACAAACTCCTGGACTAACATTTTTCCTTCAGAGATCATTAAGAAAATAAACTCAATGTCAAACAAAACACCAAATTTATTTATGTGAAAGGCTAATGCAATGAACTCCCATCCCTTAGTGCAATGTTTTATCCTAGAGATTATCAAATATTGAAGCAAGTCTAAAAGAAAGAAAAAAATGTAACTAATTTCTACAAAGTTTTCCTATAAAGTCCATCTGGCATCTTTCTTCATGGGCTATTGAAGATACTGCTCATGTTTGGCTTTTCTTAGAAAGGGAAAACAAGGTAAGGTTGGCCAAGTACATGAAAATGACAACACATTGCATAGAGAAGGCTTCATCCTAGGAATATAGATTTCTGAGTTCTAGTGTATAAGAATATCATCCGGAAGAAGGCAGATGATGGCCTTTTTTTGTGCTTTACTCTAGTATGACTATATCAGGATTGCTGCCATCAGTTCTGAGTGGTACATTTTAGGAAACATACTGATGATCAATCTGGAGAATACTCATATTTGTTTATATTGGAGAAGAGAAGACTTAGAAAGGATAATATCTCTTTGTACTCCTCAAAGCAAAAACATAGAAAGATCTTTTATTAATATGATCCTTTGATATCATTTAACCTATAGTTAGAAATATATACTATAAACACTAGAAATTTTCCCAATAAATACAAGTAAACAACAAGAATGATGAATTTCTCTCTGCTATTTGATGTAGTTCTAGAAATGAAAACAATAGCAATAAGGCAAGAGGAAGAAATTAAAGCCATAAAGCTAGACAGAGAGGAAATCAAACTGTATCTATTGGTTTTTACTGCACAAAATCCTTAAGAATCGTCAATAAAACTAATTGAAATAGTTAATAGCTTCAGGAAAGAAGCAAGGCACATAATAAACAAAACAAAAACATCATTTTTATATAGCAATAACAAAATCTAGGAGAGAATAACACAAAGGGGAATGCCATTTTAACAATTAAAAATGCACAAAATATCTGGGAGTTGATATATCAAAGCATATTTAGGACTTGTATAAATATAATTATAAAACACATGGTAATAAAATAGAGAATAATTTAAATTTTTGGAGAGATATTGTGCTGGCTGGACCATACATATATATAATAAAAATTGTACCTATCTAAACTAATATATAGATTTACTGCTATACAAATAAAAAATGCCAAAAGGATACTTTACAAAGCTTGATAAAATAATAGCAAAATTCATTTGTAAGAAGAGATCTAGAACACTAAAGTAAATAATAAAGAAGTAAAAAAGAAAAGTGAGAAATAAGCCCTTACATACTTCAAGTAATATTATAAACTGATGGCCATCAATGCTATTTGACACTGGTTATCATGAATAAAATTAAATCAGTAAAATAGACTATGTAAAGAAAAATCAGAAAAAAACTGAAATGCAATAACCCAGAGTTCTATGAACCCTGAAAGACAAATCACTTAAGGAAAACTTGCCTATTGGCCAAGAATTTCTGGGAAAACTAGAAAACAGGCTAGAATGAATTAGGTTTAGAATGACAACTTACACCATGTCACCCAGCACCTTCAAAATGGAATATATGACCTCCATTTATAAAAGTAATACATATTCATCTATCTATCTATCTATCTATCTATCTATCTATCTATCTATCTATCTATCTATCCATCTATCTGTCTAATCAGGCACCTTTCCCAGCTATGGCTGGAGGGTGAATTCTTAAACAAACAAGGGATAGAAGCAATCATAAAAATGTTTTAAAAGATAATTTTGATTACATGAAATTGAAAAGCTTTTGCACAAACAAAATTAATGTAAGTATCAGAAGAAAGAAAGTAGTCAAATGGGAAAAAAAATCAGTGCATGAAATATCTCTGATAAAGGCCTGAAATACCACTCTCCAGAGACAAAGACTAGAGGGATATAAAAAAATGGCTCTCAAATAAAGCATTGTAAGGTTCTAACAACTATATGAAATAATTTTCAAGATTACTAATGATAAGAAAAATGTGATTCAAAACAACTCTGAGGTTTTAAACCTTATGTCCAAAAAATTGGTAAACATTACTAAAACTGTGAATAGGTAATGCCTGGGTTGTAAAAAGATGGGCAGCTTAATTCATTGTTTGGAATTGGTCTAAAAATTGTGGAAAGCTCATTAGAATTATTCAAAGAGAGTGAATAAAATGTCCATACTCTTTGATTTATAGCTCCCACTGCCAGGTATATTCTCCAAGAAAATATCAAATAACATATTTATAACAGCATTTTAAAAAAAATAGGAATTAAGAAGTGCAAAGTGGAGGAACATTGATTGTAGAATGACTAACCAAGGTGTGGTATATGAATGTAGGAAGTATTACTGTGTAACTATGAATGTGATAAATTTAGAGATGCACATGAAAACCATAACTGATACAAAGTAATTTTGATAACAAAAGAAGCAGTCAAGAAAAAAAACACAAAATAACTACAATAATGTCAATCAAACAATAACCAAAACATTAAACTGAATTGTTGTTATAATTACCAGCTCCACCCTGAAGAAGGGATACAAGAATGAAACCCTACTTTTTTTTTTGCCAAGGTGGTGGTTATTGAATGAATAAATATATTTCCAGACATTTCCAATGTGTTGGTTGGTTTTGCTGTACTTATTATTTATTCCTTTTTTATGGAGACGAAGAGGGAAAAGGAAACATTGGGAAATGTCAATTACATAAAATTAAAATATACTAATAAAATTATTTGAAAATAGTTGCTTTCAAGTATCCGAAGGTATATACTAATGAACAGAGATCAAATTTATTCTTGTTCTACCTGACAACATAGAGAATTACAAAGAGATAGAGAATTACAATCTAAGGAAAAACTTGCTAGCAATTACAGCTGCTTAAAAATGATGTTGACTGCTCTGGAAGGGAATGTGTACCTTAACACTGGAAATTTTGAGGGTGTTAAGAAGAAGTTCCCTTTTTAGCTATAGGCCCCTTTGGTATAAGTCACTCCCCAGTCTAAAAGTCTAAGATTCTATGGTATCTTTACACTGAGATATGAATATGGATAGGGATTGCATTAGCAGTTTGCCAGTTCAGTGGTTGTGAGGCCAAGGTTATCCACTGAGACCAACAGTTAAATGAAGGTTGTAGATAGTCTATGAACTGTGTAAATCTTAGCACTTTTCTCCTTTTTAGGTACTCCATTCCTGGAAACAAAAAGTGGTTGCTGAGGACTGAGAACCATTTTATATTTTTGACTGATTTAATTTGTCACTATTGTCAAACAAGTCATCCTTCTATAGCCAACTTTCTGGTGATGAGGCTTTCCATACTTGACCAGGGGGATCATTAGATAGGAAATAAATGGGTCTATATTCTTGGTTTCATTTTTCATAAAAGTACTCATTTTGTATTTATGAAATAACTATCTAATCCAAAAACCTGTGTAAAAAAAAATCCCTCAAGTATTAGCAAGACAGTTTTGGTTCTGTACATGCTTCAGAATCATAACTGAAGGGTTTTTTTTAAAAGCCATTGTTTTTCACAGTTGTAGTTTAAGTAGACAATTTGAGGTGGCATTTTTTTAAATATCACTGAAATGTTATAAAATTGAAATGTCAACGTAGGTAAGTGGCTTACCAATGAAAATAAGACAGGAAATCTTGGCTGATGGGTATAATATTGTATTTACATTATTAAGAACTTTGTTGTTCCAGTCTATGAAGCATTAAACACAACAGAAATTCTATTTCAGCTTCTAGGAACTGGTTACTTTCTTAGGTATGAGATTTCTTGTTGACAAGACGCATTCACATTTTCATATGTATAAATAAATAATCGATGTATTGGGCTATCAGGCAAAACTGAATGAATTTTTCTGTAATAGGATTTTAATGGGAATGCTGCTTTCAGTTTAAAATAGTAAATCTTTAAATATGTCTTCATCTCTGAATTAAAGTTTAGTATTAAGGAAATATTAGGTATTTTTCTAGTATCGTAAGTGAAATACAATGTAAGAAATCATTATAACAACAGATTCTCAATACTAAAATTATCATTTCAAACCATAAAGTCCTCTGTCTTTATGTCTCCACAGTTTTAAGAAAGATAGCAAAGCACAAATCATAGAACAGAACCAGACTTGTGAACTCTTTTCCAGTTTTGCTGCTGACTATGTAACCTTGGGAAAGTTGATTAACTTTCTGTGTTCAGGTTTCCTGGGTACTGAAAGGAAGTAGCAAACTTATCTCTCAAGAGGGTTGCGAAAATTAATTCATATTTGAAAATTATTTTGTAGATCTTCACATAGAGTGCAAATTACTATTTAAACTATTATACTCAAGTCAACATACAATTCAAATAATTTGCTTTTGATTCACATATCTATCATCTCAAAAGCTGTGGATTGTTTAAGTTGTGCTGACCCATCCAAGGGGAGAGTCACCTTGTCATTTGCACCACCAGAGCAGGAAGGAACCAGGAATTGTGGGAAAATACAAGAACAGTAATAACAATGGTACTATTAAAGTATTCAAA
This sequence comes from Phascolarctos cinereus, assembly GCF_003287225.1. Classification (NCBI taxonomy): domain Eukaryota; kingdom Metazoa; phylum Chordata; class Mammalia; order Diprotodontia; family Phascolarctidae; genus Phascolarctos; species Phascolarctos cinereus. The sequence continues at coordinate 113,941,030 of NW_027556180.1, forward strand.
CACCTTGAAATAATTTTATGCTGGATAATCCAGAGTTTCTCATGAATATATCAATCAATACAAAATGCTTTGAGAAAAAAAAAACTACAGAAAATCCTTTTCAATAACCCTTTAGTTATTGATTTAAATTGAAGGATAAAATGGGGACACATATGCTCTGTGTAATGTAGGATGTCCTGTGAAGAATCTCAATACATATTTACTAAATGCTTCTTGTGTTAATGTTGGCAGATAATACTGTGCTAATTATATCAAACCTAAACCCAAATTCAGATGATTATGATGTGTGCTTAATAAAACCCTTCATTACTCAAAAATCAGCTTAACAATCCATACAGGAAAAAAAAATAAGTGAAAAGTGCTTATTGTTGAAATGATGGCATGCATAGTCAGTTCCTTGAGTTGGTACATAAGTACATATATCGGTGACAACCATTACAGAAAGACAATAAGTTAATCCTAGAATAAGATGAAGAAATTAAGCTGAATTACATTTGGAAAAATATGCAGCATTAATTACAATGAAAACTTTGAGGTCCATTAAAAGGGGTGACTTGCTCAAAGTCACATCAATTATTGCCCAATGGATATATTAAATTGGATGTCACATAGACATTTAAACTTAACATGTAAATATATATATATATATATATATATATATATATATATATATATGCATATATATATATATCTCATTATTCTGCTTCCTAGTCTACTCTCTCCACAAAAAAAAAATCTCTACTAAAATTACCTATTTCTGTTGAAGACAACACCACTCTTTCAGCAATTCAAGTTTTTGAAGATAAAAATTTTATTTGATTAATTATTCTTTCTCATTCTACATCCAAAAAATATGTATAAAACAGCTCTTGCACGAGTACCTTTTTCTACACTCACATGGCCAGAATTCTAGCTTAAATCCACATTACCTCTCAACTGGATTAATTGATCATCCCACCTCAAGTCTCTGACCTGCCCAATCTAACCTTTCTTAAGGCACAGGTCTGACCATATTAGGGTCTAGGAAAAACTGCAAACAAATTTTAATAGTTCCCTATAAATTCTAGGATGAAATATAAAACTCTCTGTCTGACATTTAAATCCTGTCACAACATAGCTACAACCTACTTTTCTAGGTTTGTTATAGACTGGTGTCCTTTTGGTGCTGTAAGGTACAGCCAAACAGTTCTTCTTACTGTTGTTCAGGAATAGCACTCCATTTCTCATCTCCATGACTTTTCACAAGCTGACCAACATGTCTGATATGAACTCCCTCCTTTCAAAAAAACAAAACAAAAGAAACAAAAACAAACCAAAAAATGAAACAAACTGAGCTCCTATCAAAGCTCAGCTCAAATTGTGACTCTTTCATGAGGTTTTTTCTAATCACACTAATGGCTAGTGGTTCTCCCCAGCTCTGCCCCCTCAAAAATTACCTCATATTTACTTGCATATACATTTATTTTACAAGTCATCTTCTCAGACAGAATGCAAGCTCCTTGAAAGCAGGAGCTTTGATTTTTTTTTCTTTATATCCTGTCAATCTAACAAAATGCTTAGTTTATAAACAGGTATTAGATTCTTATTGATCTATAGATTGAAAGATCAGAGGTATTATTTGAATCCTGGATCTGTGAATCTAAATGTAATTTATTTATATAGCCCTTTCATTTTTATAGAAAAAGGAAACTGATGCCAAGAAAGTTTAAATAACTTGTGTTAGCTAACACTGGTAGTAGAAATTGAATCTAGGCCTTATCACTCTTAGTCCAGAAGTATTTCCACTGTATTATTCTGTTTCATATCCATCTGTTTGCCTCTGGTCATAGCTGCATTCAAAAATGTAAAGTGAAAATCTCTCATGTTTTTAAAAAAACTTTTTCTTTGGACTTGTTTCAGGTGATGCCTCTTCCTATGAAAAGCATGGAGTAAGTGTTTGTATACTCTCTAGTCCTCTGTAAATACATATCTCCTAGAAAGAAGGCACTGTTGTATGGTTTATTTTGTATCCCCAACTCCTATCCCAACACCTTGTGATTGTTTTAGACCAGATCTTTGATTTCATCTTTGTTAAGAATTATTAGCAAGGACACTACAGATTAGCACCTGTTCTTCAATTTATATTCCTTGAGAGTTGCCTAGGTCGCTGAGAATTTAAGCTGGCCCCAAGTCACACAGTTAGCATGTGTCAGAGGCAGGACTTGTATCCAGATCCTTCTGACTTTGAGGCCAGGTTTCTATCCTCTAGTATCAGGATTTTCTCCCATTCTGCACATAGTTAATGCTTCATCAATGTTTCCTGAATGGATTTGAATTAAATAACACCAAAGTGTTCCTCAACACAAAGCACATATTTAAAAAAAAATTAACTTATGAATGAAAAATTGGAATATAATTGAGGTTAAATAATCAAAGTTGTGGGTGGCCCCAAGGTCAATGGGGAGATGATGGTGGGTAAAAGTGGGACAAAGCATATGTCCACAGGTGACTTATGTGCAAGATTTAGAGTAAAGGCTATTTTTTGTAGGCAATGTATGATCAGAAAATGAGTTGGGCTTGTTCTGTATCAAGATTGAGAAATAACAGACTATATAGCCCAAGTGCAAAGACCAAGAAGGACTTCAGCAGATGAAATAGAAGTTTTACAGAGGCTCTGCTCATTAAGAGAACATGGACAAGCATTAACTGGAAGAGAAGACACTGAAAGATTGGGTACAATTTCTAATTAAAAAAAGCAAAATACACATTGTAGGATCAAGTGTGTACTGAACCATGAATGTACATTCTCTGTTTTAGTCTACAGCAGATTTTTCATGAATTCTTATTGACTGACAACCAGTAGTTCACATCAGTGGTGTTTTAAATAGATTAACTATGAGAAGTGGGAATAATCTGATTACAACGGGTTAATAATATAAAAAGAGTAGAATTGAATTGCAAAACATTTATTTGCGCGAACTTAAACTTTAATCTTCCTCTGAAACCACATACCTATTTGTATCTTTCCTGTGACACTATTTACGTTCTATCTTTTATTATAACTGTGTATGAGTGCATGTCTTACTGTACTTCTTACATTGTAAAAGCCATGAAAACAAGGGTCACATTCCTATTTGTCTTTGCAATGCCCACTTCTATCAAAGTACTTTAAACAAGAAAACACTCATTAATTGGCTATTTAATGAATGAATGAATGAATGAATGAATGAATGAATGTGTTGTTAGGATGGGAAACTTCTCAGGTATCCAGAAACTTCCTAAGTCCCCAAATTACACAGCTACTTCTTTTGCAAGGTAAGATACTTTGTAGAAGTAATTTAGGGGCAGCTAGGTGGTACAGTGGATAGAGCACCAATCCTGGAGTCCGGAGGACCTGACACATAATACTCACTAGCTGTGTGACCCTGAGCAACTCACTTAACCCCAATTGCCCTTACCCCCCCAAAAAAAAAGTAGTTTAAAGACTAGAAAAATTTTATACTGGCTCCATTCTTCCTCTTGTAATCTAATGATAATTACATTGTTTTCAGAGTAACAAGAAGGCCATCTTCCCTTGTTCTTCTAGATCAGTGCCTGCTATCCACTGAACTCACTATTGCATCAGCAAATTAATGTAAATTATTTATTCAAGATCTGCCCTGTCCTCCTATTCATCTTTTAAAAAACATTTATTCTTAACTTTTTAATTATTTTTGAGTTCTAAATTCTCATCCTCCCTCCAATCCCTCCTCTATCCATTGAGAAGGCAAGGAGTATGATATCAGTTATACATGGGAAATCATGTAAAACATGTTCCATATTAGCCACATTGAAAATAAAGCAAAAAAAAAAAGTTAAAAAAGTTAAACTTCAATTTGCACTCAGAATTCATTAGCTTTTCTCTGAAGGTGGATAGCATTTTCCATCATGAGTCCTTTAGAATCGTCCTAGGTTATTGTATTTATCAAACTAGCTAAGTCTTTCACAGTTAATCATTAAGGGAAATGTTTCTAACTTGTTCTTCAAAAAGGTGTTGTGATTAAGGCACATCCATATTTTTTAATTCTTTCTCTTCTAGATGCCAACTCCCACCACTTGTAGCTCTTAAAAATAAGGCAGGCCATATATTTCATGTGATCTTATTAGCATAATCCATGCCACTCTAATTTCAAACATTTTATGTATCAGAAAAAAAATCTAGTCAGCAAGTGTAATTGTCAAATATCTACGAAATTAAGAAGTTATGCCAAAGACTCATGTGATAAAACTAAATAAAAATAATCTTAGGGAAAATAAATTTCATACTAATTTTGAACACATATACGTGTATATATGACTGCCATTATCATCATCATTACCAGCATTCATCAGCCACTCATACTGTAATAGACATGATTATTGTTATTTTTTGGTTGTTGATGACACTATGTGACCTCCTTTGGGGTCCCTGTGTTTGGAAAAGACATTGAAGTGGTTTGCCATATCCTTCAGCTCATTTTACTGATAAGGAAACAGAAGTAAACAGGGTTAAGTGATTTCCCCAGGGTCACATGGTTAGTTAGTGTCTGAGGCCAGATTTGAACTCAGGAAGATAAATTTTACTGACTATAGGCCCTGTACTCTATTAACTATGCTATCTTAACCGCCCAATAGACACTATAGCATGTAGTCAAATTAGGCAGAAGAATTCCACTGAGAACAATGTGTATGTTCTGTTTCTTAATTTCGAGATCTTATAATTTTCCTAGGTAAGACAGGTAACAATTCAGACTAAAACAACAAAACACAACAAAAGTCTACAGAATATATCTGCACAAAACTGTAGGTTACTGAATAAGAGAAGAGAAAAGGGGGGTGCTGAGAGAGAGAGTGATTGACAGAAATCCTATCTAGAATTAGTAATTTGGCAAAAAAAAATTTTCTAAAACTCTTATATTTATTTCAAACTGTTCACTTCCAATTTGCACCACAGCGAAACATTCCTGCATGACTTGAGAACAGATACTTTGAAAAAAGTTGCCTTGCATTGATCATTCTGATTGATCAGATAATATAAAGTATAAATAAGAAGAAAGTCTGAAAGTGAGTTGATATTTTGTCTGTTTCACATTAGCAGTAGAACTTTTCCAAAATGTTATAAGTAAGCTTTTGATGCTCTGTATGCCAAAAGGCTGGAGGAAGCCTTTTCATTGAAGCTAGTCTTTGTTACATGAAATATTCACACAGAATTCTGATGTCTTTTCCCTCTCTTCTTAAGCAACCTTTTCACAAAATTCTTATTCAGAAGCCAGCTTCTACCAGTGTATTAAACTTTTATGTCTAGATTTAAACTTTTATAAGGTTTAAGCTTATAAAATATGAAGGTGATGGCTGAGACTCTGATATGTTCAGTTTAAAAGAAGCAAGCTATAGTTTGCTATAGTATAGCTGTAGCTTTTTTATTATTATTTTTGTTTTTGGAAAGTCTCAATGTATGTACATGAGTTTTTTTTTTATTTCTTTCATAGGTGCTTAAAGAATGAAACAAGATCCAAAAAGATAATCTCACATGAATTTCCACTGTGTTCACTTTCCAGCTTTAACCCATGTTAGAAGAAAATCATCCTGGGATGCCAAATATATATGAACTGGAACAGATCTGCTGGCATTTCTATTGTGATATTTTATCTTCAATGTATAGTCAAACTACAATATTTAGGTATAAGTTAGATTGATGATTTTTAAGGTGCCTCCCCGCTACAAATTTCTGTGACTATGATTTTTGCACTTTGGTATTCAATGTACTATTTAAAAAGGTAGAGACGACATTTAAGAATATTATGTTAGGAAAAATGCCTGGACCTAACCAAAAGCATATAGAAAAAAATGTGCTGGAGCTAATACAATTTTAAAGGCACTTGGTGATTGGTTTTTAAGATATATAATAGTAGTGATGCTTTCAAATGTTACCAAAAAGAGGCAGTTAAGAAGATATAAACAAGTATATATACTTACTTTATCACCTTTATACAATCTTTACAAAAATCATCTAGAGTCTCAATGAAAACATAAAAGGGGAAGAGGCAGACTTTTGGAATTTTTTTGTGACAGAATACATATTTTCACTTATCTAAGTATCTGAGATGTAGAGAAAGTTAACATCCTATTCTGTCTATTGTTTACTGATTAAGACACAAATACATTCATACTCCATTTTATATAATAGGATGAAACTTCACACCTGTTAGAATCTAACATATCTCAGCTATATATTAAAATACTATAAAATTCTATGACAAACACAATAATGAAAATAAGTTTTTAAATTTATCTCCTGAATATTAATAAAAGGTAGGCCATAAAGCAGAGAGATATGTGTTCACTTAAGTGTTTTGTCATCAGAGACTAAACAGAGTAATGATTCTTTATTGATGATTCTACAAATATTTTTATTTATAGAGGGCACTATACTAATTCTTTGAGTCATGATAAAAAGCCTCAGTGAAATATGCATTGAAATAATAAATTATATGATAAATTCACAGTGCCCAGATTAAAACATTTAGTTGAATGACTATCTCATTTGTATGGTCTATCATAAATAGGTGAGTAGGTAGGAAAGTGGGTCACTTGGTAAAGAGATAACTAGCTAAACAGTTTTATATGTGTGTGTGTGTGTGTGTGTGTGTGTGTGTGTGTGTGTATATATATGTATGTGTGTGTATGTACATGTATGTATGTATATATATATATACACACACACACGTGTGTGTGTGTGTGTGTGTAGATATCTACATATATAGATATAGATAGATATACCAGAGAGACAAACAGACTCAGCCAGTCAGTCAGTATTTGGCAGGTGCTATAGATGGACAAAAGAAATGGTCCCAAAGTTTAGTAAAAGGAAGGTATAGATGGGATTGAATAATATTTCAGAAACAGAATAGTACTTTCAATGATTCTAAGCTGCTTGTTGCTGTAGAAGCTTATATGTCTTTAACAATAACCATTCTCCCGGTTATGCATTGACGGTGAACAATGGAACACAGCAACTTCACAAGAATCACAGTTACTGGTGACCCTGATGACAATAGAAAGATTTCTAGTGGGTAAATGTAGGCTGCTTATAGTATATTTCTCTTGTGTTAGACAAGTGATATAGCACATACCATCATGGACATGAATGAGGGCAAGAGTATGTACTGGCCTTTCTGAAGGTATTCTGTGCCATAGGTGTTTGCTGTGATCATGTGAGAGCTTTCTCATAAAGACAAAGATCATTTTTAAACTTCATAATAAATTCCTGTGGCTTTTCACAATTATAAGCTTTTGATCCAAGTCTATCAGAGGTATGACACTTCCTTGATTTCTTTTGTCTTATATCACTAAAGAACATTTTCATATTACCTTTTCATATAACCTACTGACTTGTTGCTTTTTTGTTTTTCAATTAACTTTCCTGAACCCATCTCTGATTTCACTATATTCGCTATGTACTTTTTTATTGTATTGTATTGAATTGTATTGTATTGAATAATAGCTTCCTAGTCTTTGATATATTTGTTTCATGTAAAGCTGACCCCAAAGTCTCATCAGTTTTCTTGAGCATTTTACAAGACACCAGGTGATGGAATATCATTTCTATTTCCATCATTTAGCTTACAAAGTATACCTTTTCTGATGACTTAATTATTTAAGATACTTTCTATTTATTAGTGGAAAGATGTCTAAAACCAATCTAATGGCATGAATTCTGATTGTGAAATTTCAGAAAAATCCTGTATGAAAAAGAATTTTATTCATGTTTAAATTTTAAGAACTACACTTCCAATGTCCTCATTTATTGTACAAATGACATTCAGTTCTATGTCTCCTATACTCCAATTATATATGCTAAATTTAGAAAAAAAGTGGTTTATCTAGGTAATTCAGTTTTCTCATCTGGCAAATCAGTAAGAATGAAAAAAATGCAAGCAAAGAGTATTCAAATATAAAATAACACTTTCTGAGATCAGTAAAAAAAGAAACATCTCTTTGAAAGTTTGGAATAATTAAAATAAAGCATTTAAGGAAATAACAATATTAAAATTATGTGGTAATAAAAATAATAGCATAAAGTTTCAATGCTTGTTGCAGTTCCTATGAATTAAATACATTAAAATTGCTTTAATCTAACATAACTTAGACTATTTCTACTCTGGCAAGATAACATGTATTATTTCAATAAAACTTTGTAGGGTGTACCAAAAATATTTTGGGACCTTAAGCAATATTTTTATTTCTTTACTAGCCTCTCTGTCAAAATTTTATTTAATGTGATCCTGACATTGAAACGTTAAGCTAAGATAATAATAATTGGCTATAAACATGGAGGCTCTTAAGGAGCCTGAGATAAAGAAGAGAACCTGAGAATTTAGAGACAAGAGTGATGGCAAGAGTGGGAGGTGCCATAGGGAACAGAACACCCCTGAGAGATGTTTGCTATTCTCTTTCAATACCTCTCTCCTCAGCTTAGAATCAAGAAGATGTAAGTTCAAATCTCTCCTCAGAGACTTTTTAACTGTGTCACTTGGGAAGTGACTTAAGTCACTCTTCATCTTAGTGTCCATATAAGCAAAATAGGAATAATAATAGAACTTATAAGTTATTGGAATACTAAATTTTATATATATATATGTATATGTATGTATATGTATATATGTATGTACATGTGTATACATACATATATACATATACACACATATACATATACATGAGTGCATATATGTGTATGTGTGTACATAGTTAGACCTATACATACATGCATACACACACACATATATAATTTTCCAAATCTTAACATGCTATACAAATATGAATATTTTTTTCCCTTCTGGTAGCAAGGTTGCTCATTGCAATTAATCTGAATATTTTAATATTGTTTTCATTTTCAAACTCATATTGCTAATCCTTATCTCATCATTTTCCATTGTTTCCTATGCATCATTTATTCAAATTTTCCTACATTTCTCGTCTATTCTTTCATTTATTGAAATCTACTAGGAACAGAGCACTGTGCTTGATATTTTGGAGATTACAATATAAGAGCAATATTTTCAGAGGGAGAAAAAGTACTAAAATGACTCATTTTTAAGGCATCAATCAAAATGAGGGGAAAAAAGGAATGAATAAATGCACCGTTATCACCAATGACAGTGGTGCATTGATTTCCTTCTGATACTTGCTACAATTAGTCTAAGGAAGACTGACATTAAACTGTTTGTGTAGCTATTGAAAGTAATGCTATAACTATAATATTTACAATGTACGCTTTGCTATATAAGTATGATCAGTAACCTTATTTAGAATTTCTAAAACATAATATTGATCAAGAACTAAGTATAAGTATTCATCTGTTGTGAATTGTATGAAGAAAAATAACAATTGACTAAATAGTTCAATAGAAGTATCTCACAAGAGAAAATTAGAAGGAAGAAGACAAGAGCAATATTCAAGGGCTAATATCCTTTAAAAAATAATAGTTTATGATAAGGGAAATAAAGTGAGCTAAAGATTTAAATCCAAATAGGCAAAAATTATTTTATCAGTATCAACACCACTACCTGCAATTGAAACAATTTGCCCAAAGGGACCATCAGATGGGAGAGGCCTCTAAGGTGCACTGTGCATCAAGAAGACATTCAACTCTGTGGGAATACCATAAATCTGTGGGAAGCATTACGGATAGCCATTGGGGAAGGATCAAGTTGCAAAGAAACAGAGATGATATCTTATTGGGTGTATACTACCAGCTATGAGACTAGCTAGAGGCATTGGGTCTTAGGTTGCTTATTAAAAAATAACAAGGCCAAAGAGGCAGCATAGAATCAAAACTTCAACTAGCTAGAAGACTGCTAGCAATTTCTATTAAAATTCAAGCAACTGTCAAACTATTTAATATCCCTACCAATAATTTCATCTTTCAGAAACTGAAGAATGAAGGGGGGGTGGGGAGGAGTATTACTATTGTGAGCCTAATTCTGACCAATAATGACAAATGGTTGGTAAACATAACAAGAGTCTTGAAAGACAATGGCATCTCATCTCCAGTTTAGGAAATTTGTCTTATTTTATTTCTTATATTCCCAGTACCTAGCACAGTGCCTTGGTTATTAAATTTTTTAAATTAATTTATGTATCTTTAGTTTTCAACATTCACTTTCACAAGATTTTAGTTCCAACTTTTATCCCCTTCTTGCCCCTCCCCCACCCCAAGACAGCATGCATTCTGAATATTCCTTCCCCTAATCTGCCCTCCCTTCTATCACCCCCCCCCTTCTCTTGTCCCTTTCCCTTTCTATTTTCCTGTAGGCCAGGATAGATTTCTATACCCCATTGCCTGTATATCTTATTCCCCAGTTGCATGTGAAAACAATTTTTAACATTTGGTTTTAGAACTTAGAGTTTAAATATTTCCTTCCTCCCCCCCACTCACTATCACTAAGAAGGGAAGCAACCTGATATAGGTTATAGACGTGTAGTTGGACAAACACTTCCACAGTAGTCATGTTGTGAAAAACTAATCATATTTCCCTTCCTCCTATCTCACACATCCCATTTATTCTATTCTCTCTTTTGACCCTGTCCCTTCTCAAAAGTGTTTACTTCTCATTGTCCCTTCCCCCAATCTTCCCTCCATTTTATCATCCCCCTACTATCTTATTCCCTTCCCTGCTACATTCCTGTAGGGTAAGATAGATTTCTATACCCAGTTGAGTGTGTATGTTATTCCCCTCCTTAAGCCAAATCTGATTAGAATAAGATTCACTTATTCCCTCTCACCTTCCCCCATTTCCCCTCCTCTGTAAAACCTTTGTCTTATCTGTTTTATGTGAGATAATTTATCCCATTCTACCTCTCTCTTTCTCCTCTCCTCTCTCACCCTTAATTTTATTTTTTAGATATCACCCCTTCATCTTCATCTGACTCTGTGCTATCTAGCTATCTAGCTATACATATATTTTCCCCTCCAACTACCCTAATACTGACAAAGGTCTCATGAATTACAAATATTGTCTTTCCATGTAGGAATGTAAGCAGTTCAACTTTGATAAGTCCCTTATGATTTCTCTTTCTTGTGCATCTTTTCATGCTTCTCTTGAGTCTTTTATTTGAAAGTCAAATTTTATATTCAGCTCTGGTCTTTTCATCAAGAATGCTTGAAAGTCCTTTGTTTCACTGAATGCCCATTTTTCCCCCTGAAGGATTATACTCAGTTTTTCTGGGTAGATGATTCTTGGCTGTAATTCTATCTCCTTTGACCTCCAGAATATCACATTCCAAGCCCTCTGGTCCCTTAATGTAGAAGCTGCTAAATCTTGTGTTATCCTGATTGTGTTTCCACAATACTTGAATTGTTTCTTTCTGGCTGCTTGCAATATTTTCTCCTTGACCTGGTCTGTGGAATTTGGCTACAATATTCCTAGGAGTTTTCCTTTGGAGATCTCTTTCAGAAGGTGATCAGTGGATTCTTTCAATTTTTCTAGTTCTAAAATATCAGGGCAGTTTTCCTTGATAATTTCTTGAAAGAGGAAGTCTAAGCTCTTTTTTTTTTTGATCATGGCTTTCTGATAGTCCAATAATTTTTAAATTATCTCTCCTGGATCTATTTTCCACGTCAATTGTTTTTCCAGTGAGATATTTCACATTGTCTTCTATTTTTTCATTCTTTTGTTTTGTTTTACAATGTCTTGATTTCTCATAGTCACTAGCTTCCATTTGCTCCATTCTAATTTTTAAGGAAGTATTTTCTTCAGTGAGCTTTTGGACTTCTTTTGCCTTTTGGGTTAGGCTATTTTTAAGGTGTTATTTTCTTCAGTATTTTTTGGGTCTCCTTTAGCAAGCTGTTGATTTGTTTTTCATGATTTTCTTGCATCAGTCTCATTTCTCTTCCCAGTTTTTCCTCTACTTCTCTTATTTGCTTCTCAAACTCCTTTTTGAGCTCTTCCACGGCCTGAGACTGATTCATATTTTTCTTGGAGGCTTTGGATGTCTTTTTTGTCTTTTTCTGGTTGTATGTTTTGATGTTGTTTGTCACCAAAGAAATATTCTATGTTCTGACATTTTTGGGGCTGTTTGCTCATGTTCCCAGCCAATTACTTGAGTTTTAAACTCTTTGTTAAGGTAGGGGTCTGTATCCAGTGTGGAGAATGTAGTGTCAGTTCACTGAGGCCTGCTCCAGGTTCACTGAGGCCTGGTCTATGCCTGTGCACCCATGCTGAACTGCATTCCTCTCCTAGCCTGGCACAATAGACCTTTCCAATCAACCATCCACGTTGTCTTGAGCTAGAAATTTTTTTTCACTCTGTCTTTTTGTGGGTTCTGCTGCTCTAGAATTTGTTTAGAACTATTTTTTTACAGATATTTGGTCAAGCAAGTCACTACTTTTGCTTGGCCATATTGGCTCTGCCCCTGCCTTGGTTATTGTAGACACAATATATATAATAGCTAAATGTAATTAAATTGATCTGAAGTAGGTAACATATAAGTGGATGAAATATAAATGTGTGGAGCACAAGAAGGGAAATAATGGACACAAACTGATACATTTCCTCAGTTTTAGAAAAGTAGAATCCAGCATTGACAGCGTAGGTGACCTGGATAGTGAAAGAGCTAAGGACTATACAACGTCATTGTTAGCCCTTAACTAGCAGTTAAAGGTTTACAAAATGCTTTATAAATGTGGTCTCATTTTCTTCCTTTACAACAACCCTGGGAAGTAGGTGTAATTATTAGCCCCATTTTATAGATGAGGATATGGAAGCTAGGTGGTGCATCAGATACAGCATTGGGCCTGGAATAAGGAGACCTGAGTTCAAATATAGCCACTGACACTAGCTGTGTGACCCTAGGAAAATCATTTAACTGTGTTTGCCTCAATTTCCTCACTTGTAAAATGAGTTGGAGAAGGAAATGGCAAACCACTCTAATATCTTTGCCAAGAAATCCCCAGATGGGGTCACAAGGAGTCAGACATGACTGAAATGACTGAACCACAGCAACAATAGATGAGGAAACTGAGGCACATAGAAGTTAAATGGCTTGCTCAGGGACACATAGCTAGTAAATGTCTGAGGTAGGATTTGAATTTAGGTCTTCCTGACTTTAGGTCCTGCACCACTTAATCAAGAGAAAGGAATGTAGGGCATGGCAAATTATGGTTTTCTCAACATATTTGAAAGGTTATCATTTTGAATATCAGTTGGAGCTGCTTATTTGAATGCCTAGTGGATATTTTGAACTCAAAATCCTACAGATATCTCAAATTCAGTGTGTCTAAAAGAAAATGTATTGAATTTTTCCTGAAGCCCACACCTTTTCCCTATATTTCTATTCATATTGAAGGCATCACCAGTCTTCTGGTCAAATGGGCATGCTATTTTCAACTCTAAACTCTATCTCACCTCACACAGCCAATCACTTGCCAAGAATTTTTTATTCTACCTCTGCAGCATCTGTGGTATATATTTTATTTCTACTTACAAAACTGCCACCCAAGTTCCAGTCCTCATCACTTCTTGACTGAACTACTGAAATAACAATAACAACCCAATTGATCTCCCTGCCTTAAGTAACTCTGCTTCCTCTAAATGGCTTCCAAAGTAATTTTCCTAAAGGTAATAGGATCATAGATATAGAGTTGTTATTAGACCAGAAAATAAAGGGAATACTAAGAATGCAATAATGTCTAGATTTGGAGAAGTCTTTCCCATATTTTACTGGACAAGAAGAAGAGACATGAATTTGTTAATTGCATGGCTGGACTGGATTAAAAAGAATGGTAATTCTTTATACCAGTCCTGACATTAATCTCTAGTAAAGTACTTGTGCACAGTAGATAGAACACTGTGCTTGGAGTCGGGAAGACCTGCATTCAAATTTGCTGTCACACAGTTGCTAGCTATCAGACTCCAGACAAACCATTTAACTTCTGTTTGCCTTAGTTTCTTCATCTGCAAAATGGAGACAATAATAGCACCTACTTCCAGGTTTGTTGTGGGAATCAAATGAGAAAATAATTGTAAAGCATTTAGTGCAGTGCTTGACATATAGTAAGTGCTATATAAATATTAGCTATTAGTATTATTGTTATTATTATCATTATTATTATTAATGGCTGCAGAGCTCTGTTCAATATTCCATCTATGACTTGAATAAGGGCACAGATGATATGCTAATCAGATATTTGAATGACAGGGGGCCTGAGAAAGATGACAGATTCAGAATCCAAAAATATTTTGATAGATTAAAATGCTCTGTTTGGCATTCAAAGTCATTTATAACCTAGCCCTCTCCTAATTTTCTAGTCTTCTTATAACTTAATCTCCCACACATGCTCTTCAATTCAGTGACACTGGCTGTCTCTCAGCTCCAGGAATTTTCTCTGGTTATCCCCTATTCCTGGAATGACCTACCTCTTCAGCTCCAAATACTGACCTTTCTGGCTTTAGGCTCCAACTAAAATTCACCTTTACAGGAAGCCTTCCCCAACTGCTCTTAATTAAAATGTCTTCCATATTTTAATTATTTTTGTTTATCATGTATATTGCTTGATTTGTGTATATTTGTATGTATGTAGTTTCCCCTATAAATTATAACTTCCCTGAGAGTGGGGACTATCTTTTGTCCCTTTTTGTATTCACAGTGCTTATCACAATGCCTGGCACATTGTTGTTCTTGTTCAGTCATTCAGTCATGTTTGTCTCTTCCTGACCCCATGGTCTATAGCACACCAGGTTGTTCTATCCTTCGTTAACTCCCCAAGTCTGTCCGAGTTCACACTCATTGCTTCCATGACACTATCCATCCGTCTCATCTTCTGCCATGCATATTTCCTTTCACTTTCAATCTTTTTCCAATGAGTCCCGTCTTCTCATTATGTAGCTGCAGTATTTGACCTTCCCTTGAATAGTCGGGCACATAGGGTACTTATGATGGTGAGGGATGCCAAAAGCACGCCTTGTTATGACTTCTGGAAACATTTGCAAATATTTGACCTAAAGAAAAGAAGACCTAGAATGTATTTGATAGCGGTCTTCAAATATTTGAAGAACAATCAAGTTGAGAAAGAAATCAATATGTTCTTCTTGGCTTGGGAGGTTTAGAATCAGAACTAATAGTATGGTATTAACGGGAGATAGATTTTGGCTCAGTTTAAAGAAAACTTTTAAAGAAATTGAGCGTCAGCCAGAAGGGAAACAAGCTGCTTTTGGGGAAGGGAGGTTGGATTAGTTAATAACCTATCACCAAAGATCTTTTTTTCTTTTTTTTTTTTTGGCAAATGCAGTTAAGTAACTTGGCCAGGTTCACACTGATATTAAGTTTCTAAGGCCAGATTTGAACTCAGGTTTTCCTGACTCCAGGACTGGTGCTCTATCCACAGTGCCATTTAGCTCCCTCACCAAAGGTCTTAAATAAAGATCATGTGATCACTGGTTATAGATATTAAAGACAGGGTCCAAACATTGGCTAGTGATCGGACCTCTGAGTTCTCTCCCAAGTCTGTAGTTTTATAATTCTATGAGTTGCTAAATTGACATTGATCATAAAAATAAATGACTATAATCTTATATATATCTAAGTATTTATGAGAACATAACTCAGGTTATCTTGTTTTCAGCATGAACATATTATATTCTTTTTTCCTCAGCTCATTATAGAGTTCATGTGGATGGACTATTGTAGTTTTTATGCCAAGTGTTATTTAATAAACTCATTAAAATTTGTCTAGCCATATTAGAAAGAGAGATTCCTAAAAATTAAATTTCTGTTTAGTTTACATTAACAGATGGCATATGTGTTTTGGTGGTTTCTTTATTTCTCTTGAGTACTATAAGTCACTCCTAAAGTCAGTGGCATAAAATCTTTTATGACTTTAATTCATGTGTATGACAATATTTTTTAGCCTTTCTTGGTACCTTAAAATAAAAACAATATCAAATGAGAAGTATGCTATCCTGTGAATACGTGAAAGACTATGAGGTCTGGGCCAGAGGATGATCATATATAGAAAAGATAAAGCCATGCATTGATTAATTTTGCATGAACTACGTGAAAATGAACAAGTAACTTCCCATAATGCATTTCTTTGTAGCACTGAAATGACTTTTCATACATAAAGTAAGGAAGTTGAACTGGATGATCTTTAACATAATTTCCCCTCTTGAACACTGAATGATTTAATAAATGACACAGTTTGCCTTATCTAAAATGCTGCTACATCTTTATCATCATCTCTTTCAGTCAGATATACCTAATTTTAAGCCTCCTTTTCTAGGATGCACCTAGGTCAACTTGCCTGAAATTAGCTACAGCCACACATGAAAATCTGGAAGCTGGAGAGCGGAATTGATGCATCTATGATGTTTCCACATCCTAGAATTACCTACTTTCTTGCTTGTGGTTGCTTTATTTTTCAACAATCACACAGATTCCTGCATTCCTTGGGTTTCAGATCACATGGAAGACTAATCTCACTTGGCTGTACCATCACTGTAGCTTTTTCACCCCATTTTTTGTATTCTTGCTGATATTGCCACTTGCATTGTCAGAAACTTGCTACTCCAACTTAGTTCTAGTAAGCTTGGTTTCTTGATGTGACCAAGGATCATAGTCCTGGGACTTATTAGAGATGACAAGAACTAATGATTGTACTTTCAAATGCTCATTCTGAGAGAAGAGATGGACTGTGAATGAATCTAGCTTCTGATCCATAGTTTCTGTTATCCATAATTTTCATTAATATTTGAAATTCTCACCCCTATTAAGTAAAAACAAAACAAAATAAAAAATCCCCAAATCACCACTAGAGCTACATAGCAAGAAAATTTTAGAATCCATCAATTATTTTTTTTTTCCTTCACCAATTCCTTTAAGCTTAGACACAAAGGTTTTTGAAAAGCAAATATGCTTATATGTGCTGGAAAGTAACAATGAAAAACAACTCTAAGTGTTTAGAAGTTGATGTTTACATTTCAGATTTTCTTTTCCTTCATATATCAAGATTTGGAATTGAATTCCTTTATTCTAAAAAGAAGGATCAGACAGTTCTTGCATCCCAGTTCCTGCTTTAAGTTCATCAAAGAGTTAGATTCATTAGCACTGGGAGACAGATAAGCCCTTCATCATTCATTGGATAATAAAATCATAGATTTCAGGCTGGAAAGAAGCCTGCTCTCCATTTAGTCCAAATCTTTTATTTAATGAAGAGGAAAATTAGGCCCAGAGAGGTTAAGTGATATAGCCAAAGTAGAAAGAAATATGAGGGAAGTAAACAAGAAATAATTGGACAAGGAAAGGAGTTGGAATGCCCACTGGTTCTTTCCACATCCTACCCTAGCTAGCCAGGAGACAACTGTTCTTTCAATTTAACTCTTCATTGCTTCATCATAGACAAAGTACATTTTGCTACTGGCAACATTAGATAAAATTAATAATGATAAAATTTTGGAATTATGAAAAAAAAATCTCTTTTGGATTTGTTTTCTCTAAATGTGTGTGTGTGTGTGTGTGTGTGTGTGTGTGTGTGTGTGTGTGTGTGTGTGGCAAAGGGGAAGGGTGAAGGAAGAAATGGACTACTAAAGACATGAGTTTTAAAGCTTCATTTTAATGCTAGGAGCAGCCCTTTGTTCTCTGACACCTGAGCATCAGTTGACTTAACAGCTCAGCAGGTGGATTAGACAGATGGTAGGCAGAAATCCCAGTTTTATTGCTAACATTCATTGCTTTCTCAAATGTGGGATAGCAAAAGTACTTAAAATAAAAGATGAAAGCATATTTTATATTCTATTTTGGAGAAGCTTGAGCTAAACTTAGAAATCTACACTGATTATTTGGGGGAAAGATGTATTTTATCAAGATAGTGATAAATATTTCTATCAATTTACTTAGATATTTTTTATTCAACAACTGACTAAACTGTAATTATTCAAAATAAACAGAAATTAACTGAACTAAATAAAGTAACATAAGGGTTTGCAAATTTGCCCCGTGGTTTAACAGCTGTGCTTTTTACTACCTATAAATTTAATCTTGTCTTCTTCTCAAGAGGTGATAAAAAATAGAAGCAAGTTTTCAAAGGAAAATGAAAGAATGCATAACTACTGCTTTCCTCTGTGTAAACCATCTGAGGCTGAGTACAATTCCATTAACAGAAAACTGCTTCTGGCCTTTAAGTGGAGTTCAGAGAGTATCTGGAGCATGACTAGAGGAACCGTAATTCCATGATTTCTTAATTGCCTCAAAATAATTCAGTCTACGTTATTTTCTTGAGCACATATATAAGAAAGGAAGAAAAAATTCAGAAAGATCTTGTGTATAGTAGAACTGACAATAGTAAGCAGAAGTTTGAGTGGCTGAAGATGGTAGTTTAAAAGATTTCCACCGAGGCAGCAAGAGGTAGAAGGCACTTATACACTTTTTACTTACTTGCTCAATCAGTCTTACAATCAATAAGGCCACTGGTTGCAGAGTGCTTAGAGAACGGGCCCCGTAGTCAGGAAGACTTGAGTTCAAATTTGACTTCAGACACTTATTAGCTTTAGGAAAGTCACTTAATTTCTGTTTGCCTTGGTTTTCTCTACTATAAAACAGGGATAATAATAGCACCTGCCTCATAAGATTTTTGTGAGAATCAAATGACATAATATTTGTAAAAAAGCACTTATCACAGTGACTGGAATCTAAGAGGCACTATATAAATATTTATTCTTTCCCTATCCTCTCCAATAAGCCTTTATCAAAATCTGCTTTGTCTCTGGTACTTCTTCAGCATATAGAAATAACTGATTGTTGTGATTGGTAGTTAACACATAGAAATGCGCTTTTACTTTGTTGTAGCCTTCTGAATTGCTGCTTCTATATTTCTACCTACCTCACACCATATTTCCTTGCATCTGTAATATGACCTTTCCCTTATCAAAATCCTAGGCTTTTGAGCATATGTCTCCCATGGGGCTTGAATTCCACCTGTCATAGATCACCACCAAGACTTCATTGCCATATTATGGATTTAAAGACTGACCATATTATATCCTTCCAATGTCTTCTCCAGCCCCTACAACTATTATATACCTTGTGTGAGGTTTTTAAGGTGTCATTTATCTTATCACTGGGACAAGAGGCAGCACATTTTTAGAAGGCTCTGTTAGGAAGTTCTTCATTATATCAAGCCATGGTCTTTCTCCTTATATTTCTTTACCTTTGGCTCTATTTCAATTCAATTTAATAAATGCATTTCTAATACTTCTACCCAGTCAAGTTGAGCCAAACCTTTAAAGAGAACCTTGTGTTGTGTGTTATATGTAAGAGATGTGACTCCTTATTACCTGACAGAATTCTGGGTCATTGCACTACATATCTGTGTGTGATAAAAAGGACTTTTTGAGGGTGGCCAGAAAATTTTGGGAGAGACAAAAAAAGTTTGAACTTTTGAATGGCTAATAGGACTCCTTCCCCAACTCACTCCCAACCACAGAGTCATGTGGGAAAGCCACATCCCATTATAATTTGATTTGAAACACCTACAACCCACGAGACTACTAAGAATTACTTCTTGAAGGCAACCAGGTTTTCAAGAAAGAGAAGGGAGAGCATGGTAACAAGGGGGACGCTTTGTGCAAAGACACAGATGAAGAAGAAGGAATGTAGTTTTGAATTGTAAGTAGGCCAATATGGCTGGAATATAAAGTAAGAATGGAGGAATAATATAGATGAAAGTTGGAAAATTTTTAAATGCTAAGTAGAGGACATGAAGTGGATAACAGTCCAGAAAATTATATTGAGAAGGAACATTCAGATGTGTTGGAGGTGAGCCAAGAGAGGACTAGTACTTCAAAAGTGCAAATGTATGTCAGCCCCCAAAATACAAACACTGATTTTAAATAAAGAATCAAATTCAGCTCTCTATCTAAACAGTAATTTTCCATGACATTGAATAGGCCTTCTTTGGTGCCTGCTATCCAGTTAGAATAGAGCTTGAGTATAGGTATGACCTATGACTACCTATGGAATAAATTGTGAGAAAGGGATAGAGTATAACAGATGACACAATGATTTTATAATTCCAATGTCATTAAGTACTAATATCCATAAAATAGGTACAAATTATTTACATAAGATTTCAAATCTTATGATTTCAAACTGAGGCCCAAAAATGCTAAGTTCCATGTAGAAACAAAATTTAAGAACTTCATTATGGCTCCTTTGCTCGTAACAGGATAACATTCTCACTTTGCTTTTTTGTGATCATATGTATGAGACTACAAAAAGGAGGCTCCTTGAAGGCAGATACTGTTCATTTTTCGTCATTGTATCTGGAGTATCTAGCATAGTTCCTTGCACGTGGAAAGCAGTAGGATAGACTAAAATCCCTAGATTTATAGTCAAGTTGGAATCCCACTGTAGAAATGACTACTCAGCCTCTCAGTTTCCTCATGAGTAAAATAATACTTCTACTAACTGTTGAACAACTGGAGTTGTCATGAGGGAGAAAAAGTACTTTGCAAATCTTAAATGTGGTATAAATGTTAATGATTATCACAACAGGTAATAATTATTACAATAGGCAGCATAGTGTAGTGGATAGAGGCAGAAGGATGTAGGTTCCAATACTATCTCTAACACATACTTGGTGTGTAACCAAAGCTTAGTCATTTAAACAAGTAATTTAGTACTCTAGGTAACTCTTTAAGGTGTTAATTTACTAAGCTTATTGATAGCGCTGGGGGAGACAGTTTCAAACTGAGTCTTCTATACATATTAAATCCCAGGTGTGGATCAAATAAATGAAATAGATGCTGAGTGGGTTCCAAATATATACTTGGGTTCTACTCTTAGAAATAGAATGCTGGGCTCACCACACACCTGTAATGAGAGCTGCCAGGGAGGCCACAGATGACAGATCTCAAGCTCTGGAATTCTGAGCTACAGTTGGCTAAACTGACTAAGAGTCCACACTAAATTTGGCATTGAGACAGTGAGCTCACAGGAAGTGGGAGGGCTGCTTAAGGAGAGTTGAACTGGCCTAGGTCAGATAGTCAGCAGGGCAAAGCTCCTGTTTTAATTAGAACGGGACAACCTCATGAGTAACCCCTATACTTCCAGCATGGGCAAGACAGGGACACATAGCCTTAAAAAAATAGAATACTAGATTTGGATAGACAGCTACTTTATCCCAGCCTGGCATTTGCTCTCCTTTTATTTTTCTATAATCCATCACAGAAATTGCTAGTCTTTGAATAAAAGTATAGTAGATTTGCCATTTAATAAACTAAAAATAATCTTTTGGTTAACAGATTTAAGCTGTTGAATCTATCACCTTAGGAACTATTAGTTCTAAGTTGGTCTTTGTTGTTGTTGCTGTTCTTACTGTTAATCTTCCATGCGATGATATCAGTTTTAATTCTGGGCATCCAAGCAATATTTTGCAATGTGTATGTATATTCCTTCTAGGCAACTGCATCTAGGAGGGTACCCTTAACCCTGCTCCCCCCAAAAAACTCTACAGGTTGAGGATTGTACGTAATCATACTTACTTTTCCTTATTTAAATAGTGGTATTTGCATAACTAGAAGTAGAGAAGGCCTTTCTATTCTTCAAAGAAAGGCATGAATATTTTCATTAAAATTTCCTTATGCAAAATCCAGAATAAATGTTTGATATTAAATGCATTTATGATAGTTATATTAAGAGTTTAATTTGCTAACACAAGCAGGGCCTAACTCCTTATAAGAAGCAAACAATGTGTGCTTAGCTTTAAGAGACTTAAGAATTATGTGATAAGTGACAGAAACTAAGAAAGATACTATATTATTCAGTGAAAAAGACAGTAATAGAAGCATAAGACTTGTACATATACTGTTGCCCTTTCTGTGATATTTACCTTGTTGAGTTTTGTTTTGGTTTTTTTTAAGGCAAACTTTTTCTCATTAAGCAGAAAGGTCAAGTAATGTTTAGTTTATATTTACTCTTCTTTAAAAAAATACTGTTCTGGAAGAGAAAATATTAGCTTGTGTTTGGAGTGTCTAGTGCTCAGGTGCTGGTCCATGCTGTCATTTTTGCCTTGGCAAATTGTCTGCATCTGTTCTCTTTTTGGTCAGAAGCAGAAGAAATGAACATTTACTCTGCCGGCATAGCTAAATTTTCTAGTTCTGTCTAGCCTATTCTAATATAGTTTAATTAACCCAAGTCAGGCAGGAAGAAGAAACTGCAGCTGGCAAAAACTAAAGACCTTGTCAGCAAGCTTCAGTTTTCTTCCAAGCCAGTTTCTTTTTTTTTTTTCTTTTTTTTCCCCCTCAGTACTCAATAGGCACAGGACATAGAATGATGAGTCAATAGACCTGGTGACTAAACCAAAGCTATGCCATTTACAGGTTTTTTTTTTCCAACTTCTAAGTGGATATTTGTGTAACTAGCAACTGGATATTTTGAAAGCTCCTCATTCCATGTAATTTGGAGATTAGTAGTAATGATTGGAATAGTGAAATCTATTAATATATTGTTCTCCAATTTTAATGAATTAACATTAGCTCTGGGTGATTGTGGGCAACAGTTCTTTGGAATTATGCTTTGGTTCAAGTACAGTTTATTTACTGACTTCTCAGTGATTTTATTGGGGTGGTCTGTGAAGTATAGAGGTTTGCCTTGTGTAAGTTTATCAAGGATATAAAATCTCTGGAACAGAATCTAACCACCTGATTATGTCTCTTTAGGTGTTTGTGCATTAGATGCTAAAATTTTACAAACTGTGATGATGCTAGGTTGCATAGAGTTCCCATTTTCACTGCATGATCTGAATAAATAAATAAGGGTAGGCTTAAGGACAAATGTTTTCTACTTAAGGATAACCTAATCCTAAATTCCTATCAATAAACAAATCAACATGAATCAAACATTATTGCTAGCTCATTCTCAATTTTCTGATGGGGATGATATAGAAAAAGTCCTAAGACAAGTTTCCGCTATGAAGAAGGGTGTTTCATACCTCCCACTTCAATTAATATACTCATAGAAAACCTAGACGTCTCTGTTGACTCAAAATTATAAACTAGCCCTTAATCAATTTGGGAGGATTGCAGTTCTTTTGAGCCATTTGATGGAATCAGATGAGGACATTCAGGAAATGTATTGGAATTGGTTGAGAGAATTAGAAATACGGCTGAGTCTGTGTATTAAAAGAAGAAATTCCGGCAGAAAACTAGTTAAGCTTCAGGAATGCCTTGAGGAGACACACCCATCTCAGTAGCCCCAAAGGATATCTCTCAGGGTCTCTCTCTCTCTCTCTCTCTCTCTCTCTCTCTCTCTCTCTCTCTCTCTCTCTCTCTCTCTCTCTCTCTCTCTGTCTCTCTGTGTGTGTGTGTGTGTGTGTGTGTATGTGTGTGTGTAGTAATACCAGAGGGGTGTATTTTTATTCCTATTCATGGAGTGGTTTGACATTTTCTTCTTCAGCTCATTTTACAGATAAGAAAATTGAGGCAAACTGGGTTAAGTGATGTGCCCAAGGTCATACAACTAGGAAGTGTCTGAGGTCAGATTTAAACTACGCAAGATGAGTCCAGGCCCCACACTCTATCTACTTTGCCACCTAACTGTCCAATCCCCAAAGCGTGTAGCACTCTGCATCCCTAACCCTTTGAAATCTCTACCCCAAATTGACCGTGTCATTAGGTGGACTGGACCAGTTACAAACAATGTATTCCTCTGGCTGCTGTGAAAAAACAAACTAATCACACTGAGGAAAGGCACCTTCGGGGAGTATAACCAGTCTGGATTTACACCTCAGGGTAAGTTCATAAGGACGCAATGAAGGGAACTGTGAGTTTACCTTTTTCCGTATTAAATTACTAAGTCTGAGCCTACTCTGCTGAGGGAACTTGCAGTTTTTATTCAGGTGTTTGTTTTGTACCAACTGTTTTTACTATACCACCTTAGTAACTACCTATTTCTAAAAAGCTAATTATATCAGTAGTTAATTAATAATCAATGGGGAGCACTCTGGATGGGAGCTTGTGAGAAAAAGTAAAAACCTCAATCAATGAGGGTAAGCTCCAGAACCCTGAGGGGAGATGTAAACAATTGGTTTCTGGGAACCTAGTCCATTACTTTTGAGTGGAAAATGAGGAATGAACCCAGAACAGGTGCTTTACTGTTATTATTCTTTTGTATTTTATTTTCTATTTGATCTTGAGAGGTTGTAGTTAATGGACAGCTATGTTCCAAGCCAGGAGGGCCTGGATTTCAGTCTTCTGACTTAGACTGACTATGTCACTGAGTTAGTCACAATCTCTTAGTGGGCAGGTAACTTTCTAAGAGTATATTGGTATAGAAGTACCCTATACCAATGAAATTATAGGTATAGGTCATATCTCTTTCATTGAATAATGAACAACAGTTCATTATGATTGATGTTTAATATAAGTATTAGGCTGTGAGCTTATCACTGTAAGCATCCTCAGTACAATTTCAGAAATAGGTGGGAGAATAGAGATGGCATGCAAATTATGCTATTGCTACACAATTTTGATCTCCTGTGCTAACTTTCTATATCTCAAAAGCTTGTTTTTTCATTCCATGTAATTTGGAAATCATGAATATGTGGAATTGTGATATCTTTGAAAAATAGCATTTGTACATTTTTATGTATCAATATCAAGTAGGCTGATTTCAGGCAATAGTTCAATTTGTGACAATGATCCAATGAACCAGTCCCAATAAGGATATTGTCTAGGCAGCTAGGTGAAGTGGATAGACTGCTTACCTGGAGTCAGGAAGACTCATCATCCTGAGTTCAAAACCAGCCTCAGACACTTAGCTGTGTAACCCTGGGCAAATCACATAACCCTGTTTACATATATGTGTGTGTGTGTGTGTGTGTGTGTGTGTGTGTGTGTGTGTGTGTGTGTGTGTGTGTAAAGCCTGGCAACTGATTATATTTGTCTGATGACCAGCCAAGCCAGTTACAGAAAAATTCATCTCCCCAGGTCAGCCAAAGAATGATGAGATTTATAGCTCTCAGTCTTGTGTCATCGACTTAGGCATCATTAGCATTGGTAGTCGACTAGCAGGAAAGTGGGTGAAAGTTGCTACAAATCATACAGGTTTCAAACTATCTAAAAAACATCAAATTAACTGTGAGCTCCTTGAGGATGGAGTATATTTTCACCTTTCCTTGTATCTCCAGAGCTTAGCATAGTACTTAGCACATAATATTTTACCTTTCCTTGAAAGACTTACAGTGAAGAATATAAGGAAACAGACCACACACTGCCACAAAGGCACATATTACAAACATGTGGTAGAGGAAACAATTCTGCAGGCACTCAGTTTGATTTTTAAGATATAATAGATCATAAGATCATACCACCTAGGTCAATCATTTATTTCAGTCCTTTCATGAGGTTAAAGTACTTGTCCAAAGTGGGAAAAAAAATCCACATTACTGTAAAACATACACAGAATTCTTTTTTTTAAGCTGGAGAAGCCACTAATAACAACCAAGAAGAATCCACCAACTACTTTTTTCATCTCAGTCATATATTATCTCTTAAAATGCCCATGGCATCACCAATCAAGGATATTATTCAAAAAAATCTGAGGAGAGATCAGAGAGGTTTGAAGACAACTTTCTGTAGTAGACTACATATACACAATAATACAAAGAGCTGAGAAGTAGGTATTAAAAGTCTACTGCATTTGTGGCTTCAAAAACCATTTGACTTTTGAGATAAAAAATGGATTTTTCTCCAATAAGGTGTGTCTCATGTGTCTTTAAAGATTATCCAAGATCCTTTGACATATTCAATCATTGAGGTGACATTTGCTAAATAATTTTGTGAACAACAGAATCAAATGAGTCATATGATAGGTATAGACATACTCATCAAGTTGTTACTAGTATTTTGGAGAATATTATGCACACAGGGTAAATGAAAAAAACATTCCCTATAAATGGAGTGGTCCTCCAAATATTTGTCTTTGTAGTTGACATTGTGTTGCTTTCATTGGATTCCCATAAACTTGCAAGACATGCTCTGTGAAATCCATAGCCTCTCAAAATATCTCAATGTAGAAATCTACTTACAAACAAAAGAGGGGTGGAGGGTTGCAGATGAAAGAAAAACAAGGCATCTTCTAAGGCTGTGGGGACCTCTAAGCCCCATGAACTCATAGAATCACAGGATGTCATCTTGGTTTCAGTTAACTTTCCTGAAATTTTTTTGTGATTGGTCACATAGGAGATTTCTGGGTTTTCACAGACCAGAACATGCTAGCATGTTCCCCTGAATCTTAGGCTAATAGGACTATTAGGATCAAAAAACATATTTGTGAACATGATCCACGACATATGCTATTGGTAGCTTATACTTATATGTCTAACATGCTGTCCAATATCTGGCAAGCAATCCTATCAGTTGCAAGTAATTGCCAGAACCTAACCGGGTGCATTTTGGCACAAATCTCAACCTTCTTTCTCAGGCTGATAGGCTGAAGGCTAGCTCATTGGCCTGGGGAATGGATCAGATGGACATGCCAAAGTGCACTTGGCTCTCAGTCTAGACACCTGTCAACACCTGGCAGTTATTCAGATAGTGCAGCTGTTAACTGACCAGAGAGATATTTATACGTCACCAAAGGAAAGCCTTTGTTTGAGAGAAGGAAATTAAAATTACAGCCTTGAAAATTTCTTTACAAACCATCAGAATGTTTATTATAAGATCCGTCAATGTAGAAAACTTTCTTCTGCTTCTTTTGCCCTCTCAGCTCTCAGTTCTTGCTCATATTGGGTATTTAATACAATTTGTTTACAGGATGACTAAAAGTAAGGTTGAGATTGGGTCCAATTCATAACTACCTATTATTCAAAAATAATTGCCTTGTGAGGACATAATATCCTTTGTAAGAAGCAAAGTCTAAGTTTTATTTTTTTTAATTACAAAAAATTCTATACTTGCAAAGCACAGAAAGACCTAAGGAAACAAAGGAATGTTAATTGTGCTTTAAGTTAACCACTTGGTGACATAAATTCAGGAAAAAAAACCCTATCAATTATATATCACTAGCTCTTTTTCCTGTTACTTTCTTCCTAGAAAATGTGCCTCTATTCTCCCCGCAAATTAGAATAACACCTGCCCCATTCTCCTCCCTTACTATACTATCTCCAGAGCCTTTCTTACACTATTTCCTCTTTCTGGAATAGCCATCCTTCCTTTCATTGCTGAACTCCTATTAGTCCTTTACAACGCAGAGCAAATGCCATCTCCTACATGAATCCTTTCATAATTCCAGTTGTCAATGATCCCCTTTTTTGGACCTTTGTGATATCTTGCTACTGTGTATTTCATATATGTTGGATTGTATTTATCTACAGGTCAGCCTTCTTTTAGAAGGCTTTTCTCCACGAGAAAAGACACATACATGACTCCTCATACAGGCCACCTCCTAGTATGACATGCTGCATATACATAGTATATATTTAATTAGCCTTTAGTAAATGAATGTCCATAACCAAAACAAATTTCTCAATGCAAGGATATGTGACTGTGCAACTTCTATTTCTTTGATTTTGCTCTTTGCTTGAGATGTATTTCACAGATTATTGAGCTTATTCAAAGCTAAACTGAAACACTGGAAATTCTTCATGAAATCTGAACTGTTTACTGAAGATGACTATTTTTGATGAATCAGCTATATCATTCAAGAAACTTATATACTTATCAAGGAACAAATACACTTATTAAAGAATTCTGTCTGAATACTTACATATAGAGTAGAGTTTCTTATTGAGCTGAGTTAGTTAACAGGCAAAAATTTACCAAAGCTGTAGAGAGCATGGATGCTATGCATTTTGACTGTTTAAAGCATACCTGAAAGTGGCAAGAGCATTAAAAACAAGTTTAGTTTAGGCAGATGTTGTGGGGGGAAATGTTATCATGCTGGGTTGCAGCCACTGAGGAACTTTAAGTATGAACACCACCACCTTAAATTACATCTGGAGATAACCAGTTCAGAAATGCAAGACCAGATGCTGCATGTTCATACTGGCCAATACGACTCAGAATAGAGACAGCTGCACATTACACCAGATGAAGCTTCCAGATGGTCTTCAAGGGCAGCCCTACATTGAGCATATTCATGGGATTAAAACTACCTGAGAGAGAGAGAGACAGAGAGAGAGAGAGAGAGAGAGTTTCTTAGCTGAAAGAAAAATGTAAAAAGAGAACCAAGGAGAAATCCTATATATTCTCTCATTCTTTTGGTTTTTAAATATTTAATTTAAATAAATAAATTCTATTGAAATAATATTAGTAATAGAATATCATTTCTTGCTTAATGGTGGACAGAAAGCATGTACTGCCATGTAAAGAGATACACTTTGCAGTACAAAATATTCAATCACCAATGGATAAGTTTATAACAGGCATGTTTCACAACATTATTTTACTAGGGTAGGAAAGTGCTAAAATAATAAATAATATATGTTTATATCATAACTTTTCTCCAAAAATCCTATATATTAATCATTGAAAATACAACCAAAAGTTTCTCTCTAAATTATAAAATGATATATAATAGCAGGTTTATATATACATATATATGTATATATATATATACATATATATAAAAGTCTGTTATATTTAATGTTAGCCTACATCAAATCTCTTTGCTTTCCAAATGACATTCCATTCACAAAAACTGGAGCAAAACCTTTTGCTGGTACACATTGTGGAATGAAAAAGAGAGACAGGTAACCTCTCTAGGATCTGAAATTATCACTTCAGTACATCTCATCACTCAATAAAATAAAATAACATTTGTAAAGTGCTTTGCCAATTTTAAAGAACTATATAAATGCTAGATATTAGTATTATTGTTGTTTCTTCTTGCAGTTGGCTAAATACTAGGTGATATCTTCTTGGCCAATAACCATTTCCAGTGGCCCATGAAACAAGCAAAAATACAAAATGTCTCTAATTCCTGCAAAGCCCTCATCTACTTCTGCAGTGACAGATGCTAGACAAATAGGGACAAAAAAATCAAAGGATTTCCTTCCTTTCTTTGTGGAAATGAGGGAACATGATTGTCTATACTCTGTCAAACTGTTTATGTGTATATATTAGTAAGTTTTGCTGATCTGTTTTATTCTATTTATGTATGTGTGTGTTTGTCTTTGTTAAAAGGGATGAATGCATATGTGACCAGGGAAATAGACATTCAGAAACGAAGATGAAATAAAAACAAAAGAGAGCAGCATTTTTAAAGGAGGCAGAGGATGCTAAGAATAACATAGTTATCACATAATTTGCCCTACAGTGTTTACCAAACTTCATTAATGGTTGGCACTCTTAAGAAAACATATTGCTCTCATGACCGATGAAGTAACACAGCTAGGTGAACTTAACCATATCCATATTGACATTCCTAATATTAAATGAAGCTATTTTCCTTTAAAGGCACTGAGCCAGTAATGCAGCCAGAATGAGACTCAGTAGATGGACAATTCATGGATGACATTGATGATGCACATTAGATTAGTGTTATTAATTTAAGGCTCAGGGGAACATGTTAAGATATTCTGGTCTGGGATAGCCCCCATAAATTTTGCACATGATGATACTTTATATACTTAAAAGCAGTTTTCATTTACTCCTATGTATTTTCTTTTCAAAGCTAAAAATCTCCAGTTCTTTCAACATTCTCTCACAAAATATGGATTTAAGTTCTATCCTAACTCCTTTTCTCTGATCTCTCTCTACCTCATCAGTGTGTTTCTTAAGTTTTGGTAGCTCGAACTGAACACAATACCCTAAATGTAAATTTTAGAATTGAAAAGAACCACCCTCATGCCAAAGACAAGGAAATCCCAATGATCATCCAGCTTCTGTGTGAAGACCTTTGAGAAGGAGCCTCATTAAGCACTCAATTCTATTTTTAGAAGGTTTTACTTGTTAAGATTTTTTCCCCCAGACATCAAACCTAAATTTGTAATTACCGTTTATTACTTCTCTGCCTTTCGGGCCAAATAGGACGAGTTTAATACCTCTTCCGTATGACAGTCCTTCAAATACTTGAAGTGCTATTGTAGTCTTCAGTCTTCTTTTCTCCAGGGTAAACATGTCCAATTCCTCAACTGAAGTTCAGGCCCTTCACCATCTTTGTTTCTCTTCCTCTAAATACTTTCCAAATTATCGTGTCATTCTTATGCCACTAAATTCATAACTGAACACAGTATGCCACACAAGATCTGATGAAGGTAAAGACAGCCTACCACCTCTTTATTTTAGGAAGATATGCTTCTTATAATGCAGCCTAATTTTGATTAGTTTTTTTTTTCTTCCGCATAATACTGCTAATATTTAGACTTCAGACCACTAAAACCTTTTTCTCTGCCAAAACTACCACTCTGTAAAGATATTTTTTCTCCTGAAAAATCACTCTGTAACCCTGGTCCCCCTGTATTATACTTGTGAAGGTAATAGCATAATACAAATGTAAGACTGCATACCTGGACTTATTGAATTACTTCTTATTAAATTTAATTTAATTCTAGGCTGTTAAGGTCTTTTTCAGATTCTGATTCTATCATCTAGCATGTTAGAAATCCATTTCAGCTTTGTACAATCTGCAAATCAGATGTGTATGACCTCTAAACCTTAGGTCAAGTTCACTGGCCTATCATTTGCAGTATCTGTTCCCTTTTTTGAAAACTGAGAAATTTGCCCTCCTTTAGTCCTTCAGCAGTTCTTCTTTTGTACATAACTTTTCAAAGAATTACTGACAATTTTTAAGTAATCATTTCTGCTATTCTTTCAATAATCAGAGGTATAGTTAATCTGGGTCAGGTGACAAATCCTGTAAGAGAGACTAAGTACTTTCTTAATATCTTTTTGTTACTGTGGCAATCAACTCCATTAGACATTTTTGTCCTGCCATTTACAGTGAAAAGAGGTTATGGTTTTTTTGTAAGACAAAATAGAAGCAAAATATTAATTTAATATTTCTGCATTCTGTGTTGTCATTTATAATTGTCCCTTATAGTCTAAGCAGTACATGTGAGTTAGATGATAGCACAATTAGATTAATTCATCTAAATGTTTATATGGCTATACCCAAAGAATAGTGAATAATGTAGCCATCCAGTCGATCACCATACTTATGACTGCTCTTTGGCTCTGCCTGCCAGATAGTTTGGAATTCATTCAATTTCTACAATGACAGAACTCATGTAAATCTATCTTATTATAATAAAATCAAGAGACTTTGTTAAACTTTAGTATATATCATTCCCTTGAGTAACTTGTTTAACAAATGTCAAAAGAAATAAGGTAAATTTCATATAACCTGTTATTGTTGAAGTCATCTGAGCTCATTCTGATTACTGTCTCCTTTTCTTCTTTTTACCTTCCATTAAAATGCAATGATTATTTTGCAAGCCACAAAATTCCCTTCCTGTTGAATTCAGGAGGTGGAAGATGTGGCAAAGAGAGAAAATAAGTGGTAGCACTTATCTTTTTTATTCTCATTGTGGGCCAAACATTTGTGATTGGGTGGCAATAGGGGAGGGTAGGAAGTGGGAAAAGGGTGAAAGAGGGAATTCTTCCCTCTGTACCATGTAATTATATTTTCCAAAGTAGCAAAGTGCTGTCACAATACAAAATCTATTTAATTCATGATAGGTCTAAAATGATGAGTTGTCTTGAGAGCCCAACCATCATTTATAGCATAGTTCCCTCTGTCAAAAAAAAATGAATTATGAGTTCCAAACACCTGAATTGCAGATGGACCTCAATAACATAATTATTTGTAAGTCGAGAGCTTCCCACTTCCCACTCATGGAGATTATACTTTAGTTAGGGGGATAAAACATACAAGTTAAATGGAAATTAAAAATATATAGGTATAGGACAGAGAGCAAATGCCCAATATGTTATGCATACACAGTGAAAGCTATGAGTTTAGAGTAAAATAAGATCACTAGTGCCTGGAAAGATCAGGAATGGACTCACATGGAGAAGCTGAGATTTGAAGTAGAATGATGGATGTCTACAATTCAGATATTTTGAGAGGAATTAAGGGAACATTTCAGGGATGAAACAAAAACAATAGAAAAAATGCAGAGAGGTGTAAAAGTGTGTCTTAATTACTCTGGCAGATCTTACTTTCAAATTTATTATCATAATTGGGTAAAGGAGGTTATAATATAACTTGTTGACTTAAGTAGCTTTCTCATTTACTTTTACTTCTCTATGCTGGCTTGCACCCAACAGGAGGTCTTTTACACCAAAACAATTATCTCCTCTGATCCAGGAAAGTCATGAAAAATGACAAGGC
Organism: Phascolarctos cinereus; assembly: GCF_003287225.1. NCBI lineage: Eukaryota > Metazoa > Chordata > Mammalia > Diprotodontia > Phascolarctidae > Phascolarctos > Phascolarctos cinereus. Next base: position 113,973,355 of record NW_027556180.1, read on the forward strand.
AAAAACTATCTGGCGTATATTTTAGGCTTTTTTTTCTTATTTTTTTTAAGCTTACCTCTTCTTGTCCTGTAAAAAGAAGAAAGTTTTCACATAGTAGGCACTTAGTGAAAGTTCATTGAATAAAAAAAAAATGTATTAAATTAAGCAGAAGGGCCAAATGAGAAATTCATCTAATTTTCCAAGTACTCCTGGGTATGTTCTTTATGACATGACTTAAATATAGTTTTTGAAGGGTGCACAAAGTTGCCTCATAAGTCTCCTTATACAAGAGTTGGGTAATACTATATGTAGGGAGCCAATTATATCAATGCAGAAGTTATAGCAGCTTCTTACTTCCTGTGGCACCCCTTGATTATAGTAATTTAATTACTAATAACAGATAATTCTTCCAACAAAATATTTCTCTGATGCCTCAACATAATATGACATAGCCCTTAGTTTTCAAAGTTATACCAGTAAAGTACATGGTCATGAAAGTCCTAGTAAGCTAGAAAGAAATGAAGAATGGCCTGAGGTATTGTATATTTGTACTCCAAAGACCAGACCATCTGATCTCAAAAGAGGTAAATTAACAGCTTTGTTACAAAAACTTCTGAAAATTGATTAATAAATTAAAGAGAAAACCTGAGCAGCATACTGTTCCATTCTTAAGATTTGGCCAGTGAGTGGTTAATCAAATTTAATTTAGTGATTCATTAGCAGGAAAGAACCGCCTAGTTTGTACAGCCTGAGCACTCCCTTGTGGCCACCATGAATAGTTCAATTTCTTAGGAAAGTGTGATCCTTCACATATGTGCCAGAGAATAGTAACAAGGCCTGATCCGTTGACTAGTGGAGCACCCAATGATAGACGTTTCATAAACTGCACTCAGCTGAGTAAACTTCCTTACTGGTCAACTAACACAGTGATATTTTGTCTTCTCGTAAGTCTAAGGAAAATAGAACTCAAGCCACAGAACTAAAGGATGCCATTAGGGGCCCATATCACATTGATTATTACTGTTTGTAAAGACTAATTACACATATGACTCTCCATACAGTGAATGCAAAAGGAGCAATGAAGTGCAAGGAAGTTGCAATAAGGTATGAGAATTATAGGAAAGATGCTAGCCTTATACCTTGGTACTTTTCTTCCTTTATATATACTAACAGTGCCATCTCAAGAACTGCAGATGAGTGACAGTGATGTAGCTGAAACAACACTGGACTTAAAGGCCAGTGACAGAATCTTTGTTCCACTTTCATGTTTGCCAATTACTATCTGTGAGAGTTTGGATAAGGTTTTTAAACACTCTGGGCCTTAGTCTCCCATGTATAGATTTAGGGAGTTGAACTAGGTGATCTTTAAGGCTCTTTTGAACTCTAAATCTATAATCTGTTCATTAGGCATTGGACAAAGTTCATAAGAGGGAACTGTATTAATTTTTTTTTTTTGCAGTGGAGAAGCACATTTTAAACTGTCATTTCCCATATTCCCTTCTGACCTTTGGATCTTTCATTTATTCTAGTCATAAATCCCAATCCCAATTTTTTTATTGATTCACCCAAATTTTACCTTCATTTCAGCCCCTCCCAAGATTGGACCTCTTGATGACTCTCTTCATCAATTTGTTTGCTCCTACCATGGAATCAATATGAACTCCCTCAAACACTCTGTCTTTATTTCTCCTTTTCTCCTCCTCAGTCTCAGAAACAGAGTTATCATTACTTTTTGCCATATCTGACTTCTCTATATATATCCTTGCTTCTTCTTTAACTTCTGAGTTTTTCTGGTATTTTCCCCACCAGTTATCTTTTTCTAATGTCTGTTCATAACTCCCTCTGTCTTGATTCTTCCTCTTCTGTCTACAAATATTCTTATCCTTTTCCTAAGAAAGAACAGTATTGCTTTGATTATCCTATCTCCTACAGATTCCAGCTCCTTTTCACTGACAGTTTTGAATTAGTAATTCATGTTTATTAAAAATTTATAATATATTAACATAATATAGAATGCCCTATTATATATGTGAAGGCAGCTAGGTGGCACAGTGGATAGAACACTGGGCTAGGAATTGGGAAGACACATCTTCGTAAGTTCAAATCCAGCCTCAGACATATACTAGCTGTATGACCCAGGGCAAGTTACTTAAACCTGTTTGCCCCTGTTTCCTCATGTATAAAATGAGCTGGAGAAGAAATGGCAAACCACTCCAGTGTCTTTGCCAAGAAAACTCCAAATGGGGTCATGAAGAGTTGGACATGACTGAAAAACAACAATAATAAATTATGTATGTGTGTATATTGATATCAAAACATATATATTACTAGAACTGTGATTTCATTTGTCTAGTGAACTCCTTGGAGATATTTACTGTAAAGTTCCTTAATGCAGATCAATAGCATATTACATATATTATAGTTTTATGAAGGAAAAAGACATGATGTAGTAAAGAGAGAGCTGGTCTAATAGGACAACTTAGGTTTAAGTCTTGCCTCTAATATATACTAAGGTAACTTAACCCCTCAGTGCCCCCAAGCAACTCTAAGTCACAATACAGTTGTTTACCTTCGTTGACTGCAAGAATTATCTTCCTTTGAGAGCTCCAAACACATACAATTTCTAGGCCCAGTAACAGAGTATATGTAATATTTTGTGATATATTACTTTCATAAGAATGTCATATACTTATGCAAGTATATTATTTTAATGTATTATAAGTACATAATTTATATTCTAAGTCAACCTCATAATTCAGGGAAGAAATTCAAAAATTTACAATAGAAAAGAGCTGCTTGTATATCGTGAACTATTCATACTATAAGAAGTTTTGGTATTTTTCTATATCATTCATAATGAACATTTTATATGATTTTGAAGCTTACATACTTTATCTTATTTTATCTTTATAACAACTCTGTGCAATAAGTTTCTATTCTTATTATCCGCATCTTATAGGTGAAGAAACTGGGGCTCTGAGAACCTAAGTGGTCTCCATACTAATGCATCCAGAAAGTCACAGAAGCTAGATTCAAACCTAGATGTCTTATTCCATTTCCAGCACTTTTCTCATTCAACTGGTCAACCATACTCTTTTTCTCTACTGTTACAAAAAAAAAAGTTCTTGGAAGTTTGTCAAGATTATTATGAATGTATTTGATGGTAGAACTTTCTTTCTTATTAACATATTAGCAGAAAAGCGATTGTTTTCCTGGAAAACTAACATAGTTTTCTTGTAATAAACAGTCTATTAATAATTAGTGGTCTGGCTCTTAGAATTTTTTTTTTTTAGGCAGTTGGGCTTAAGTGACTTGCCCAGGGTCACACACATAGTAAGTGTCAAGTGTTTGGTCTGAGGCCGGATTTAAATTCAGGTACTCCTGACTTCAGGGCCAGTGCTCTATCCACTGTGCCACCTAGCTGCCCCTTCTTAGAAAATTTTTTTTCCAGTCATTTTTCCAAGGACATGCAAGCATACTACTGGGTTCAGGAGCAGTTTTAACAGACAACTTATTAAGAGCATAAAACCCACAAATACTAACCAACAACCGGAGAAAATGCTATCCAACTTTGCTTTTTTCTAAAGTTACAGGTGAGTAACTAACAAACCAATTGTCAAACAAAGTTTCATGATTTTTTAAAAAAAATTTATATCTGTAGGACATGATTCTATAATATGAAAGTGACATAGTAGCTCAAATTTAACACTTTAAGGGAAGACTATATATACATATATATCTATCTCTATATCTTTATATACACGTAGATGTACATTATATATATATATATCTTTATACACACATAGATGTAGATATATATATATGATCTTGATTCTCAAGACAACTTTAAAACTTTGATGTTATTATCATCGTTGTGTTAGGGATGAGTAATTTAGGTTTAAAGAGGTTAAGCAATTTTTCATGGTCTCCCAGTCAATAAATATCAGAAATAACATTTGAAACCTGGCAACCCCTCACTCCAAGGTCAGCTAAAACACATTGCCAACAATATGTCACAGAATCTGTAAGAACTAACTTTTTTTGTTGTTAATGATGGTGGTGTTGGCAGTCAGATACCAACTAGTTAAGTTTCTCATTAATGGGCATATGTATAAATGGATAAAATTCTGGATAAAAATTTTTCCTCATTGAATAGTCATGTGAACAAGGGGGTGGGGTAGGCTAGAAGCTCTTAAACTGTAGTTTGTACTATTATTTTTGAGCCAGTATTTGAAAGCAAAGGTGTAGAGTTTAGAATCTGCCACTTAATTACCAGAACTGAATGAGGACAACTCAATTCAAATGATTTAGACACCAATTAGCTAAATGAAAAGTTCAGGCTTGGATTCCTAGCTTCAGGGCTAGTTGATGCTCTAAAAATCCACATTAGATAACTAGAGTTAGAATTACACAACTACTGAACGCAGGAACCTTTGAAAAAGTGGACTTCTGAAGCTAATATATACAGATAGACAAATACATACACATCCATCCATACATATGAATATATCTACTTATATATACATATATACACATTCATCCATGTGTATGAATGTATATATAGATGTGTATGAATATATATGTCTTTGATGGAACAACACAAAGTTTTATTAAAAGTTTAGAAAATGTTCTTGATAAGAATTGATATTGATTTTGGATATTATTGTCCATGTAATAATTGAATAATGTGTAGTACCCTCCCAGCTATAGATCTATAAAACTTTGATTTACATTATAAAGAACACTGGATTTGAAGTCAAAGAACCTGTGTTCCAATTCCTGTTTACCAGTTGTATTGCTTCAGGCAAATTATGTAACTTCTCTAGGCCTCATTTTCCCCATCTGTAATATGAGGGCATTGGACTATATGGTTCCCAATATCCCTTTGTTATCTGAATCTTTGATCAGCTTTGGTCAATTAATTCACACTCTTTCCAAATAAAGAGTTTGATCTGCATTATTTGAAATTTTCTCCTTAACAGTAAATAAAGGGAACAAAAGCTTATGACTCTGACAAGCAAGAAACAAATCAGCAGCAAATGCATTTAGTAAACTGCTAGTCCCTGAACACTGACTTTATGACTTATAGAGACCATCCATTACAAATCTGTTTCTGAAGAGCAATAACTTATGACATTTGAAAAAATGGATTCCAAATCTATCATTTCACTGACCAATGTAAAAATAATAACAATGATAATAATATTCCAATAAAACCTGGAACCAGATGCCAGAACTCCCAAATGAGTTGTTTTAAAGTTCTAGGGACAGGCACCAAAAAGTAACTTCTCTATATGTACTGCTTTTGAGGAATTAGTAGCCACTCAGGAAATCTCATGCAAATTATTTTTAAAATTACTATTAAAAATACTGGAGTGAAAAGGGATTCTCTGCCAAGAGCAGATTTACTATGGGATTATTTTACAGGAATTATGAGACAACCATTGAAGAACCTTCTTCTTTGCGGTGTTGTAGAGCACCAGTAGACTTCGAAAGCATAAATTAGCTCTTTATGGCATATTCCTATCAGTGAATTTTTCGGAAGGCATCCAATTTATCTAATTTGTTTATACAGTTAACTCATTTATTCATGCATTTATTCATCCATTCAACATTCAGTGAGTACCTAGTATGGTACAAACCCCAGTGCAGAGCAGCTGTTCCAAGTTGGAAAGGGGGTATCACCAATTTACATTCTCAGCAACCCTGACAGGACATGTGCTCTCCTCGTGTCCTGTCTGGGCTCCCTGAGTGACTCTCTGCTTTGCTAAGTAATTCTGTCAATTGTCTCCAGCTTCTAAAAATTCCAATTTGACTACACTCTTGGCTCACCATGGAATTTCTGTTACTGTTTCCTGATCTGCCTTTTTGTTTTCTTTACCTGTCTTTGCCATATACAATTTCTTTGATCTAATAATTGTTTCTCCATTATAGATGGACGATCTAGGTCCTCTTGGGAGTTTGGACTCCCTAAAGAGTAGAACTTACATTACTGAAATCCTTCTGCTATGTGAATATGATCATATCATTCTCTCTTCTCTATTTAGTTGGGTATCCCATGTCCGTGATAGCTAAACTTCTGGAATAATTAACTCAATTTTACCAGTTATATCAGTGATTACAATCACACAGTGAGTACACGGCAAAAAGATCTTATGGGAAATAATAGATCTCCCCACTTTTCTTCAATGTGAATACAATATTTAAAAAATGTTATGTATTTACTATGTACAATATGCTCTGGTAGATTATGGAATTACAAACACCAGAAAGTTCCCATCCTCAATAAGCAAAGCTGATAGGTGGGGTTCAATATGTACATAAATAAATTAAATCCAATATAATTTGAGGAGAAAGTCATTACTGAGAACTAGGGTGATTAGGAAAGGTTTCCAATCAGGGTTGACCCTTGAGAGGAGACTTCAGGGAAGACAAGAATTTTAAGGCAGAAATCAGGGGTGTGTGTATCCATTCATAGAAAATGACCTATTCAAATTCTATGAGATGGAAAAGGAGTGATGAGTTTAGGGAAAAACTAGTTGAGTTGTTCATTTATACTACTGAGTGAGGGAAAGTGAGTAGTATAAAATAAGGCTAGAAAAGTATGTGGGGGGGAGTTACATTGTGTGGGGCCTTAAATACCAGGCTGGAGAATTTAAATGAGAGAGAGAGAGAGAGAGAGAGAGAGAGAGAGAGAGAGAGAGAGAGAGAGAGAGAGAGAGAGAGATTTCCCTCTAGAGGTAGTATGTGTTCCCTAAGTTGCATAGCAAGAAAATTATGGGTTCATGCCTCTACCTTAAGAATATTATTTGGTAGATATTTGAATGATGGATTGGAGAGGATGAATTAGGAACTAAAAGGCCACTTCAGAGGTTGTTACAGAAGTCCAGGAAAAGGATGATGAAGTAGGACTAAAATATGAATTAGAATGGGAACTTCATGAGTAAAGAGATGCTTATGGATATGAGAGATGGTACATAAGTACAATGGATACTGAGGTACTAAATCTGTAGAATAATGATGTCCCCAACAGAAATAAGGAAATTTTGTGGAAGGGCAGCTTTGGGGGAAAATAATGAGTCCCTTTTGGGGCATATTAAATTTGACATACCAGTAGAACATCTAAAAGTTGGCCAGGAGAAACTCATAATATAGGCCTTGAATGCAGTTTTCCAGTTGGAAATATTTATCTGGGAATCACCTCCAAAGACATGTTCTTTAGACCCATGGAAGCAGATGAGATCATTTCATCTCATTGAGGATACAGAGAGAAGAAAAGGGCCTGAAGTAAGAGCCCTGGGGATACTCCTGCTCAGGAATATAATTAGTACTTAGCACCTGGGTATCTGCCATAGGGTGACTAAATTTAAAGGGCATTGACAGTCAATTCCCACCACAAATATGTAAAAATGACTGAGCTTAACAAGAATAATTATTCTTATAATTATTAGTACTTTATATATTATTATATAATATATTACATATTAATATAACAACATATTATTTTAAAATAATATATCAAACAGTAATCTTTCTACTTTACAATGTCTTCATGCCACTCATTATCTCAGAAATCTGAGGATGTCTGAAAATCTCTCCCTCAGGGCTTTTGTCTTTAGTTCTAAATTCTCTTTCCAAGGTCTCTGTCCTTTCAGGTTCCCTCTACATCCTTCCAACCCTCATCAACTGAATTGGTCTCAAAATATTTATTTGAGTCATTATTTAATGCTGTTTTGTAGTGTGTTCTGTGGGACTTTCCCTTTATGTTAAAATCCCTAATAATTATAGGTCTGCCTATATTAAGGAGGAAGGGGATAAATGATATAGCAAATGAGACCGTGGCAGAACAATGAGAGACATAGGGATAATACTTGAAGAGCACATTACATATCAAAGATAAAAGAGAATATTCAGGAGGGGGAAAATTGATAATATAAAAAAAAGTTTTGAGAGTTCAAGGAGGATACATTATTGAAAAACTGCCACCAGAGTTTGAATTTAAGTGACTGTTGGTAACCATGTAGAGAACGGTTTCATTCAGGTCCTAGAGCCTTAAGTCAAATTGCTTGGGATTGAGAAATTAATAAGAGATAAGGAAGTAGAAGCAATTAGTATATTAGTCACTTTGATAGGAAGATAATATGACCATGCTGTAACTTGGTACATATGGTACTGTGCATGGGTTGTAATGGGGGGGGTAGGAGGAGAAATTGCAATCAGTAACAACTATAATGCATGAGTAAATATAAGTATAGTCTAATAGAAAAGGAATTACACAAATCTTAATGGGTAACCTTATAAAACCAACTCTTTATCAGTGCATTCAAAGGTACCTGTGGTCTTCCTAACCCATACTGGTGCATGTTGTAAAAGACTATAGCTCTCCTTATACTAAGATAAGGTAGAAATGGGGTACATGTTTTAGACATAAGGGAGATACCATAAACAAATTAGGAGAGCAAGGAATAGTTTACCTGTCAGATCTATGGAGAAGACACAAAGAACATGATGAAATGCAAAATGGATAATTTTGATTACACTGAATTAAATGTTTTTGCACAAACAAAACCAATGTAACCAAGATTAGAAGGAAAGCAGAAAGCTGGGAAACAATTGTCTCACCAATGTTCTTGAGTAAGTACTCATTTCTAAAATATATAGAGAACAGAGTCAAAGTTATAAGAATATAAGTCACTCCCAATTGTTAAATGGTCAAAAATATGAACAGGCAGTTTTCAGATGAAGAAATTAAAGCTATCTATCATCATATGAAAATGCTCTACATCACTATTGATTACAGAAATATAAATTTTAAAAAAAACTCTGAGGTACCACCTCACACATATCAGATTGACTAATATGACCAAATAAAGAAAATGATAAATGTTGAAGGGGATGTGGGAAAATTGGAACACTAGAATCTACCTCCCGAAACAAACCCAGGAACTCTATGAACACAATTACAAAACACTTTTCACACAAATAAAATCAGATCTAAATAATTGGAAAAACATCAGTTGCTCATGGGTAGGCTGAGCTAATATAATAAAAATGACAATCCTACCTAAGCTAATTTACTTATTCAGTGCCATACCAATCAAACTACCAAGAAATTAGTTTATAGAGTTAGAAAAAATAATAACAAGATTCATTTGGAAAAACAAAAGGTCCAGAATATCAAAGGAACTAATGAAAAGAAATGCAGGGGAAGGTGGCCTAGCAATTCCAGATCTTAAATTGTATTATAAAGCAGCAATCATCAAAACTGCTTGGTACTGGCTAAGAAATAGGGAGGTGGATCACTGGAATAGGTTAAATATGTAAGACACAGTAGTCAATGACTATAGTAATCTATTATTTGATAAACCCAAAGACCCCAGCTTCTGGGATAAGAACCCACTCTTTGAAAAAAAACTGCTGGGAAAACTGGAAAAGAGTATGGCAGAAACTAGGCATAGACCCAAATCTCACACCATATACCAAAATAAAGTCAAAATGGGTTCAGGACTTAGATATAAAGGCTGATACCATAAGTAAACTGGGAGAACAAGGAATAGTTTACCTATCAGATCTATGGAGAACAGAAGAATTCATGACCAAACAGGAGATAGAGAACATTATGAAAAGCAAAATGGATCATTTTGATTACATTAAATTGAAAAGTTTTTGCACAAACAAAGCCAATGCAACTAAGATTAGAAGGAAGGTAGAAAATTGGGAAAGATTTTTACAACCAGTCTCTCTGATAAAGGCCTCATTTCTAAAATATATAGAGAATTAAGACAAATTTATAAGAACACAAGCCATTCCCCAACTGATAAATGGTCAAAGGATATAAACAGTTCTCAGATGAAGAAATTAAAGCCATCTATAGTCATATGAAAAAATGCTCTAAATCTTTATTGATTAGAGAAATCCAAATCAATACAACTCTGAGGTACCACATCACACCTATCAGATTGGCCAACATGACAAAACAGGAAAATGATAAATGTTGGAGAGATGTGGAAAATTGGAACACTAATACATTGTTGGTGGAGTTGTGAAATGATCCAACCATTTTGGAGAACAATTTGGAACTATGCCCAAAGGGCTACAAAAATGTGCATACCCTTTGATCCAGCAATAGCACTTCTAGGGCTATATCCCAAAGAGATCAAACAAATGGGAAAAGGACCCACATGTACAAAAATATTATAGCAGCTCTTTTTGTGGTGGCAAAGAATTGGAAATTGAGAGGATGCCCATCAGTTGGGGAATGGCTGAGCAAGTTGTGGTATATGAATGTAATGGAATACTATTGTGCTATAAGAAATGATGAACAAGAGGACTTCAGAAAAACCTGGAAAGACTTATATGGTCTGATGCTGAGTGAAGTGAGCAGAACCAAGAGGACTTTGTACACAATAACAGCCACATTATGCAATGACTAAGATTGTTAAACTGAACCCTTCTCAGCATTACGAGGATCTAAGACATCTCCAGAGCCCTCGGGATGGAAAATGCTGTCCACATCCAAAGACAGAACTATGGAAGTCGAATCGTTATCACTTATTTTTACCTTCTGTTGAGTTTTGTTTCATCTTTCTGATGGTTCCTCCTATTGGTTTTAATTTTTACTTACAACTTCACTGGTGTGAAAATATGTTTAATGAGTATGTAAATGTAAAGCCTATATCAGATTGTGTGCCATCTTGGGAAGGGTGGGGGGGAGGAAGGAGGAGAAAAATTTTTAACTCAAAAGCATGTGGAAGTGATTGTTGATAAATCAAAATAAATTAATAAAATTTAAAAAAGGGAAAAAAGAAAAAAAGAAAAAAAAGAAAATTGGGACACTAATACATCATTTGTAGAGTTGTGAATTGATACAACTGTTCCGGAGAACAATTTGGAACTATGCCAAAAAGGCAACCAAACTCTTTGATCCAGCAACACCACTACTAGATCTGTATCCCAAAAAGATCACAAATAAAGGGAAAGGACCCACATGTATAAAACATTTATAGCACCTCTTTTTTGTGGTAGCAAAGAATTGGAAATTGAGGGCATGCCCATCACTTGGAGAATGTATGAAGAAATTGTGGTATACGAATGTAGTGGAATACTATTGTGCTATAAGAAATGATGAACAGGCTAACTTCAGAAAAACCTGGAAAGACTTATATGGTCTGATGCTGAGTGAAATGAGCAGAACCAGGAATCATTGCACACAGTAAAAGCCACATTGTGCGATAACTGACTTCTTTAGGCTTAATTCTACCCATATAACCATGAATTGGGAATATAAATGTAATGGAATACTATTGCTTTATAAGAAATGATGAGCAGGCGGATTTCAGAAAAAAATATGGAAAGACTTACATGAACTGATGCTGAGTGAAGTGAGTAGAACCAGGAGAACATTGAACACAGCAGCAGGAACAGTGTGAGATGATTCACTGTGATAGACTTAGCTCTTCTCAGCAATACAATGATTCAAGAAAATTCCAAAAGATTTACGATGGAAATGCTAACCACATCCAGAGAAAGAACTATGGAGAACTATGAAGCATACCATTTTCATTTATTTTGTTTTGTTTTTTCCTTTCTCATTTTTTTCCCTTTTGTTCAGTCACAACATGACTAATGTGGAAATATGTTTAACATGACTGTACATGTATAATCTATATCAGGTTGCTTGTTGTCTTAGGAAAGGGGAAAAGAAGGAAGGAAGAAAGGGGGAAAAATTTGGAAACGCAAAATTTTGCAAAAATGAATGTTGAAAACTATCTTTACATGCAATTGGAAAAAACACTATTAGGGAAAAAAAAGACTTTTTCTACTTCAGTATAAAACTCCACAAACTATAACTCCAATCCCTAAATAGGACTTTTTTCTGGATAAAGCCTAACATCTGAGTTGCAGTTTCAATTCCTAGAACCAGGTCAAGAGTGGTCCGGAAGAGTAAACATACATCTTGTATCTTTTCAGTATGGGGGAGTGTTCCATCAGTTGTGCTGATGCTATCAATAAGCCTTTCAGCTAGCTTACAGTTGAATGTGATTTTGTCCCTTCAGATCTAGAACTGGACTAAGATACTTACACTAAGAAGCTGACACCTTTTCTCACAGAGGCTGTCATTTTCCTCACACAGTTATAGGACCTCCACGAGGGGGGAAGCAGTTTCTTCCACTATTTATTCTAAGTTCTGCCAAAAGATGGAATTCTCTGCATTACTAATTACCATCATTATAATATGTGATAATTAATATTAATTATCAATATAATAGTATAATTAATATAATATTATAAACACTAATTATTATTAATTGTGCTCCAATTTCTTCTGCAACTTCATTGCCCTTTGGCAAGGTTAATCATTTGTCAGTCTTACTTCTTAATCTCTTGTCTTCTTTCTTTGCATCCTTGACCAACTGCCCTACTTAACAGTTCTGAGACTTTACTCCCATTTGTGCTCCAGTTCCAACTTAGCTGTACTGTCTCACTACGGAATTCCTTTCCTACTAGATGATTTTTGTGTATTGCTATCTTGCATTGTTTCTTAGAATCTAAGCTTGGCTGTGACACTATGATTTATGTTATATCTCATCTGGACTTCGCACCGTACGTCCAGACTTGATCTTACCCCAGCTATAAAATTACTGTCTTCCTGTGAATAATGAAGTAGCTCTTTCCTCTTTCTATGCCATACCCCTAGAGTGGTTTGGCCCTCTAAGCAAGCAACAAAGCAACTCTGTGCTAAGGTCGAGGTGATGAAATGATAATTAACATGTGGCTTTTACATATATTTGTGCTCTCCTAGTGAAGCAGGGGAATGATTACTTCAAGTCAGGAGTTAATCCTAAAATAAAAGCAGTGATAGAATTAATATCACACACACACACACACACACACACACACAAAAAACCTTAGACTTAATCTTTTCTGTTTCCCAAGCTTTTCCTGATAAAAGTCAACTTTTGATTTTTCCAAAGCCCACATGGGGTGTGAGGAGAGTAATAATTCTAAAGGTTAAAGGTGAGCTACTCCCTCACACCTCCTGCATGGAATCAATCAATCTGAACTGTGAGGAGAAGTGATGATGGCAACAGGATTGAAGACTGAACAGATATGAGTTTGCAAAAACCCCAACACTTACTATTTTATAGATGAAGAAAATGAAGTGAAATGAAAATACTATTAGTTCATGAGTTGAGTCATTTAAAATTAAATATTTCTCTTATCTATAAGGAATATTTCTGTAAAATTTTTAGAACTGGAATAATAAGAAGAGTAAATTGTTCAGAAATAATCCTTTTTAAAATAGAATATCATAGGGGAAACTAACCTATATTTTAAAATCAAATTTATTACTAATGAGAAATGCCTGAGCTCTATTAATTCAAGTCACAGAATAATTATTATGGAGGTTTGCTCAGAGAAAAACTTATGTAGTACCAGGATATCAAGCATTGCATTTTAATTGCTAATTGTTTTAGGCATATTTTTCATTACACAATTGACATCTGTGATATTTGTTGTGATCTGTCACTTGGATGAGTTTCACTACTTTCATAAGTCCTTTCAGTCTTTTTTGTAGGAAGTTTTTGTTATTCTCTCCTGAGCCCTATCTCACATTGAAATCATTACGTCTTCATTCTTTGTGATGATGTTGAAAAAATTCTACTGTGATCTTCAGGATAGTATAATGACTCACACAGTATAGGCCCTGAGAGTAAGAACTGAGTGAGGTTTAATGAAAACTTTGTCAAGGTGTTGTCCACTGCGCTGACTGAACCTTTCTTGCTCTTGGATCAGTAAGGGGAAATTCTAGCGCAGATGGTGGTAGAAAGCATGCTCAAATATACCAAATTCAATGGGATCAGGAAAAAAGGAAAATAACCTATGTGTTCTAAAATATTTGTTGCAACTCTCTTTGTTGTGCCAAAGAATTGGAAATTGAGGGGATGCCCATCAATAGGGGAATGGCTGAACAAGTTGTGGTATATGATTGTGATGGAATATTACTGTGCTATAAGAAATGATGAGCTGGTTGATTTTTAGAAAAAGCACAGAAAGACTTGCATGAAGTAAGTGAAGTGAGGGGAACCAAGAGAGTGTTGTATACAATAACCATCATATTGTTAAAAGAATAACTGTGAACAGCCCAGTTATTCTGAGTACTACATATACTCAAATCAACTACAAAGGGACTTTGAAAGAAAGTGCTATCCACCTCCAGGGAAAGAAAGGATAAATAGAAGTACATGTTGTATGGTTTTACATATTTATACATCTGCATCAAATGGTGGCCTTCCAGCATATGAGGTGAGAAGGAAGGGAAAGAGACAGGTCAGAACTTAAAATGTTACAAAAAAGTAAATTAAATTAAAAAAAGAAACAGTAGTCAGATTGACTTTTAGGCATTCAAGATGTCAAGAAAGTGTCAGAAATCAAGGAATTCAAGACAAATTTTCAGAGGTGACTGGTGAGAAATAAAGTTGAATGTTTCACGTGTTCCATGCTAGAAGGTTGTGCCTGACAATGAATGTGGATGTGATTTGTAGCACTAAAAGTTTGCATAAGTTCTTGTGAGTTTTAAACTTCTGCCATCTGATCCCGTTCTTCTAATTCAACATAATTCTTGTCAGCTGGAAATCTCCCTGAGCCATCTCTACCTTCATTCACTTATGAAATTTATGTAACAGTGGATCATTAGTCTGCTGGCTTATACTTATTCCAGGCAGTCCAAAGCAAGATGTAAACTATCATAAGAATAGGAAAATCTAAGAGAAAGAAAGTATCATCACATTTTACTTCACTGCATATAAAAACAAAACAATTTAGAATTATGTCCTTGCAGCTCCTCATAGACCAACATTTTTGTTTATTTGTTGTTGTTTTCTCTACAAGTCAATCTGTTCAGTCATGACATTAAACAATAAGGATGGATTTGACTTTTTGGTCTGTGCTTAAAATTGACTAGTAGATAAATTCAAATGAAGCATCTTCAAATCAATGGCACCAGGAGATAGATAGATAGATAGATAGATAGATAGATAGATAGATAGATAGATAGATAGATAGATAGATGATAGATAGACAGAGATATAAGTATGTATATATGTGTATATATGTACACATACACACAAATATATATGTACACATATATAATATTTTCACTCTTGTCTCCCTCCAATTAGTCCCCTTAACAAAAATAATTTTCTACTAGTATCTAGAATAATATCAAGATAATAATAATAATAATTATTAAAACTTAAATTTTAATTGATTTAATTGAATTGAATCTAAAATTGAAATTATTAAATAATTATTAAAATCAAAGTAGACAGCTTGGGAAGAGATAGGATGATATTGCAGTTAACTAGACTGTATAGATGTTTATGTATAGAGGCAGCGAGGTGGTACTATGGGTAAAGAGCTAGACTTGTAATCAGGAAGACCTGAGTTCAAATTCTGCTTTAGAAATGACTATATCTGTGATCCTGTGCATGTCAGTTAACCTTGGTTTTCTCAGTTTTCCCATCTGTAACAATGGAGTTAATTTAATGGCATTTATATCACAAGGTTTCTGTGAGGTTCAAATGAGGTGTTTATAAAGTACTTAAAGTTCCATGTAAATGTTATCATCATCATCAACACTGTATTTAACTTGGTAGTAGTAGTAGTAGTAGATGTTGTTGTTCAGTCATTTCAGTCATGTCCAACTCTGTGACCTCATTTGTGTAAATTAGCAAAGTATAGTTATATGAAAAACACTGGGCATATTGGAGATAGAAAGTAGAACTAATTTCTATTTTCTGCCATCTTCAATTTAACTCAGGAATAATTATTAAGCCTCTTCTCTGTATATTCTCTGAAATCTTCTCTTCCCTGAAGGATCTTACAAGCTACTGGAGCTATATAAAATGTAAACAAATTAGTAAAAAGAAATTTGAAGGGAGAGCCTACTAGCAGATTGGAGGGGTCAAAGAAGGGTTCATGGAAGAAGAAGCACCTTTGTTGAGCCTGAAGAAAGACAAAGATTCAGAGGGACAAAGATAAGGAGGAACTATAGAGTCCAGGCATGTTGAATGATTAGTATACTACAAAAAGGGTGGAAATGGAGCTCAATTTGGGGGAATGTGTATCAATCCAGTTGCTAGGTGGCACAGGGAATAGAGTGCCCTGCTTAGAGTCACGAAGACTTCAAATCCTACCTCAGATACTTACTATTTGTGTGACTCCTGGAAAAGTCACTTAACCCTGATTGGCTCAGTTTTCTCATCTGTAAAATGAGCTGAAGAGAGAAATGGCAAACCATTTTGGTATTTTTGCCAAGAAAACCCCAAATTGGGTAACAAAGAGTCAGACACTATTGAAATCCAGTTAATCCAAAATGAAACATGTATAGATGAGAGTAGTGAAAATGAAAGATTAAGTGGCTATCAGGCCTTAAATACAAATCTAAAGATTTAATAATTTCATGTGCTCATACATATTTGTGTATGTATGCACATATATATATATATATACATATTAACACACTCATATGTATACATACACATTATGTATGTGTACATATGTTTATGCATGCTTATATGTATCTATCTATCTAGTTCTAAAAAAAAGTAGAGATTGTAAGAAGTTAAGGCATGTGGATAGCAGGTAGTTAAAAAGCTAAGGGCCATCTAATAAGAATGTCTTTTTATGCCAATATAATCCAAGTGTTGAGGCCATATATTAAAGCCAGTAGATTTATATACTTCAAGTAAAAAAATTAACTTAATAGGGGGCAGCTAGGTGGCTCAGTGGATAGAACACCAACCCTGGAGTCAGGAGGACCTGAGTTCAAATCCAGCCTCAGACCAAACATTTGACACTTTATTAGCTGTGTGACCCTGGGCAAGTCACTTAATCCCCAATTGGCTTGCAAAAAAAAAATTAACTTCATGCAGAAAACATTTGAGTGCCTACAACATGCAAGGCTCTCAGTATTAAATATAAAAATGACCCATTATTTGCCATCAAGAACCTTATTCCTACTAAGGGGAGTGAGAGAAAATCAGACATGTATACAGATAAATATACTAAGAGGTAGGAATGCAATAGCAAAGGGGGAAAGGGAGAGATCAAGATAGTACTCTCAGGATATTTGAAGGACAGAAAACATGCCAGGGAGGAAAAGAAGGGTTCTGGAAAACAGAGGTCAAGAGGAATTTCATCACAATCATCACTGTCAAATTGCTCAAGGCATGGAGTGGGGAGAGTACGTATTAAGTTTAGGAAACAGTGAATAATCCAGAGACATGAAGCATATGAAGGGGAATGGTGAGGTTTGGAATGGTCAGTAGGATTCAGATTGTGAAGGAGCTTAAATGTCCTTCCTAACAGTTGTACATTATTGTGGATAGAAAGTTAGCCTGGGAGACAGAAAGATCTGATTTCAAGTGCTACTTCTGACACATACCAGCTGTGCTACCATGAACAAGTAATTTAACTTCACAGTCAAGTCTCTACGAGAATAAGCTATAGATAGTTGTATCATTGAAGGGGTCAGGGAGTCAGTCAAAATAGTTCTGACCAAAAAAAAAAAAAGAAAGAAAATAAAAAAGCAGTAAATGTTTGTTGTTAAATATTATACAGTTTCTCAATAACATCATACTCTCTTGGGTTGGAAAAAAATGTCCTATTCTAGCTTAAGTTATTGTAATTTCATCCCAGTTTATAGAAACCCAACATGTGAAAATCTAGATTTGTATAATAAATGAAAGGGACTTGATTTGATTTACAAATCACCTTCTGATTCTTATCAATGCATTTGTGAATTCCTCAAGTATATTTGAAAATAACGTTGGTTTGGCAAAATTTAATTAAAAGAAAATTTCTCAAAGGCAGTAAGAATATAAGGTAATGATAAAAGGTAGAATAAATTTTTGTATATATTTCAATAAAAATTACTTGTTGTTTAGCATCTTAAAATTATCCTTATTCCATTGATCATTTTTTCCCTAAGACAGAATGAATTCAGTTAAATTACTAGTCAAGATGACTCTATTTAATATTCTTTTTCTCTTTCAAAAATGAATCCTTCTTTAATGAAACTTCATCACATAATTTTAAAAGTAAAGTCAATGGAGGTAAAACTCAGACATACATCTTTCAAAATACTTGCGGTTTTACACTCTCAGAGTTTCTTTTTGATTTCTCTTTTCCTTCTTCTCCTTGCATTTAACTTTAGATTCCTCCTTCTTTCCCAGATCTACAACTCTAACTTGCCCTTATCAATTCTCTCCTTAGATGGTCTATAAATAGAAGTGGATTCTTCTAATGTGTCTGACCTTCTCATATTATTTTTTGATGTTAGAATTTAAAAAATACATTTCCCAGAGAGAAATTATGTATATTGAATAAAGGGTGAACAAGGACATTTATCCCCAACTCAATTTGATTTTTATCTTAATGAGAGTCAAAAGTTTATCTGCCCCAGAATTTTTTCTTTATCAACTCTCTCTGACAAAAATCTCTTTTCTTATTTAAGATGACAATATGATCCAATTACTACTCATAGATTTTAGAGGCTACAATGAAAAATCAGCAACTACTGCAAAAAGGAATCATAAAACATTAATTATCTTAAATTAAAGTGATGGCTTTTTGGAAACACACTGAGGAATATTCAGTGGTCTATAAATAGTAAGCTGATTGACAAGCAATATAAATTTACCTATTTAGTTATTTATTTTAAAAAAAGGAATTTTCTTGGAAAGATATACAGAAATAGCAAAGATCAGCGATCAACAAAAAAGATAGGAGTCAAACTGAGTATTTTTCATGAGCAACAAACCCTTCTCTAAAGTTATTTCAAAGGGGACAGCTAGGTGGCGCAGTGGATAGAGAACCAGCCCTGGAGTCAGGAGGACTTGAAGTCAAATGACACCTCAGACACATAACACTTACTAGCTGTGTGACCCTGGGTAAGTCACTTAACCCCACTGCCTTGCCAAAATAATAATAATAATAATAATAATAATAATAATAATAATAATAATAATAATGATAAAAATTGTTTCAAAGCAAAGCAGCAGCCCAAGTTTTTCTTAGCTCTGAGACTGAGCCGAAGTAACCTAGAGATCATAAAACAAAGGACTCTACAAAACAGATCCAATATATATCCTCCCTCAAAGGCAATTAGGTACTATTGAATGTAGCTTAGAAAAAAAAAATCCCTGGAGTCAGGAAAACCTGGATTCACTGGCTGCCTCTGACACATATTATCGTTGTGACTATGTATGAGTCATTTAAATGATAAGCAATAAATAATGAGTAATGAACAATAAAATGAATTTCATTTCCACTTTAGCATACTCATATCACTGGTATAGACATAATCCCTCCTCCTTAATTAGAAATTATTTTCAAATAGCTAAAATCAATTCAACAAGTTAAAAGATTCCACCTAGGAAGTGATAAATTATCAACATTGTGTTGTAGCCCACTGCAGAACTTTAAAGACTGAGTCTTAGTGTATAACTAACATGGACTACCTCTATCCCACTTATGTGGACTTATATCATTTTAAGAATAGGCCCCTTTCTTATTAGTAATCTAATTCTATACCATGCGCATTGCCATGACACAAGGTACACATTATTGAATTACTCTATGTTTTCAAGGGCTCTCAGCAAAAGATCTTCCATATTATTTTTGTGTCTGCCCTAAAAACCTATATCCATGCCATAAATTCCTGGATTATTTCTTTTAAAAGGCAAACTGCTAAACTGGCATGGATATATGCATAGCTTCTAGAGGATCATTTTTTTTAAACTGACTTAAAATCAATTCTATTTTTTAAAATATGCTATAGTAGTCTATAAGGTGATATAGCAGTTGGATTCCTTTTATGAAACTATCTTTGAAAGCTACATATTTGCAGATTTAGAAACTCATTTTGCATCTGTAATTTATTCTGAAGTTGTCAATGTACCTGTTCTGTAGTCTTTAAAATTTTACTACAACCTTTGGCCAAGAGCAGTCAAATTTAACCTGATAAATTATTGCTACAATCATGAAATTTAAAGAAACACAAATCCACATTTGACGATTAAAATGAAGCCTCTCTTGATTAAGAACCAACTTCTTTTAAGGAAGTTGATGGTCTTTAAGTTTCTTTAATGATCTGCATTGACATTATAGATATCCCCATGATATTGGCCCTGTATTATCCAGTTCACATTATTTTTTGTGTTACTTATGGAATTTATTAAAATGTTACATGAAAATGTTATTGCAGATAGGATTACCTTCCAATGACTAAAATGATCATTTTGATTTCAGTTTTTCAGTTTTTATATATTTTATAATAGCACATCATTTAGATCAAGGGTTAGGAGAATCAAGAGGGCTCCACTGGTATCCTTATTATACCAGGAGAAAAGGCAGCAATTGGATCAATGCTCTGTGTCAAAATGAGGGGGGATACATGGACAAGAGTGGCAAAACATTGGTAGCCTTGGCTAAGTTGTGATCTCTTTCCACTTATTTTCCCATAGGCTTCTAAACCCTCTGTGATCTGACATCCAGTCTCATAATTCAACTGAAATTGTCTTCTCCAAAATTAAAAAAATGATCTCTTAATTGTCAAATACAAATGCCTTTTTTCAGTTCTTACCCTTCTTGAAATGTTGACAAAATTTAGACAGTGTTATATCATCTTCCTTATCTTGGAGGACTCCAAGATCTATATATACAGCCCTATCTTCTCTACTGAGTTACAGCCATGCATCACCATCCTTTTGGACATCTCGAACTTAGTGTCCTTTAGACATCTCAAATTCAAAATAACCCAAATAGAACTCAGTATTGCCCTGAACCCTCCTCTGTTTCAAACTTTCCTGTTACTGTGAAGAATACTATCACCTTTCCAGTCATCCAGGTTCACAATCTCAATGTTGTCCTTGAATTTAAACTATTTCCCTCATATCTTGTGGGGTGTCACCCCACTTGACAATCCATTGGAAAATCTTTTCATTTCCATCTATACAACAATCTCTCCACTCACATGGTCACAACCCTAGTTCAAGACCTCATGCTTGTCTCTTTCTTGGAAAATTAAAATGGCCTCTAAGATCTTCCTGCCTCAAATCTATCCCCATTGCAATTCTTCCTGTATTTAGCTGACATACTGATTCTTTTGAAGTATATGGCTGACCACGTCATTCTCTTAGTCACTGAGCTCTAGTGATATTTTTTTAACCTCCAGGATGAAATATAATCTGTGTCAGGCTTTTAACACCCTCCAAATCTTAGGGCTTGGAAGTGCTAAAGCAGATAGTAGTGTCCTAGTTAAATATCCTTCTTTCAGGAAACTACTAAATAATGATCATATGTATGATATAATATATCCTATTTTAAAAGAATTTTGAAAAGGAAATACACTGCAACCTCATATTAATTCATTCAAAAATCTATCAGCATTAACTACCAGGAAGCTGTGAAAAATAAATGCATTGTGCAAATGAGATAATATTTGCAAAAGCATGTAGCACAATGCCTGGCACATAGTAGGTGTGATATAAGTGCTTATTTCCTTTATCCTCCTATTTGTGCTATTGTTTGGAAATAGGCAGATGGGAGGGAACCAAAGTCTCTGTTTCTGGATAACCATTCTCAATTTCCTCCCTCTTCTCCACCCAAAATATTTTTTTTCTCTTGGTTCTCAAACTAATCCATTTCTCTTTCCCCTAGCATTCAGGTCACATTGATAACCCATCTAAACTTGATGCAGATTGATATAATAGAAATATCACTGAACTGGGAGATCTGGGACCTGAGTTCACATAGTGGCCCTGTTTTCTTAGGTAAGCCACATAACACTCTTTTCCTCAGGTTCACATCTGAAAAAAGAGGATGTTTGACCAGATGACCTTTTAAGTGCCTGCAGTTCTAGATCTATAATTTTAAAACATGGAAAAAATCCCCTTGCTTCCTTGCTTATTTTAGTCAAAACATGTAGACGTTCCCCCCACCCTCCCAAAGAAACTAAATGAAAAGAAAACAAAGACTGGAAAACATAGACATGAATTAGTCTGCAGAGTAAAGATTTCTTATCCTACTTTTAACTAATGTTGATACAGCAATTAGTTTGACTGGGGAAGGTTAAAGTTTATACTCAGCTCAATCTAGAATGGATTCTATACAAAGATGTTCTACCTTTTGATTCTAGGTTGAGTTTCTGGTTGGATCACAATTGTGCTCAGGGCCTGCAACTCAGCTTGACCTTTGGACACATGCTCCTCAGGTTTCTTACCTATGACCCAGGGTTGTGAAATAACTCCAGTCTATAGTTGTTGTGAGCCTTATATATGTTCCCTGAAAAATCATCTAGAATGATGACAATTTCTTCACCCCAAAGATTGCTTCTTGAATACTGATCATCTTGCAATGACTTCATAGTTAATTCCTCTTAAACCATACTTCTAAGAACTGCTGTAAAATTAGTGATAGCAAAGAGGATAGTGTGCTGGGCTTAGAGTCTGGGAGACATGGATTGTAATCTTGCCTCTGACACTAATTAGTAGTGTGACCTTAGACAAGTGGCTTAAACTTACTTTCTATATGACTCAAATGATTCCTTAGGACTTACCTCTTCACTCAAAGATGAAGTATGATCTGTGTTCATAGAAGAAGATCTTTATACTGACCAAAATCATAGAGCCTCCAGTTAAGCTAATATCAGTCCTCTGACTGTATCAAAAGTGTCGTATCCTGGATAGTGAATGTCTTTTCTTGGAATCTCTCCAGATTATCTTTTTTGGCTCATCAAGTCTAGTCAAGGTGATTCCTTGATGTGTGGTCTTCCAGAATGTTATAATTAGAGACTTGCAATACCAAAGTAGATAACACATATGCAAAAAAACCAAAAATACAAAAAAACAAAAAACAGACAAAACTTTGTTTACAGGAAGATAAGGATTATTCCTTTAAATCTGAGAGAAATGATTTTTAATAACCAATAATTTGGGGAGATTCAGCTTTCCCCCCCCCCTTTTTTTAAATCCTTATTTCAAGACCTCAGTATTTGAAGGCTGAGCTAAGTTTCTCTATTCAGACCCCACCCAGGTGGGGCAGACATCCTGTTCCACTCAGGTTTGGGTGGGCATAAATTATTTGAACAGATTGTCCAAATCTGGGGGTAAATGAAGAAGTAAATGACATAATCAAAGTTCAGGTCCAGCCCCTCATTGTCATATTCATTCTCTCATTAATTGTTAACCAATCAAAGTTGATTGCTACCCTCAGGGAATACCTACTCTTCTAATGGCTTGCTGCCATGACTGTCTTTGGTCTAAGAAAGAGATGCCAAATGCAGACATTATTAATAAAATTATCAAATTACTCAGAAATTATGTCTCTTGAACCTTTTACAACAGTACAAACCCAACCTTCTATTAGTGGTCTTATAAAATATTATCATTACACTTTTAAAACATTAAAATACCTTAATAACATGACACAAATAATAGGCTTAATTTCCACCAGAAAAAGAGAAGGATCATTCCTTTACAATCAAAATATAGGCTTATTTAATTTGATTTTATCCTTAATGGATAAAGAGAAGAATTAATATTTACCTTTTATATGACCAATCAGTTCTTGTGTTTTCTGACACCAATATTTATTAAATCACCCATATATATGATTTTGTGTGTAGGATGAATAAGAACAGTGAATTTGATCTTTCCTCCATAGGTCTTTTTTTTTAATATTCTTTATGACTTTCTTTTGATCTTCACACTCTTTTTTTCTCTGGATTTTATTGTCTAGCTGTGGTGCCCATGAGCAAAAATAACATATTAGCAAAGGGATTTCCACAGATGAGACAATGAGAAATAACTCAAAAGTTTAACATTTATGATCACATTTAGTCATTTCAGCACTCTGATCATTTTTAATACAGTACATTTGTCAATTATGAACATTAAATTTTGTTTAGTCCTTGCAAGGCCTTTTTAATTTTATAATTTTTGTACTGTTTCTTTTTTCCAGGATATACATATGTGTTGACTTGTACTTGACTGTTACTTCATTCCAGTTATTTCAATACAACTTTAGACCAAATTATGTAAATCTAAGTAGTCCAGCTTTATAATTTTGGGGATGTAGGTGTGGATGTATACATCTATATATGTGTGTACATATGTATGCATGTATATGCACATGATACATATGTGTTTGTGTATATGTATTGTATGTATTCACACACACGTACAAACACACACACCTAGCTTTAGGCCTCAGACTAAAACAACTCATAGATCTGTTGAGGTCACAGATTCTGAATGATTACCAAAGTATGCTAACTTTTATTTTAGACTGCAGCCAAAGAGAGTGGCTTTTAGCAGGGTGGTATTACAGTGTCACACGTTCAGGTGGTATGTATTATACCAGTCTGTCATTTTGAAGCCTCATGACCCAAGTAAAGAAATGTGGTAAATAAAGTTTAAAAAAAAAAGGCAAGGATATGGCAGTGATGTGCCAGTGACTTGAAGATATATACTTTCTAAGATAGAAATGAATTAAGATACAAAATTATACCCGACATGAACCGAGAGGCTATGACAAATAGTGGCTTGGCAATAAAGGGTGTATGTATGGAATGTGAGAGGTAAGTCCTAGGACTCTTCCCAACTCCTCCATAGTCTGTTTCCACTTAAGGTCCCATCTTCATCTGGATGAAACCCTAAGGTAGAAATCCTAGCTGTACTAAAACACTCATTTAGATAGGCTCCTCGTAAATAAAACCATCTCCTTCATTCATAAGCAAGCGAATAAATGAATACATCTTGCTTCAGAATAGTTAAGGATCCATTATTGAAAACCACAATTTATTTTGTCATAGGAATTGTATTGCACAAAGTAAAAATACTTGACTCCATAGTTCCTTTACTGTGATGAGTACTGATAAAAATTATGTTTCATTGAATACTCTGTGTCACAAAAATTTCCACAAAACTGAGAAAATGTTGACAATTCCTTGTTATACTCTTAAAATTCTTAACTTTCAAATTCAATAATTTTTGGAAGAACTCTTCAGTAGTCTTTGGAAAAGCATTCTTTTTTTTTCCTGGACAAATCACACTATTTTAAATAATTAACATGTACATAAACTGAAACAATATATATTAATAGTGATTAATTACTGAGTTTTGAACTGAGGCTGCAATTAATCATGAACAAAGAGCCAACACACTATGAAAGCTTAAGAATGTACAAAATCCATCAAATGCAATCACTAAGTGCTTTGTCTAGTGAGGGAATCATACACACAAACATATATATCTCTATCTATCTATCTATCTATCTATCTATCTGTCTGTCTGTCTGTCTGTCTATCTATCTATCTATCTACAAATACAATCAAATTCAGCCAGCAATAGAAAGATCTTCAAGTTACTCATTATCTACAGTCCAATGGGATTCCCAAGATCCTAATAATAAAAATGTTTATCTAGTAAGAATTTTATATTTGTTTACAGAATATATATGACTAAGTGGTGTGTGTCATAAAGATCTGTAAAGCTGCTATGCTATCTTCATATTTGGAAACTTTTGTATTTTATATGATTTTTTCCAAAAAAAAACCCACCCTAATTATAGAGTAGGTAATTTACTTCCATTACCTTTATTTAGTGATTCTTTCTTAATTCACATACTCCATATTTGCTCTAAAATTCTCAGGTTCATAAAAACAATAAAGAAAAGTTATCTCCAAATCAAGTACATTCACTTTTAATGGTGCAATTGCTAGAAAAAAGTGATCAATGTTATTTCCAGTCAAAAAAGTTAAAGCTTTGAACCTAGTGGATTAAGTAAGTTTACTTAGCTTTGTGTGTTAATTTTATGTACTTTGAAACAGAAATTCTTCACCTGGGGTCTTCAAGCCCCAAAGAGGTCCTGGAAGAGATTTCAGGGGATCCATGAACATGGATGTGAAAAAAATACATCTTTATTATCATTAACCTCCAACTGAAATTTTGTATTTTCTTCAATTATGAATACAAACAGCAACCACTATTTTGAGAAGGGTTCTGTTGTATTTCACCAGATTTTCAAAGAAGTTGATGGCACAAGAGAAGATAAAGAATGTAAAGACTCTTCTACCAGACTTTGGTTGTTTTTTTTTTTTCTGGAATATTTGATTCTCATAAAGCATGCACAACAAAACATATTTAGCCCAATCTTTTTTTAAAAGTAATATTACATTGTAGACTATTGAAATAGAGTGTCAAAAAGTATCTGTAAGATTTCTCAATACAAAAATGATTATTTTGTGCAACTAAGTAGAATATATGATTTTAAAGCATTAGTGATATTCCCAAAAAATAAGAGTAAAAAAAAAAAGAATTAGCCAAAGAAAATACAAAATTAGTACTGAACACCTTCTGGAAGCTTTTTACTTTCCTAAAATTATATTGATATAAATCATATTGCTATTTCATTTTGGATTTTAAAAGTTCACACTCAAAGAAAACTATGGAATAAAACTTGGAGAAGTTAGTCATATCTTAATATAATTTTAAGAAAAAATCTTGCTTTTACTAGATGGTTCGAAATTTATATGGCAAAATGTACACTTTATATTTATTTGGCATAATGTACCTTAACCCTTGGTTAAATAACAACTGTATAATGGGAAACATTTGCATAATATGCACATATTTTAAATAAGTGCAAATGAGAAGATGTTATAAGGGAGAAACTACTGCAATGCCTCCGGCAAAAAGATAAAAATGTGATGACATATTTAATGCTATATTTATGTTTTGATTCTATTGACTTGATAAAGAGCATCAAACTACAATTTGAACTTAAAAAAAAAGTTATCCCTGTTCCCACTGATTTCTTTACGAACTCTTAGCATTCATTATTTCTCTAGTCATAAAACTAACACCAGAAGTTGATTTGTCTATAGTCCAACTTGCAAGAGAAGCTCTATGAAGCATCATGAAGCATTAAGGACTAAAGTCTTTTAACTCATACACATAAACGGTACATGGGATATTACACCATAATAATAGGTAATTTCTCTCAACATTTAAAATCAGAAGTATTAATGGGTTTAATTTTCTCTCTGTCCAAGGGAATGAACAGTCCAAAGGGTCTTGTTTTCAAACTTCCTCTTTTTGTGACTTGGTACTTGGTTAGCAACCAAGCACAGCTATTTCAAATACTCCAGATCAATATTCATCATAGCTGAAGGCTGTCTTAGTCTTAGCTAGCACCAGGATTCAGGAATAACTTTGAGCAGAAAAGGAAAGGGACAAGGATTTGGGAATTGAGCATTACAATAATATGACTACAAATATATCTAAAAGAGGTTGCTCTCTGAGGTCAATGACATATATCAAAAGTTTGGTTTCAAGATTATTTAAGAAATAAAGAGCAAAGTTTCATTGCAAATGCATTTCTCATTTCTTTTGCCCATAAAGTTCATGTTAGGTCCCAAATTTGGCAATCACCTCTCAAATAAAACCTCCAATTTTCAATTCCAAGTATGTCCATTAAGGACCAAAGAAGAAATCTGTCACTTTGTAAAGGCCTATCAGTGCTGACAATACTTTCTCTGATGTTTTTCTTCTTTAATAACATGACATTTACCAATATTGTCTCGTTGAAGCTCTTACCAGTTTCAATTCTTTTGTAGAAAAATACCCTCTAGCCCCTCTCAAATAGTGTTGCAAATCAAGACACTGACATTCCAGATAACTAAGTAATAAAACTGGACGGTACCAATCAATGAGTTTAATTTTGCTAAAATATTTGCATAGCACCAGAGGCAGATGTTCCTGAACCTGAGACAACCTAGATCAAGGTTGCAAAAAAACCTAGCACAAGCATAGAAACCTTATACCTGAAGGTTATATGGTCTGCCAAATCAATAACTAAAAATATCTGACAAAAGAACAGGCATCATCCAACATCACTTACAAACATTTAATAACAATACAATTGGGTGACAAGATGAAGCCTGAAAAATCTGAGCCAAAGATCATTATCTGGAAAGTTTAGGCCCCTGAAAGGCTAAATAGGGAAAACAAACAAACAAAAACTGAAGACACCCTGCTGTTGTTATGGAAACTTGAGGATGTTCTGGTTGCCCCAAGGAAGTTACTGTACCTGTGTCCACATCCTTCACCTGTTGCCTGGAGAGAGTCCACAGACTCAACTTTCATCTCTTGAAGGACCAAGGTTTTTTCATGTTCTCCAGTAAACTCCATGCCCGGCACCACCTCTTCCTCCAGGGACTCCACATAAAAGACTGTCCGAGGAGGATGCTGCTGACTCTGACCAGGTAATCCTTGATGCAGTCTGGTGGCAGAGGGGGCCGGGGTGCCATTGAGTGGATTGGAGGACGAGGAGGAGGAGGAAGAGGAAGAGGAGGAGGAGGAAGAAGAAGAGGACGACGAAGAGGATGGCTTTTTCCAGAAGGTACTCCCGCTGCCCCTCTCCTGGCTTTTCAGCAGACGGCTCTGGCTTGGCCCCCAGTGCTCAAAGCTGCCACTGCTGTCCTGTTGGAGACAGCTGCCCCCCGCCGGCCCGCCTGGGGAAGAAGGGTGGCTGAAGAGTTTCCAGCGGAGTCTCAAGATGTGTTTCACATCAAAGTCTTTTCTCCCGGAGCCTGACATGCTTTCCAGAAGGAAGAGAGAAGCGGAGAGAGCCAACAGCAGCCAAGGCAAGGAAAGATAGGTAAGGGCGAGAGTCTGGGCAGTGCAGGGTAAAAGAAGGCAAGAGAAAGAAAACAGTCTGCTGCCTTTTGGACACGGACCGCGAGTGAATGCCACTGCCGGGCTGAGTGTCCAGCCACTAGCTATGAACTGCCTCCTGGCGAAAGGAGCGCGTACCGCGGGACCGCGGCTCTACAGCTGTTTCTTCTTCCTCAGCCCGTTTGAGCTGGAGATCTAGACAGAAGCCCAGGTCTGGAGAGAGAAGAGAGATTTCAGGAATCCCTCGCAAAACCCGCGAGGTGCAAAGGAGGAGAGGGAAGTAGAGTAAAAGAAGGGGGCAACGGAGGCGGCTCTGGGAGAGATGCGCTCAGAGAGCCAAGAGGGAGAGGGGAGGTCTGTGCGCGCACCCGCACGCACAGTTGGAGGCGCAGGCTGGCCTCGGACAGCAGCGAGATAACCCCTAATCAGAGGCACCGGAGCAACAGAGCCCCAGCTCGGACGCGATCGGCCGCCTCCTCCTGAAGCAGTGGGGACTCCAGTTCCTCTGGCAGTCAGCTGCCCAGAGTTCAGAGCCTGGGAGAGCGCCGAGGGCGAGCGAAAACTCGCCTGAGCGCTCTGCCCCCAGCCGTAAAGCGTGCGTCGGCTATTCCTCCGCTGGCTCTCAGGGGAGGTTATCTGTGCTAGCCGAGAGACGGCTAACAAGATAGAAGGGCATCTCTTTATACTCAGCTTCCTCTGCGTCACCCCCCTCCCCAGTTAGAGAAAGAGAAAGAAGAAAAGATAAAGAAAAAGAGAGAAAGGGGGGCGCTTATAAAGCTTTTAAGGTCCTCACAGTACAATTTTCTATCAGCCTCTGAGCCTCCCCCTCCCCCGTAAGTGATGCAGATGTGCACTGGGGCCTATACAGAAAGGCAGAGGGAGGGAGGGAAGGCTTCAATCTTCTTTATGCAAGTAAGTCTGCAGGTCTGATTGTTCCCTGGTGTGGGTCCTGTCACCCATTGAATTCTTCCCCCCTTCCTTAACGACATTGCTACCAGGGCAATAAAAGTAAAACAAACAGAGGCATTATGCTTTGGCATCAGGGACCCACCAAAGCATGAATCTTAGCAGCCTAAACTTAATAGACTGGGATCAGTGTGCAGGTTGCAGGTTAATGACTTACAGTATCTAGAGAGCGGTACTCATTAGCTTCTTGCCTTAGTTTTCAGGCAGTAGGAATAAATGCCAGACTGAGAGGCGCTGAGTGTCAGAGGACAGCGATGCCACCCGCCGGCCTCCTACCTTCTGATCCTGCCATTAATGCGCACAGACGGTGCTGCACCCTTGGGAGGTGAAGTCACAACACAGAAATTGGCTGATGGACAGCTGCCCACATGGGAGGAGTTTTGCAAAACAGTGCATTTGGGATCTAGGCACAGAATAAAAGCTTTTTCTGGGGAAAACTAAATGGAACAAAATGGCAAAAGTGTAATGAAAAGTATTCATTTTCAACCCCAAAAAAATCATCTGAAAAAATTCACGGGATGCTGTAGGCAGCAAAAAAAAAAAAATCTGTATTCATTGCCTCTTTACTTGGAGAAGTTTAGTTTGGAGAAGAAAATGATTCTTTTTCTTCATAAAAATATTGGGAGAGGTCACTCCTCTCTAGATAATACTACTCTTGCTGTCTTTGCCTTCGGCTTTAGTGTGCTAACAGAATCCTTTCTTGTTAACCCTTAGATAAGGCCTTGGTTAAGGCCAGTGGAACCAAAGAACAGTGAGTTTTCCAACAAAGACGCTGTTCCCCATTCATGAAAATTTCAAGTCTCAGCCACTCCCAAGGGAGGCCAGGTGTCAAACATTAAAGAAGTACTTCATTACTAGTGAGTCATTTTATCATTGAATAGTTGATCTAGTCATAAACTCACTAAAGAATATGTAGCCTGGCCTAGACAAAGTTGGACATTTTAATAAAACAGGAAATTCAGCCCAAAAGCCCAGCTTTCCAAGAAAAAAAACCCCACAAAATTGCATTTTAGTTTGTACTAACATCTTAATACATTTGAATTTGCCAAATTACAAATTATCCCCTCAAGAGCATAGATATACATACAACAAAACAATACAAAAATAGCAATTAATTTATCACAGTCATGTCCTTCCTGGTTGTTATTCTCTGACACCAGTATTATAAAGGAGTTCCATTGGATTACTGTTAAAAGTGCTATAATCTTTTCACTCACACAACAAAAAGCAAGCAAACAAACAAACAAACAAAAAACCAAGCCAAGATTTGCTTTATCTACCTACATACAAGGAAAATGACAAACATTTGACAGTTGGCAATTAATGTCTACTTGGCTATTGCTGAGCAATTAATTTTTTTTAAAGTATTGCCAGTATCCTTCAGCCCAATATTTTTTAGCTATATAGAGAAGTAATGATAAAAAAAAAAGTCTAGCTAAGAAAACTAGCCATGTTGACAAGTAGTTTATTAAGTTAAAACTCATTAAAATCATGAAAAGCAATGGATTTGGGCTTTAATCAATAAATTCCTGAAATGTGTGAATGAAATTAGAATTACTCAAAGGAAAAGACTATTCCCTGAGGAACTCACAAATTATGTATTCTGCTTACATTTAAGTAAGTCTTAAGAAATCATCTAATATAGTATATGAGGGGATAGGGAAATAATGGTTTCTTATTATAACCTGATCTTGCATTACTTAGATTTCTTTGGGGGAAATTATATCAGGTGAAATTTGTCTATCAAATAATATTCCGTCACTGACTTCCACTGGCATATAAGAAATTCAGGGCCAAAGGGAAACACAAAAGTATCTATTCCCATAGTTACACATAAATATATCACCTAAGCACCCTCACATTTGCTTCAAAGTATTTTTTTTCTGGATCCATATTTAATACTAGTCAAAATGATTCCTTGATTGGAATGATTGGTCACTCCGAGCTCTCTGAGAAATGTCTAAGTGAACACAGTCTACAATCATGGTTTCCTTTGATAGTTTTAAGAAAAAAAAATAAGTTAAATGTGCAAGGAATCCTCATAATTATTTAATATTCAAAATATGTACATTAATAAGAACATTACCATTACACCTACTATGTTAAGTGCTTTACAAATATTATCTTAATCCTCAAAACAAGCCTGAAAAGTAGGTGCTATTATTATCATTCCTGTTTTAAAATTAAGAAAACTCATGTGAATATGTTATGACTTGCCTGAGGCACCCAATTAGTAAGTGTCTGAGGTTACATTTGAACTCACATCTTCCTTATTATATGTCCTACATTATCCACTGTGCTACCTAGCTGCCTAACGTATACACATATATATATATATATATATATATATATATATGTATACATATATATATATATATGTATACATATATATATATATGTATACATATATAGTAGCATTCATTCAAGTTGTAATGGAAGATCTACTGAACTATGAATGTACATATAGACTCCAACTGCTCTTTCTAATCATATTACATACTACTCTCCTTCACAGACCCTATAGCAAAGGAAGTCCCTCCAATTTTTTTTTTCATCTGGCTCACATAACATACTTCATTCCCCCTCCCCATGCTTTGCACAGGCTGTCTCTGTGTCTGGAATGCACTCCCTCCTCAATTCTCTGCCTGTTAGAAACAGTAACATCCTCCAAAGCTCAAGTCAAGCATGACTTTCTTCTACAGGAAACTATCATTATTCTCCCACCTGCTAGAAACTCTCCTTTCCACTAATTTTCATTTTCTCCTCTCTCCTGATAAATATGAGTTCCTTGAGAACAAGTACTGCTTCATATATATACATATATATATATATATACACATATATACACACACATACATATATATTCAGCACTTAGAATAGTGCTTGTTGCATAGTATTCAATAATAAATGATTGATTATGTAATGCACATACTAAATGATCCAATGTTCATTCATTTCCTTATTAATTCAACAAACATCTACTAAGTGCCTATGCATTGTACTAGATTCTTGGGGTAGCTAGGTAAAATAGGGAATAGAGTGCCAGGCTGGAGTCAGGAAGACCTGAATCCTGAGTTCAAATCCAGCCTCAGTTGTTTACTAGCTGTGTCATTTTGGGCAAGTCACTTAAGCCTGTTTCCTCATCTGTAAATGAGCTTGAGAAGGAAATGGCAAACCACTCCAGTGGGTCATGAAGACTCAGACATGACTGAAACAACTCCACAGCAACACAACGCTAGGTTCAGGGGATTTACAGGTACCCTTGCTTTAGAGAATTCCCACTATAATGTGATGAGTACCCAGGGTGAATTCAAAGAACACATAGAACAGATCAGTAACAACTTTGGTGGGAAAGCTATGGAAGAAGTGGTGTTTGACCTGGACCTTGAAGGATACATAGAATACGAACAGATAGAAATAGGAAGAAAAGAAGCTGAATATTCTATGTTTAGAGAGTAGAAAAAGCCATGGAAATGGAACAGTGATGAACGTGTTTAAGGATGTCAGGTATTCCTGTTTAACTAGAGCATAGCTTATGTGAAGAAGGACTGTGTGAAATAAATGTAGATGAGTCAGAGCATAAAGGTCATAGGATAACAGTTCTAGTGTTAGAAGAAATCTTAGAGGTCATCCAGTTCAACCTCCTCATTTTTATAGATGAGGTAAGCGAGGCCTAGAGAGATCATATGACTTGCCCAAAATCACCCAGTTAGTAATGAACAATACAAGCATATCAACCCCAGGGATTGTGATATCAAGTTCAATGTTTTTTTTTTTCTGTTTAATCTGATTTATTCACATTTCCCCATAACTTTCCTGAGTTTAGACAAACAACTAAATAATCATGTCCTGATTTGTAACATTTGCTGATTTCTGAGGAGTAAATGCTTCCACTGAAAATTTAACCATTGATACCACAGAGTAGCTAGGAGCTGCCTCAAGGATACCACTGATTCATAGGCATCTACACATGTATACACACATACACATATGCTCATATACATATGTACTTCACATTTACCAAGGAAGGATTCTGCATCTTGTATTTATGCTTCATATCATACAGGTAGACATTGATTCTTTTTTTAAATTTTTTTAATATAAATTTATTTATTTTTAGTTTTCAACATTTATTTCCACAAGATTTTGAGTTCCAAATTTTCACCCCATCTCGCTTCTCCCCCTACCCCAAGATGGCATGCATTCTGAATACCCCTTTCTCTAGTCTGCCTTCTCTTTTATCTCTCTCCCCCCCTTTCTCTTATCTCCTTCCCCTTCTATTTTCCTGTAGGGCAGGATAGATTTCTGTACCCAATTTCTTGTATTTCTTATTTCCCAGTGCATGTGAAAATTTTTTTTAAACATGTTTTTAAAACTTTGGTTCCAAATTTTTCCCTTCCTCCCTCCCCACCCACCCTCATTGAAAAGGCAAGCAACTCAATATAGGTTATACATGTGCAGTTATGCAAAACACTTCCATAGTAGACATGTAAAAATCTATTTCCCTTAATCCTATCCTTCCCCCCCATTTATTCTATTCTTTCTTTTGACCCTGTCCCTCCTCAGAAGTATTTGCTTCTGATTACCCCTTTCCCAATCTGCCCTCCTCTCTATCATCCCCCTGCTCTCTTGTCCCCTTACCCCCTATTTTCCTGTAGGGTAAGACAGATTTCCATACCCAATTGAATGTGTATGTTATTCCTCCTTAAGCCAAATCCTATGAGAATAAGATTCATCATTCCCTCTCACCCCCCATTTCCCCTCCACTGTAAGAGACTTTTCTTTTCTGTTTTTTTTGTGAGATAATTTACCCCATTCTACCTCTCCCTTTCTTCTTCTCCTAGTATAATCCTCTCTCATCCCTTAATTTTATTCTCCAGATATGACCCCTTAATCTTCAACTCACCCTGTGCCCTCTATCTATCTATCTATCTACATACATATAATTTTCCTTCCAACTACCCTAATACTGACAAAGGTCTCATGAGTTATAAATATCATCTTTCCATGCAGGAATGTAAACAGTTCAACCTTAATAAGTCTCTTATGATTTCTCTTTCCTGTTTACCTCTTCATGTTCCACTTGAGTCCTGTATTTGAAAGTCAAATTTTCTATTCAGCTCTGGTCTTTTCATCAAGAATGCTTGAAAGTCCTCTATTTCACTGAATGACCATTTTTTCCCCTGAAGGATTATACTCAGTTTTGCTGGGTAGGTGATTCTTGGTTGTAATCCTATCTCCTTTGCCCTCTGGAATATTATATTCCATGCCCTGGTCCTTTAATGTAGAAGCTGCTAAATCTTGTGTTATCCTGATTGTGTTTCCACAGTACTTGAATTGTTTCTTCTGGCAGCTTGTAATATTTTCTCCTTGACCTGGGAACTCTGGAATTTGTCTACAATATTCCTGGGAGTTTTCCTTTGGGGATCTCTTTCAGGAGAATAGTGGATTCTTTCAATTTCTATTTTGCCATCTGGTTCTAAAATATCAGGGCAGTTTTCCTTGATAATTTCTTGAAAGATGATGTCTAGGCTCTTTTTTTGATCATGGCTTTCAGATAGTCCAATAATTTTTAAATTCTCTCTCCTGGATCTATTTTCCAGGTCAGTTGTTTTTCCAATGAGATATTTCACATTGTTCTATTTTTCATTCTTTTGGATTTGTTTTACAGTGTCTTGATTTCTCATAAAGTCACTAGCCTCCGATTGCTCTATTCTAATTTTTAAGGAAGTATTTTCTTCAGTAATCTTTTGGACTTCCTTTTCCATTTGGCCAATTTTTCTTTTTAGGGCATTCTTCTCCTCATTGGCTTTTTGGACCTCTTTTGCCATTTGGGTTAGGCTATTTTTTAAGGTGTTATTTTCTTCAGTATTTTTTTGGGTCTCCTTTAGCAAGCTGTTGACTTGTTTTTCATGATTTTCTTGCATCACTCTCATTTATCTTCCCAGTTTTTCCTCTACTTCTCTTACATGCTTCTCAAAATCTCTTTTGAGTTCTTCCAAGGCCTGGGACTGATTCATATTTTTCTTGTAGGTTTTGGATGTAGGAGCTTTGACTTTGTTGTCTTCTTCTGGTTGTATGTTTTAATCTTCTTTGTCACCAAAGTAAGATAATATAGTCTGACTCTTTTTGCACTGCTTGCTCATGATCCCAGCCAATTACTTGAGTTTTAAACTCTTTGTTAAGGTAAAAGTCTACTTCCAATGTGGAGAATGTACTGGCCCAAGCTTTTGGGTTTATACAGCTGTTTTCAGAGATACTTGTAGGGTCCTGTAAATTTTCAGTTCTTGCAAGATGGTAAGATAAGGGGTGAGGTGGTTACTCCTTTCCTGGCCTGTGCTCTGGTCTATTAGTGACCACAAGCACCCCTTTCTGTCCTGGAACTGTGAAGAAGGTTTTCTCTTCACAGCCACTTACAAGCTCCACCAGGCCAGCATCAGTGTGCTTCCTCACCACAGAACCGCAGCCCAGAACTGTGACCCATATCCAAGCACAGGCAAAGCAAGGGTTTCCTGCCTCAGCACTGGCAAAGACATCCCAGCAATCCCCCTCTGATCAGCCACTGAATTCCACCTCAGTTGGTGGGCCTGAAGCTCAGGACGCAGACACCACCCCTGCGCCTGTGCTCTGAGCTCTGTGCTCTGAGACCTAGCTCCTCTCTCACCTCAGAAACAGACTTTTCCAACTGACCTTCTAAGTTGTCTTTGGTGTTCGTTGATTGAGAAGTCTGAAAACAACCACAGTTGCCTGGGATTCAGTCCTCTGAGGCCTGCTCTAGGTTTGCTATGGCCTGTGCGCCCACTCCACACTCCACTCCTTTCCCCACTTGGCACGATATACCTTTCTTTTCAATCATCCAGATTGTCTTGGGCTGGAAATTTACTTCACTATGCCTTTTTATGGGTTCTGCTGCTTTAGAATTTGTTTAGAGCAATTTTTTATAGGTATTTGGAAGGGTTTGGGGGACAGCTCAAGCAAGTTGGCTCTGTCCCCTCAATTTTTTTTTTTTTGGTTTTTGTTTGTTTTTTTGTTTGTTTTTTTCTACTTTAGGACAATTGGAAACAATTATACTGAAATAAGGAAGCAAATAATTTTAGGTTGAATTTATTCAATAAATATTATCATGGAGTCATTGGAAGTCTTTGGATCTACAGACCTGTGTGTTATGAAAAATGATGTTAGTATAGTGAAAAGGGTAGAAAAGTAAAGACAACTGAGTTTGAGTCTTGGATCTGCTACTTCCTACCTGTGTGACCTTGAACAAGTCCTTTCACTGAGCTTCAGTATACAGAGAATAACAATAATTAAAGTAGCTACATTCTAGAAATGTTGTGATGAGTAAATTTGGGTAAAATGTAAAGGTTATATACCAACCTTATCATTGTTAATGGCAAGAGCAGATAGATTGAATAATGAAAAGGCTGATGCTTGCTGCCAAAGAGGCACTTACCTTACTCAGTTTTTTAAAGAAAAATTTCCTGATCAACCTCACACTTTACCTCTCTCCTCAATCCTTGTATACTCTTTTTCTATTATATTATTTCACTTTTTTTTTGTTTTCCACTTTCTTATGCTATCTTATGTGTCAATTCTTCTTCCAATGAAATAATGGAGGAAAATCTACATCAGTAAGGACTGGGTCTTTAGCTTGCTTTATGCCTTTTTTTTATTATCCTTGCTCTTCAGTTGCTAAAACAGAATGGGGAACACAGTAAACCTTCTGCAAATGCTTGTTGTATATATGGTTGCACCATTGTCCTACCATCCAAAGTTAGTGAAAGTTTCTGTTCAAATGCATAATCATCACTGTGTATTAATATGGAATATTGAAGAATAGCATAATTAAACAATGTCTCAGCTTGGAGATACATGAAATCTTCTAAGAGTTTACAATTTATTTTGTTGATGAAGGAAATAAATCTCAGAGAGGGGAAGTGACTTTCCCAAAGTTACACAAGTAGAATATGGTAGAGCCAAGACTAGAACTCATAGGTTTATAAAAGTTAAAGGGAAAAAAGAACCCCAAACCCAAACAATCAAAAACTGTTAGCAACCTAAATTTCCAGTAATTGGGGATTAGCTAAACACATTAGGGTGCATCTAAGCAATGGGATATTTGATCTTTATAAAGAATGACAAACAAAAAGAATATAACCCATCTGGATAGGTCCATGTATAGTTAGATAGTCAATTAGCAATTTTAAGTACCTACTAAGTGCCAGAAATAGCATCAAGCCTTGAGATACAAAGAAAGATTGAAAAAAAAAAACAGTCCCTGATCTCAAATAACTCAGAATCTCATGGTGGAGCCAGAAAGTTGTGTACAAACACCATATTCATAGAATAAATTGAAATAGTATCAAAAGGAATACGCCAAGATGAAGGAAGACTGGAAAATGATTATGTTATAGTTTAAAAAGGGCAAAAAAGTAACAGTCTAGATTTCATACAAATGTTTAATGCATTGGGTATGCCCTTGGGTAGAATAGAAGAAAAATGGTGCATCAATTAGGGCATAGCTAACTTGTAGTACAGAAATTATATTATACAATTCATTTTTTTTTCCTGTATTGGGGTTTGGCCTATCATAGCCATACTGTGTTCATTTTAAAATATTCCCTGCAGAGTATGAAGGGATACTCCATCTTCAGGAAAATAAATGGATGGAACCTGTTCAGATCTTAATCAGTCTTTATTTTAAGTACACATTAGTTAAATAGCCATGAAGTGACTGCTTAAATAAACGTGTGTAGGTGTTAATTGATCTCCAGGGATATTAGAAATCTACTCTACTTCTTTAGCTTCTTTGAAGTTCTATTTCTCTCTAGCAAAAATGAGTGTATTTAAGACATTCGTGTCCTTGAGTCAAGACTTTATGATCAAATGTATAAAGCCAAAACTGAAATTCAATTATTCACTTAAAATTATTATATTCACCTACCTATGCTCATAACAAAGTTAACCTGTATTTCACCTGGAAGCACTATTATTTACTAAATCTTTTGTGTAGAATGCTCAAGTTGGGAGAAAATAAGTTTTGTTTTCTTTCATTAGGTTTAGGATAATATTTATATGAGGTAAAGGCATATTGGTTGCACAGTGCGTAGAGCACTGGTCCTGGAGTCAGAAAGACCTGAGTTCAAATGTGACCCCAGATGCTTACCAGCTGTGTGACCCTGGGTAAGTCATTTAAACAATTTGCCTCAGTTTCCTCATCTGCAAATTGGAGATAATTATGGCAACTACCTCCCAAAATTATGCACTAAAATAATTTATGATCACCTCTTTGCCTCTTTTTTTTTTTGTGGGGGGAAAGGGTGTTAAGAATTCTCTAAAACATAATTGTGAAAGAAACTTTTACTCCTTTTTCCCCTTCAGTATTTTTATGATGTGACCTTTTGTATTTAAATGTCCACTTGGAATTTATTATTATTCTAAATGGTGTTAAGTATTATCTACACAAATCTTTGCCAAGGTGTTGTTGAGTTTCCCCATTAGTTTTTGTAAAATAAAGAGTCCTTACCAAAATATTTTCTGTTCCTATGTTTATTCATATTGGCTTATTGAATTAATTAGGCCTGATTATTCCTTATCCACTCTGTTCCACTAGGCAGCCTACTTTTCTGATTTTTTGTTTTTGGTTTTAGCAGTACCAAATAGTT
Organism: Phascolarctos cinereus; assembly: GCF_003287225.1. Classification (NCBI taxonomy): domain Eukaryota; kingdom Metazoa; phylum Chordata; class Mammalia; order Diprotodontia; family Phascolarctidae; genus Phascolarctos; species Phascolarctos cinereus. The sequence goes on from NW_027556180.1 coordinate 114,012,707, forward strand.
TTGGTGATTATTTCAGTATAATACAACTCCAAATCTGGAAGTGTTATCATTGCTACCATTTTTTTCCAATATTCCCCTTCAAACTTGTTTCACCAAATGAATTTCACTATTAATTTGTCAAGTTTTATAAAGTTACCTCTTGGCAATCTAATTCTTGTGGTACTAAATTTGTAGATAAAGTTAGTTAATATCAATATTTAATTATATTGGTATAGCTGAAGTATAAACAATGAATATTCCTCTAATTAATACATTTTATGTTTTAAATTTTTCGTTGTATTTACATAAGCCTCAAGTGTGATTTAGATAGAATGACTTTTATCTCTGGCTCTTATCATTTTTTGACTCTCAGATATTTACACATTTTATAGATATTGAAAAACAATTCAATTTTCCATTATTTTTCCTGGTGTTGATTGTTGATGAACAGAAATCCTAATTCTTCAATTTATTGTTTATTGTTGTTCATTATAGAATCTATAAATATTCTTAATTGGCATTATTCCTCCTTCTCCCAGGTTAGTAAACAATCATACCATCCACAAATTGGGATAATTTTGTCTTCTTATTATTGATCTCTATGCCTTTAATACATATACTTTATTGCTATTGGTATCATTGATAGAATCATACTAATCAATAGTAGGAAAAGGAGGTATCATTGCTTTACCCCTATCTTTATTGGTACATATTCTAATATTTTCTCATTGTGAATAATTAATAATGCTAACATTTAACATTTCAGTTTTATTTTTTTCATTAATTCTTTGTAGGGACTTTTGCATAAATGAGTGGTGGACTTTGTCAAAGGCTTTTTCAAGTTCTACTGTTTCAAGTTCCAGTGACAAGGCTTTTTCAAGTTCTACTGATATAATCTACTGAAAATGTTTGGATTTGTAATGTAATGTTATGTTATTTTCATAATGTTAATGTATATTTATATCCAGGGGGATAAAATCAGCCTGATGATAATTATTTTTAATATACTGCCTCCATCTTTGTTTCTAGATATTTTTTATATCAATGTTCTTTAGTATAATTAATCTAAAGCTCATTTTCTCCAAGTTATCTCTTCTTCATTTAGATATTAGGAACTTTATGAAAGTAGGTTAGAAGCATAATTGCTTTCTCAATTCATGAATATAGGTTGTATAGCATAGTCATTAATTATTATTTCTAAATCTGTGTAGACTTCAACATTTTACCCTTCTTTGTTTTTTTTAAGTTATTTAATTTTGTAAGATTCTGCCCTGTCTATTTTGTTCTTTTTATTTCCTTTTCTGTCTTTTTAACCAGTGCCAAATGATTTTGATGATTGTTGCTTTATAATGTACTTTGAGCTCATTTATTATTATCTTGGCATAACCCAGTCATAAGCACTAGATATACTTCCAGTTATTTCAGTTCTTTAGGTCTTAACATTTAAAAAGTGTTCCTATATGTAATAGTGTGCATTCTTGGTATAAATCTAACATGGTTATAATAAGTAATTTTTGGGCTAACTGCCATATTCTTTTAGCCAAAATTTTATTGAATATTTTGAATGAATATTAATTAATAATATTTGTCTTCAGTTTCCTTTTTCTTTTTTTAGTTTTCTGTCTTCCCTGGTTTAGGTATTAGGACTATAATTGTCTAATAAAAGTTCAATAAAATATTTCCTCTCTCAAATTTTGACAATCATTTGTGTAGCATACATATTATTATTTTTTTAATTCTGGCAGAATTATCCTATCAATCCATCTGTACAGTTATTGACACTCCCTGCCCTCCCTACTAGTTACTTTGTAACTATTTAAATTTCTTTTTCTGAAACTAGAATATTTAAGATATCTAACTAGTGTTAATTTATAAATTTTATATATTACAGATAATCCTCTATTTCTTTTGATTATTGGTTTTGTTGGTGGTAAGCTCATACATTAGGTACTGATAATTATTTAGCAATATAAATATCTCCTCTTTTTGCCTATGAGCTTGGTCTTGAATAGGTGAGTATGTGAATTAATTCAAGGAAGAATAAAAGTGCAGTAAATATGATACCATATGATGTCTATGTCAGTAGCTGGGAAGCATAAGTTCCATGTAACTCCCTTTAAGGGGAAAAAAGGTAAGTGTGAGGAAAAAGATTGAGAAGGAGAATTAAACCTTAATGCTTTTTAACTATTTAGGGTGAGATTGGATTAATAAAAACTAAATTAACATATTGACTAGAATTATAAAGGGAGTCAACTAGAGTAATTATCATGTTAGGAAACAATCTAAAAAAGAAACTTGAATTACAGTATAGTATATAGCAAAGCACAGCCAGAAAGGAAAAAAATGATGCAAGTGAAAATGCAAGGGCAGAGTAGCTTATAAGTAGATTAATTGTACATATTCCATCTTCTTTGCTAAGTTACACTGTCAGTGAATTTCCAACCCAACACAGAACTTCAAAGACTTGGATATGATATACTGTATAGAACTTAAGAATTGTTTCTCATTATCTTTTCTCCAATTAATGGGTACATCTCCAGATGAAGATGAAAGGTGAAATTACCTGGGGCTCTGTTCTAGGGCATTATTAACCGTAGAAGGAATAGAATTCCAACTCCTATACCTAAAGTAAAGCTATTATATGTTTTTTTTGATTGACAACTGTCACTTCTCCACTCACTGCTTCTTCACAGTAAGATCCTGACCCATTCACTTGTATGCTGTCATATAGTGGAGAGAATTATGGAGTCTAGGGCACATGCCTGAATGAGGGAGATTTTCCAAGAACATTTTGGCAGCCCTAGTTATTTAGTCTTTGAAGTATTTGTGTGTGTCTCTCTGTGTATATACTCATATAACCTATTTTAAATGAATCAGAAGAGAGAGTATAGACCAGAATTCTTAGTCATGGTGTTGCTTTTCAATTTTAATCATTCATTTGCTATGCAACTTGTAAGACAGAAATATTCTTTATGGGTTTTTTTAATATATTCTAAAATCTGTAAGCATGAGACGGGTGATTCACTTTCATTTTTAAATATAAGATATATATAACTGATTTACAAAACAAATGAAATATAAATATAAGCCATGACTCTAGAATAAAGCTGGAATGGACCTTGGAGATTATCTAGTTCCCTCTCCTCATTTTACAGATAAGGATACTGAGGCCTAGAAGGCTGTGACTTGCTCAAAGACTTACAGGTATTAAACGGCAAAGACAACATTTGAACTAAATCTTCTGACTCCAATTCCAATACATTATCCATAGTATGTTATCACTTTCCAGAGAGATGAGAAATAATGAGTAGAGTCTAGCATATAGTAAGCAATTAATAAATGCTTGTTGACTGCCTAAAATTAATTCATATGTGATTTTCTTTTTTTTACTTTTTGAGGTTTGGCTTGAAAATAAGCAGTATTTTTTGAGACTACTTAAGGAAGCAGACTGTTTCTGTCTGATTTTGCTTTTTCCTGCTATTATCCATATCTCCCAGTTCATAATGCTCCCTCAACCCATTGAAAAAAAATACTACTACTAGTGTGCTTTATTGTGTACTACTGGGTTAACAAATGATAGAGCTGGAACAAAATACACACACAATAAATGCTTGTTTTCCAATTGACTGGAATTGCTATTTGGATTCCTTACCCATTCAAGAAATTTATTGAAAAGATTTTGTAATATCTCATTCCTTGTTCCCCAGTTATCATGCCATTTCCCATATCTATCACTGATTCTTGGAATAATGCCTTTCTTCCCTCTTCCTATGAAATTGCTTTTCCCCCTTCTCAGCCCAGATCAATTGCTACTTCAACCATGATCTCCTTGATCCCCACAGGTAGATGTGATACCTTTCTCCTTGAATTTTTCAGGTAACTTTGAACCCTTTTTTGCAGTTCCTGAAATAATTTTATTCCTTATATAAGTCAGATCTGTGTATATATCTCACCTCCCTACTAAATTCTAAGCAAATTCAGGTCTGGCTTGTTTTTATTTTTCTTTATAGCTATAACCTTAGACCAATGCTTTTAATATAGTAGGTATCTAATCCATATTTATTGAATTAAGTTGAATTATCAAATAAAATGCAGTAAAAAAAACAACTTTCCTTTCAGAAGGAACAATCACATTTATAATTGTTTTTTATCTGTTTCTTTTTGATTATTTGCTTATTTATGGAGACTGTGTTTCCCTATCCCTTCTAGGCTAGACTTGCAGAAGTGGGTCATTCACAAGCCAGGTCCCTCTACTGATATAAATATAATCTTCACCTTCTCTGTTTCCAACCTGGGCTGGTTCACACATATTTAGGCAGCCTGGTTAGCCAGTGGATGTGGGTGCCACAGAGGCTCAGCATATTGGTGATACAGTTAGGACAACCAATCAACTTTAGCTTCACTGTAGCTCAAAACTTCAGAGCTTAACCAGTCTCCTTGGTAGCAGTTATTATAGGCATAAATTGTCACAATTCTATTTCCTTGTAATTTATTTTGAAATAAAATGGTACTTAGAATACTTAATATAAATACTATAATTTGGAATCAGTCTGTTAACAAGCATTTGATAAATGCTTAATATTTGTCAGGCCCTAGGGATACAAAGAAAAGCATGGTTAAGGTTTAGATTCTGTTTAATGAAGCTTTATCTTTTAGAAAGTGCAAACTACATATGCTATAAATTCCTATTTTTAAATGCATGAAACAGATTATTTCTAAACAAAATAACATGTTTTTATTATCTAAAGGTATTTTATATGCATTCTTCTCAAACAAAACAATAAACAGACAGTTGTATCAGAATGGTAAAGCAATAATAAATACTCATTGCTCTCCTTCAGGTACAATTGAGATCCCTTACCCACAACATTCCACTTCCTTTTTCACCTTTTTACAAGTTATCTTCTTAGACAAGATAGTACTCCCTCTTTGTATCTTCCTTTTAGAATGTCTATTTTCTTTTAAAATTTAGCTTAAACACCACCACCTAAGTGGTACATAGTTTGTTTCTATTTATAATGTATATGTACTATTTCTTCTGATAGAATATGTTTCCTGAGGGCAGGGACTGTTTTGTTTTTATCTTTTCACCCTTAGTAGCCAGCAAGATGTCTGCATTTAATAGATGCTTAGTAATTATTCATTGATTGACACGGTTGTCAATCATGGTTGGGGAGGCAGGGTTGCCTGTGATATTTTTCCTTGAGCTGTATCTAGAGGTGCACCTAGAGACTCATACCCCATTATTCTCTTCAGTGAAAATGATAGAGCTGGGTTAAAAAAAAAATCAGAAAAAAAGAATAAGCATTATTTTCATTGGTGTGAGGAAATCTGTGTAATGAAATTTCTTCTACCAACATAGACTGGCCACCCCTCCATAATGTGAAGCATTACCTTGGAGACATTGAGAGGTTAAATGACTAGACCAAGGTCACACAGACAGTTTGTGTCAGAGGCAAGACTTGAGTCTTTAAGTTTTTTCTGATCCTAGGGCTAACTCTTTATCTAGTACAACATTATTTCTCCCATCAAAAAATTACCCAGAATAAAAACTACCTGTGTCTATTGACTAGAATTAAAGATCTTCTTAATACAAACACGCCACTAATATCGCAGTATATCTTAATTTATCAGCAGATATCACAGGATAATATTTCCATTCCTACACAATTAGGAAGAAGGAGGCCAACTCCATGAAAAGGAAGGAAAGAACATCAAGCCAGAAGCCCAGAATTAAGGGAGAGCCTAAGCATAAAGCCCTCTTAGCAGCCAATTCCATCTGAAACTCATGAGTTGCTTTGCCGTTCTTCCACACAGGACTTACACCACACATATATATGCTCTGTTGTCTGGATCATTAGAAATGTACTGGTCAACCTATTTGTCCTAAACTTGGGGTGACTTTCATTCCCAGCTTCCTAGCACTGTATTTAAAAAGAGAGTATAAATTGGGAGGGCAATTGGGTGTCCTCCTTCAGTGCTAGAATTAGTGGGATAGATGAGGCATTTACTTCATTCTAAAAACACTACTTCTTTCCCATGGTCACCATTATCCCCATACCACATCACAGGTTTCTCTGCTCTCTTACAGGGATCTCTGGATCACTCCCTTCAGGTTCTCATCAACCTGGTGTGCCTTTCCATCTTGATGATAGAGGTTGCCCACCTCCCTTTCCTGGTACAACTATATCCATGGTGGAACTGTTCTTTATAGTGGTACTTCTCCATGCTAAATATAATTACTTTGTGAAAATGCCCTAGTTACTGATCTGCTTTCATTCATTCATTCATTCTTTCATTCCTCTCTCCATATACCTTAAATTGATTAAATAAACCCTGACTCAGAAAGGAATCAACTCCTTCCCCATCTCCAGCCAATAACTCTACATCAAGTAAATAGCCCTTACTCTGAGATTAAGTAATTCCTGTATAAGTCAACAACAGCCTTCACAAAATAGTGAAATAATCTATAAAATAGGAGGAACAATTCATTAATCAAGATCCCACCTCTGCTCATGAAGACAGGTTCAGATCCTCTCTCCTTAGGAAATTCTGGAATTCTTTGAGTTTCAGCTACACTTGCAGTAGCTGTACTCCAGTCCCTACCTCCCATGACAGAAATGACCATCTCTTGGAGTGTGAAGTTATTAGGGAGCAAAACATAATGTGTGGGAACAGCAAAATCTCTCTTCTCTTTTAAATATTAATTGTGGATTATTGTTTTACTTGACTAAGTATATCTGCTACCATAATTTTGTTTGGTTTTCTTTTTTCTCAATGTGAGGTGGAGTAGGAGTGAAGAGTAAATAGATCTGTTAATTAAAAAAAAATAAAGAGGTGGGGGGATTTTGTTTTGTTACAAGAGATCTATCATGAAGTAGGGTAATCTGTAAGTGTTTGCAATATAAAAAAAAAGCATCAGTAAAGGTTTTTTTTTTTTTTAATTCCAATTATAGATTAGGAAGAAAGGACTTGTATAGAGAAATGAAGGGTCTTCATGTTCTAGAGCTGAGCTTAGAAGAAGCAGCAGAGTTCCCTGTACACATGCTCTGTGTCCTGCTTTCCAACAGCCTTAATTCCTAGTCAAGGGTTTATTTCTTTAGTTACTCCTAAACATATGGCTGTATATCTACCTTAGCTCCTGAATGACCCTTCTATCAAGCTTTAAGGGGACTGATTGGTTCTATTTTTTAGCCAGGTATTTATGCCAACTATCCAATCTCAGAATGAAGTATTCACTTGTCTGGCAAATGAACATCAAGTCTCCAACTTCAAAATGTATTTTTTTCTGTGTACTGTGTATCTCTCTTTTAAAAAATACTTCATGAGAAAATAAATTGAAAAACAAGAAATAAGCACTAAGAATTTAGTTAGAAGCCAGAACATTTACAAATATTGCTCACCTTCTGACAACTTTATAATTTTATTGCAATTTCATTAAAATGTGTTGGAATATGATCAAGCACCCACATCTTACAAACAATGAATCACTAAAATACATTTTAACCATAATAACCTAACAGATCAATTCTTTACAAGTAGCAATAGTGTAGGGCCAAGAAGTGTTTGTAATTTTCATTCAAGATGTTTTATTAAGCATCCAATATTTGTAAGGCACTATCAAATGTTCTAGTGTTACTCTGACAATACTATTAATCTTCATTCTTATGTAAAGGGTATCCTTAATGTCTTAGTGCTGTTTTATTCTACTGAAGGTTAAAATTGCACTAAGATTTTTAGGACACCCTGTTTATGGGTTGTTTTTTCCTACCAATGTAAATTAAATTTTACCAACATTTCCTCACTGTAAGAAGTTTGTACCTTTTTCCTTCCATAAATCCTCCTTAGAAAATTCACTCAAGGGAGCCAAGATGGTGGAGTAAAAAGGTAATCGCTCTCACCTTCCCCTATCAACCTCTGAAAACCCAGAAAATATCACCCCAGGAAAAAAAAAAACCCTGGAACAGCTGAAGTAGAAGAAAGACAGGGAACAGCAGTGCAACAGCCCAGCAAACAGGTCTCCCAGTGCCTCAGCAAAAATAAGGGAAGCAGCACTAAAAAGGGCCCCAGGCAGATAAGCACCCTGCTGAAGAAAGCAACCTAGAGTCTTCCTAAAGTCCCAGCCTTGCTGATTCCAACCCAGCACCAGGTAAGCTGTCAGAACCCTACAGCCTCCAACTATCAACTGGGAAGAAATCCTGAAGCCTAGGTGGTAGAGCAGGCAAACACCAAAGCCTGGACCTCCCAGTGCCTCAGTGAGGATGGGGGAACCAGTGGAAACCAGCTCAGAAAACCAGCAGGTGCCTCGGCACTATACCTCAAAGGAATCTCTCAATGCATTACCAAAAACAAGGGAGGCAGCATTGCAAGGGGCCCCAGGCAGATAAACACCCTGCAGCACCCATCTAAAAGGAGCTGAAGAAAGATAAAGGAAAGGAAAAGCAGGCAACCTAGAATTGCCTGAAAGTTCCAGCCTTGCTGATTCCAGCCAACATGAGGTAAGCTGCCAGAACCCTACAGCCTCCAACTGCCAATTTAAGAGGCCCCAGCACCCAAAGCCAGTGACCAAGACCTAGGCTCCCAACACAAGAAGCTTGGGTCAGTGCCCTCTGTTCCCCAACAAGAGAACTCAATCTCTTTAAAGGCCAGGGAATAAAGAAACCATGAGTAAAAAGAAACACCATAGATTCATATTAAGAGAACAGTGAAGATCAAGAAAGAAGTTCTGAAGAGGACAACACTGTCAACAAACCCACATCTGCAATGTCAAAAGGGAATATGAACTGGTCTGAAGCCCAAAAAAGCCTTCTTAGAAGAGCTCAGGAAGGATTTTAAAAGTCTGATGAGAGAGGTAAAAGAGTCCTTAAAAAATACAATTGGCCAACTGGAAAAAACATACACTATAGAAAACAAATCCCTTAAAAATACAAATGGCCAATTAAAGAAGGAGGTACGAAAACTAACAGAAGAAAATAATCTGTTAAAAATTAGATTTGGACAAATGGAAACTAATGACTCTATGAGAGAGCAAGAACCAGTCAAACAGAAACAAAAAAATGAAAAAAATAGATGAAAATATAAAATACTTCATAGGTAAAACAACCGACCTGGAAAATCAATCCAGGAGAGACAATTTAAAAATCATTGGACTACCTGAAAACCATGATGAAAAAAAAATAGCCAGGACAGTATCTTTCAGGAAATCATAAAGGAAAACTGCCCAAAAGTACTAGAATCAGAGGGTAAGGTAACCATTGAAAGAATACACCGCTCACCACCTGAAATTCCAAAATTATCAGATCAAGGAGAAGTTGCTGCAAGCAGCCAGAAAGAAAGAATTTAAATATCATGGAACCACAGTCAGGATTACACAGGACCTTGCAGCTTCTACATTGAAAGACTGCAGGGTGTGGAACATGATATTCCATAAGGCAAAGGAGCTTGGATTGCAGCCAAGGATCAACTACCCTGCAAAAATGAGCATGACTTTTCAATGGATATTCAATGAAATAGGGGACTTCCAAACCTTCCTCATAAAAAGACCAGAGCTCAACAAAAAATTTGATCTTCAAGTACAAGATTTAAGAAAGACATAAAAAGGTAATTGGGACAGAAAGATACAAAATGTTGTTAAAAAGGGAGGACTGTTTACATCCCTACAAGGGAGGATGACACTTGCAACTCTTGAGAACTGTATTGTTATTACACCTTGTTAAAGAAGTATATATAAAGTGGTTTGATATTAGTTGACTTTGATGTAATGATAAAAAAAAAATCTAATCAAGTAGGTTAAATGGATCCAAGTAAGTGGATTAGTCTGATCTTAGAAAATGTACTGAGAAAGGAGGAGGCAGACAAGGGTCAATTATATTACAGGAAAAGACAGAAAATCCTATTTCAGCAGAGGGAAAGAAGGGAGGGGGTGTGAGCATTGTTTGAACCTTAATCTCATCAGATTTGGCTCAAGAGGGGAATAACATAGTCAGTTGGGTATAGAAATCTAACTTGCCCTATGGGCAGTGGGAAGGAAGGGGGGAGGGGAAAGGGAGGGGGAATAGAAGGGAGGGAAGAAGGAGTAAGGGCAAAGAGGAAGAAAAATGAAAGGGATAATAGAAGGGAGGGGAGACTGGAGGAGGCAGTGGTCAGGAGTGGAACACTGGTGAGGAGGGAAAAGGAGAAAGGAGAGAGAAAGATATGGACAGGGGGGGAAAAGGATGGAGAAAAAGACACAGATAATAATCATAACTGTGAAAGTTGAATCACTATCTTTTTTTTTCTCTTCTGTTGAGTTTTGTTTCCTCTTTCTGATGGTTCCTCCTATTGGTTTTAATTTTTACTTGCAACTTCACTAATGTGAAAATATGTTTATAGGAATGTAAATGTATAGCCTATATCAGATTGTGTACTATCTTGGGGAGGGTAGTGGGGAGGAAGGGGGAGAAAAATTTTTAACTCAAAAGAATATGGAAGTGATTGTTGATAGACCAAAATAAATTAATAAAAAAAAATTCAGTCAACATCCTGGAGGCATGCTTCTATAACTATTTGATATTTCTTGGTTATCAATGAAGCATATAGGCCAGCCTTCTATCCACAATCTCTTGATCTAGATTTATGACCACCGTCTTTCCTTTTTAGGTCATTCATGCCTCAGACAATATCTAAGTGTATGTAGCTTCTTGCATCCATCTAGTGATCTAGAGCCTATTTATATATACTGCCTGCTTCACCACTAGTTTTTGGGGTGACATGTAACTTTCATCCTTCAGAAAGTATGATGTTCCATGACTTACAATCAAGAAACATCACTAGAAGACTATTGGTCTTAAAAATTTGGTCTTCTTTGGCCAAAGCCACATTTAATCATTTAAATTTTTATATGATATGTCAGATGGAACTCACCACCTCTTTCCTTCACTTCACAGAATTTGAGGTTTCCCTTATTTCACAGGATCTGAGGTGTAAGGGGTTGCTCAGGAGACACCTGATTACAAAACACCAAGTGATTCACACCTTTAGTGGATTATCCAAGCTTATAAATGCCATGAAACTGGGCAAAGCTTATTCACAGCTGGTAAAAGAAGTGTTTACCCTGCGTTGCCCCTTCTAGAGGTATAAAGTTTCTCCATTCATGGAATTATAGGGCTATTAAGCATTGATTGATTAAAGGATCGATCTTACACCTTATGATCTTTGAAAACAACAACAACAACAACAACAAAACAAGTTTACCAGGTGCGAATTTAAGAATCTGAGATTCTCTGGTAGTAGAGAAGAGAGCCAGCTATGGAAGAAGAACATAGCTCTAGCCTTTCCTCTTGCACTTTTTCCATGATGTGATGATGGGGAAAAGAAAGGACATGTTTCTCCTTTCCCTTGCAGTTGGGCAACTTGCCCGATAGAATAGCAGAGAGTAGACCTATTTGGTTCAGTTATAGGGTTAAATTGAACTATACAGAGGAGTATCCAAGGGTGTGACACAGAGGATAATTTCTAGGAAAGATAGTGCTGCCAGGAGGAAGAGAATCAAGATACCACAAAATTAAAAAGGAGACAATAGGACTCTGAAGTATGGAGATGTGAGTTACCTTGGCCAATTTCTGTGCAATGTTCCTCTCTGCTGGTCTCTTCTCCATGTCTACTCTTTCCACTGGGCAAATGGGCACTAGGTTTTAGAGGAAATGGTTTGCTACTACTGTTTACGTCATATATTTCAGTAAATACCTTTGTTTTGAACTGATTGTGCCAACTAAAGGACAAGTGAGAGTAAATACACTGGTAGGGGGCAATATAGTATAAAGATTACCCTGAACTTGGGTCAGTCATACCCTGGGGAACCTTAGAATGAGAATTGGTGGCATAGCCTTAAGTAGGAAGAATATTTGGAAGAAATAAAATACCAGTTTAATTTATTTTTAGAAATCAGAAAAAAGAATTGTCTAGAGGTACCTACAGGAATCCAAAGACAATGAAGATAGATTGAATTCATAGTTCACACAGGACAGAAACTCTGGATGTAACACAAACAGAAATGTGATCACCGCACAGCACTCCCATATTAAAGAGGTGAAGAACACTTTAAATGGCTAATACAGTATGTACTGGGAAATACTAGTCAGAATTACACACTGCTAGAAATTAAATACATAAGATTAAAAAGGGGAGAAATGTGACATTCTGAAAAGGAAAGGAAAATTGCTTGTATCTAAGTATAATATCTTGGAAAGTTGAGCATGGTTCAACAGTATGTATGCTTCTGAGAGAAATAATGGTTTCTAACCATTCCTATCACAATGAACAGATCTAGACAGAGCTATGAAAAGGCAAATGCAACAGACAAAAACAAACTTGAAGATTCCAAAAGTGCTAAGCAATTGATCAACTGCTCAAGTTATGTTGACTTTAAAGGTCAATTAGGGAATAAAGAAAGATTAGTTAATGAACTGGGTTTGCAATATAATGAAAAAAACACAATAAAAATAAAATAGTAGAGGAAAGGGAAGAGAAGCTCACTAATCCTTGTGACTGTGGGATCACAGTGGAAGACGGTAAAAACACAGAGGTTGCAGGGGGAGAATGTCTTAGTTGTCACTTTTATCTATGCTTGATCAGGTGTTTATATATTAAGAAAAAAGATCATTACAACAAAAATAGAATTAAATAAGTAGGCCCGAATTAAGAAAGGGAAGCATAACAAAGAAACTTGAGGTGGTTTAAAAAAGAGAAATAAAGGAATGTCTCAAATAGAAATACTCCCATTATTAGAGGCTTTATTATCAGGTTTATTATTAATTTATAACTATTATTAAGTCCTCCCATTAGTAAGGAAAAGAAACAGAAACAAAAAGGACCAGTGATTTGGGTCTGGGAAAAGAAAGGAAGGAGAGAGGAATTGAGATTGCTCCTTGAAATGGGAGTTACTAGTATAGATCTCATTGTTTGTTTTTTCCTTTCTTTTTTTTTTCTCATAAAACAAGTTGTAGAGAGAAATATAACAAGATTTGAGCATGGAGAAAAACAAACAGCTATCATAATCATGAATAAGAATTAATTGAAGTTATCCCCAAAACCTTACTGAAAATGTAAAGATTCATATGAAGTTAAAAAGAAGGTTTTAAGTACAATTTCTTTTTGTCTTTGTTGAATCCCCCCAAACAGGTCCAACAATTATGATCATAGGCAAGACATCAATAAAAACAAATGTGGTTTTAGGAATAAATTAGAAAATGTATTATGTTTAAAGTCACCACCGATATTGAATGCTTATCTATATTAACTGTATGTATACATATAGGATACAATGAAATAAAGTATATAAAATACCTAGAAAACATTAAGCCTCATACAAATGGAAATTATTATAATTCAAGGTACAAACTCAAATGCAAAGCTAAAAGATACTGGAAAATATATATAGTAAGAGAGTTTTCACAGGTAACTTCAATACAGCTTTCTTAGGGTTAGCATTATCTAACAAAATGATAAACAAGGAAGAAAATAAAGATCCAAAAAGAATATTATAAAATTAAATATGATGTAACTTTAGAGTTTACTGAATATAAATCTTAAGGAACATGTCTATTTTTGCAATATCACATAGTATCTGAAAAAAAATTGAACCTGTGCTAAGTAATAAAAAATGCTGAAAGCCATAAATATTAAACATATTTATTAGGTCATTGTGTAATAAAATTGTAATCAATAAAGGTTATGTGGACTCAGAAACAATTATTGACAAAACAATGATATTCTAAGGAATGACTGGGAAAAAGAACAAGTCATAGAAACATTATGCAATTATATTAAAGAATAATATAGAAAAATAATGAGGATAAAATATGTTTGTAGGATAAAATGTCTATCTTTGCGCATTTTTAAAAAATAAAGGGAAATGGAAGATAAAACAACAACAAAAAACCCCACCAAGTTTTGCAAAACATAAAAATCAGGAATATAAACAAACCATTATCAGAAAGACAAAAAAAGTTGATTGAACCATAAATTATCTCCCATAGTAGAGGAGAAAGGAGAATTTTTGGTTCAGATGGATCCATTTAAAAACAAATAAGTATGTATGATATATCAACAATTTGCAAAATTAGAGAAAAAATGAACTTTATTATATTCCTTTCATGAAACAGAAGATGCTGGTAGCTAAGCAAAAAGAGAAAATGGAAAGAATACTCTACACTAGCACAACTAATGGATGTTGACTCAAAAAATATTAAGTAAAATAATAGCAAAGAGGAAACAGTAAATTAAAAAGTGTTTATTAAGTGTTGCATTTCTTTCAATCATTGCTCTAAGGGCTAGGGATACAAATGAAGGCAAATAAGACAAAATACCACTCTCTCTGTCCTTGAGACATGCATATTCTAATGACAGAGACAACATCTAACTAACTATGTACATGGAAGATATACACAGAATAGAAGGAAGTTAATTTTTAATATGAATTTATTAGTAGCCAGAGGGACTCCTACAGAAAGTAAGGTATGATCTGGGTCCTTGAAGGTATCTAGCAAAGTGAGGTGGTGGTTACAGGGCAAAACATTTCAGGCACTGGGGACATCAACAAATAAGCCATGAGGATGAGAGATGAGTATAATTTTTGAGGAATTACTAGTAGTCCAGTACTGTTGGATCATGGAGTGTACAGAAGGCAGTGAGGTTAAACAACAGATTGGGGAGCTTTAAATGACAGCCAGAGAATTTTGGCTACTTAGTGGAGGATAGATTGAAGAGAGAACTGAGGCAAGAAAACCAGTTAGACTTATATTAGAATAGTCCTGATGAGAGGCAAGGAGAACATGAAATAGGATTGTTGCTGTATGAACAGAAGGGGACATACGCAAGAGATGTTGTCAAGGTAGCAACAACAATATTTGAATAGTTGGCAGAAGATTGGATATGTGGAGTGAGGAGTCATGGATGATTAAGTGTGAGGATAATGGTGCCCTCCACATTAACAACGATGTGAAGAAATGAAGAGAGTTTGAGGAGAAAAATGACGAGTTTTCTTATGAATATATTGAGTTTGCGATGCCTTTGGGACACCTGGTTTGAAATGTACAAGAGGTAAGAGTGGAGTTCAGGAGAGAGGCTAAGGTGTTATATGAATATGTGGGAATCATCAGCCTGGAGAGGATAATTAAAGCCAAGGAAGCTGATGAGTTCACTTAATGAGGTACTCTCAAACAGGGGTTCATTACCTTTTTTGTGGCTTGGGCCTATTGGGCAGTCTGAAGAAGTCTATATACCCTTTCTGAGAATAATGTTTTTAAATGCATAAAACAAAATATGTAAGATTACAAAGAAAATCAATTGTATTGAAATACAATCATCAAAATTTTTTTTAAAAGTTCATAGGTAAAGAGCCTCTGATGTAGAGCAAAAAGTAGAAAGGGGACCAGGACAAAGGGTTGTGGAACACCTGTGCTTAGTTGGTATGCCTTGAAGAGCTAGCAAAGGAGAATGAGGAGCTATTGGATAGAAAAAAAGAGAATCAGATTAATTTCAGGAAAACCTAGAGAGGAGGCAGTATATAGAGGATAAGGTGATCCATAGTGGTAAATCCTGCAGAGAAATCAAATAAAGTAGAAGTGGGAAAAGGCCATTAGATATGGTAATTAAGAGAGAAAAATATAGGATAGTAGCTAGTGGGTATGGGAAGATTAAGTAAGTTTTTTTTTTAATAGGTAACACATGGGTATGTTTGAAGACAGAAAAGAAACAGCTAGTAAATAAGGACAGACTGAAGATAAGATAGAAAATGAGGATGATCATGGGGTCAGTTTCTGGAGACATCAAGAGGGGATGGATCAAAGGAAAATTTAGAGAAATGTGCCTTGGCATCAATTAATTTGGAAATGGTCACAACTACTATGATAAATTTATATTGGGAAAGCATTGATGATTCAACAGTAGGAAAGTTATATACAGCTACATGTCAATAAACTCAGAAAAAAATCTTAAAACAACATACATTTATGTTAAAAACACTAAAAGTCATAAGAATTAAGGGCCATTCCTTTATATCAGGGGTTCTTAAACCTATGTTCCACAGAACCACATGAACTTGAATTAGAAAAAGGTACATCTTTATTTTCAGTGACCTCTAACTGAAAAGTAATTATGAATTAGAAAAAAATAAACATAATTGTAAGATAAAGTTCACATGTTTCACTAGATGGTCAAAATCTTCCATGACACACACAAAAAATTAAAAGTTTCTGCTTTATGTGACCAAAATTATCTCCCCAAAACAAGACATAGCATTATTTATAACAAAGACTGTGATTAGCATTTTCCTAGGAAAACTTAGAGCAAAATGAAAGATGCCCCTTTATTTAATAATATAGTTGATATATCATCACAAATATTAATAGTATCCATGAGTCAAGAAACTCAAGAAAATAAATATACTCATACAGAAAACATCATTTTTTATGATATTATGACTTCTGACTTAAAAAACCTTAATCAATGAAAAATATAAATACAATTAACCAATTTGGTAAAGTAGAAAAGTATCCAAATGGATATATTAACCTTTCTATATATGGCTAATCAAATCCAGGAAAAGTATATAGAAAGAAAATGGCCTTTAAAAAACCCATAATATTTATAAAATATATGAGTCAACCTATAAAACACACACATACACAACTTAAATAAGTACGACACAAAACACTCTAGATAAATAAAGAGAAATAATATGTGAATTACTCATGATTCATTTAGACATTGTCAACAGAATAAAAAATGAAATTATAAAAATTAGTCTAAGGTTTTCTTCTCTTCCCAATTTAAAAAAAAAACAAGAAGTGACTGTAGAACAAGAGAACATGATGACAAAATTCATTTAGAAGTAAAGATAAATAATTTTAAGAATTACTTTTTAGAGTGCGCACAAATAAAGCATATCAGTTACATATAAAATTATACTAAACTAACAATGAGAAATATTTGGTAATTTCTTTTAAAAATAAGAAATAATATATCACAGGAATAGTTAATGAAATTGTATAAGCTAAGAAACACAAAAACAGTACTCATTAATCTCAATGATACAAACTACTGAGGGGAAAATTGCCTGTTCAACAAGAATTGATAAGAAAAATAGTAATCCATTTGGCCAAAAATAAGTTTATACCAGTATCTCATACCACACATTACAGGCACCAAATTGGTATATAATGAAATCAGGGAAAAACATCATTTTGAAAAATCAGAAAATGAAAGTACTTTTATTCACATTGTTAATTTATTTATTTATTTTGTTTTAGTTGGATGAACAACCAATTAATCTTCTCCTTTCTTTTATTAAGAAGCAAACAAACAAACAATCAAAAATTAAATACTGGTCAGTGTTCTTAAACTTTGATATGTTGTGGCATTCTTTAATACAATTATGTAATGTAATGTTTAGGGGTGTATGGGCTTTTATGGAAGGACTAGCTCCTCTGGTGTGAGGACTTATCTAGTCTTTTTAAGGACTGCTTATTCTCCTTTGGTATCTGACAAGTCACCCAGTTCTCATCTGTGGCTCCAAGAAGCTGAAGCCTTCACAGTGACCACACCTTAGTAAAACTTTCTTGGCAGATGGGGTAAACCTGAAGTCATATCCTGGTCCATTCCATCTTCAAAACTCCTTTACTTAAGATCAGTGGTGAATTAGGGAGATGTCTACCCCAAGCATGTAAAGCTGTCCCCTGGTGGAATGGGAAAAGGAGAACAATTCTTTCCAATGACCATGAAAGAGGCTGAAGCGGGTGATATGGAGCTCTTGGAGTGTGGTCAGACATCAAAGAACCAGGATCATCCATTCCATCCTAAGTCATTGCCAATCTTCCCAATCTTCTTGTCTTGCCTCTGGACTTCAATGACTCTGGAAGAGAGAGTGAGGCTGATTATTTTATGCAACTCTGCCTCACTTAAATCCAATTCACAGGCCAATCAAGATATCATCACATGATGCCATTGGTACTCTTCAAAAATGAAAGACAAACAACAACATGTAATGTTTATGATTTGTAACATAATGTTTTATTCGTTTCTCCCACTCTGATGTAAAGAATTTCACCAATTAGCAGGCCCATAGAAGGAGAGAGACTGTTCATCATATCCACTGATATCCAGCTAATGTCAAGAAACTGACATAGATGGACCTTCTATGAAATATTTATGAGAAGACATGGACAAGATTTGTCCAGGACTCCAAGAATGGACAAGTTGAAATCTTTACCAGTTGTACACATATATTTTATTTGTACTTTTTTGAACATATTTTTTATTTGCGCTTTATTGAACATATTTGTACATTAAAATATTTCTTTCCTTAATATAAATGAATTCTGTGGTACAAAATATAGAGAGAGGATCATATGGGTCAAAATGGATGAAGAATTTAATAAATTTTCTTGTATGACTTCAAATTGTTTACCAGAACAGCAAAAGCAATTTGCCAGCAGGAAATTATCACCTCAACCTTCCCACTATCCACTAACAATGACTTTTTTATCTTTTAAGTTCTTATTAGCTTCCTAGATATGAAATAATACAAGGTTGTTTCAATTTGCATATTTCTGCTCATTAATGATCTTGAAATATTTCAGATGGTCAGTGATGGTTTATAATTCTTTTTAAAACTAGTATCTTTAACTACTTATATATTAGGAAATAATTTAGAAATGTAGATTTGCAAAAATTCCCTCCAGATTTTTGAAGGTAATGTTTTATCAAACATTTTTCCTCTTAATTCTTATCTCTTCTGAATATAGTTTCAATGATTTTTTTTCATGTGCGCATGTATTTTATGTTCTAGTCTTTGCCATATCTGGCCATTGACTTTCCCCTTACCTATAATTGGGAAAGCTCCATCCTTCCAATTCTCCTTCGTCCTTGTTAAGTTATATCTATTCTAGATTAGGTGTTCACTTATAATTTATTGGGCAAACATCTAAAAATAAAAACTCTCTTCTTAAGTAGTTTACATTCTATTGGAATCAATAGCATTTATGCAATAAGTCAATAAAAATATATTCAGGGAAATGTCATGGCACCACTTTTGCATTAGGAATATCAATTTTCCAACTGTGGGTAAGATGCTTTGGATAATGAAGAGATGTGAAGTAGGGAAAATATTTAAAAGGTTATTATCATCCATGCCAGAGGTGATGAGAACCTGAAACAGAGAAAACCGATGTTTAACTTTGACATTATCTCTCCAGAAGCTCTAGTTTAAATTAGGGGAAGCTATGGCCATCTGGCAAGTCTTCATAGATGCCCAGAAGGCTGATTTGTGGCTCCTTGCAACTGTATCCTGCTCTACCTCCCGCTCTCTTTTCAAGAAAACTTTAAGAAGCCAGTCATGAAAGGAAACAAAGGCAACCTGAAGGGGCAAAGATTCCTGATTCAGTGTATCTTGTTTGGATAATCCAGATGCACCTAGGATCAAGACTGAAGGAATTAGACACTGAAAGCCAGGAGTACTGGTGGCTCCTGATGAAAAAAGAATTTTGGGAATTACAAGTTTCACAAGACTAAGAAGCTATTATTTAGAAATAGAGTAAGAAGCAGCATCCCCAAGACAGAAATGGGTGGCTGCATCTCTGGGGGTGGGGAATGCTCTGGAGATAAAAGAGATGGTTGCAGCAAGGATCTCTTCCCAAATATGGGCATCTCACCAGAAAAGGGGTTAGGAGAGGAAGTGTGTCATGATTCTTCCAAGAACTTTGTTTTTCTGGGAAAAAAGTAAGAAGTAGGAGATATAGCTTCTTTGCTAATTTTTTCCAGTGCCATAATTTTCAGAACCCAACTCTAACTTACTGTCCTAGGCTTCTGGCTCCCCCTTATTCTTCTGATATAAGACTGGATGGTACAAGGCCCAGCTACTTCTGCCTCTCCTTGAACCTAGCAGGACCAATGTCCAGGAAAGATTAAAGAACTCCCAGAAGCTGTTTTGGGAGCAGAATGTCAAAAATAAAATAAAATTATAGAGTGCTTCATTTGTTTCATTATGGAGTGAAAATTTGTTTTTTTAATTTCCTAATATAATAATGGCAATAATTAATCATATGTGCATCAATGGATAATTGGTATATCATTGAATTTTTTCATTCTATCTTCTTCATGTTCATTTCCTTTGGATGCCTGCTGATTCTTGTTTTGTTTTTGGATTTCCTAGCTTCTCTCTAAGCCATGGACTTACCTCCCAAATTTTTCATTAAGAGCTCAAACTTCTCTCCTTATCATCTCCTTGAATCAATTTACTAATTTTTCAAACCACTTCTGGAGGTGATGTAATTATTATTCATTTTGTCCTATTCCAAGTGACTAGTTTCGTGTGAATAGAAGCACATTGGTTAGGGGAGGGTTGGGAAGGGGAGAGAGACCTAATCTACAGAGAAGCTGAAGTATTAGCTGCCTAGGATTTTGAGTGAGTTCAGTTGTAACAGCCTGGTTGGAATCTTTTTCTGGAATATACAGTGTGTGAAGGCAGATTGAAGTGACTGAGTCAGCTTAGAGTGAATAGATATTCATATTGATTATGTGAGAAGTATAAAATGCTACATAGTACATGGAGACAAACCAAATATGAGTCAGATATGTTATGAGGGTTTCTGGGAAACCCCTGATAAATTTGACAAATCCATCAAGTAACTTAATTAGATTTTAGGGTCTGGACTTATGTTAAGTTATATAATCTATAAGTACAAGTGGCTCATGACTTTTGCTGAGAAGATACAAGAAATTGATCTGATTGATTCTCAATCAACTGCCTTCAACTACCTATAAGATAATTGGTAACTGAGAGCCATAAGGCACAGGCTTTTAGTGTATACAAAGAATTGTGAAATACCTGAATTTTATTTTGGAGGACTTGCATTAGAGAAACTGGGCCTTTACAGTCAGGCCCCTAGGGTTGAACTTAGTCAATGTGAGGCCAGACTTATCGGGAAACCCTTAGCTATAAGTGACATATATAATTTTATACAGCATTCAAAATTTTCAAGTAGGTATTTACTTTTAATATTAAAGAAAACTTTTTATTTTTATTTTTATGAAGGCTATATTTCATCATTTTTGTCACTAAAGATAAATTCATATATCTTTATTTGTTGATATGATTCATTCTATTGATCATTTTTCAAGTATTAAACTATCCTTGTATACTAGGTATAAATCAGACTTGGTCATAATGTATAATTTTAAAATGTATGGATATATTCTTCTTGAAAGTATGCTATCTAATATTTTAAATTTAAACTGGCATGTACATTTAATATATATTTACATAACATATTTATAATATATTTATATATTTAATATAATTTAATAAAAATTTAAATTAAAACTGGTATATACTTTTCTGTCATTTCTTCATCTTTGTCCAATCTAGGAGCCACTAAAATATTTGCCTCAGAAGAATATGGATGGATTGTAATTTTCATCTATTTTTTGAAACCATCTACTGTACACAGAGCAAAATCTAAATATTCTTCAGAAGTTTAATAGAATTCATCTATTAATCCATGTGAGGCCAGTGTCTCCTTTAGAACAACTATTTTGCAATATGTATGATTTCTCATTTTGGAGTTTTTGCAACTGGCCTATTTTATTGATGTGGTTTTTGTTTTATATATTTAGATATTTTATGATGCTGTGGAGAGCCATTCATTTCTTTTATATTTTAAATTTATCAAATACATCAATATTATAATATTCTCTGCTATTTTTCTTAATTTCTTCTGCCCTCATTTTTATTTCTCTTGTCCTTATTTAGATTTCTAGTGATTTGGCTTTGATCTTTTCTTTCATCCTACATGCTAGTTGTTCATCATTTTTGTAACTCTTCAAAAGATAGCTTTATGATTTATCATTTCATTTGTTTTCTTATTTCAAGTTTTATTGGTGTATACTCTGATCTGTTTATTTTCATTTTTTTGTATTTATTTTTGAGGGTTTTTTTTAATGGTAGTCTCAGTTATGTCTGTCTATTATTAAAGTAGGTATCAATTGTGTGATGGAGGGAACTTTTCCCTCCTCACTTCAGAGAAGTAGATATTTGCTAACTTTTCCATCAGTTTAACTTATGGTGACAGAAATTCTTTAAATTTGCTGCTAAGCCAGAGCTGAGCATTCATGAAAAATGTTAAGCGTACTCCCTCTTCCTTGGTGGGGAATGAGACAATAACTATTTTGGACTTCTTAGTAAAAGCAAAGATAGTGTCAGTGGAGGGCCTCAGCTATTTTATCTTTGCCATCCAGGTGCCATGTGGCTATTAACACATGACACTGCTGTTTCTTTTACTTCTCTGTAGTTATTCTTTCCTGATCTTAAGTAAAGGAGTTTTGAAGATGGAATGGACCAGGATATGACTTCAGTAAGCTCCCAAAAGTATGTGGCTCCATCAAATGTCTCCTCTGAAGCCAGAGCCTGGAGCAACTATGCCCAAGTCTAATAAAAAAGCAAGCCTAAAGACCAAACACAGTAGCCCATCCCCAGTTGTAAAGTAGCCCCCAGTCAAGATGCTGTGCCTTGCAGGCAAGAGAAAGATTCATCCACCAGGTTTGCCATACCCAGAGGTGAAATTAGTGGGAACTCTAAAGAAAATGATTAATCAGGTTAGGAATTATCACCACCATCACCTCTTTTCCTCTACCCTCTAGTTAGTGGAGTGAGAATGCTTTGTAGCAATGACTTTAAGTTTCAGCCGTCTCTCCCCAGGGACAAAGTGAAAGTGCAGAGGGTAGAGTGCTTCCCCCTTTCAGGAGAAATATTGTGTACCTTGCTACTAATTATATTATCTTCTCAGTAAATATTCATGTGAAAAAAGCTGAAAGTAAAAGGGAACAAGCACTAAGTACTTCAACATGTCTCTGAGTGTTGCCTTAACTATATCCCATAGATTTTTAACTGTGATACTTATATTGCTCATTATATTTCACGCAATCTTTTTTGTTTTTATCATCTTACCCACTGAATTATTATTTAATAAATAACATTTTACTTTCTGTATGAATCCATACTATCCCTTTTATTCACTATATCACTATTTAAACATTAGCTTTTCTGTATCACATCTATAGACATAGAAGAGAAAGTCATTGCTTTTCTGCTTCTTCATGAAACTTGTGAGACATGGGTCAGTTTTTTTGTCCAAGTTCCTTATAGACTGGAGAGTATTTATATCCTATAATTGTTAAATTGAAATTTTTCTGTGTATTTATTACATGTAGCTCCATTCTAATTTTACTTCGTATCATTCTGCTATTACTCTGATTTGCATTCCTTTACTTTGTCACTTTGCCGCATGGCCACCCCTCATACAAATGGATTGATCTCTAATGGCATTGTTATTAGTATGCATTTTATTATAATTTACCATTATTATTGTTAATTAAAATCTATTATTTCTCATATTTTTAATGTTGCAGTATTTTCTTGGGTTTAAAATACTATTTGTATTCTTTTAAGCATATCTGTTTGTTGTTTGAGAAGCATATAAGGAGCTTTCTACCTTAAAATCTTTCGCTCCGTCATCTTGGCCATCTTATCTACAAAGCTAATCAACCAAATATTATCTGAAAGCCAAATCAATAAAATGTCAGCATTTATAAAGAAAAAAATTTGTATTTGTATGTCTACATTGCCTTTTGAGAAACTGAAGCCCATAGGAGAAATATAGTAAATAGAACACTGAAAATTATGATGACATTCATGGTTAAATTTTAATAGACCATGTCCATTTTTAGATTCTAGCAAAAGCCAACTGTTTAGTCTATTTTTTATTTGAATAATCGAGGGCATACATTTCTCAAAGATCCTTTCCCATTTAAATATGTCCAAAATTTCCCTGTTATGCTTTGTAATAAATACCCTAAATGATGTGAAAGTCTGACTGATAGTTTCTTTAAATATTTATTTATAGCATGAAAATGAGTTGTATATAAAGCAAAGTATATATAGTCATTTATTCTAATTCCTGTGTGTGCCATATAACAAACCATGTATGCTAATATGTACTCCAGATGATTTTTTAAAAAGTATTCATTATTGAATTAAAATAATTGAAAAATAGTTTGCTCAGGAAATCAATCATAGGTGGATGATACACTCTATTACAGTGATATTCCTTTGTGATATTTACTTGATGCCAAAGAAATAACATTTGTGTAGCTTCATATGGTTGAAATTTTTAATTACTTAAAAATCAGAAACTGAAAAGATAAAACTTACAAAGTTTTGATACATACTAACAGCTTCTATCCCACAAAAATGACAAAATTTGGTGATATCATCAAATGCATGACATTATTTGAATGGTAGACATTTCATCGCCTGAATAATACCTTCCTGGAGAAAAGAACAATAAGGGGCTGGAAATGGTGAACATCAATTAATATCACAAAATTGATTACAGATGGGAAATTAATCTTTTTGAATGTAAATCTTGCAGAATCAGTTGTCTGTCCACAGCAAAATTGCTGACTTGTTAGAGTAAACATTAAAGATAATATGACAGAACTAATAAAAATGACATGCTATTGAATCGACTCCAGTTTGACTTATACAAAATATTATTGCTGCTGAAGAATGTGATATGAATAGACTAAAGCCATCAATACCATCCATGATTATTTCATAAAGAGATTTAGCTAATGCGAGTCAATTGCCATGACAAAGAGATCACAAAAACTTTAAAAGGCTCTAAGTCATAAACTGACTTTCTTGCCAACTAGAGACTTATGTATATTTAGAGAAACACTGATTTAGCATATAATTAATCCATGTAATTTTATTAAGTAAAAAAGACAATTTTAATTTTGTAAATTTTTAAAAAGATATTGCATGTATAAAGTCAATAAGAAGAAGGAGAAGATGGAAAACAGATGGGAAAATATTTGCAAATTTCAAAAAATTTTCATCTAGTATTCAAGGAAATTGAAATTTTATATAACACCAAGAGTTATTGCCCAATATAGAAATAGTTAAAAGCTATGAACAAACCATTTTCCAAAGATATGCAGATGAAACAACAACTGAAAATAAGTTCTGGGTTCCTAGTACTTTGAGAAATGTAAACTGAAACAACTTTGAGATTTCATCAAATTCAACATACAAGATAAATAGGCAAATATGAATAGGCAAAGATGTAAATAAAATAAGAATAGTTAATTCAATGTTAGAATATTTATGTAAAGATACTTCAGAGTTCCACTATTGGCAAAAGTCTAAAGCAGTTCAACTAATCTGTTTCTCAATTTGAATCATTAAAAAAAATGACTAAACTATTTTCTTTGATCCAGCAACACTCCTACTAATACTAAACCAAAGAGAGAAATTTGGGTTTAGCATATATAAAAATATTTATTACATCATGATTTGTGGTAGCTAAGAATTAGAAACAAAGTGGGTTTCCATCATTTTGGGAATTGCTGCAAAATATGGTATATTAATTTAAAAACTAATGTTACATAGTCAGAAGATATGAAAAAATATATCTAATTAACATCTTGAAAATGAGGTAATGATTACAAAAATCCTGCTTGGCTTTGTCAAGAACAAGTTGCCCAAGAAAACTCTTTTTACTTTTTTTTTTGACATGGTAACAAAACTGTTGTAGGATCTGAGTGTACCATAAATATAACTCACCTAAATTTTAGCAAAACATTTGATAGCTAATGTTTTTATTGTACTTTCCACTTTTCCAAGCATTTTACATATATTATCACATCTGATCCTCACAACAATCCTGGGGGGTAAGTGCTATTATTATTTTGATAAAGTAACCCCTGTTAATGCCTGGAAAACAATAGAGAGAAGCATTTACACAATAACATAAATTATTTGAATCCAGAATGGATTGACTGGTTCAGGATCAGTTTAAAAGATGCTCTCACAGTAGAGTTCATCAAAGATCTTTGCTTGGTTTTGTTTCAGTTCAGGGAACTGGTGAAACTGGAGAGGTGTGAATTCTACTTGACACATGCACATATACATTCACACATTCACAATATAACTGTTGTGCACCAAAATCCTGTGGAGAAGACTTGGGATGGTTTGAGTTAACTTTGCTGTAGCTATATAACAATATAAATAGACTATTTAAATAGTTCTAGGACTCTGGTGGGGAAGTTCCTGAGACTCCAAGAATCTCCTTGCTGATTTCAATTAATTATACTGTTATATAGAATATCTTTTTCTATATACCAGTTGGAGGTTTTATGTGCTTTTACTTTCCCATCCTGTTTTCTCTACTTTTTCCTTTTCGTTGGTGCTATTCATTAAATGGATTATTTATCTGAACTCACAGGCTGTCAGTGATCCATTGTACCAGGCTTCAAACCATGCTTGAGACATCTTGTGCTTACCGCATAAAAATCAGAAAATAATTTTTATAGTATATATATACATATATATATATATATAATATATATACATATATATATATATATATACAGTATTTATATAGCATATAATTTATATAGTACTGTGATGTTTACAAATGGCTTTTATCAAAACAACTTTGAATGTCAGGCAATAAAAGAATTATGATTCTTAATTTATAGTTAAAGAACTGAGGATGAGATAAGTAACATGAACTATCCAGAGTAATTCAACTAGTAACTGTCAGAGCTGAGATATATACCCACATTTTTCTTCTGTACAAGTACCAAGTACCACTACCCCATACTATGATCACTAGAGGAATGTAATATTGTGGAAATTAAAGCACATAAAACAAATGGTATGATAAAGGAACAGTACATTCTTCAGGATACATCTGTAGTGTTGTAATTAGTTCTGTGTACCACATGTTAAAAGTGACATTGTAAAACTGATACTATAGAATCATAGGATATCAGTAACTTAAGAAACATACATCAGCAATTAGCTTGCTCATTCTGTATCATAACAGGAATCTGCTCTGCAAGTGTAGCAAATGGTCATCCATCTTCCACCTGAAAACTTTCTATGATGAAGAACACATTATCTCCTGAGTCAGTAGTTTTTTATTTGATCTTCTTGAAGAGGAATAATGATATCATGAGAGTGATATCTTGACTTGCTTATGAATTGGATTTAAATGAGGCAGAGCTACAAAGTCTTTAGCCTTACCCTTTCATCCAGAGTCATCAGAGTCCAGTTAGTAGACAAAAGTTAAAACAATTGGAGATGGCCCATGATGTAGTGGGTGACCTTGGTCATTCTAAATTAAGGTCTTTCCCAAGTCTCAGTTTGTCTGAGAAAATGCCCATTCGATGACTAAGGGCCAGACAAAAATTCTCCTTAGATACTATCAGAAAAATATCAGTCTGGGAGGGGGAAGTATCTCAAAGATTCTGGCTAGAACAGAAAACAATCCATATTTGCACTCATTGTAAGTCATCAAAATCTAAACAAGGAGTCACAAATTCTGGGGGCTATTATTGGTCCTTCAATGAATTGGTCCTTCAATGAAAGCTAGAGTGATTTGGGCTTAAAGACATAGTTAAACTGCAAAGGAGAAAAAGCAAATTGCCCCAGCTTTGGGGAAAAATAATAAAATAAATAAATTACACGCGCACACACACATATGCATATAACTCTATCTATATCCATATATAGGTGTATATACATATATACACATATATGCATATACATATACATATGTATGTGTATATACATATATACACATATATGCATATACATATACATATGTATGTGTGTTTGTATATATATGTATATATGTGTGTGTGTGTATAAATCTAGCTCCCAAATTCCAAAACATCTTACAAAATTTGTGACCAAAAATTATATTCCTATGGATAAAGCACCCACATGGAAGGATATATTGTCCCAAGTGGAAAGAGGGAATGCAAGTGGTGAGGGAAAAAAGAGAAGAAGAAGAAGAAGAAGAAGAAGAAGAAGAAGAAGAAGAAAAAGAAGAAGAAGAAGAAGAAGAAGAAGAAGAAGAGGAAGAAGAAGAAGAGATAGAAGAGGAAGAAGAAGAGGAAGAAGAGGAAGAGGAAGAAGAAGAAGAAGAAGAAGAGGAAGGGAAAGGAGGAGAAGGGGAAGGAGGAGAAGGAGAAGAAGGAGAAGAAGAGAAGAAATAGCAGCATTCACCAAATTCTTCTGAAAGTTTGCAGGGTTGGTACTACTTTGCAGGTTCTGAAGCTACCTCTCAGAGACAGTGCTTCTCCTCCTGTAGGTCCTAAGCACAAATGCAATATTCCTCATTGACAGTCATCCAATAATCTCAATTTGTTATTCTTAAGTCATTCTTCAGTCTTTTTAAAAGTTTTTTTATTTTAAACAAATACAGAAAATTAAATACACAATAAGAAAAGAAAAAGAAACATTGTAAACTTAAATATCGAAACTTAAATACATCATAAGCAAAGAAGAAAAAAATATTGCCATGTGCACCGCATGAAAGAGGATTCAAAATATACAGAAATAAATTATCATTTCAAGAAAGCCTACATAATATGTACTATGATCTTTCTTTTCCTTCCTTGTAAGTTTTCTTTTGTTCTTTGCTGTGCACCTTTTATTTTGTTCTCTTTTGCCTCTTCCCCTGCAAAGAAGGCTACAATTAAGCTCAGATTATATATAAACAGATACACATGCATACACACATATATACATATACATATATACATACATATCACATAAGTACATACATAATACACTTACATATATACATTTAGATACCTATAATCATGCCCATATGTAGACATATACATTCATGTGCATCTGTGTAAAACTGTACTAATACTTACATGTCTTCTGTTTCTCTGAGAGTAAATAACTTCTTCCTTCATAAGTCTGAGTCTTTCCATATTTTCCCAAATCCAACAATTTGTCATTTGCTACACCACAGCAATATTCCAGCCTTATACTGTGTAGTTATTTTAAATAGTCCATAACAACATTGATGAATATGGCTTATATATATTGTAGTTACAGTATTTTTCTCTTTTGATTGAATCTATTTTAGTCTTAACTTTGTCTGAGATCATGACTACCACCTCTGCTCCTTTTTTTCTAACAGATTCTACTCCTGCTCTTTACTTTGTTTGTGCATATCTCTTATTTCCTATCTGTCCTGACTCCTCTACTTTACTTCTACCTGCTAGCTGCCTTGCCCTCCTATCACTTAAACTACCCCCTCCAAGAATCACTCCATTGTACACCCATTCCCATTAATCTAAATACCCTTCTATAGCACCCCTTAATTTATTCCCTTATTGTCTCTGCTAAAAATCTCTCCCTTATCCTCTCCCCCCTCCCTATCCTCTTAGTCTTTTATTTCTTTCTGAATTTAGAAAACTTTTATAGCTTTCTAGTTACATATGTATTATTCCCAATAAAACTAATTCCTGATGAAAGTAGGGTTCTGGAACTACCAGCCCTCCTCATCTGTATAATACCTCTGTGTCAATTCTTCCTCTCATACCTCATTTGTATAAAATAGTTACTCTTTTTGCTTGTTCCTAAACAGTTTTACTTTTTAAAATTATATCATACTCATGTCTACCCCAATCTTTCTTATAAACCACCCACTTACTAATAACAATCTTGGACATACATTTTATGTTTCCTCATATAAAAGATAAACAGTCTATCTTTATTGATTCCCTTGTAATTAGTCTTTGATACATACCTTATACTTCTCTTCACTCTTGTGTGTCAAATCTCTGTTAAATTCAAGTGTTTTTTTAAACAAAATCCTGAAACTCTCACAATTCATTAAATATCATTTTTTTTTCATTCAGGATTATGCTTACCTTTGCTGGGTATGATATTTTCAGCTGCAACCCCAGTTCTTTTGCTCTTCTATATTTAGTGTTCCAAGATCTGTGGTCTTGTAGTATTGCCATTGCTAGGTCTTGTGTGATTCTAATTGCAGCATCACCATATTTAAATTCTTTTTTTTCCCTTGTTGTTCATAATATTTTATCCTTGAGCTGGAGGTTTCAGAATTTGACCATGATAACCCTGTAGGTTTTCCACATAGCATCTCTTTCAAGTGGTATTTGGCGGATTTTATTCTATTTTTACTTTCCCTTCTTGTTCTAATGCTTCAGGACAACCTTCTTTAATTATTTCTTGTATTATTGCATCAAGATTCTTTTTTTGATCATAGCTTTCAGGAAGTCAAATTATTCTTATGTTTTCCTTTCTTGATCTATTCTCCAGGTCAATTGTTTTTCTTATGAGATGTTTCACATTCTCATTCTATATATTTTGTTTTGTTAATTCTTGGTCTCATGACTTTGCCGGCTTCCCCTTGCCCAATTCTAATTTTCAAGGAGTCATTTTCTTCCTTGAGATTCTGGATCTCCTTTTCTAATTGATTGACTTTATTTTCAAAATCTTCTTGTTCTTCTTGGATGTTTCTTATTTTTTAAAATTTTTTCTTCAATCTCTCTTATTTGATTTTTAACGTCTTTTTAAATTTCTTCTGTGAATTCCTTTGGGGCAGGTGAAAATTTGATGTTACTCTTTGGGCAGGAGAAGCTTTCTTTGTTTCAGTATCCTCTTCTGAAGATGAACCCCAGTCTTCTCTATTACCATAGTAACTTTCTATGGATTTTTTCCTTCTTTGCCTGTTCTTCTTCTTCTTCTTTTTTTTAATTTGTAGCAGCTTTTTTTTTTTGTAATCACCTCTAACCTTGGGCTATGGGGAATAGTACCTCTGGTCTCACGTCCTCCTTCAGTTCTCCCCAAAATCAAAACCAAAAGCCCCACCACTCCTGTAAGTGTCCACAGCCAATGGTTCCCCTGCCCTACTGCTTCTGCACTTACCAGGCATGTGTTCCTTGTTGCCCGGGCCCCATCTCTGTAGCACAGAAGGGTCTGGCATTCCTTATTAGCTGAGATTCCCTCAATCTTGCATGGCTCAGACATTCAACTCTGCTCACTGACCAGGAGGTGAAAGCTCCTGTGATTGGGGCAGAGGCCACTTCCTAACCCAGCTACCCCCAGGGCTCACCACTTGCTGCTTCAGAGAAACTAGCTTGTAAGTGCTTACTAGTCATTGGGACCAAACCTTCTCCTGGAATTTTTCTTTGACTCTTCACCAATTGTCCCAGGAGGACCACTGTTCTGCCCCAACTCTTGTTTATTTTGTAACATCTCTGTGTTCACCCTGAGGCACTATTTTATCTCCTTTGGGGGAAATCTGGAGAGATTGGAATTTTCTGACCTTAACATCTTCCCAGAATCCTCTCCTATTCTTCAGTCTCCTCTGACTCTCCATGACCCTATTTTCAGTTTACTGAAGTGGTTTGCTATTTCCTTTTCTAGTTCAATGTACACATAATGAACTGAGGCAAACAGGGTTCAGTCACTTGCCCAGAGTCACACAGCTAATAAGTTTTTGAGGCCATCTTTGAACTCATAAAGATGATTCTTTCTGTCTCTGGGCTCAGTGCTTTATCCACTGCATTACTTAGCTGCCCAATAGTCCCAATTAGTTTTTACCTAAGATATTTTCTCAGATAACATGGTAAGGACAGTTAATAGAAAATGTTCTCCTAAAAATCTGGTTCACTCTTCCCACAAATACACACAATATCCATGAGAGGAGTAAGCCTAAACTTAGACCATAATAATAGTGAGGCCCACATGTAAAAAATTGGTGTGACGAAGGTTGAACTCACAACACCTGCTTTGGAAATCTCTGCACAGAGATCTCATGAAGAATCCTTTATTGCTTTAGCTCATCCTTTGTTCTTGAAAGGGACCGATGTCATCATGAGAATGATGCCTTGACTAATTCCTGAATTGGATTGAAGTTAGGCAGAGATGCACAAAGCCAT
This sequence comes from Phascolarctos cinereus, assembly GCF_003287225.1. NCBI lineage: Eukaryota > Metazoa > Chordata > Mammalia > Diprotodontia > Phascolarctidae > Phascolarctos > Phascolarctos cinereus. The sequence goes on from NW_027556180.1 coordinate 114,044,504, forward strand.
CAGCCTCACTCTTTCCCCAAGAGTCCTCTTGAAGTAGTTTAATCAACTTTTAGATAGTCTAGTAAATTTTTTTTTGTTTTCTTATGTGGAGTTTAAATTCACCTTTCTGCAGCTTCCACACATCATTCCCAGTTCTGACATGTGTAACCAACGCAAATAATAATTGTCCTTCTACATAACTTCAAATATTTGAAAATAGAAATTTGCAACTCCCTTAAACCTCCTGTTCTTGAACTGAATGTTTATAATTACTTTCACAAATATTATGATTTCCATTCCTATCAAAGGTGTTATCTTCAGATAGGATTCTATATTCCAACTTTTTTTTCTAAGATGTTGTATCCAGATTTCACTCCCTGGCCACCATTTACCTCTATATGTTATCTCCTGTTAATAACATGTAAGATCCTTAAGTGTATTAAATGCCTATACTTTTGGATTTGTATCCCAAACATTTTGCTTAGTTTTTATTGCATAGTGAGCATTTAAATTATTCATTCATTCATTACATCACTGTTTCTGAATCTTCCTAAATATACTTGATTTTGAGTAACCTATGCTGGCTTTTAGCAACACTACTTAACTTTCTAAGTACTCACAAACCATCTATTTAATAATATTATATAATTTTACCATGAATCAAAGTCAAACAAGCCTAAAATTTTAAATTCATACTCTTCCTCTTTTTAAATATCAGAAACATCTCAAACAAGGATATTAAGATGCTAAATTATTTGTAAGTCATAGAAAATCATCATCATGTGAAAAATTTTAGATGTACAATCTGGAAAAGAGGTAAAATATGAATGAATATGATGCCTGACTTCATCCAAGGCTTGTCAAATAGAAAGAAAGAAAGAAAGGAAGAAAGAAAGGAAGAAAGAAAGAAAGAAAGAAAGAAAGAAAGAAAGAAAGAAAGAAAGAAAGAAAGAAAGAAAGAAAGAAAGAAAGAAAGAAAGAAAGAAAGAAAGATGGAGAGAGAGAGAGAGAGAGAGAGAGAAAGAGAGAGAGAGAGAGAGAGAGAGAGAGAGAGAGAGAGAGAGAGAGAGAGAGAGAGGTAAATAACATCGAACTATAAAAAAAGAAGCCTGATAGAGATGTAGACAAATGGAAAAAGTTTCTTTTAGGAGTAGTGAATTCTCCATCAAAGTAGATATCTAAAAAAGAATTTCAAGTACTTATTGAAAATGTCGTGGGATATATTCATGTGTCAGGTACATAATTGGTCCGCATTACTTCTAAGGTTTCTTTCAAACTTTAGAATTTTGTGATTTTAGATCAAAACTTTAACATGGCAATATTTTAAGTAATTTTACTTTTCTACAAATCCTTAGAAGAAATATAATTTGAACACTGAAGCTATGCTACCCATTAAAGTCATTTGAAGTAAAATGAAACATTTTTTTCATGTTTCTAACTTGTTTCTAGCATTGTTTTATTTCTTTTTTTGTTTTTGTTTTTCTTTAACTTTATAAATTTATTTTGATTTATGAATAATCACTTCCATATGCTTTTGAATTTAAAATTTTTCTCCCCATTACTCCCCACCACCCTCCCCAAGACAGCGCACAATCTGATATAGGCTATATATGTACATTCCTAATAAACATATTTTCACATTAGTGGTGTTGTAAGTAAAAATTAAAACCAGTAGGAGGAACCATCAGAAAGAGGAAACAAAACTCAACAGAAGAGAAAAAAATAGCAATTCAACTTTCATAGTTTTTTCTTTGGATGTGGATAGCATTTTCCATCATGAGGCCTCTGGAGATGTCTCAGATACTTGTACTGCTGGGAAGTGTTAAGTTTATCAATATCAGTCATCGTACAACATGACTGTTATTGTGTACAACATTCTCTTGGTTCTGCTCATTTCACTCAGCATCAGACCATACAAGTCTTTCCAGGTTTTTCTGAAGTCAGCCTGTTCATCATTTCTTATAGCGCAATAGTATTCAGCCATTCCCCAACTGATAGGCATACCCTCAATTTCCAGTTCTTTGCCACCACAAAAAGAGCTGCTATGAATATTTTTGTACATGTGGGTTCTTTTCACATTTGTATGATCTCTTCAGGTTATAGCCCTAGAAGTGCTATTGCTGGGTCAAAGGGTATGCACATTTTTATAGCCCTTTGGGCATAGTTCCAAATTGTTCTCCAAAATGGTTGAATTATTTCACAACTCCACCAACAATGAATTAGTGTTCCAATTTTCCCACATCTTCTCCAACATTTATCATTTTCCTGTTTTGTTGTATTGGCCAATCTGATAGGTGTGATGTGGCACCTCAGAGTTGTCTTGATTTGCATTTCTCTAATCAATAATGATTTAGAGCATTTTTTCATATGACTATAGATGGCTTTAATTTCTTCATCTGAGAACTGTCTGTTCATATCCTTTGACCATTTATCAATTGGGGAATGGCTTGTATTCTTATAAATTTGTCTTAATTCTCTATATATTTTAGAAATGAGGCCTTATCAGAGAGACTGGTTGTAAAAATTCTTTCCCAATTTTCTACCTTCCTTCTAATCTTAGTTGCATTGGCTTTTTTGTGCAAAAACTTTTCAATTTAATGTAATCAAAATTATCCATTTTGCTTTTCATAATGTTCTCTATCTCCTGTTTGGTCATGAATTCTTCTGTTCTCCATAGATCTGATAGGTAAACTATTCCTTGTTCTCCCAGTTTGCTTATAGTATCAGCCTTTATATCTAAGTCATGAACCCATTTTGACTTTATTTTGGTATATGGTGTGAAATTTGGTCTATGCCTACTTTCTGCCATACTCTTTTCCAGTTTTCCCAGCAGTTTTTTTAAAGAGTGGGTTCTTATCCCAGAAGCTGGGTCTTTGGGTTTATCAAATAATAGATTACTATAGTCATTGACTACTGTGTCTTGCATATTTAACCTATTCCACTGATCCACCTCTATTTCTTAGCCAGTACCAAGCAGTTTTGATGATTGCTGCTTTATAATACAATTTAAGATCTGGAATTGCTAGGCCACCTTCCCCTGCATTTCTTTTCATTAGTTCCTTTGATATTCTGGACCTTTTGTTTTCCAAATGAATCTTGTTATTATTTTTTCTAACTCTATAAAATTTTTTGGTAGTTTGATTGGTATGGCACTGAATAAGTAAATTAGCTTAGGTAGGATTGTCATTTTTATTATATTAGCTTGGCCTACCCATGAGCAACTAATGTTTTTCCAATCACTTGGATCTGACTTTATTTGTGTCAAAAGTGTTTTGTAATTGTCATAGAGTTCCTGGGTTTGTTTCAGGAGGTAGACTCCTAAATATTTTATAATGTCTACAGTAAGTTTAAATGGATTTCTCTTTCTATCTCTTGCTGTTGGGCTTTGTTGGTAATATATAGAAATGCATGATTTATGTGGGTTTATTTTGTAGCCTGCAACTTTGCTAAAATTGTTTATTATTTCAAGTAGTTTTTTGCTTGATTCTCTAGGATTCTCTAAATACATCATCATGTAATCCACAAAGAGTGATAGCTTTGTTTCTTCTTTGCCTATTCTAATACCTTCAATTTCTTTTTCTTCTCTTATTGCTAAAGGTAAAGTTTCCAGTACGATATTGAATAACGGTGGTGATAATGGACATCCTTGTTTCACCCCCCATTTTATTGCAAATGCTTCTAGCTTGTCCCCATTACATATTATGCTTGCTGAAGGTTTTAGATAGATGCCGTTTATTATTTTAAGGAAGACTCCATTTATACATATGCTTTCTAGTGTTTTTAATAGTGTTGTATTTTGTCAAAAGCTCTTTCTACATCTATTGAGATGATTATGTGGTTTCTGTTGGTTTTGTTGTTGATATGCTCAATGATGCTGATAGTTTTCCTAATATTGAACCAACCCTGCATTTAAATGAAACATTTTACAGAAAAATTTTCATTATTTAGTGGTAGCTTAAACAAATCTTTCACCATCTTGAATAAATGGTAATTGTAACAGTACTTAACTTTGCATTAGGCTATACTAAGACAAACATGTATATTGTACTGTCAACTGTATTGATGAATAAGAATGATAAGTTGACAGTTATGTAATTACTATTTAATATTAATCTGATTTAAATTTATTGAACACTACCTATATATAATTTTATTGGATATTAAATGTTATATATAATATGTGAAATTATTTATTACATTTACATTTGTAGTTAGAAACTTAGCAAAGTGAAAAAGTATCTGTCCACATCATGATGTCTCATTATATGTAAAGTTAATTATCATGTCCAAAGCATTTCTAAATAAGCCAATTTGATTGTGAAGAGACAAAAATTGACTGAAATCATATATTGTAACTAGTCTAGTCTTGGTCAGATGAACAAAGTATTAGAATAAAGTAACATAATAGATATAACACATAATAAGTATAAAAGATGGAAGACATAATAGTTGATATATTGTTAGAAGTATCTGAAATATTATGGAGAGTCAGGGAGGCCCCACCAAACTAAATATCAAAAAGAAAAGGGAAGAAAATAGGATTTGAAAACTTAAGGGTAATGGGCTTGAAAGTTCTACAACAGATCAAGAGATGGTCCATGTTCAACTGTAAGCATTAACTAGAAGGGGTCAGTGTGGCTTTGTTAGAAAAGATCATACTGCACTAAACTTATTCCTTTTTTGGTAGGAGTACAAATGAGGAGTGCTGTAGATATTGTTTGGCCAGATTTTGGCAAAATTTTTGATTATACTATCCATTACTATTCTTGTTAACAAGATGGTAACAATGTAAGTATGGTCACATATGCATACATATACATATACATATACATATACATATACATATACATATACATATACATATACATATACATGTACATGTACATGTACATGTACATGTACATGTACACGTACACGTACACGTACACGTACACATACACGTACATGTACACATATACGTACATATACATATACATACATATACATATACATATACGTATACATATACATATACATATACATATACATATACATATACATATACATATACATATACATATACATATACATATACACACACATATATGTATATTTTGTGTGCCTATGTATGTGTATATTTTGAACACACATATACATATGCATATGTATATACACATGGTCACATATACATATGTATGTATATAAAGACATATTTCCCCCCATGGAATGTAAGCTCCTTGAGAGGAGCAAATACTTAATTTTTATATTTTTATCTTCAACTGAACCTGCCACAAAGCAGGTATTTGACAATTGTTTGATTGATCCTTACTATCTCCATCAGAATGAGGAGAAAATAATAGATAACAGAATACAAATACTAAATTTCATGATAACCTGGTTTCTGGGATTTGAGGCATTCTCGATTCGATGGATTATAAGGTACTGACACTTAAAGATCTTGTGTTCTTTATAAATTCTTTGAAGAAATTTTGTCAGAGGAATCAAAGAAAAAAAATCTCTCTCTAAACATCTTTCTTTGGAAAACATGCATTAAAAAATATGATTTACACCATCTTGTAAGAATTGTCATTAGAACATTTGATTTACCCACCTCTTTTTCCTTAGGTGGGAACTCCTAATTGCTTTCTTGCCTGTATCTAATGGTCATTAAGTGAAAATAGACATCTGGAGTAAAACAGCTGTAGTCCACTCAACCAAGACCCTTTCTAGCAGTTGGAAAGCTACATGATGAGCCAGACCCACTGTTCTTTATGAACATTAGTACTCTATTGCCGTCTACTGAAATATAAATCATTTCATTCCTTCAGTTGACATTTTGCTACTGACAAAAAAAAAATCAAATACTTAAAACATTTTTATGCTGGGGAAAAATGGAAAAAACTTCAGAAGTATCATTAAGATTTATGGAACCACATGTCTTTATTGACTTGAGGTAAAAAGCTACAAACTCAATAGTAAATTTCAAAGGCTAAGAATTATTGATTCAGAAAGAAATTCATAACTCAAGAGTCTAACATAGATATAGCATAACAAGTGTTAGTATTTAGTATGCCACTTTCTTTGTTCCACAACTTATCTTGGAAGTTTTTAAGCATTGATTTATATCTTAAATATGGGGATCTCTTCTTTTTTGTCCACTGACCTAAGTTATTTTGTGATAGGATATTAGGTGCACATGGAAGTGTATTAATGCTTTCATTTGCCTATAGTTCCATTTTGTGCATTATTGCCTTTGAAGTGTTAAGTGCAAAAACAGAATATTTCTGAGAACCATTTTAACTAGATTTTTTTCATTAATCCAATTAAGAAGGACAGTCAAAGTAGAAGTATGTAAGTAAATGGTTTCAAAACTCGTTGGATATCTTGACTCATAGAGTAACCATTAATATCCCAATATCAATCTGTCTTGCTCAATAAGTTTCAGAAGTGTAAGCCTATTTCCTCAAGCATGAAATACAGAATCCTCAGTTTAGCGTTTGAATCCTTCCACAGCTGTCTCCAAGTTACCTCTCCAGCTTATTATACCCACACAATCTATGATCTAGCAAAACTGGTATTGGTATTTTTCATATACAACACCTAGGTAGCTCAGTGTTACAGTGGACAGAGTGAAGGTCGTAGAGTTGGGAAAACTTAAGTTCAAAAACAGAATAGGTCAAATTAAAAATGAGGCACAAAAGGTCTCTGAAGAAAACAATTCCATAAAAATTAGAATTGGGAAAATGGTAGATAATTACTCCATGAGACATGGAGGAACAATGAAACAAAGTCAAAAGAATAAAGAAATAGAAAAGAATGGTAAATATCTCATAGAGAAAAAAAAAACTGACCTAGAGAATACATCAAGGAGACATAATTTTTGACTAATTATATTACCTAAAAGCCATGATCAAAGGAAGAGCACAGACATCATATTTCAAGAATTATAAAGCAAGACTTCCTCAGTGTCCTAGAACCAAAGAGTAAAATAGAAATTGAAAGAATCCACCAATTATCTCTTGAAAGAGGTCCCAAAATGGTGAGCTAAGATGGCTGAGTAAAAGCAGTGACTTACTTGAGCTCTCCCCCAAACCCTTGCAAATACCTGTAAAAATGACTTTAAACAAATTCTAAAGTAGCAGAATCCCAAAAAAGACAAAGTGAAACAAATTTCCAGTCCAAGACAACCTGGATGGTTGATTAGAAAGGTCTATTGCACCAGGCTGGGAGAGGAGCACTGCAGTTCAGCATGGGTGGACAGGCAAAGACCAGGCCTCAGCAAATGTAGAGCAGGCCTCAGGGGACTGAATCATGGGCAGCTTTGGCAGTTTCTAGACTTCTCAACCCACAAACACCAAAGACAATTGAGAAGGTCAATAGGAAAGGTCTGTCGAATCACAGTGAGAGAGAAGCTCGGTCCTAGACCCGGGCTGCTTCCAGAGCTGTGGGCCAAGAGACAGAGAGGGAATGGAGTGGCTGCTCAGAAGGGTATTGCAGGGATCTCTTTGCTGGTGCTGAGGCAGCATTCTCTTGTTTTGCCTGTGCTTTGATCTGGGTGGCAGTTCTGGGTGGCAGTCTTGGGGTGAGGAGGAGTGCTGGAGTGGTACAGCTTGTAGTGGCAGTGAAGAGAGAATCCTCCTCACAGTTCCAAGGCAGAAAAGAGCATTTGTGGTCACTCATAGACCAGAGCCCAGGCCAGGAAAGGGGTAGACACCTTGATCATACTTTGATCATGCTATCTTGGAAGAACTAAAAATTTATAAGTCCCTAGAAGTACACTGGCCAAATGAAAAGGAAGTCCAAAAGCTCACCGAAGAAAATACTTCCTTAAAATTGGAATGGATCAAATGGAAGCCAGTGACTTCAGGAAAAATCAAGACATTGTAAAACAAAACTGAAAGAATGAAAAAAATAGAATACAGTGTGAAATATCTCATTGGAAAACCAACTGACCTGGAAAATAGATCCAGGAGAGAGAATTTAAAAATTATTGGACTATCTGAAAGCCATGATCAAAAAAAGAGCCTAGACATCATCTCTCAAGAAATTATCAAGGAAAATTGCCCTGATATTTTAGAACCAGAGAGTAAAATAGAAAGTGAAAGAATTAACTGATCACCTCCTGAAAGAGATCCTGAAAGTAAAACTCCTAGGAATATTGTAGCCAAATTCCAGAGTTCCCAGGTCAAGGAGTTAATATTACAAGCATCCAGAAAGAAAAAAAAATCAAGTATTGTGGAAACACAATCAGGATAACACAAGATTTAGCAGCTTCTACATTAATGGACTGGCTTGGAATATGATATTCCAGAGGTCAAAGGAGATAGGATTACAACCAAGAATCATCTACCCAGCAAAACTGAGTATAATCCTTCAGGGGAAAAATTGGATATTCAGTGAATTAGAGAAGCATTCTTGATGAAAAGACCAGAGGTGAATAGAAAATTCAACTTTCAAAGATAAGAGTCAGGAAAGATAAATCATAAGGGACTTATTGAAGTTGAACTGTTTACATTCCTATAAAGAAAGTTGATATTTATAACTCATGAGACCTTTGTCAGTATTAGGGTAGTTGGAGGGGGAAAACTATATGAACAGATTGATGAATGGATAGATAGATAGATAGATAGATAGATAGATAGATAGATAGATAGATAGATAGATAGATAGATAGATGGCACAAGGTGAGTTGAAGATGAAGGAGTGATATCTGGAGAATAAAATTAAGGGGTAAAAGAGGATTATACTGAGAGAAGGAGAAAGGGAGAGGTAGAATGGGGTAAATTATCTTATATAAGACATAGCAAAATGAAAATTCCAAGGAATATTATAGCCAAATTATAGAACTCCTGGTCAAAGAGAAAATATTTCAAGCAGTTAAAAGGAAACTATTGAAATGCCATGGAGCCACAGTCAGGATCACACCAGATTTAGCAGTTATAACATTAAATAAAGAGAAGACTTAGGATATGATCTTTCAGAAAGCAAAAGAGCTGGGATTACACCCCATGAGTTTCCTACCCAGCAAAACTGAGTATAATCCTTCAAAAGAAAAAGGAATTTTTAATTAAATAGAAGACTTTAAAGCATTCCTGATGAAAGGACCAGAGTTGAATAGAAAATTAACTTTTAAATATAAGTCTCAAGAGAAGCATAAAAAGGTAAACGTGAAAGAGTAAGCATAAGGGTCTTAGTAAAGTTAAATTATTGATCTTTCTCTATGAAAGAATGATAAATGTAGCTCCTAAGAATTTTATTATTATTGAGAAAGTTAGATATTGAGGCAGTTAGAAGGATTCTACAGAGAAAGGGAATGTAGAAGTGGCATGATTATGTCAGGATATCAGGATGATATAAAAAATGGATAGGTGAGAAAGAGGGATGCACTGGGAAAAGGGGGAAGGGAGAAGAAGGGGGAATGTTATTGCATATAAAAGATGTGGGGAAGTGTAAGCTTTAATAGTGAAGGGCAAAATGTTTAGAGGTGGGGAACAGGTAACACTTGAACCTCCCTACCATCTAAATTAGTTCAAAGAGGGATGATTAGCTATCTGTATATTCACACACATACATACACACATATACACACATACACATATGCATATATACATACACAGATACATATACAATACACAGATACATATATATCCATAACTATATCTATCTATCTATCTATCTATACTCTACTGGTCATAGAAATCTAGCCTGGCCAACAGGGAAGTAAGAGAGGAAAAGGATGAAAAAAATGGGAGGGGTTGAAAGAAAGGGCAGATAAAATAAGGCATTGGTCAAAAGAAAAAGAGACTTTAGAGGTGGGACAGGATAAATGCAGAGAGAGAAGGATAAATAGAAGAAAATGTGATGGAGGAAATGTACGGTTAGTCATCGTAACTGTGAATGGAAATGGAATGAAGTCACCCATAAAAAGGAAACAAATAGCAGAATGGATTAGACACCAGAATCTAGCAATATGTTTTTTTTTTCTTTAATAAGAAACACCCTTGAAACAGAGACACATACACAGAGTTAAAATAAGGGGCTGGAACAAAATTTATTATGCTTCAGAAGAAATAAAAAAAGAGGGATAGTAATCATGATTTCAGACAAAACAGAGGCAAAAATAGACCTCATTAAAAGGGATTAGAAAGGAAACTACATCTTACTAAAAGGAAACATAGACAATGAAGTAATATCAATGCAAAACTTACGTGAACCAAATGACAGCATCCAAATTCTTCAAAGAAAAGTTCAATGTATTATAGGAGGAAATACTTTAATTTCCTTAATCAATATTTGTTGGAACATTTAAATAAAAAGAAAAACTAGCAAGGAGATTGCAGAAGAAAAAAATATCACAAAGATCATACAATAAGACCAAGTGGGACTTTTAGCAGGAATGCAGGGCTGGTTCACTATGAGGAAAACTATCTGCAAACATATCCCACATATAAATAACAATAATGACAAATATCATATGAACATATTGATGGATACAGAAAAAAGCTTTGGAGCACACACACACACACACACACACACACACACATATTTAATTTCTTCATCTCTTATAACTTCTCCAGCATTCCCTTGTCCAGTTATGATTTTCAAGGAGTCATTTTCTTCCTTAAGATTCTGGATCTCCTTTTCTAATTCTCCTTTCTTGTCATAATCTTGTTTTCCTTGTGTTATTATTTTTCTTTTTAAATTATCCTCTATCTCTCTCATTTGATTTTTAAAGACTTTTTTTAAAGTTCTTCAATGAATTCTTTTTGGCCAGGTGACCATTTGACATAATTCTTTGGGATGGAAGAGGTTTTCTTTGCTTCAGTATCCTCCTCTGAAAATGAATCCTGGTATTCTCTATCCCTATAGTAGCTCTCTATAGTTGAATCATTTCTCCTTTGCCTATGCATGTTTTTGTAATAGTTTAATTTTTATAATCACCTCTTGTCCTAGTGTATGGGGGATGGTACCTGTGACCTCTGATACTCTTCAGTTCTCTCCTCTGACCATAAACCCAAACCAAGACCTCCAGCCTCCTGTAAATTCCCATAGTCAGCCTCACTCTCCAGGCATGTGCTGGCTCCTTCTCACCCCAGCCACTCTCCCCTGCACAGCTGAGTCTGGCATTCCTTGTTAGCAGAGGTTCCCTAGATCTTTCCCAGGTCAGATGCCCAACTCCCCTCAGTGTCATGGAGGTAAAAGTTCCTGTGGTTGGGGCCCAGGCAGCCTCCCAACCCAGCTAAACTCAGGGCTTGCCACTTGATGTTAAAGTGGACCCTAGCCTGGAGGTGTTTCACACGAGGAAATCTAGTCCTGGGATTTTTCATCAGATTTTCTCTGATTATCCAAAGGATCCATGATGAAAAGTCCTATCCAACCTGAAAGAGAACTGATGACCTCTGAATGCTGATTAAAGCATATTTTTTCTGAAAATTCTTTATCATTATTTCTTTGTTTTGTTTGTTTTCTTTTGCAACATGACTAATATAGAAATGTTTTGCTGGTCCTTATTTGTATAATACAAATCAACTTCCTTGCCTTCTCAGGGAGAGTGGAGGGTTGGTATTGAGGGAGAGAATCTGGAACTCAAAATAAAAAAGTTTAAAAATTTACATGTAATTGGGAAATATTTAATAAAATAAATGAAAATGATTGTATAATAGTCACCTGAAAAATGCTTTAAATCACTACTGCTTAGAGAAATTTAAATGAAAACATCTTTGAGGTACCACCTCTCATTTCTCAGATTGGCTAACATAACAGAAAAGGAAAATGACAAATTCTGGAAAGGATGTGGAAAAATTGGGACAGTAATCCACTGTTGCTGGAGTTGTGAACTACTCCAACCATTAAAGAGAACAATTTGGAACTTTACTCAAAAAGGCTTACAACTATGTAGACCATTTGACCCAGAAATATCCTGCTTACTAAGTTTGTATCTCAACAAGATCAAAGAAAAGGGAAAATGATTTATTTGTACAAAAATATTTATAGCAACTCTTTTGGTAGCAAAGAATTGGAAATTGAGGGAATGCCTATAATTTGAGGAATGGCTGAACAAAATATGTTATATGATTGTGATGAAGTACTCCTGTGCTATAAGAAATGATGAGGAGAGTGGTGTCAGAAAAACCTGGGAAGAATTATATGACCTCATGAAAAGAGTAATGAGCAGAATCAGGCAAATACTGTATACAATTAGAACAATATTGTAAGGATGATCAACTGTGAAAGACAGCTACTCTGATCAAGACAATAATCTATGACAATTCCAAAGATCTATGCTAAAAGATGTTATCTATCTCCAGAGAGGGAACTCATGAACTCTGAATGCAGAGTGAAGCATATTTTCCTTTATTTTTATGTTTTCTTTTACAACACGGTTAATACGATAACATGTTTTACATGACTTCACATGTATAATTGATATCAAATTGTATTCTGAGAGGGGGAGGAATAAGAAGATAGGGAAAATTTTGGAGCTCAAGAATTTAAAAAAATTGTTGTTAAATTTTTTTTACATATAATTGGGAACTATTTAATGAAAGAAAATAATTGAAAAAATAAAATGAATGCAAAATGTATAAATATTGGGAGGTCAACCTACAAAGCACAGACAATAATTATATGAATATGACTACAAATTGGTTTATGCAAATAAAACATAGTTGAATAATTAGAGGAAATATTAATTTATGAATAAACTATTCTTACATAACAGAAACGACCATATTAACTAAATTGTTTTAATTATTCAGTGATATAAGATTAAACTACCAAAGAATTGTTTTATAGGTCTGGAAAAACAGTAACAAAATTCATCTGGAAGATTAAAGGATCAATAATCTCAGGGCAAATAAAAAATAGCAAGAGGACAGGAGCAATTATCAAAATGATTTGGTATTGTTTAAAAATGTATTGATCATTGGCGGCAGCTAGGTGGCACAGTGGATAGAGCACCGGCCCTAAATTCAGGAGTACCTGAGTTCAAATCTGGCCTCAGCCACATAACACTTCCTAGCTGTGTGACCCTGGGCAAGTCACTTAACCCCATTGCCTAGCCAAAAAAAAAATGGATTGATCGTTGGAATAGATTTAGGACACACTATACAAAAGCAAATGAACACAGTAATCTAGCATTTGATAAACACAGAGACTTGCTACTGGGTAAAGAATACACTATTCAACAAAAATTCCAGGGCAAAGAGGAAAGCAGTTTGGTGGAAGCTAGGTTGATGTTAGCACCTCATCACATACTCCAAGATAGTTGCAAATATATATGTGACTTAGAAATAAAGGTTGAATTCATAAATATGTAGAAGAGCAAGGAAGAATAGATTCTCATCAGAAAAACTGGCTGCAACTTTTTTCCCATTTGCCTGTTTCCTTTCTAATTTTAGCTGCACTGGTATTACATTCTCAAACCCTTTTCATTTTATGCAATCAGATTTGTCTATTTTACCTTCTTGGATTCTCCCTATCTCTTGTTTTGTTCGGCTTCCTATACCAATCTGATTGGTAATTTCTTCCTTGCTCCTTGTGTTCATTTGTGTCCTAAAGCTATTCCAATGATTACTATATTTAGGATAAAGCACAAGCTCTACTTTTTAATCTTTAAAATCCTCTACAATCTCATTTCATCCTATATTCCTAGCTGATTGTATGGAAGTCTTCTTCATACACTCTATATACTAGACAGGTTGGCTTGGTTGCACAACAATTCATCCACTGACTGTATGGTTTTGCACATGGTGTTCTCCATACCTGGATGTCTTTCCTTCCTCACACTCAACCAGTTTAAAACTACCTACATCATAGATTTGTTCAAGTGCTACCTCCTTCAGGGACCCTTTCTGGGTTCCTCTACTTATTAGTGATCCCTATCAAATCCCTGTATATTTATTTCATATGGACATTTTATTTACTTGTCTATGAACATATTTGATCTCTCCAATAGAATGCAAGCTCCTTGAGGACCAAGACTGTTTCATTTTTGCATTTGTATCCCTAGCACCTACCACAGTGCCTGGAACATTGTAGGTATCTAAGAAACACTTGTTTATTTATGGCTACTACATGGTGTCTAGAGTCAGGAAGACAATTTCAAATCCAGTCACAAACACTTTCTAACTGTGTGACCCTGGGCCAGTCACTTAACCTCTGCTTACCTCAGTTTCCTCATCTCTAAAATGGGGCTAATAATCACAGCTACTCAGGATTGTTGTGAGGATGAAATGAAATCATCATCAAAAAGTGCTTAGCATAGTGCCTAGAACACAATAAGTGCTACATAAATGTTCACTACTATTATTATTATTAGCAATCACCATCATCACCATTATTATCATCATCACTATTATTGAAAAGTCATACAGAAACTGCACTCAAGATGGTTTTATTTATATAATTTATTGTTGTTGTAGGTTGCATACCCACAACAATTCATCATGCATTCATGTTGTCCTCTCACAGTTTCTAGTCTTGTGGAGAAACTAATAAAATATCCATCCATTCTTACTTAGCTCATCATAAATTGATGAGAGAAGGGAATGTATCTTCACCTCCTGACTATGTCTTAACTCGCCTTTGTCCATTCATGCAATCACCACTGTGTTACTGCACATCAACTAACACTTCATGCAAATACGATAACATTATTTGAGGAAAGATAAAATACTAAAAGCTAAGAGGACAATGAGAGGTTTCATGGTAGAGAGGCACCACAGCTGAGTCTTAAAGGAAAATATGGATTCAAGGTAGTAGAGATGAGAATACTTTAGATGCAGAAGAATGGAAATGAAAAGGGAGTCTTTAACTTTAATCAAACTTTAGAAGAATCTAGTATGTGCAAAGAGGAGTAATGTGCAATAATATTAGAAAGTTGGGTTGTCACATGGATAGCACACATGGTATCAAAGAGACAAGGCACCACTGAGATTTTTAATCAGTAGTCTACAATGATCAGAATTGTTTATTTTGAAGTCTCAGTGTTCAGCAAGGAAACAAAGATGTTAGACAAGTACATTTAAATTACATTTAGGCAAGGGGCACTTTAATAAACATTAAACCTCTAAAAATGTTTTCTTAGATGAATCTTTTTGCTTTTTTTTTTGTTTTTATCTCTCTTTCAAAGGAGAGTCATTTAGATATGTGGCATATAAATTTGTCCATTGAGCTAATATGTCGTCAATGTGTGTAATCCCTTTATTTGTGAAAATCACAACTCTCTTATGAGACATACTCTATGGCTTTTGTCAATGTTTTCCCATAGATTTTCAAAATAGGATTTATACAATGTATTAAATAAAGGGTTATCCATAGGGACTTTTATATTTCATAGTACCTGCAATACTCTGCACATCCAATTATCAGTCTTTCTTCTTATCCTCAATGAAATTCCACATGGTACTTCTTGAACATAGGTTTTCAATGGAAATAGGCTATAATTTACTTGTAGCTCTTATTGATTATTTGAAAATTATGATAGTGCAGTATTCAAAACCATAAAATATTTTTCAGAAAACCTTAGTGGTTCACTCCTCTCCCCTTCCAAGATATAATGGTATATTGTGCTAGGCAGCTACTAGGGATCATTTATATTAGTATAAAATTT
Source organism: Phascolarctos cinereus (assembly GCF_003287225.1). Lineage (NCBI taxonomy): Eukaryota > Metazoa > Chordata > Mammalia > Diprotodontia > Phascolarctidae > Phascolarctos > Phascolarctos cinereus. The sequence continues at coordinate 114,060,075 of NW_027556180.1, forward strand.
CTCAAATGAAATTCAGTGTAGTCTTGTCCTTCTCTTCAATTCTGTGCCCACCTCTGTCCATTTGCACTGAAATTCATATTTTCAAGTTTCTTCACTGAGAAATCTATGTGAGTTAATATTGCTTACTAAAGAATATGCACATATGTATATCTGTTATGCATAAGAGAAATTTAAGAAAATTTAAATATGAAATTAATATTAGTATAACAGCCACCACAAGACATTTGAATAAAATTAAGGAATAAGATATTTCACAAAAGCAAAGGTTTTCAAGTTATAACCCAAAATAACACACTACAAAGATGAACATAATCATCAATGTGGGTATTCAACAAAAGGGAAGCTTTTTGATTACTTCATTTGATAAAGGAAGATATGAGTAGATTATTTGAATTGTAAATGCACTAAACAAGAGAAATACAAGAAAGGTAAATATGAACAAAAATCAAGAAAAGACCAAGCAATGAATTGGGTATTAGACTATTGTTTGAAAAGAAAAAGAAAATGTATTTAACTAAAAAATGAGAGTTTATCAAGAAATAAAGACATTTGAGGGGCTAAAGTTTTAAGGAGAAAATAAGGAATCAGACAATGGAAGAGAAGTTGAATGAATTGCTCATGAAATAAATCTTGTAAGCCCTTTTTGTGAATCAATATCTGTACTGGGTGTACCAACACAGTGGTAATTGCAGAAATGGAGAAAGGGTAGTTAAGAAACAGTGGGGAGCTGGAGATACAGCCACTCCTCCCACCAATATAAAGACAAATAAGAAAGTATGGAAATTTCTTCAGTTTCTCAACAAGTGTGGGGAATCATTGAAAGACAGAATAAGAGTATAATAAAATCAAAAAGCAAATATATGAATTTGTAATTATTTATGTTAATTAAATTGCCTTTTGGGGGTAATTATATTACATTTGATCTTTTCCTCTTATTTTGGCATCCTTTTTTTTCTATAACAATCCCTGAATGCTTTCAAGATTATGTCACCTGAGGATGGTGTGTCCTAGTTGCTCATCCCTTTCTGCTTTCTCTCTACCTCTTCTCATCAGCTCCCAAGCATTCAGTTTTAATTTCTATTCATATGTGTCGCAAATCTACATGTTGAGCCTGTCTCTCTCTTCTGAGTTGCAATTTTAATTTGCTGGACATCTCTCAACATGTAAAAATGAAAACACTTTATCTTTCTAGCAAAGTGACCCTCATATGTTAACTTCCTTATTTCTCTACTGAAGGAATCACCATCATTTTTGTCACTTAGATTTGCAACACAAGAATCATAGATAAAGGAAGGTAACAAAAATGGAAAATGGAATATTATTTTTAGTGTTTGTATAGTAAACTATTTTCAGCAATCACAATAGTGGGAACAGAAGAGATTTATTCTGATCCATAAAAATGGCTGGACCAGATCAAGGACAAGACAGGAGTAAAGTTGACAAGTGATGGCCCTGTAGAACATTCATACAAAGAGAACTCTCTCTCTCTCTCTCTCTCTCTCTCTCTCTCTCTCTCTCTCTCTCTCTCTCTCTCTCTCTCTCTCTCTCTCTGTCTCTCTCTCTCTGTCTCTCTCTCTCTTTCTCTCTCTCTCTCTCTCTCCACACTTCCACACATACATATGTATGAAGGTGTGTATATGTGTGTGTATATATATTCAGACCAAAAAAAAACCCCTCTAAATCACTATTGTGAAGAGAAATGCAAATTAAAATAACTCTGAGGTACTACTTCACACCCATCATAGTGGCTAATATGGCTAATATGACAGAAAAGGAAAATGATAAATGTTGGAGGGGATATGGGAAAACTGGGACCCTAACACACTGTTGGTTGAGTTGTGGACTGATCTGACCATTCTAGAGAGCAATTTGGAACTATGTCTAAAGGGTTATTAATTTTTGCATGCCCTTTGATCCAGTAATACCACTACTAGATATATGCCCCAAAGATTATTTTTTTTCAAGTAAGATAACCAATGTGTAAAAAAATATTTATAGCTTTTGTGGTGGCTAAGAATTGCAAATTAAGGTGATGCCCATCAATTGGGAAATGGCTGAACAAGTTGTAATATATGATTATATTGAAATATTATTGTACTATAAGAAGTGACAAGCAGGATGATTTCAGAAAAACATGGAAAGACTTACTGAACTTATACAGAGTGAAGTGAGCAGAACCAAAAAAATACTGTACACAGTAACAGCAATATTTTATGATGAATAACTGTGAATACCTTAACTATTCTTAGCAATACAATAATCCAAGACAATTTTGAAGGACTTATGATGAAAAATGCTGTACATCTCCAGAGAAAGAACTGATGATGTCTGAATACAGACTGAAGAATACTTTTTTATTTCCTTTTCTCTCTCTCTCTCTCTCTCTCTCTCTCTCTCTCTCCTCTCTCTCTCTCTCTCTCTCTCTTTCTATCTCTCTCTCTTCTCTGTGTGTGTGTGTGTGTGTGTGTCTCTCTCTCTCTGTCTCTGTCTCTCTCCTCTCTCTCTCTGTCTCTCTTTCTCTCTCTTCTGGAAAATGACTAATATGGAAATCTTTTACATGATGGCATATGGATAACCTATATCAGATTGCTATCATCTCAGGAAGGAGGGAGGGCAGAGAGGTAGGCATAGGAACTAGGACTTAAAACCAAAAAAAGTTTTAAAAGGTTTTTTATATGTAATTGGGGGAAAATACATTATTATTTTAAAAAAAGAAATGTGACTATCCAGTAAAGGAGCCAAGGGAGGTGAGATAGAGAGGAGAAATAGAAGATAAGATTCACCTTTTAGTTCCCAAATGGTTAATTATGTTGTATAATCAGAAAATGAAGAGGATGTCTAATGTAGGTGATAATTTTTGCCCATACTTGTCTACTGAAATTTTTTGATAATCTCATTTTTTGGGAAAAAGGATGTTTACCAGAACAGTCAGTGATAATTAGTGTGATATGATAAATGCTTATTAAAGGAAGAAAGACTCTTCAAAGTGGTTTCTGTGTTGGGGGGGGGAAGTACTGAAACATTATAAAGATGACCAACTACACTGATTCTAGTGTGGAGCTTGTGAGTTATTTACAGAACCGGACAGATGTGTATAAAGTCATAAAATAAGAATTTTGGAGTTGGAATAGATGTTATTGTCATTCAGTCATTTTCTGGAATGTCCAACTCTTCATGACCCCATTTGAGGTTTTCTTGGCAAAAGTACTAGAATGGTTTCCTTTTCCAGTTCATTTTATAGATGAGGAAACTGAGGCAAATAGGGTTAAGTGACTTGTCCAGGACCACACAACTAGAGTGATTTGAATTGATGAATACGAGCCTTCCTAACTCCAAGCCCAGAACTCCATCCACTGTGCCACCTAACTTCCCAGAATAGATGTTAAAAACAATCCAATTGAACTCTATCATTTTACAGTGGAGTTCTTCACATTTTATGCATTGACCTGTGCTTTTTATAACAGATATTGTACAAAAGGTTCATATTCTATCATTTCTATTTCAAAAAAAAATGAATCCTGTAAGCATTTTAAGCACTTTGTATGAGTAGCTCACCATGTTAGGACCAAAGAATATAAAGGCAGAATCAAAAAACACTGGGGAAATAAAACATATAAGTAGGAAAGTGTGTGCATTATAATTTCAGAAGGAAAGTGAGATCAGTAATACCTAAAGGAATTCAGAAAGGCATTCCAGTCATAGATAGCACACGAACTGAGTCTTAAATGAAACTAGTGCTTGTAAGATGTGGCACTTAGAAGAAGTCTTCTCAAAACTCAGGGCAGTTTGTACACGGAAGCGGGGGATGAAATGCTAGACTCAGGGGGATTGCTAATAGAATGTCAGTAGGCCAAGTTGGCTGGCATATAGGGTGAAAAGGGGAGTAATTACAAAACCAACTTTGAAATATAGATAAGCCAAATATGTTTTAGATGAAAAGCTGAGAATTTTATATTTCATCTAAGAGGAAATAGAAAGGTCCTTAAAGTACTAGAGCAAGAGAGCAACATAATCATAATTTGGCTTCAGGAAGATTATGTTGACAGCTGTGTATAGGACTGATTGGAAAAGAACAGGCTAGAAAATAGACATCCCTCAAGGAGGCTGTCACAAGCATCTAGGCAAGAATGGAGAACTCCCTGATCTAGGGTGCTGATGGAAGGAATGAAAGAAACAGACATGAGGGATGTTTTGAAGGTAGAATCGACAATACCTTACGTTTATTATTCAGGAAGTCTATAACACAAATATCTTGTGCTTGTCACAAAAAATGGTCTTGTCTGAAGGAAATCATTGGTACAAACATGTAGGGTAAAATGAATTTGGTACCTAGTTGAAAATTTTGTAACTAGATTAATGTATATGTCTGAAAGTTACACCTCTCAATCAATGATTACTATGTATTAATGCTCTTCAAACCTCTTAATACATCCCTTTCTCCCCACATCTAAAAACTTTTTGACTAGTGTAGAGACACTATTTAGACCATAACATCTTAGAAGACAGCAAATCTATGTAGCTTTCACCAAATGTCTAGAACTATGTCATTTTAAACTAGCGTGGCTAATAATTAGTTTTGATTGCATTGCTTTTGATCATGAACTGTCTGATTAAGTTAAAAGAGACGTGTATCAAGAATATCATCACCATGTGGAAACATATCACCCTTTGAAGACCGCCAAGTTTCAGGACTTTTCTTCCTTTTCTGCTTGTTTAGATTTATATGTACTTTGAAACTTTGTTAACATCCTTTGCAAAGACCACGTGCATTTTTTTATTTTCTCCCATATTTTCACCAAACCCCATGATGTACATGGCTGCTTCTGTTTCAAAATATTGAAAGCATTTCAGATAAGCCTTGAACAATGATGACAAGTGAAAATTACATGAAGAATTGAATATAACATTTGTGCTATTTACAATGTATGATTCTCTGATTTTTTTGGTTCCTATAGAGTTTTTGTTTCTGAAGTAGACAATCAAAAGATTGGCAAGAAATTCCTAGGTGAAAAATGGAAATAATGTAATTCAATAACTTCTAAATAATTATGATACTATATACAGAATGTATTCCCTGGAACCTACCTATGTTACTTCAGAAAACCTATGGTGCACTTTAATATCATCATTTGAATCTCAGTTGTAAGATTGCCAAGTATTATTGCTAAAGTTTTTGCTGTTTTAAAGTGATGAATCTAAGACAGGGAAATAGCAAGCAAAATTCCAGATGATTGCCTATTATTTATATGTTTCATAGGCATTTTACTTGACTTTAGAGTACTTTCAAAGTTTCAAAAGGTATTTAAAAATCTAAAATATAAATAGAACAAAATAAAATATCCAGAAAATAATTAAATACATTTCCATATTGGCTTACATTTTTACCAGTGTTGAAGGCATATCTTCTTGGTAGCAAATGGAGACTAGAAAATATATAGATACTAGAAAAATATTTAACAACAGTACTTCAAATTCCCCAACCCTCCACACATATTCCAGTTCTAGTAATTTTCATTACCTGAGCTATACTCTTTTTTTTAATGTGGAGAAAATTGGGAATGCAGAATTCTAATAGTTAGCTATCTTCAATTGCCTTCATTGTCCCAGTTTCCAAATATTGCATTGCTTCTTGAAATATTATCAATATAAGGATGTAGCATAGTGCATTTTTTCTGCCTAACTTGTCAATCAGCTTTTAATGAAGGAATATCCCAAACCCTCTGGAGATTAACATAAAAGAGTGACCAGTGCACCATCAAACTTCCAGACAACCATACCATAAGACCTCCACTGATTCACATATCAAACTACCTTTCCTTGTACATTTGTACCATTAAATTTGCATTTCTCACCACCTCCATACATATTTTAGCTTGTAGTACATTTTGTTGCATATACCTAGATTGCTTCCATTTTTGTTCTTCCAAAATATTTTTGTTCTGTACACAAAAAAGGGCTTATTGCCCATCTGAGCAGAGCTGTTCTTTTTGATAAAGGTAGGTAAGTAAATTAACCATGTCTCTGCCCTTCCATAAACAGGCAGGGCCTGAGAGACTGGCCATACAGATTAGCCCTTTGGAAACCGCACAAATATGGATTCTAGGAGAGTAAAACTCAAAAATTCAACATTTGAGCTAGGGCCTGGGGTCAGAATTAGCCTTGTTCAATTAGGAAGGATGTGATAATTCGCTACCTTAAATCTAGGAAAACACTATCTTTAATCAATTATGTGATTTAGAGTGGCAAATTTTAAGGTATTAGCTCCCTTTTTGCTCTTTCTCTCATCCACACTCGTCCCTATTTTCTTTCCTCTCCTTCTGTTGTGCCTTCTGAAATCCCCATTTTCTTGTTAACATCTCCTTGATTCTGAATTCTTACTATCATGCTTATTCTCTTTTCAGAAGACACTATCCCTATCCCCAATATTGCATCACTTTCTTCAATGATATATGCACCTTCTCTCATGTTCCTCCATGATTGGACCAGAAAAATAAGAAGACATTGTCCTTGTTCCTCACTGAGCAAGCTTTTTGCCTTTGAGTTTCATTCTATACATCTATATCTTAGGGTATGTTTAGCTTAGTTGTTTCAAAAAATTCCCCCCAGTTCATTCTCCCTTCTTTTACAAGGAGTTCAAAATGAGTCTCATGGCCTTCCTCTGGCCCTCCTTAACCTTTATCCTTCACTTAGCAACTTCAGTATAAATGTTGATATCCCCTGAAAAACTGTGGGCCTTCTATTCCCCAACGTTTCTGACTTAAATTCTGGGATATTGTGGCTGTTTCCTGTAATCATTCTATCCCTCCCTGTCTTTCATGTCTCTCACTGTGCTTTGTCCTGGTTCTTCTCCTTTCACAATATTAATTCTTTCAATATCCTTCCCCTATTGTCACTCATCTCTTTACAATACTAAATCGTGTTTTTTGTTCAACATCTACTTTCTCTGCTACTCCTAACCCATGCTGCTAGAACACTACAGGAAAAGCCAAACTGCTATGCTGATTGGTTCCACTATGATTTTGTTATCTAATCTCAACTGAGTCATAGTTGATATCTGAGACGTAATCACATTTTTTATGTTTGAGTTGTGTTCAGCAACTTCTGGAAGAAGTCATTGTTCTGGGAGTCCTTCTGGACTCCCTTGGCAGTCCTTTTTTCCCTTTACTGATTTCCCTTTATCTCTGTCACACTCATAACAGTAAGTTACAAACTTCTCAAGCCACCTAAAACCTTTCCTTGTCAGCAGAGTGCCCTATATAATTTACAGAGGAAATGGAAGCCATCTAGTATGAGTTCCCTCTTTACCCAAATCAGTACCCCAATTTACTCCATGTTCCCTCAATATTATTTTCATTTCTTTTTATTTGCTCAAATTTCAAAAAGAAGGCAAATCCCTCTATTTCTGAACTTGGTACCATCTCCCCAATCTCTTCCATGTGTTTGCCCTCAAAGTAGGATATTATGAAGGTCACAAGAATGTCAGAAATAAATTGATCTCTATGGTTTATCGAGACCAACTACTTATACAGATGAAGAAACTCAGTCCCAGAAAGCTTAAATAATTCATGATGATAAGTAAGCCAATTAAACTTCCAAATTTTGTTTCCTCATTTGTAAAATGGGGATAATAGCCATAATACCTTCCTTATACATTTGTTTAAAATATCAAATTAGGTAATACATGAAAAGTGTTTTGCAAACCTTAGAGCATTATATAAATGTCAGCAAGTGGAAGTTTTTAGTAGGTTTTGCTAGTTTTAGTTTTAGTAGCTTAGAAGTTTTAGTAGTAATACCATTAGGAGGAGGAGTAAGAGATCAAGAAAAGGCAAAAGAAGAGGATGCAAAAGACAAAGAGGAAGAAGAGTTGTAGTAGTAATAGTAGTAAGGGAATTTAATGATAGGTCCTCTAACTACAAATTCAATGTTCTTCCCATTTAATCCATAGCCTCTTCTGAGTTCTTTCTGTGATGTCCCAAATTCTGCATTAGATCCATTCTTGAAAATATTGGGTTCTTTCAGCTATTGACAATAATGTAGTTCTGTATATTACACCCCAATAAATCACATACACAAATTTAATTTCAAAACCAGGAGAATATATTTATCCTTTATACATGAACAAAATATACATTCATACTTTGGGGAAATTTTTAGCTCAAAAGAAAATGCTGATTTATCAAACACTTTCTTTTCATGGGGAATTATAGCTTTCATACAACATCTGAAAAATTAAATCATAAATCAGGTATGTATATACAAAGGGAGTAGAATTGGTTTAAGCATTTTCTCAGTCCCCAGTAGAACTTTCAGGTGATGGATCCAGAAATCAGGGAATCCATGAGGCAATGGCAGATGAAGAAAAATTGTTTCTGGAAGCTACAAGGGGTAAATGAAAGCCCTTTACTTCCAAGAAAGAAGGAAGAAGAAAAAAAGCATTTATTAAGCACCTACTATGTACCAGGCAGTCTGTTAAATGCTTTACAAGTATATCCCAATTGATCTTCACAAAACCCAGGTGCTACAATTAGTCTCATTTTAAAGTTGAAGAAAATGAGGCAGACAGAAGTTAAGGGATTTATTTAGGGTCACACAGCTTGTAAGTGTTTAGCAACTATCTCTGATCAAGAAAATAAATGTTGCATTCGTAATTCAGCTTAATTCTTATTACTATTTTTTTTCTGGCACTAGAACAAATTTCATTCATCTTGTGGTTTCACCTAATGTGCAGAAAAGACAAGTTACCCTCATTATTTCTTATCATAATCTTACTCCCTGTTTATGTCTAATTATTGCTTTCTAGTTGGTGGGTAGGTAGGATATATGTACAGCTTTAATTATATCATAACCTTTCAATTAATGAATTGTATAATTTAAACTCCATTATGTTGTGAATTTAATACTGGAGAGAGAAATTTAGAATAAATACAATAAGATACACACAACTATTCATTGTTTCCTTAATGTATTCAACTTTTATTTATTGCTAGAAAGCAAGTCTTTCCTATAAACTTACAAAAATAACTTTGTAGATTCTGTCACCTTAGATCCCTTCAGAGAATAATAAATTTTAAAATGTTCTCAGACTTAGTAGATCAAGAACATAAAAGAACTACTATTTTATATTTATTTCTGATACCATTTACCATGTAAATAGTTGTGTTACAGCTATAATCATACTGTAATAGTATATATTAACTCTTCCATTACAACATTTTTTTGGTGGTTGAATCAATAAGCCTCAGAATTGTACAGAGAGTAAAAATTGTACATAGATCATTTCATATTAGAATTAAATTATCTTTGATTGTTTACTTCAATATAAAGATACATTATTTTTCCTCTTCTAGGTACTTCCTTCAACAGTCAAGCAACAAGCATTTATTAACCACCTCCTGTGTTCCATGCATTGTGCTAGGAAGTGGAGAAACAAATACAAATGAATTAATCTGTAGAAATAAGGACCTTGCATGCCCTTGGGATAGACACAGTGTGTCAATATTTCGTATGCATGTGTGTGCATGCATATTGTTTATTCAAGAAGACAGCATGATGGAGTAAATATGGCAATAGATTTAGAGTCTGGAAAAGCAGGGTTCAAATTCTTCTTGAGATATTTACTATCTGTATGACCCTGGACAAGTCATCCAACTCCAGCTTCAGTTTCCTCATCTGAAAAATAGAGACAATTACTCACCCCCTCACCATTTACAGGATTCTTGTGATTATCAAATGTGATTACACATGTAAAGTGCTTTGCAAATCTGAAAACATTATATACATATTAACTGTTATTATTACATTAGAGGTTCTGTAGGTAAATATGTGAAAGAAGGAACTCAAAATCTTTTCATCCTTCATTCCTTTCTAAAGCACATTATTGATTCATTTGCATAGTACCATCTCTATCATGACACAAAAATTTCCCCCCCACCCCCAGAAGCTCTTTCACCTCTAGACTACTTTTCACATTGGAAGTAGTCTCCTGCCCCTGCCTCTACTTCTAATCAACTGGTTGCTTCCAGAAACTCATTTTAAAGAGGAGGAGTAAGGCAACTATGTCTTTTTCTCCAGGCTGCACTACTGACTCATCTCCACAGAATTTCTCTACCATACCCTCTGGTGTTGTACCTTTCCTAAACCTTCCTTCCCTTTCATCGTTGCTTTCCCCCATTAATATGTAAATTCATTGATATTAAGGATTTTCTTTCTCTCTCCCCATATTTGTATTCCCAGTGCTTAGCACAATTCCTGGTACAAAGTTAACATTAAAAAAAAAATGTTGACTTTTACCTGCATCTGAAATGAAATTTTCACAATTGATTTTTTTTTAAGAATTTGGAGCAAAAAAGTCTGCCTCTTGGACTCTCCTAAATTTTCTGTCTGGACTCAGAAGGAAATAATGCAAAAGAAACAATAATCCCATCAGAATATATTTGCAGAAACAACATAATTCTTTTTGTTTCCCTAATTTAACTCAAATGTATTCTTCAAACCAACAACTAGTATTGTTATATATAGTATGTGACATTCAAACTAACACTAGTATTTTCCCCTAAAGGAAAAAAAAATCCACCTCTGTGGTTCTCAATCTCACTGTACTGAAAAATATTTTATGGACTCATAGAACATGACAAATGGAAAATATCTTCTCTTTTCTAGTTTGGTAGTATCTGTTGTTTTTAAAAAGAGAGAAGAATATTCTGAACAACATAGGAGACTTGTAGGGTGCACTGTTTCTTGGCAAGGTATTGGAACAGAGTTATAGTAAAAATCAATTGTTATCTTCTTTGGAGAGAATATAGTAGAGGGTAATAAACATTTCTTTGTATGGAATGACTCCAAAGAGACTAAATTAATCTCACTCTATGATAGTGTGTCAGGCTTTGTAACTCAAGAGGATATGAGAGATATGGCTTAGCCTTTAGACATTACTTAAGTGGTTTTTTTTTAATGATCTGTTTATCAATAAATTGGGAAACTATGGAAGAAACTATAATCTATTAGGTACATGTGCAATTAAGTAGCAAGGCATTCTGAAAACAATGGACACTACTAATAGGACAATATAAATATTTTATGGGACCAAACAGACCCAGGAGGAGTTAAGAACTTGTGAACAAGGGAGTCAGATTATTTACTATTTTCATCATTAACTCAAATATGCTAATTGAAACTCTCCTAGAAAAGCAGGCTAAAATCGCAAAGATGAGAAATAGCATTTGAAGTGACTGATTAATCAGAGGTTTCAGAGATTTTTTTTTTCAATTCTAAATCTGGAAAACATAAGAACTAAATGAAAATAACTTGAATTTGTTAACAAAATTTGCCCTCATTTACTTGAATTACTGTCTATGTTTTTGTTAATAATACAAAAAAGAACATGTGCCATTTTTTCTTCTACTTTTTTTTTCAAAACTGCTCCTTTTGTTTCTCAAAATCATTTAATTTTATGATCAAAATGTAACCTTTCTAACTAGGTCATGGAACTTGCTATGTCTATACAACACTTAACCAAATGGATGCAAAATAAATAATATAGGGGCAGCTAGGTGGTGCAGTGGATAGAGCTCTGGCTCTGGAGTCATTAGGACATGAGTTCAAATCCAGTTTCAGACACATAACACTTACTAGCTGTGTGACCCTGGGCAAGTCACTTAACCCCAATTGCCTCACCAAAAAGCAAATAAATAAATAATAATATAGTTAATCACTCCATCTTGCCTCATATGATCCCAAACATCCAGAAGTTTGTTGCCACGTTTGTTATTCAAATGACTGAATGAATTTTTAATTTTTTCTTGTGAAACACTATAGCATCCAGTAAATATAACTTTATGGGATAATTTCTTTTCAGGAAATGATGTCTAAAATTTGTATTATAACACTGGGATTATTGACAATGTAAAAATTATGTATATCCAATTGGAAAAGTTTAAAATGCAAGGATTCTGTGTATTGGTGTACATTTGTGACTGATTTCACAAGTGTTGCCCAGAAAGGAGAGGTACAGAAGAAACATGTTACTGGAGTTGACTGAAGAAAATGTTTTTCAGGATCATAGTTATGTGAACAGCAATCAGAAAATTTATCCAAGTGTCAGGGCACAGAGTGTCTAGCCAGAAATCCAAAGACTACCACTGTTTGTAGATAGTATCTCCAGAATACACACATTCTTTATTTATGTAGCGATTACCAAAACTTAATATGTAAGTGATGAAATTATCTGAAGTATTCTTTTGAATATAGGATTGGCAATCTCAGTTTTCTGAGGAGTTAGGTCACCTCTAACAGTGATTACTATGGGTGCATATGTGTAATTCAGGATAAAAAAAATCATAATTAATATTTTATGTTTGTATATTTTTTTCTTTTTGGATCTTGCATTACAAATATTCAAAATTTGTTTGCTGAATGGTAATGCTAACTTGAAAATTATAATAAAATATTTTCTTTGTTAAGTTTTCTAGATAACAATAACATTATCTAATATTTATAAAGCATTTTAAGCTTAGCAAAATGTTTTGCATACTTATATCATGTGTGAGATAATGAATACAGATATTAAACCTCAAAGAGTTTAAGTGATCACACAACAAGAATCAGAAATGGCATTTGAATCAAAGGCTGTCTTGACACCTTGCTTTCACTCTTCTTCTTAGACCACATTGCCTTTTTGTGGCATCTTCAAATAACCCATGTGAATGCAACCATTTGATAAAGAAGAAATTTATAATTTTTTCACATTTTCTAAAGAAGGCTGTATTGCTGGTATAAACATATGACAAGATGCAATTAAAATGGTTATGATGAATTGTTTAAATTCCTGTTTATTTTCAGTTATGCTTGCAATTAGTATGATTCACTTTGCCAATGTTGAAAAAATCTGAATGAAAGATGTTTAAAAGTGGTTAACAAAAGATATCTATATTTGTTAATATGAAAATATATACATATGTTTTACTTAGATAATAATAATAAGATTTTTAAAAATTATATTTACATGCTTCATAATGGTATGAATCAATCTCTAGGAGTTTCTTGAATACTGGAAAGGCTCTGTGTCAATGGCAAAATTTTATTGTTGTTCAGTCACTTTTCAGTCATGTTTAACTCTTTGGGAGCCGTTTGGGCTTTTCTTCCCAAAGATTTCAGAGTGGTTAGCCATTTCCTTCTTCAGCTTATTTTATAGATGAGAAAACTGAGGCAAAAAGGGTTAAGTGACTTGCCCAGGCCTACACAGCCAGTAAGTGTCTGAGGCCAGATTTGAACTCATGAATACTAATCTTCCTAATTCCAAGCCCAGTGTGTTACGTACCTGCCCGGGACTCAAAATTAGACTTCAATTTTTGATGACCAGTTTAACATAGGTGATAACAGTTCATCGTCAGTAGGAGGACCAAGTGACTTGGTGATAAGTTCTGAGTATGTTAGTGAAATGAAAAAATATATAGAATAATCCTGTCTTGGGCAGCCTCTTCTACTTCCAAAATGTTGATGCTAAAGTAGTTGAAAAGGTTTCAGAGGCAGCACAGATTTGGTCTAGCTATTGAACCTTCTAAAAATTAATTGCCAGGAGTATAAATGTTACATCATTGTTCAGTAACAAGAGTGGATATAATATTGAAGAAACTGAATTGCATCAATGTTAACACTTTTACCATCAATGAAACTAGAAGGTAAATAGAATTTGTTGTTCATGAGTTTTCTTTGGAGGGGCAAATTAAGGAGTTGGTATTGTCATATATCCAAAACCAAGAAACCCTTTCATGGAATACTCTATCATCTTACTGTACACTGCTTATGTTTGCAAAGAACACCATGGGCAAAATTCCAACTCGCTTGCCAATATCTGTTGCAGAATATGAAGAGGTAGAAACATTTTACAAAGAACTCAATAAATTATTTCAACTTAAATAAATATATAATTTATATTAAATAAAATCAATGCAAAGCTGGGCATAAAGAAAAACAATAAAATCATAGTTTGTAGGTAGAAAGATTAGATGGAGAGGCAAAAGTTTTATATACTACACTCATGTCTACCTATATATTGTAGTTTTTTTTCAAGGAAGGAGTCTGAAGTCGATGGATACAGAAAATTCTACATGTCATAAATAATAAATTGGTTACATTTTAGTAGATAGTAAATGGCTGATTACTAATGTGGAAGTAATTTCTCATAAAAGAGGAAGCAGAACACAGTATATAGCAGACCACCAACTTATCTGAAAAAAATATAAATCATTACCAATTTAGAAAGTTGCATAAAAATGACAAGTAAATACGGTTTTCACTTGAGGTAATGCCAACCTGACTTCTCTTAATATAATGTTGACAAAGAAAAATTGTGAGTCATCACAAAAATATTAGCATAAATACACCATTTCCTAAAGAATTTTAGCTGAAGAAAATCAACCAACACAATGAGGAGATTGAAAGAGTCTAGAAATCTACAGAGCCAGAACATGTTTTTATCAAGTAAAGAGATGTGGCAGTCAAGGACAGCACTAGTTGAGAATACAAATAAATGTGTAAAATTTTACATAGACAAATACTGGATGATCATGGGTAGCACCACTTTATGAAAAAGCATGAATCATTGGGGGATGACATATAAATTTACAAACATCATGTCTAGGATGGAAGAAAGAAAGAGAAAGAAGGAAGAGAAAAGGGAAGGAAATAAGCATTTATTAAGCACTTACTCTGCTAAGTTCTTTGCAAATATTATCTTATTTGATTGTCACAAAAGCCCTGGGAAGTATATGCAATTATTATGCTCATTTTACAGTTGAAAAAACTGAGGCAGAAATAAGTTAAGTGACTTGCCTTAGGTCACCTGGGTAGTAAGTATCTGAGGCCAGATTTGAACTGAAGGTAAAAAAGGAAGAACATTTGCATTGGCATATTGAGGATAAAATCATGTGGAAAAGAAAGAGATTAAAAAAATGAGGAAAGATCTGTTGAGGTTTATGTAACAGATTTCTTCTCCATTAATGCTATTAGAGCAACCACAATTGAACTTAAACATCCCAGTTACTAATATCCTAGATGAAAAATGACAGTTTTTGAAAATGGGAAGAACAGCAGGATTAGATATTGTGGATTTGACCAGTGGAGATCTATACTGGAGCTGACATAGTTTTGAGGACCATGGGGAGTCAATTATTATGCTGTCTGAAAGAGAGGAAGATGTCCTGTCCCAGAAATACTATAGACATTATTGCTACCAAAAAAAGTAAATGAGTAATTATGAATAACTACTGACTCCTGTGCCCACTTTCTCTTCTCCATAAAATTCTTATGAGAATAATTTATGTATATTCATTAAGAAAAGTCATGATGGGAATATATGAGATGGGAATAGCAAGCAAAAATTATATTGTACAGCAGAACACATCTTTACCATGACACAGTTGTCTGAAAGATATAGAGAATAAAAGATTTCAGTATGCTTATTGTATGTTGAATTTAAGAAGACATTGTGTTGTGAAGAGCAAAATACCTCTTAAAGGCCCTCTTCCAACAAAGTGTCTCCTACATATATGTCAAAATCATACAATATTCTTTGAAAGATTTAGCAACAGAGAGAGCTTTATTCAATAATCCTCTAATTAATATTTGATGAGACATAAAATAGAAGGATAGATGCTAGTCAAAGATATTTGTCACCATAAGGAATGTTGCAGTTAAGTAAACAGCTATAATCTTCAAGTGTAACACATTTCCACATGCATTGTATATGGGAGTAGCTTACATTTATACGAGACTTTAAGATATTCCAAATCTTCCCCATAATAACCCTAATAAATATAGAAAGTTCCAATAGTAGTAACCTTATTTTAGAAATTAGGAAAGTAGGACTTAGAGGGAATAAAGTGATGTGCCCAGAGACATACACATAGCAAATGTTGGATCTCAGATATGAATTAACGTCTTCTGAGTCCAGTAATCTTTTAAAAATATCAACTTATTCAGATAATTGACTTTATCCTTAATCTCAATTTGTACTTATATCATGAAGGATATTTCATATCTGGTGTTAGAGTAT
This sequence comes from Phascolarctos cinereus, assembly GCF_003287225.1. Classification (NCBI taxonomy): domain Eukaryota; kingdom Metazoa; phylum Chordata; class Mammalia; order Diprotodontia; family Phascolarctidae; genus Phascolarctos; species Phascolarctos cinereus. Next base: position 114,076,126 of record NW_027556180.1, read on the forward strand.
CCTTACTCTTTATATTATTACAATGTTTTGTATATTTAGCACACTTTATTTCTGTTCTTCATTAAAGAAATTTTCTGTAGAAAAGAAAATGTAAGAAACTATATGTTTTTGAAAATTATGGCACTAAGTCTATTTGTAAGTAAAGCAGGCTTTGTACTCTTCTCTATCTAACTTCCAAAAAGGTAAATTCTCCATAGCTATAGCAAAATTGACCTTGATTAGTCATTTATAACATATTTTATGACAATTTTTAGAAGACTAGAATCAATGAGACAAAGAATATTAGCATTCCAAAGCACTGAGTAAGTGACAAATTTAAAAACCTTGTATTGTTGTAAATGAAGTGCCTAAGTCCTCATAAACTATGTTGGTAAGTGGCGCATCGCTGCTAACAAGACAGAGAGCACTGAAAAAATTAACTCCAAAATTTAATACTGTTGAACTTTATTGGAATGATTGGATTCAAATATAAGCCATATCAATTTTTAACCTCACAGTTGTATACTTAGCACACAAAAGAAATCTACCATAGGTTTTGTGGTCTCTGGTTAATGATACTATTTTCTACTTTTGTATTGGACCCATTAGGTATACTGATTTGCTTCCAGTACAATACATTTCTATCCAATAATTACATATCAAAACCTTACTCTGTGCAAAATACTATACTAGGCACTGGGGATACAGAGACAAAATTTAAAGCAGTTCCTGCTTTATAAGGTCTAATATACAATGGCAGGGTAAAATATACAAACAAAATATAATATATATATATATATATATGTATATGTATATATATGTATATGTATATATATGTATATGTATACATATGTATATGTATATATGTATATATATGTATATATGTGTGTATACATTATATATATATATGTATATGTATATATATGTATATGTATATGTATATATGTGTGTATACATTATATATATATATAAATATATATATATATATAAATATATATATATATAAATATATATATATTTATATATATAAATATATATATATATAAATTTGTGGAGTGAGAGAACACTAAAATGTAGTGTTCTTTGAATAGTTTCCAATAGGGTATGACCTATGAGTTAGGCCTTGTTGGAAACTAACCATTCTAAAATATTGAGGTAAAGAATGTGTTGACTGACAAGATGGAGAAGAACATTTTTTTCCCCCCAAGACTCCGCTTACTCACAAAATCCTACCCATTAGCATAGGCTATCCCTCATGCCTGGAATTAATCCCTTCTTCACTTCTTCCTCTTGGAATTTCCAGCTCTTTTTTTGTCAAGGTTTAGCTCATATGTCATCCTCTTTTGGAAAGTTTTCCTGGTCACTCTAGTTAATATTATTTCCCTCCTGAAATTATCTTGTATTTAATTATTTCTATAGATGCTTTATGCCCCCATTAAAATGTAAGCTCCTTGAGATTAGGGTATTTGGAGAGAGTCTCTTTATGATTAGCTTCTGACTTAGGGTCTTGAACATGGTATAAATGTAATGGATGTTTAACTTCATTTAATGACTCCTTCATTATAAATATCAAGTGATAGTTATATAAAATAGGAAGAAATATGCTTGCTGAAGATACTTGTCACTATAATGGAAGATAAGAAGCACAAAATCCATTCAGAAAATGGATTTCCTATCATTGGTGAGGCTTTCCATATGTTTCTGTTTGATTGTGGCATTGTCATGATTGCACTAAGTTCTAGAACATGACAGAACCTCTTAAATGAGGTCCATAATAAGTTAATGAAGAGCCTATTTACAGAAGAATGAAGAAGTGAATGAAGAATATCTATTGTCAGTTGACATGTTGTCAATTGATAGAGAAGCCTAGAGAGTTTTTCTAAAAGCAGTTATAACTGTATTGACACTCTAGATGAACAATGAATCAATGAATGGGTTATAGAATTTAAAAAGGAAGAGAATTAAAGGTAATGAATCTGGGAAACTACAGATTATGTTATGACCATAAGCTTCTCCTTTCTGGAAAAAGGCTTATACTTTTCAGACCACAAGCATGCACACACATACACACACACACACAACACCACACACTTATTTATTTTCTAGCAGCTCTATTTGGATTAACTAAAGCCTATGCAGAGAAAAATGATAAGCATAAGTAGACTTTAACATATTATCAATAACAAAGTATGCAAAAATGAAATAAAATATATTATCAGAGAAATATACAACTGAAAAAGGACATAGAATTATCATGTAAGGGATCTAACCATGGTTCATGTACTCCATTGATAACTACAAAATGTAAAGAGAATTACAAGTCCCACAGTACTTTGGGTTATTCTTTGTAGAGAAATTGTCAGATATTGAATAGAGTCACAAAGGATGAGAAGACATAGATTTTTTTATTATTTTAACAATTAGAGGGAGTATCCATATTGAAGAGATCACTTGCTATTGCCATAGAGATCAATCAGATAATAAGATAGTTTAGATGTAATGAAAATGATGGATAAAAGGTAGTTAGAAGGAAAAAGAATAGTACATCTACTATTTAGTATTAATTGAAGGCATGGGGGGTTGATTTGTAAAATAGAAAAGCTGAAGTCTTTGCCATATTTACTAACTTATAAAGCAAATAAGAGGTACCATATTGATCCATTAAATTTATAATTAAGTGAAATAGTTTCAGAGTAACAAACAAAAATGTCTAGTCTTAATAGATAGATGGCTTCAAACTATCTCATAATATAAATTATTTTAAAAATTAATATAGCCTTGAAAGTAGTATGCAAACAGTAATAGAAGTTAAGAGATTTATCCTGTAGTCATGCTAAAAACTATGTATAGAACCAAGTAGCAATTAACAAAGTGGTAGTCAGGGAAGAATGTTTTCATCTAGAAAATCATCATGATATTGAGCAGAACCATAGGAGATTCTTTTGACATATTCTTTAGCAGATAGAATGATAATATACATATGATTATAGTTCCCATAGAAAGAATTGGAACAGGGCAGGTGGCAACTGGGTATATATGGCTAGCAGGTGGAGAGGCTGAATGGATGAATTGGGTGTAAATTTTGATCTGGGGCTGGATAAAGTAAACTAAGTGAATTTGTGCTCACTGACCCTTAAATCAAAACAACTGAGCCTCAGGGCAAGAATTCCAAGGCAAGAGTTACTAAGCTTGGAAAGTTAAGTCCTCCAGGGCATGGTCTCCATAAATTCAAGTCTGTATATTACAGAGGTTGATTACGTGCCAAAAAATAACTGGAGTTAACGCATTTTTTTCAATCATGTTCAATTCTTCATTCCCTCATTTGGGGTTTTCTTGGCAAAAATCCTGGTTTGCCGTTTCCTTCTCCAACTTATTTTACAGAAAAGGAAACTGGGGTAAATAGGATTAAATAACTTTCCCAAGGTCATAAAGCTAGTAAGTGTCTGAGACCAGATTTGAATTCAGAAAGACGAGTCTTCCTGACCCCCAGGCCCAGCACTTTACCCACTGTGCCACCCACCTGCCTACAACTGGGTTCAACATTTGAAATGTGAAGCATGCTCTAGATTATTCCAAATTAATACTCTGACTATTTTTCTATTCTCAGCTAATTCTTAGCTATGAAGCTAGTATTGTACTCGTGCACAAAACTTTTGCACTTCCAAATGTTCTTCCCCTAAAAACGCATTCTCTCAAAGCTTTTTCATAGCCTAGTCCTCAAGTTAACAATTACTAACTGAATGGTCAGAGTGTGCACAGAACTGCAATTCTCCATTTAGTGAAGAATTATTTTCCTGCATATTTTGAAATGTTACTTTCATTCCTAAATTTTATGACTATAAATATTTCAATATTTTCTTTGATATAATTTGACAAATCTTTTTATTACATGAGAATGTTATGTATATCTGTGTTTTTATTCATTTGTTTACCAAGAGTTTACTATGTCAATAAACAGAAAAGTGAGTCATATACAGTGATTGTTCCAGGGAATATCATTTAGTGATTCTAGTTTGAAGGACTGTAAGTAACCACAGGTTATATAAGGATTTCTGTAGTAGATATAAGTTGCTGTTATTATGTAAGCTTTTGGAGCAAGAGAAAGAAGCTTAGCACAAACATCAAAGGAAGAGCTGGAATAGATCTCAAACCATATACTGATGTTAGTCCTTTGTTCATGGATTCATTTTTGTGTTATTGTTACATCCTTCTGTCCCTTCCTGTTGCATATCTCCACTGGAAAAAGTATCATAGTGACTTAGAATAAGGGAGTGGCTCAAAGTTCCCTAGAACTTCCAGTAGGTTGCATTTGCATATAAAAGGGTTGGGAATAATACTAAGAAGACAAAAGACTGAATGGCCTTGCCACTGGGCTTTACAATGTTTCTACCTTTTCTTCACCTACCCATTTTCATGGGATGATGGAAGAGAATTAGGATATGAAAACTGGAAAACCCTGAAATCTAAAACTATTTGGTTTAATATCCATTGTCTAGTATGTATCCAAACCTCAAAATATTTGAAATTGATAAGTATATGGTACAGTCATCTTAAGATGAGGTGAGGTCTCTGACAGGGGGCACCATTCCCTAGACTCTGATGAGGAATCCAAAGAAAAGATTTAACATCCATGTACTTGTGCCCTTCACCACATGGAAATGCATGTGCCTATTATTCTTACTAATGGTTTTTATATTCTGGAGAGGATTCATCCTAGGTTTATGGGAGAAATGTTTTGTTGTTAATTTTCTTAATATTTCTTTTTATTAAATGTCTTTGCTTATTAAATGATCATTTATTAATTATTTATTTACTAATTTATTAATTTATCAATAAATTATTTATTTATTAGATTTATTAAATGCTTTCTGCTGTCTATGTTAAACATTGATGGGGTTTAGGAATTAACAGTTTTAGGGTATGCATGCCCACAAAGTAATTTGAACGTGAACTAATTGTGTGCTGGGATCCTAACTTGTAAGCTGAGAAAGATATCCACAGGTGCTAATAGAATATCCCAGAACCACAGGAATAGAGCTAGAACTGGAAGGGACTTAAGGGTCTCTCAAAATCAAGCCACTTTTTTTCATAGATAAGGAAACCATTGTCTAAAGAGGTTAAATTGTGTTTTCAAGTCTAAAAAGTAACAAGCATTACAAGAAGGAAACTCGAGGGTCTTCCCATCCCAGATTGATTCTTTTGGGAAGGCAAACTAGGCCATCTTTTGCCTCAATTCTTACCTAGCCTTTAATTACTGAATGGGCATTGCTTTAGACAAACTGAGACCTGGGAAAGATCTTAGCTTAAAAAGGCCATCCGGTGCCATTGCTAGTCATCTTGACTTTGTCTTTCCACTGGACTCCAACGACTTTGGAGGAGAGACTTTGTACAGCTCTGCCCCACTTAAATCCAATTGAAGTCAGGACAGCGTCCTCCTGATATCTTGGTCCTCTTCAAGAATGAAGGATCAACAGAAACAATAAAAGGAGAGATAGCTAGAAGTCTGTCATGTCAACTTTTTAGTACCTTCTTTGTCTGGGACCTCAAAAATAAAGAACAAAGAGACTAAGGAAAAATCAACAATGAATGGGTCTAATGAGATGGATACTCAGTCATTGGTCCAGTTATGTACTTCTTATGTGTAGTCTCCTACTAGAATCCTTCTCATTTCCTCAAGGAAATATTACTTAAAATATCTATAAATGTCAGATATGTTTGCAACATTATCATAATGATCAAAACAATTCACATTAAAATACCTCTTTGCTCTTTCACATATTTTTCCCATTTGATCTTTACAACACTCTCATAAAGGTCTATGGAAAAATCAAATGGTAAATCTAATTATAGTACAGTAAATTGACCAAGATGACTTACACTTGAAAAGTAGCATAAGTGACAGTATCACAAATATATATGAACTAAAATAATGGGGTAGGTGAATCTTACAGTAAGATTGGTGGTTAAGAAATAAAGTGCTGTCCTCATGCTCATGTTAAAAGAATAGCACAAATACCTCCAGTTTATTGGCAGATCCTCAATAGAAGGGTTATGAAAATATCTGGACAAAGGTTCTATTGTGTGAGAAGATATTGGTGAGTTTCAATCTTCACATGAAGATTGAAGATGTGAAGATTACAATCTTTCACATGATTCACCACATGAGTAAGAACAGTGTTTCATTGAGATATAGAAATACCAATATAATTATATCTAACAAGCATATAGATTACTATGAATTGAGCACCAATTGTCCTTGAATCTCAGGGTAACCTTGATTCTCAGAGAATTCCAAGAGGGCAGCAAGACAAGTAAAGGATGATTTTGTTCCATCTATGATCAAGGGGGAATCAAGCTTATTACTTTACAAAAAATTGTTTTGTAGATAAATATTTTAAATCATTTTTTTCTCTTGAGGAATGGCAAAATGCAATGTCAATTGTATCAGTACATCTGTGTCAGAAGCAGTAACCTTGATTTTATGAGTTTGATTTATGAGAATATTCATTTGGTTGTCTACCCAGCAATCCTTCATGTTTCTATTGCTTGTCCCTTCCTTGTGATTAGTATGGGAATATGAGAGGGACTTTAAGTTCTTTATGTACTAACATTAGTCATCTTGTGTTTCCAGGCCAAAGTCTAACATTTCCCAGGCTACATCAATTACAGGACTTCAAGAGGGCATTTAAAAAACAGGCAAGTGATTTTACTCTATTTCACTTACTTATCCATATTATATTTGTCCTATTTTGTACTCCAGTATTCTTTTATTTATTCTGAAATAAAAAGAACTAATATGGAAAATAAATCAAAAACTTTACATGATACCATTGAAAATGAGCTCTAGAAATATATTTTCATATACGTGTGACCTTTGCCACCACATAGGTTTGGTTTTCTTATGCTTGACTTTAAGGCATTGATAAGCTTCCTGTTTACTGTGTTGCAATTAGGTGGTAGCTGTCTCTCAGTAAACCAAGTTTTAGGGGTATGGCTGCATAGGGCAACTGACAATGCTTCCCAGAAAGGATAAATAGGAAGTACACTTAAATGGGTCATATTTTTCCTATAAAAAGCAACTTTTTGACTAACAATTAATTTCTCTGCATGTACATATACATGAAAGAATATTGATACCTTTAATTTTTTTGTACTTTAGCAAGTCAATTCTAATATGCCTGACTTCCAAGGCAAGCCTCCCTTTGCAACACAGTAAAACGGTTGTAACAGTCAAACAGTGGCAATATTTAATATCCATTATGTTTGCCTGCCCCATATACCCACCAAGAATAGGAAAATGATTCTCATTATCTGCCTTTTTGAACCAATATGTGTTTTTTTTTTCCAGGCAATTGGGGTTAAGTGACTTGTTCAGGGTCACACAGCTAGTAAGTGTCAAGTATTTGGTCTGAGGCTGGATTTGAACTCAGGTCCTCCTGACTTTAGGGCCAGTACTCTATCCATTGTGCCACCTAGCTGCCCCCCAATATGTTTTTGAACACATGTCATATGTTTTTACTATTGTCTTCATTTATATTATGTAGTCATGCATATTGTTCTGATTTTTTTTTCTTTCCACTTCATAAGTTCATATCCTTCTTTCTATGTTTTTGAGTTTGTCATACCTTTCATTTCTTATCACACAATAACAATCCATTCCATTCACATGATAATTTCTTGAGCCACGCTCCATCTGATGGGCCACCAGTCTGATTACAGTTCTTTGACACCAATAAGAGTGCTGCTATGAAAATGTTGCAGTATGTGCTGTGTAATTTCTTTGCATAATTTGTGTAATTTGACTTGAGGGGTAATGTTTGCATGAATTTTTCAAGAAAGATACAGTAGAAATCAAGTTTTAAACAATACAAACATTGAAGAATAAAGTCTAGGACAGGGGTGGGGAAACCTGCCACATGTGCCCTGCTAGGTTCTCAAGGGGAATTGTTCTGTGATGTGTTGATTCAAAGGGCCACACTTGAGGACCTAGAGGGCCACATGTGACCTTGAAGCCTCAGGTTCCTCACCCCTGGACCTTTCCTCATTTAACTTTATCTGTCAAATAACTGGAGTTCAATATAATTCTAGTCTACTTATTTTTCTCTTAAGGATAATTTCAAATTTCACTTGCCTCAGGTTTGGATGTAAACTAGTCATGCATACTTCCTGGATGCTTGGAAATTGCTTCTGATGCAATAGTTAGAGCTGGCTGTAATTGTGCTAGCAAAAAACCCTTACCTGTAATAGCTCATCTCACAAACCTTAAGGACCATGCACCTTCTTTGAGATAACTGCTTTCTCTGCTCCACATTGCTTCCTCTGTTTCCTGCAACTTAGCTTTTCAGCTGGGAATGAAGAGTTTGGAGGCATACCATTCTTGCTTTGGCTACTGGGTGAATATCAGGCATTTTTTTTTTCTTCCCAATTAGAGAAATATTCTTACTCCATCTGACTCATCACTTTCCCCAGAGTTCAAGTTACTCATTAATTACGATTACATTAATTACAATTACACAGAATTGGCTCTACTGCTTCTAGCAATATCTACAACCTGCCAAAGGTGCAATGTCTTTTTCTCTGTTATGAAACTTAAAAAATACTCTGAAAAAAAGTTCTAGTCAGGATTACAGAATGTTCTCCTCATATTCTTCCCTTTGGACTCTCATTTTTAATGTATTAAACCACAACGTTTGGACATGTAGATAGGTCCAAGAAACTGCTCACCTTTCACACTTTCCATGCTTATTTTTCCAGTTTGTCCACCAAAGCTTGTCCAACAAGTGTTTTTTGTTTTTTTTATAAGAATATGCTGAATGTCTTCACAACTCTCTGAAATTTTGTGAGAATTAAGCATAGTCTTTATTTATACTAGAGTTTAAAGGTCCATTGGCAAAGCTTATTAAGCCTCTTTAATTTAATTTTAATTTTAACAACTTACCCCAGACCTCTGTGACAAATTCTTTGCTGAAAGGGCCTACATCTCTAGTTCTATAACTTCCTTACTTCAGAAAAGCTATCCTAGGCTCAATGAACTTTGTGGGTCATCCTTCACTCAAAACAATATTTCATGAGCTCATATACTAACACATTATAGAAAACACAAATATCCAAAACAAAATAAATTTAATCAAATATTCAAAACAAAATAAATTTAATCAAGCAGCACAGCAAATTAAGCAACAACAAAAGCCTTTATACCCCTATGTACTTGGAGTACATGATCTTACAGGTTATATAACCACCAGTAGAAAAGGCTATGTGTAAAAGACAATTCCTGTGGCCAGGGTACATACATGACGGGGGCAACTGAAATCTCCAACAATGCAGAATTTCCATTTTCTTCTAGGGAACTCATTATTCTATTGTGTGTTATACCTCTTCAGAATTATTTCCTACTTCCTATCTGTTACTAACTGCTGGTGGCTAGTAACTTGTTCCCTTACAAAGAATGCTAAAGGAATGCTTATTTGCTTGAATCAGTCAGGCAGACAACAGCCAGCAAAATGACCTAAATTAAGAATGAATCTATTCTTTTGATCATTATATTGCTGATACTGGCTTGAGGTACATGGCTCAGGACATCTGTTTGACTTGGGGGGTTAGACAATTGCTCTTTTGTAGCAAAAAATAGTTTTGTAAATAGGCTATAACAGCATAAACTCAAGACAACTCATAGACAAAAAGGTCAACTCACATCTATTACTTGTCATCTGCAAAAATGTTTATATGGAATACCTATCCAATAAAAACCAACAAGCTCTCTCTCTTGAAATGTCAACCAAGTTTGTTTGTTTGTTTGTTTTCAAAGTGACTTCTGGACTGCATGTTTGTCTTGGAATGTCCTCACAAGGCTCTGTAATTGATTAAAAGAAAAGCTAAAATCCCCCTAGCTAAAATCCTAGCAGGAGAAAAGAGAATGGGGAGAAGCTATTAGAACTTTTCCTTCTTTCCTTGTGGCTTATTGCTTCCTCCTCCTGTTTGGGCTTCTCAGAAACCACCCTAATCTCAAAAGTTTCCTAGGCCTCTGTCACTAAAGTCCCTCAGTCTCCAAAGCCACTGGGCTTGGCCCACTCCACAGTTACTTTGCTTCCATTAATCTCCCTAACTTCCATGGTCTCTTTTCCAGCTGAAGTGTCTTCTGAGTTGAAGTCCACAAAATCAAACCTTTTAAATAAACCTTTTTCCATGTCTATGATTACTCTGGCACCCACAGAGCTGTGAAATGAATCTTTCAATTATTTTTTTTTTCTGTAATGTCTTCCAACAGACTTTTCACAAATGAGGTTTTGTAAAGCTGTCTCATTCTCATCATCTTCATTCTCATCACAATCATCTTTCTCCTCATCCTCTTCCTCCTCAATTTCAAAGTCTTATTTGGCTGGAGCTGCTCCCATTTTGGTGGCTTAGGGTGGCTCAAATTCTTCATCTTCACTTTTCTTCAGATTCACTGTTCTCTTTCTTGGTATTCTTCCCTTTTTTTCCCCTTTGGAGAGGTAGCTGTTGCTTTATCTGGAGTCTCTGCTGCTTTAGGTGGAGTTGTTCCCTTTATGCTTGGTATTGATGGGGAATAGGGCCCAAGCCAAGACCTTTGTCCCTTGCCCCAAAAAGAATTTGGCTCCCTTTTGTCTATGGGCTCCAGAAAACCCTTAAACTTTTCTTACTCAAAGGGTCTTATGACTCCCCTTATCTCCCTTTGAAAGCCCTAGCCCCACCTTTTGATCTTATTCAGATGCCTTTCAAACTTCTTCCTTCCAGTTCCCTTCATTATCTATTCACATTGTCTATACAATCTCTCAGACATTCCAGTGGGAATTCTCACTTAGACCCTTTTCCCAGCCCCTCCTCTTGTTACCCAATTACTTTAGTGTATATAAGACCCACCCTGGCCCCCATTTATATGCAGAGACTTTCTCATGCCCTTAATGTTCAGATTACTCTAAGAGTCTGGCCTGTGTGGTTTAACTTTAATAAACTTTTTCTCTGGCTGAAAGAAGATTTGGATTGAATTCATTCAGGCAGGGGCCACATGTCATGATCTCAGGGTCCCAGCACCCCTAAACATCTAGAACTCTTCAGTATGGTAAAAGCTTTGACTTTAGTAACCACTTTCTCAGCCAGGGCCATGGTGGCCTTCTTACCAGGAGTTATGTTTCCTTCTCGGTGGGTGAAGTGGCAACAATGGCTCTTTTTGGTTGGTGGTACATTCTTTGCTGGTGTAGCCACAGTACTCTTGCCCCTCTTCTGAGGGACCTCAACTTCTTTATTGCTTTCTTCAAACACTATCTCCTATCTTCTTTGGAGAGGAAGTCATTTTCTTTGACTCACCATGATTTTAGCATTTTTCCCCAGCTTCACCATGGTGCCTACACATTACTAGGAGGCAGAGGGCATAGATTTGTCTGCAGAGGCCCAGGCAACATTAGCGGCAATGGAGAGTCTATTAGAGATGAGCCCTTTGCTGATGGAAACTGAAAGACTAGACAATTCCTTTTGAAATACCTGATTTGTAGCACATATCTCTTAAACTCAATTCACTGGTTCCACTTATTAAACTATCACAGGAACTGGGTGGAGGCTGTAACAAAGAGTTTCCACTCACCTCCTATAAGCCCTTGCCAATTATCATGCAAACAAATATAGAATTTAAACAAAAAGAATAAAAGAGAAAAATGACACTAACAGTTGGGAGTGATCAGAAAAGGCTTTGTGTAGAAGGTGGGGTTTAAACTAAGTATAGAAAGAAGTGAAGAATCAGATGAGGTTGATATAAGAAAGGAGGCTATTGCTGGCAGCATCCAAGACATTAAGGTATAGATATAAGAGATGAAGGGCTATGTGTAAGGAACAAAAAGAAGGCCAGTTTGGCTGGATTGTAGAGTACAAGGAAAGGAGTAATGCATATTCAAGGAGGAAAGATAGTTTAGATCTGTTTGTGAGGGTCTTTAAATGCCAAATTTATATAAATATACATATATATGCTTTATATATGTGTGTTTATACATTTTATCCTAGATGCAATAAGGATCTCTTTGCCTTTATTATGTTTAAGGAAAATCATTTTGGTAGCTATGCGTAGAGTGGGGAGCAACTTGAGGAATGGACACTAATTAGAAAGCTTATCATAGTAGTCTAAAATTGACATAAATTAAAGTGGCAGCTGTGAGAGTAGTAAAAGAAGAACTGATATGAGACAAGTTGTGGAGGCTGAGGATACAAAGACAAAAAGCCTTGGATATAATTTTCTTGTGCCTGGCACATCAACTTATTAAGAAAGATTCAGAACTATTTTCTGATATATCTCTGGCTACTTCTTTTTTATAATGTAATTTTTTGTGAAGATAATTTTCCTCATGGGAAAAGACCATAGCAAAGTAAGAATTGAGTAATTCTTTTTTATTTCTTTCTGGTATCGGTTATTTAACTTGCAAATATTACAGAATAAAATCTTGTATTAAGAAGTAATTTTAAAAATCCTAGTCATAAACTGTTTGACATCATTATATGTGTGTATACCTAGATTATGTGCACAATGCATACATACATTCCCATTACTGTTCTATAGATGATCAACTCGGTATACGAAAGAAATCCCCATAGGTCTTTTGTGTATTCCATGGATATCAGCGCAACACTCTGCCTGTACATCAGCTATCTTTAAGTCTTGTTCCATGACTAGCCTATGACCTTTTATACATTTTTGCATGACATATTAATGAAATTTCTTGGGTATTTTTCATCATTAGACACAGGCTTTGTCAATGTCATGCTACAAAATAGGATTCAGTCATATATAGCATGAATCTGTTCCTTTCATGACAGAATGAGGCAAAAGGGGAGAGGGAAAATAAGATGACTTAGTATCACATAAGTTTAGACTATCTATAAACCTTAACATAACTCTTGGCACTGTATATGTGAGATTCTTGCAGAGCGATTAATGAGTGGACATATTCTTGGAGCAATCGAATCATGTCAATCTTGGTATCTTAACCATAAATGAGGCAAGTAAGGGAGTTGGTGAAAAAGATTTTTATCATGCATCTAAAAGAATTTTAAAAAATCATCAGCTACATGATCATCTTGTATTGCACTGAAAATGAGTATCATTTTCAAAAAACTTCTCCGGATATTAATTGCAATTTTTTGCACCAACATTTGTTATTTAGCATAGAATATAAAGAAATATTAATGTTTTTATGATCTCATGCTGGAGGGGATATTTGTATCAAATATATTTTATTGTAATCCTTTTGGATATTATGTTAATAGTTTTCTTTGAAGCATAGATGCTTGTAATTTATCTGTATGTAAAAATATTACTCCCCATTTGCAGCACTTGCTAGAAGCTTGAGGACCACCCCCAAAAGAAAAATAATCACACTCTAAAATAATGATAGTTTCTTCTAAAGTCATTCTCAGTACAATTACTAATATCAGAACTTGGCAGGCCATCATGTCAAAATAATAGTTTCCTTCTAAGATCACTCAATAGAAAACATCCTTAGGTTACTTATAAGAAAGTAAGTCTATATTTATAAGCTTTTCCTACAATTAACTTCCATCTGCATATAAGGTAACTGAGGATCTTGGCTTAATGGTCTTGAATTTGTACCAAGGTTATCTATGAGCAGAACAATGTGTAATCTGAGTAAGTTCTAAAAATTCAAGGCTAATTGAAAAGCAAGACTGCTGAAATCCATCCTCAAATTACAATTCTATAATTCTTCCTTACAACATCACTAATATGAAAATATGTTTAATAGGAATGCATATGTATAGCCTATATCAGATTATGTGCTATCTTGGAGAGGGAGGTGGGAAGGAAGGGGAAGAAAAAATTAAAACTCAAAAGCTTATGGAAGTGATTGTTGATAAAAGAAATTAATAAAAAAGCACAAATAATTTTTAAAAAATCGCAATCCTGACAAAGATTTGTTGAATGATATCACACAAGATCATAGATTTGGAGGTGGAAGGGACAGCAGCACAAAGCCAGGAATTCCATATCCCCAAAGTAGTGTGCCCCTTATTTTAAGGGCCAGAATCACATCAAATTAGTGGACTTCTTAGATATGCAGTGATAGTTTAGTCAAAACAATTTTTGCTATTGTGAATGAACTGAAATAACTCAAAGGACAAAATTCCCTTACACTAGGAGGGTAAAAAGAAGCAAATATTCACATTCTTGAAAATGAGAGATTAATTCAAACAACTAGAGGAAAAAAGAAACCTATTTTAAAGTATTAGCTCCTGGTAAGCATGATGGAATTTGTTATTCTGTAAATTAGAAAGATCATAGATTAAGAGATGGTAGGGAATATAGAGGACATTTAGATCATTCTTCTTAATTAGCAAATGAGAAAAGTGAAGCCCAGAAAAGTTAGCAGAATTTCTAGGAAGCAAGGGGCAGAAGCAAGATTTGATTGCAGACCCTCTGGTAATTTATAACTTTGCTATTAGTTAAATACTAAAGCACAATGGCTTTAAAAGTTAGAAACACCTTTTATTTGCTGTGCTCTGCTAGGTCATGGTGTGTGGGAGGTCAGTGTATTGAGGGCAGTGCAGTGGGTGTATGAATTGCTCTCTGGCTAAATAAAAAATGACAGGAAACAGCATTAGATTGATCCATTTGTGGGAGTGCCTGACACAAATAATTGCTCATGACAGATTGGTTCCTTGATCAGATTAATAGAATGTAGATGATAGCATTCTAATAACGGGTTTACATATTAAGCTTCTGAATTTCAAAATTTACCACTTAGAATTTTATGGTATTGTGTGTTCTTTGCCAGATGAAAAATGCCATGAGCATTTTTTTTTCTGCCAGTACTTAAAAAGTAACAGGATAACTTTACAAAAGTCTACCACAAAGCAACAACAACAACAAAAAATTGAAGCTTCCTATGATACTGAAGGGAGCTAGGGAAAAAAATCACTTTGTTCCATTTTAACTGGAGTTCTGAGATGATGTAGACCTCCCAAAGTGTTCTTGAGTCATGACCTGGCATCTTTAACAATTACTTTCATGTTTACTATTAGGTTTATTCATATGATTAACAAAATTTCTGGAAAATAACTCAAGGAACACTTATTACTCATATAGTGAAGGGATTATAGCTAAAATTAAATTATTTTATTTGTAGGGATTCCTGATGGGAAACATATGATTCTAATTTTCCCTTATTGAAGGTATTGGGGAAAATGCATGGAAATTCTAAGGAGACATTTTCCAGGGAGTGAAATTTAAATGACATATTATGATAGAAGAGCACTAAAAATATTATGCTCCAATTTAGAGCATACTCAATTACAACATCTGAAATCAATGTATTAAGAATGCTATTAACAGAGCATTTGCTCATTGCTTTGACTTTTGCCAGATCTCTAGCTAATTTGACATATTAGTATAACTGCTCTCAGTGCAATTAATTTGTATTAGACTTCCTAGTGTTTACAATTATTATTCTAGGTTTTAACAAATGGCTATAATTATGGTTTCTTCCAAGTAATATGGTTTCACATATTTATAGTCTTAGTTCATAGGCTACATACTATTAGATTAAGGCCAGACTCCTTTAATCAAAGAAAGGAAAGAATTTATTTTGGGGAAAGAACTAATCTCTAATGTGCAGCATGATGTTGCTGAGACCTTTCAAAGGGAATCAAAGCTGAATATGTGTATATGCTTTGATCATTAACAGCCTTCCATTCTAATTTGAGTTCCACCTGGAATAATTATTGATATGATTTCAGTATTCATAAACTTCTAATGGACATGGCAAAATTTAACACAGCAGGAATTTAATTTCTCAATAAGTATTATGGCATATAAAGACATTTATACACTTGACGTTTTAACTAGTATCCAATTCAACCAGAAACAGCATTAAACAAGAAGGGGCAAAATTACTTTCCCTTGAACTCAAATTATCTTAAAATTGATTTACTTTCTAATAAACAAAGTAGCAAAGAGATTTCATTGTGTTTGAAAGCTCAGAATTGAAAATTAGATCAAATTGAAATAATATTTAAGTAAATATATTTTATTGACATTTCTATAAGTGAGGTTTCTAAATAATCAATTATGCAAAAAATACCATAAAATATATTAATATGACAATATTTTAGCTTGTTTATGGGGCTCTTCATGCTTGTTAAAAAATGTGTATTTATGGATATTAGAGATATGAATGTTCATTTCCAATCTCTAAGAGCCATTTTGTACATTTCCATATGTTTTATCTGTGAACTGATTTTGTTTTTTAGTCTACTGTAATGACTGATTTCAGGGTAATTGACCTGATCACCAAATCACCAAATAAAAAGTGCACAAAATTTTATATTTATTAGGTAAATAGTGCTGATTAATTGCTTTTTTAAAAGCAAATATATATATATATTTTTGGAATATGGATAGAGTTTTTCTTTTTTTTCTTAGAAAAGCTAAACTTAATTTTTAAAATTTTATTTCATTTATTTTTCTAATTTATTTATATTTAGTTTTTAAGATTCATTTCCACAAGTTTTTGAGTTCCAAATTATCTCCCCATCTTGCCCCTCCCTCCACCCCAAGACTGAATGAATTCTGAATAACTCTTAACCTAATCTGCCTTCCCTTCTATCACCACCTACTTCTCTTATCCCCTTCCCCTTCTATTTTCCTATAGGGCAGGATAGATTTCTATACCCCATTGCCTCTATATCTTATTTCCCATTTGCATGTAAAGACAATTTTTAAGATTTGTTTTTAAAACTTTGGATTCCAAATTCTCTCCCTCCCTCCCTGTCCATCCACCCCCATTGAGTAGACAAGCAACTCAATACAGTTTATACATGTGTAGCCATGCAAAACACTTCCATAGTAGTCATGTTGTGAAAGACTAAATATATTTCCCTTCATCCTATCCTGCCCTCTCTTTATTTTATTCTATCTTTTGTTCCTCCTCAGAAGTGTTTGCTTCTGATTACCCCCTCCCTCCATCTGCCCTCCATTCTATCATCCCCCACTCTCTTACCATCCCACCTGTCCCTTATTTTCTTGTAGGGTAAGATAGATTTGCATACTCAATTCAGTGTGTATGTTGTTCCCTCCTTAAGCTAAAGCTGATGAGAGTAAGATTCAATCATTTTCTCTCACCTCCATCCACTTCCCCTCCTCTGTAAAAGCTTTTTCTTCCTTCATTTATTGGAGATAATTTGCCCCATTCTACCTCTCCCTTTCTTCTTCTCCCAGTACAGTCCTCTCTCTCATCCCTTAATTTTATTTTTTTAGATGTCATCTCTTCATATTCAACATACTCTGTGGCCTCTGTCAATATATATTCCCTCCAACTACCCTAATATTGAGAAAGGTCTCATGAGTTACAAATATCATCTTTCCATGTAGGAATATAAACAGTCCAACTTTAATAAATTCCTTATGATTTCTCTTTCCTGTTTATCTTTTCATCCTTCTCTTGAGTCTTATATTTGATAGTCAAATTTTCTATTCAGCTCTGGTCTTTTCATCGAGAATATTTGAAAGTCCTATTTTTCACTGAATGTCCATTTTCCCCCCTGAAGGATTATAGTCAGTTTTGCTTGGCTGTAATCTTCACTCCTTTGACCTCCAGAATATTATCTTCCCCTTAATGTAGAAGCTGCTAAATCATGTGTCATTCTGATTGTGTTTCCAGAATACTTGAATTGTTTCTCTCTGGCTGCTTGTAGTATTTTCTCTTTGGCTCTGGAATTTGGATACAATATTCTAGGAGTTTTCCTTTGGGGATCTCTTTCAGGAGGTGATTGGTGGATTCTTTCAATTTCTCTTTTACCCTCTGGTTCTAGAATACCAGGGCAGTTTTCCTAGATGATTTCTTGAAGGATGATATCTAGGCTCTTTTGTGATCATGGCTTTCAGATAGTCCAATATTTTTCTTAAATTATCTCTCCTGGATCTATTCAGCCCATGCTGGAGTGTGCTCCTTTCCCAGACTGGCTCAACCGACTTTTCCAAACAACTATCCAGGTTGCCTTGGGCTGGAAATTTGTTTCACTCCACTCTGTCTTTTTGTGGATTCTGCTGTTCTAGAACTTGTTTAGAGCCATTTTTATGGCATTTGGAAGGGTTTGGGGGACAGCTCAAGCAAGTCACTGCTTTAACCTCCCCATATTGGCTCCCCATCTCATTTCTATTTTAAACTCAAAACTATGCACACTAGGCTTTCTTTGGCACTGGTGTTTCTTTCTCCTAGGGAATCAAAATCTCTCTACTCTTTATCATGTGGTTTAGTGCACTGCCCAAAACAGTTTATTAATGAGTAGCCAACTTTCTGGAAATGAACTTTCTGTTTCTTGAATGATGGATATAATCTCTCCTTCAGGCCAGGACTCAAAATCATTCCAACTGGGCAAGACTTATCAGAGTTTGTTCTTCAATGAAATCATTTGCAAAGATATAGGGACCACCTTCATATCATAATAGGTTCTTGAAGTAGGACTTTAGCAGGTACAAAGATATAAATGTCTTTGTAGGTACCTATATTGAGATAGATAGATATAGACATGATATTAAGGATGGATATAGATATACATATAAATATATAAGGATATAGATAGATAGATAGATAAATATGATATTAAGCAAGGAATTTATATATGTAAACTAAAAATATCTTATCCTGTCCCAGAAATGTATACTAAAGGTGAATATTTTCAGGATAAGGAGTTTTCAGTTCATAGCTTCAGGTAAATCAGCATGAAAAGAGAAATATTTAAGAATAGCTGCAGTTTCTAGGTTTTAAAAAATATTTATTGATGAATTGCTATATATTAAGTAGAGTAGAGATGATACATT
Source organism: Phascolarctos cinereus (assembly GCF_003287225.1). NCBI lineage: Eukaryota > Metazoa > Chordata > Mammalia > Diprotodontia > Phascolarctidae > Phascolarctos > Phascolarctos cinereus. The sequence goes on from NW_027556180.1 coordinate 114,094,940, forward strand.
CAAGATGTTTTTCGTTTAAATATTTTTATGTTCTAAGGCAGCATAGCATGTTGTACTTTCACTCACTATAAAATGTAATAGTGCTAACAATACACAGACATTCCTATTTGGACTTCATTGAATAAAAAGATGAGAATGAGAAATAACCACAATAACTTATATTTATATAGTGCTATATGATGTGGAAAGTGTTTTACGTGTATCATCACAGCAGCATATTTCTTGTTTGGTGGTGTATACTACACATTAGATTTGTTTTGCTTTTTTTTTTGTTTATTTCCCATATTACTCCTTCAGTGATTATGTTAAAAAACAATGGGAAAAGACAAATGGAAGGTCTGGACATTATGCATGCTGCTACTCATCCCAATCTCACAGCCATCCTTAGTGACAGACCAGTTGCATAAACAAAGGATTGCATTCTGAATACATAAAATTTCACTGAGGTTTAAGAGGGTATAGGTTAAATTAGAGTTGTAAGGGAACTGACTGAAAAAGAGAGAGTGGGAAAGATAATAAAGTGTAGTGCTCTTTCCTTAGATTCATTTTTAGTACTGATACATAAGCTCTCTGTATAGCTCAGATTTATCGAATTATTGCCATCAACTCATTTTACTTTTTCTAGATAATATAAACCTGGAAGTGCAAAATATTGTCCTCCAAGGTTGCCACAGTTTTATCATCCCAGGAAAACTATGACGATGGCCTTTACAAAGAAAGAAGTATAAAGATGCACAATATCTAGCAAACTTTATCCTAGATTATACTCATAAAACTTTGAGCCAGCAATAGAATGCATATTATTTCACCCATTTTGTGGATGCAAACATTGATGCTTAGAAAAGTTAAATATCGTACTCAGGTCACGTAGCTGCTAAGTGGCAAAGCTAAGATTTGATTGAATTCAAGTCTTTTGATTTTAAGTCCAATGTTCTTTCCCCTTCACTACATTCCTATCTGGGGTCCTAAACATGACAATTTTGTCTTTCTTATATGCTGGGTTAAGAACAGGGGGATTCTAAGGAAAAAATGTTGTTCCAGGCCTTCAGAAGACTAAAAATCACTGTGTCCCATTTCCGAATGTTTGTAAATGACTCTGAGGGAAACATCTCTTCTTTCCTTCTTTACTTTCTCTTCAGCTATCCATATTGGATTCACTCTCCTTTATTTTAACTTGTTATTTTTGTTTTTCATTTCCCCCAAAAGTCAATAGTGATACATGGTTATGGTCAGGGACATAAGACAAGATGAAAACTGTTTTGGGTGAAGAATATAAAATCATTTCTGTATGGCAAAATTTTTGGCATCTGATGCTGTCATGGTGCTAAGCCTCTAGCTAATCAGGCACAGTCTATTTAATGACTCCCTAATTGGATCCTTCTGATCACAGCACCTCTTGCCTCTCTGGGAGGAAAAGTGTCAGCAAAAGAATCTAAGTGAATGGAAAGCATCTAAATATGTGAATATTTATGTGAATAAATAGTGAATCTATTTTTTGCTTCTTGATTCAGATATTAGATGCCATATAGTAATTACCGAATATTTTAAATAAACGCATTAAAATGTTTCAAATTAGGAATTCATCATAAACAGAGTCTGGTATGAAATCAACAAGTTTTTTGACACTGTTATATTTAAAGCAGCTGAATTTTTAATGTTTGAGAATTTGCATTCACTATACTCTAGACTACAATGAGACTTAAGATTTATAACTTTTTTTTAAATTTGTACTTTAATTAAAGAACCAGTAAAAGACTGAAAGGACTAACTGAGCCTGCAGCACATCACACCATTCCTCTTAATGAAGTGACAGGGACCTCAGAAATTGAGGCTTTGTCATCAACATTAAATCAGACATATTGAATACAAAATGTATAAAGAGGCATTAAACAAAATACAGCCTTATCTTTGTGAAGGCTTATTCTCACCAGAAGTTCTGTGTGGGAGTTATTACTTTCTTACAACTAACATTTTCCAAATACTCTTGGTAATCTTAGTGGCCTAAATGAATTAACATGTCTTGTTAGGCATCAGAATCTAATAGGGATGAGTGATAGAAGAGACCTTCAGCAGCAAACAACACACTGGGTGATATAAACTGTTACCTCAACCTAACTAATGTCATAGTATGATGAGAAGATTTCTAGCTCTCAAGTGAGAGAAACTGGTTTCAAATCTCAGTTTTGATGCTGTATCATATTCAATCATTTTCCCCCTGAGTTCTAGCACAGTGCTCTGAACACAATAACCAATTAATAAATATCAAATTTAATACATTTACGTGAACATAATAAAGCCATTTCCAATTATTTAATCTTCAGAAAAATATTTTTAAAAATGAAATGACAAAAAGATCTCTTTCTCTCTCTCTTTATATATATTTATATACATGCACATATATACATATATATATATGTGCATATACACATACACACACACTATTAAGTGATCATATAAGTTATAAGCAGCCATTTCTCACAAGTTGAGGAAAAACTGGTCTTTGAGAGATGGACTTGAGCTCAATATTTCCTACTGATAAACTATAGTATTTCTTAAGCTTTCATAGTTTAAAAGATTTATTATATCATTGATATTGGTATCCCCTAAAATGGTGCAGTTAACAATACAATTTATACCTCCTCGATCTATTTGGCTTTTGGCTTTAGCTATCTATAAGTCTACCCCTTGTCATCCACCAAACATTTGCTTTGCTTTGTTCACCAGTTGTGGTCCTCACAAAGATAACAATAGAATGTAGTCTGCCAATGGTTTATCCCTCACTCTCACCACATACCTAGTTCATTATTTTTCTTTCACATATTTCTTAAATGATATCCTTTTCAGCACTTTGCTTTCCTACTTGTAAATGACAGAAAGTTTCTTATGGCCACTGTGGCCTTCTCCATTGGCTTTTGATTGATCCTCAATTTCAGCTCCTTGAAGACTACAGTGTTCTGTGATTCTGAGCCATCCACAATCACTGGAAGAATACTAGGAATCAAAAGATAAGCATTGCCTTATAGATAATCTTGTAGTCCTTAAAAGAACTGTGACTTGTCCATCTGCAATATCTGTCTAAGACATATATATATACTAATAAATTACCTCTATATATTATCCATTAAAATGAGATAATATTTATAAAGAACTTTGTAAAGTTTACATTGCTATATAAATGCTAGATATCATAATCACTCCATAATACAGACAATAGACACTTGATTTTTCCTGCATGAGTAGTTAAGTATAGCTCATTCCAATAAATATGGATCTCACTTAGAAGGGTATACCATGCTCTAGGACATAATGCAATCTGTACAATGTCAGCCAATATTAGTACCTGGAAGAATTCATCATTTTTAAAGAGTTCTTCAACTTGGACTCTACAGTGGGTCATCACTCAGAAAATGTTTATCTGTTGTTGATCTTTCATTGAATCATACTCACATATACATGTATGTATGTGAATATGTCTATAACACACACACATATGTGTGTGTGTGTGTGTACATATATATATATATATATATATATATATATATATACATACATACACACACATATCTATACACTCACACCTTTAAGGTTATGTTTTGATCTATCAAATAGAAGTTTGTTTTTTGTTCTGTTTTTGATTTTTGGTCAACAAATAATGATTATAATGGGGTTTTTGTTTTTTTTTCTCTAAATTTCTCAATCAATTGGACAATGTGCACCATGTCTTCTACTGTAAAATATTGTTGGTGAGGTTTCTCAATTTGGACAAAATACTAAACATTAAACAATATACAATTGGAGTATTCATCTAAATATTTTAAAAATGAATCTTGAATCCTATGTTAAAGAGTAGTCAACAATTTTAATGCAGAAAATATTCTTAGTGTTTTGCTCTCATAGCTGAGTTTGTAATATTACAAAACTAATTTAGGATAAAAAAATTCTCATAAGTTTTCTAGTAAAAATCAGAGAACTTCATAAAGTATTCATAATGACCATGAACTGTAAAGAAAGGTTGAAGAAATATTTCTGGAAATTTACCTTCATAAGCATTGAGTCTTATTTTATGTTCAAGGAAATTCATGCCGTAGAATATTCATAGCATTTAAAAATGAATGTTCATGAATAATTAGGAACATAGCTTCACAAACATTCATAAAAGATGCATAACTATTTCAAGACTATGTGGGAACATTATAAAAAGGGGAAACATCTTATGCTTAGCAGCAAAATTTTAGCTTATTGACCTCTTCTAAATATAACTTTTATTATAAGACAAGACTTTATTAGAAATATGGACAAGTTATTTACAAAATGTTAGTGTACAAAATAAATTTTATTATCAAAAATTTACTATAACTCTCTGGTGATAAAATATTAAACCTTATTTTAGTGGAAATAGGTTTGCATTCAGAATAAGGAGCTGTCTATTCAACATTCCATATTGACACTTTCTCTTCGCTTGGTTTCCCTCGTTTCTAAAACGTGAATAATATTACATACAATATCTTTCTCACATTGTTTTTGTGAGGAGAGTACTTTGTAAAAGTGTAAAGTAGTAGTGGGCTTTTAGCTTAATTGTCCCACTTCCAGGGTTTTTAGTTTTCCTCAGCTTTGCTATTCTTCTAAGTGAAGGTAGTTAACAGTTCATACCTTCTGCATAGTTGAATGATGGTTAGGGAGGGTATAACTTGACACACCTAGCACCAACAGGATAAGAATGGCTCCCAATGGATAAAAGAATGAGAAAACAACTTTCTACAATGAATAGAGAACCTTTGATTTGACATCCTTAAAAAAAAGAGATCATATCTATTAATCTTCAGAGCTGATAGCACTTGAAATGGAGACAAAAATATTCCTCCTCATTCAGGGAAGGCAGTAAAAAAGCAGTCTTCCATTATAACAAGAAAGAACATTTCAATTAATCAATCAGTATTTGTTAATCTCTTATTATGTGCCAAAAATTGTGATAAATGTTCAAAATACAAAGAAAGACAACACATGTTAAAGGACTGGGAATGGCCTTTTGCAGAAGGTGGGATTTGACCTGAGTTTTGAAAGAAGTCAGGAGGCAAAGGTGGAAAGACAAAACGTTCAGCACAGTACCTGGAACATAGTAGCACTAGAAATATGTTAGTTATCATCATCATTATCATAATCATCATCAATATTGTTATTGTTGTTATTATTAATTCCAGGCAGAGGGGAGTGTCAATGGAAAGGACTAGGAATATGTGAACTGACTGCTAGCAATAGTAATTAAAACTTCAAGACACAGAGCTTCTGGAGTCTCTTGACCTTGCTATTTCCCTTGCTCCTCAGCTCTTTTCTTTCTCTTCTCTTTTCCTTGGCATAGATAGGAGGGCAATACTCTTTCACTCTTCTTTGTCTTTACTCTTTCTTTCTTTCTTTCTTTCTTTTTTTCTTTCTTTCTTTCTTTCTTTCTTTCTTTCTTTCTTTCTTTTTCTTTCTTTCTTTCTTTCTTTCTCTCTCTCTCTCTCTCTCTCTCTCTCTCTCTCTCTCTCTCTCTCTCTTCTCTCTCTCTCTCTCTTTCTCTCTTTTTTTCTTTCTGTTTCTTTTTTTTTTTTTTGAAGAATGGAGCACCAGGCTATACTCTGACTGCTCATCAGCATCTCAGCAGATAGATCTGAGTAAGAGATTACTCTTGTGGTGGACTGAGGAACAACTAGAAATCTTTTCCTTTACTTCCTTTTTCATTTTGTGCTATTTAGAGTTGGAAGGACTACACAATCTCCTGTCAAGTTGAATCCTACTGGCTGTAGGATAAATGTTTTCTCAAGTTATGACTGTTCTTTTTTTAGAATAATTATGTTTTCATGTATTTTTAAAGATTATTGTTAAGGATTCTCTTTTTGTTATGTGTACTCATCTTTGCTCAAGTTTCATATTTGTACCAAATTACTCCTGATATTACATGCTTAGAGAGGTGAAGGAAATTATTTATGTCCATATTTCTAGTAAGTACCAGACCTAGATACAAATGGAAGTATTCTATCTCTATGCCTAGTACCCTATCCACAAAAGACAACATAAGGAAGACCTTCACCCGGGATTCCCTGTAAAAAATTTACAGAAGAACTCGGATGAGAATTGTTTAAGACTGACAGCATGAATGGGCTGTATTTTGCCTTATAAGAGGAAATATTCCCATCAGTGAGATTCCATATCTACTGCAGTACTGACATATGGACAAGCTTTTCTGTGTTTGATAGTTCTCAATTTATATTGTTTTTTCAATGGTTATTACTAAACTAGCTATTTCCTCAATTGCCCATGTTTCCAATAAATACCCTTTGTCCTCGAACAATTTTTTTTTTTTTGCAATTGGTTCAGTTTGTTGGCATTCTCATGGTCAATGCTTCAAAGATTCCAACAATATAGAATGCCCAACAGATTTGCAAAACAAGTTTGGTAGTACTAGTAGCTCTCTTCATAGAGTTACCAAAATAATCATCCTATCATCCAAGTCTGTTCTTGTAATTTTTATGCTCAAAACTATTGAGTATAGGATAAAATACAAGGTCCTTGGTTAAGAAAAAAGAAACAAACACTTATTAAGCACCTACTTTGTTCCAGGCACCTTCAAAACGTTACAAATATTATCTCATGTAATTCTCACAACTCTCCAAAGTAGGGATTATTATTATAGCCACTTTACAGTTAAGGAAACTTATACAAATAGAGAATAAATGATTTGTCCATCCACATTTCTAGTAAGTGTCTGAAACCAAATTTGAACTCCTATCTTCCTGACTCCAGGTCCGGAGTGCTCCCCACTGAGCCACCTAGCTACCTCTGGCATGAAGTATATCAGTTTGACATTTAAGACCTCCCACAATTTGCATTCAACCTACATTTCCAGTTTTTTAATATAGTTTTCCTATATACACTCTCTACATTCCAGTCAAGTTGCAAACTATTGCTATATTTTGTCCTCTATTCTAATTAAATTCAATCAGGAAAAACTTATTAAGTGTAAACTATAGACATGGTGCTATACTCCAGCTTCCTTGCATTGACACATGCTATCCCACATGCCTAGCACACATACTTTCTTCATCTCTCATTCTCTTGAAAGCATTGCCTTCCTTAAGAGCCCATGTCAGGTACAAACTCCTTCATGAAACCTTCACTCAAAAACTAGATCAGTATAATCTTTAGCATAGTCTCAGTATTTCACTTACTTTTTCTTATTTTTATCTTCAGTAATATTTAATTGTACATGGATTATATCCTTTCTATTAAATTTTAAACTCTTGAAGACAGGGACTATAATTTGTCAGTTCTGTACCCCCAATATCTAGTACATCTCTTTCTGTATAATAAGCACTTAAATGCTTATTGAATTGAATGCAGTTGAATTGAAGCAAAGAGAACTTTGTAAGCTTATATAGAATTGACCTCACTCAACTTTTAAATAACATGTCATGGGTTCACTTCATTGAAGTTTGGAGAGGGAGTAAGTTTATAGTGCTGGCCCTCAGCCATGACCATCTCGTAGGTAATCCAATTATGGACCAAAAAACACCACCAAATTACTTAATTAGTCAGAGCAATAAGGTAATTATTGGGAAAATATGGAATAACATCATTTATAGCCCTTCTACAAAAATGGGTATAATCTTCTGAAAATTTTTGTACCAGTAGGGAAGGGAACCATCCTCTGCAAGAAACTCCCACCCTCAGTTGTGGCTCAAGGATCCATCTTCCATCTTCCATCTTACTGTCTATCCAGAATCATGGCTTGGAAAACTTTTCCTTCTTCAGTTTACACAGCTCTATCATCAAGGAACTGGGTGTGACTTATGACTGTCTCGATTAGGTCTGGTCCAGTGTCTTATTGGTGTTGTGGAATTTTCTTGCCACTTATGTTCTGTCCTAACTTCACAATGCTGATTTACTAAGGATCCTCTCTTTTGCCAAAGTACTCTGTCACCAAAATGTCTTTTGGCTTCTTATCTATGACACTATTCCTGAAATCTAGCTACTTAGCTTCAGACCTGTTGGAGCTGCCTCAAGAATGCTGTCATGGGGTAGCTAGGTGGCACAGTGGATAGAGCACAGGCCTTGAGTCAAGAGGACCATGCTGTCATGGTGGCTTAACCTCCTTGCTCTAGAGATCTGTCATCCCCATTACTTTAGGGAGATGTCATTGCTATCTTAAGAGGTGTCTGCCTGGGGCACATGTTTCAGGGCTAGTTAACACATTTCACATTTTCAGCTTTATCTTTAACCAGTCTCATAGCTCCATCTAATGTTACATAAAAAAGCCACTCAGGAAATGATGAGACCACTTAGTAAATTCCTTTCTCCTTTTCTCTGACTTACAGTACAGGAACTGAATCTGTCCTGATACATCATATTTAGCACTTCCTGGTGAGTCTTTCTTAGAATGGGGATAAAGAAAACCACACCTTGTCATTTGCCCTTCCATTCTCATCACACTTCTGTGATCCTTTAATTGGTGCCCAGCCATGGTAATTCTCTGAAGCTTTTCGAGAAGTGTGGCAAGGCATAGAAATGGGGGGGGGAGCAGCATAAGCTGCCAGTCTCTGCCAGTCTTCCTGCCAATGCATTAAAGCCGTTATACCCTTTAAATTTGAAATGAACTTAAGAGTGACTCTAACCTTGATCCTATATGGAAAGGAACTAACTCCATAAATTTTTGCTTTTCTTTTCTGAATAGATTCCCTTTTGTCAAGACCTATATTTGATGTTACTTAATATCAAGAACTACAGAATCTCAGAGGTTTAAGGGATCTTCCAGGCTATTTCATCTAATCTGTGCATGAATTCCCTTCATCAAATATCTAATAATTCATCATCTACCCTTTGCTTGAATCTCTGGTCAAGACCAACTTCCAGCACAAAACATTAAGCACCACATCATTTTTGGTAGTCCATTCGACTTTGGTGTGATCCTAAACACTTGATTTTTTTTTCTTACAGTAGGCTTTAATTTGCCTCTCTGAAACTTTTACTCATTATTTCAATTTCTGATCTCTCAGACCAAAGAGAACATATCTATTTTTTTAGGAGATATAGCAATCCTTCAATTATTTAAAGACGGTTTTCATGGCTGCCCTCCCCATTCCTCCCAAATAGGAAATGAATGTGGTTCCAAAGGGTCTGAGAAGGGAAAATGTCTTAAGTTTCAGAAAGACAAAGACAGTGACTTCCCCAAATTATAAGGCTGTGAAATTGATTTAATTTTTCAGAATATATCATTAAAGGGATAATTTGTAAGCACTTAAAAAGTGAAACCAGTGATGACTACAACCTTTCATGATTTCCTTAAGAATTTATAATGCCAGGCTAATTTAATTTCCTTTAATGACATGATTATCACCCTAAATGATTAAGGAAAATTCATTGACATTTCCCTACACTTTGGTTCCAAGAATCAAAATCAAAGCATCAAAACTTCAAAAGTATGTGTGTGTGGGGAGGAGATGTTAAATATACTTTGCAAAAAAGTTGAGGAATTTAGTAGACTAAAACATTAAAGAGCTTTGTATCATTATCACAGTGTGACAAGCCAAATAAAAAAATCAAAATAATCCTAAACTCTATGGATAGAAATATAATGCCTATTAAGAGAGAAGTTAGAATTGTCCTGTTGTTTTCTTGGGTAAGACTAAATCAGAATGAATATTTTTAGTTTTGGATGCTATATTCTAGAAATAAAAATGATATGCAGGGTGCCTAAGAAAAGTTAGCCAGGATATTAAAGAGACTTAAAATCATGGAAAGACCAAATAATGCAACTGGGGATCTTTAGCCTGGAAAAAAAGACGATTTTCAGGGGAAACATGTTTGATATCTTCAAGTATTTGTAGGTGACGAGTTAAATTTGCCTTGCTTGGTCCCAGAGGGCCAGAACTAGGGATAACTGGTGTTATTATAAACCATAGTGGATCTGAATTTATGTGTGTTTGTGTGTGTATGTATATATGCCTTTATGTATATATGTGTGTGTGTGTGTGTGTGTGTGTGTGTGTGTATCTGTATCCAAATATAGCTGATTCCTATGCTTTAAAAACATTATTAGGAGAAAGGGATTCATATGCTTCACCAGACTATCAAAGAAGTGACACAGAAAAGATTAAGAATTGTTAATTTAAGAAAAAACTATTGTTATTGGAGCCAAGATGGCGGAGTAAAAGCAGTAACTTGCTTCAGCTCTCCCCCAAACCCCTCCAAATACCTATAAAAATGGCTCTAAACAAATTCTAAGTGAGCAGAACCCACAAAAAGACAGAGTGAAGCAAATTTCCAGTCTAAGACAACCTGGATGATTGATCAGAAAGGTATATCTCGCTGGGCAGGGAGTGGAGCACAGCGTGGCGTGGGCACGCAAGCTGCTGCCAACCTGGAACAGGCCTCAGAGGACTGAATTACAGGCATCTGTGGAGGTTTCCAGACTCCTCAATCCACTAATGCCAAAGACAACTTAGAAGGTCAGTGGGAAAAGTCTGTTTCGGTGGTGCTGAGAGAGAAAGGTGGGGTCTCAGATCCATTCCTCAAGAGCGTGGCCCTAGGGTGTGCAGCTGCTTCCCCAGCTTCTGGCCCACAGATTTAGAGGGAATCGAGTGGCCGATCAGAGGGGGAATCGAGTGGCTGATCAGAGGGGGATTGCAGGGATCTCTCTGCTGGTGCTGAGGCAGGAATCTCTTGCTTTGCCCGTGCTTGGATCTGGGTCACAGTTGTGGACAGGGGTCCTGGGAGAAGAAGGAGTGCTGGCACAGTGGAGCTTGTAGTGGCTGTGGACAGGAAACCTTCCTCACAGTTCTAGGACAGAAAGGAGTGCTTGTGGTCACTAATAGAACACAGCACAGGCCAGGAAAGGAGTAAACACCTCACCCCTTATCATGCCACCTTGCAAGAACTGAAAATTTGCGGTTCCCTGCAAGTATCTCTGAAAACAGCTATATAAACCCCCGAAGCTTGGGACAATACATTCTCCACATTGGAAGCAGACACTGACCTTAACAAAGAGTTTAAAACTCAAGTAATTGGCCAGGATCATGAGCAAGCAGTACAAAAAGAGTCAGACTATATTATCTTATTTGGTGACAAAGAAGATCAAAATATACAACCAGAAGAAGACAACAAAGTCAGAGCTCCTACATCCAAAGCCTCCAAGAAAAATATGAATCAGTCCCAGGCCTTGGAAGAGCTCAAAAGGGATTTTGAGAAGCAAGTAAGAGAAGTAGAGGAAAAACTGGGAAGAGAAATGAGAGTGATGCAAGAAAATCATGAAAAACAAGTCAACAGCTTGCTAAAGGAGACCCAAAAAATACTGAAGAAAATAACACCTTAAAAAATAGCCTAACCCAAATGGCAAAAGAGGTCCAAAAAGCCAATGAGGAGAAGAATGCCCTAAAAAGAAAAATTGGCCAAATGGAAAAGGAAGTCCAAAAGTTACTGAAGAAAATACTTCCTTAAAAATTAGAATAGAGCAATTGGAGCTAGTGACTTTATGAGAAATCAAGACACTGTAAAACAAATCCAAAAGAATGAAAAAATAAAAGAGAATGTGAAATATCTCATTGGAAAAACAACTGACCTGGAAAATAGATCCAGGAGAGAGAATTTAAAAATTATTGGACTATCTGAAAGCCATGATCAAAAAAAGAGCCTAGACATCATCTTTCAAGAAATTATCAAGGAAAACTGCCCTGATATTTTAGAACCAGAGGGCAAAATAGAAATTGAAAGAATCCACTGATCTCCTCCTGAAAGAGATCCCCAAAGGAAAACTCCTAGGAATATTGTAGCCAAATTCCAGAGTTCCCAGGTCAAGGAGAAAATATTACAAGCTGCCAGAAAGAAACAATTCAAGTACTGTGGAAACACAATCAGGATAACACAAGATTTAGCAGCTTCTACATTAAAGGACCACAGGGCATGGAATATAATATTCTGGAGGGCAAAGGAGATAGGATTACAACCAAGAATCACCTACCCAGCAAAACTGAGTATAATCCTTCAGGGGAAAAAATGGTCATTCAGTGAAATAGAGGACTTTCAAGCATTCTTGATGAAAAGACCAGAGCTGAATAGAAAATTTGACTTTCAAATACAAGACTCAAGTGGAACATGAAGAGGTAAACAGGAAAGAGAAATCATAAGAGACTTATTAAGGTTGAACTGTTTACATTCCTGCATGGAAAGATGATATTTATAACTCATGAGACCTTTGTCAGTATTAGGGTAGTTGGAGGAAAAAACAATATGTATGTATAGGTATATAGATAGATAGATAGATAGATAGATAGATAGATAGATAGGTAGATAGATAGATAGATAGACAGACAGACAGACAGACAGACAGACAGACAGACAGACAGACAGATAGATAGATAGATAGATAGATAGATAGATAGATAGATAGATAGATAGATAGAGGGCACAGGGTGAGTTGAAGATTAAGGGGTCATATCTGGAGAATAAAATTAAGGGATGAGAGAGGATTATATTGGAGAAGAAGAAAGGGAGAGGTAGAATGGAGTAAATAATCTCACAAAAAAAAAAACAGAAAGAAAAGGCTCTTACAGTGGAGGGGAAATGGTGGAAGGTGAGAAGGAATGAGTGAATCTTATTCTCATAGGATTTGGCTTAAGGAGGGAATAACACACACTTTCAATTGGGTAAGGAAATCTGTCTTACCCTATGGGAAAATAGAGGGAGAAGGGGACAAGAGAACAGGGGGATGACAGAGAGGAGGGCAGATTGGGAAAGGGGGTAATCAGAAGAAATACTTCTGAAGAGGGACAGGGTCAAAAGAAAGAATAGAATGAATGGGAGGGCAGGATAGGATTAAAGGAAAGAGAGTTAGTGTTTCACAATACATCTACTATGGAAGTGTTTTGCATAACTGCACATGTATAACCTATATTAAGTTGCTTGTCTTTTCAATGAGGATGGGTGGGGAGGGAGGAAGGGAGAAGATTTGAAACCTAAAGTTTTAAAAACATATGTTTAAAAAAAATGTTTTCAAATGCTATTGGGAAATAAGAAATACAGGTAATGGGGTATAGAAGTCTGTGCTTCCCTACAGGAAAATAGAAGGGGAAGGGAATAAGTAAAGGGGGGAAGAGATAGAAAAGAGAGCAGACTATGGGAAGGGATATTCAGAATGCATGTCATCTTGGGGTGGGGGGAAGGGTGAGATGAGGTGAAAAATTGGAACTCAAAATCTTGTGGAAGTAAATATTGAAAACTGAAAATAAATAAATTTATAAAGAAGAAAAAGATAAAAAAAGAAAAAACAAAAAAGAAAATCTTTCTATCAATTAGAGGTATCCAGATATAGACTAGGCTGCCTATGGAAAAGTGAGCCTTTTTATTCAAGTTCTTCAGTTGGAGACAGGATGCTGTCATGTCAAGGAGGTTATGGAGCATGTTTCCCCTCAGGTATTGGATTGGACTAAATGACCCCTGTGTTCTCTTTTGAATTCATGGCTCTCAGGAAATGAGTCCTGTTTACACATGTGGAGACTAAGACCTACTGAGGCTGAATTGCCAAAAGTCACAATGCTAGCTATTGACAACTAAGACCAACATTCTTTCCAGTACACCTCTCTGCTGCGACATTAAACTTGATGTTTAGAAGTCTCTGCTAAATGTTACTGCTTTATCTTTTTCATCATACGCTTTGCATAGTTTCATCAAACACTTTGCATAGAGGGCTGCAGGTGATATGCCATTTGTACATTTGCTTTAGCTATTAGCACTGATTTCTCCGCTGTAAACTCTAATTGATCAAGCAAAACATTTATCTGTGATGATTCAAATAATTCCAGTCCAATGAATTCCTAAATTCACTTGTATTTTGTTTTTTGTTTTTTGCACAGGGGTTGAAGGTGGTCAATTGCTTTCTGGTATATGAAGCTTTACTGAAGTCAAGATTGGGGTCTTTGGGGCATATTACAGGAAAACTCTGTGTGTATCTATGGCAAAGGGCTCCCCCATGATAGCTTTACCTACCAGAAGAAAAGATGTTCTCTCTACCTGACCCACTTCCAATTTCCTCCCCATTGAATCCAGTACTGATGTAAAAGTGAATTTGCATTAAATTGCCTCTTTGACTAAGCAAGGCATGATTCTAGTAGTCTTATAAGATGGCTAATGCTGGAAATTTGCTTCTGTTTTTTTTTAAATGGCAAGATTCTTTATTCTCCTAGACATTTTAAAATTGAATTTAGCAGAATATAGGAAAAAGGTTCTTAAGCCAAATTGTATAGTGGTTTCCTCAAATAACCTGCATCAGCAAATGCAGATAGCAAATGACTTTGAATGACCAAATCAGACTTGCTCAAGTTATCAGCTGTGACATATATATACATAATAATTTTTATTATTATCACATCTTGATTTTCTGAAAAGGCTCCTCTTCCTGCTCCTTCTTCTTTCTTCTTCTCCTGTAGTAGTGGTAGTGGCAGCAACAGCAGTAATAGTAGTAGTAATAGTAGTAGTAGTAGTAGTAGTAGTAGTGCTAGTGTTAGTACTAGTATTAGTACTAATACTAGTATTATTAGTGGTGGTAGTAGTTGTAGAATCTACTGCATCTTAAAAATACTAAATATAAGGCAAATGGATTTAAACAAGGGAAAGGAAGGATGTACAAATGTGAGTTTATTTCTAACACAATTCCCTTAACCTATATCTATGAAATGTGAAAGCAATTCAGTAAAAAAGCGACAATTTTCACAAAAGAAGTAGTTGATTACTGAATCAATTTTACTTGCCAATCATCATTTTGTTATCATATAGATAGTGTCTTGGGAACAGATAAAACAGTTTTGCTGCTGCTCATTCCCTTACTGCTATAGGAGAAAATTTTTTTTTATGAAATATATCATTCTATTATAGTTATTGAAGTGGCACAGTGCATAGAGTATTGAACTTGGAGTCAAGAAGAGTTTAAATCCAGCCTCAGATTCTTACTGATTATTTGACTATGGAAAAGTCAATCTCTCTGTGCCTCACTTTCCTTAATGATGATTATTAAATATAAAGTATTATTACATAGCACCTATCTTCTAGCACTATTGTGAGGGAAAATCAGATAACATTTGTAAAGTAGTTTGCAAACCTTAAGGCATTATGTAAATGCTAATTATTATTATTATATTGTACCTCTATCATTCTGATGTCTCATTTCTCTACTTTTCTTTCTTTTATCCACATTGCTTCAGTTTTACTCCATTTTGCCTCAATAAAACCCCTATATCAATGTCTCATCACGGCATGAAGGTGATTCTATGCCAATAATATAAGCTCTGACAGGTTTTTTTTAATTATATAGGAAAATCTTCAGATGTGATAACAGAAATAGACTATCTACTTTCTAAGGATTGGTGTATAGGTAAATACGACTGTGGCAGATAGCACATTCTTTAAGCATGGCAAATCATGAGACAAAGGAAAATGTCAAAATCACCCTTTCAATTTACATAGGAATGGGGGCAGAGTGGTGGAAAAGGAAGTAAGAGGATACTAAGAAGCAGAAAAAATTAGACCAATTATAAAGAATAATTTAACTGTTATAGTCCTAACTGAAAGACCTTGTACCAAATACCAAAAGGTTGGTATATTGCTGGAGGACTTGAACCATATCAATTATGGCATTCACATTATAAACGAAACTAAAGATGTCAAGCAGTTGCCACTGGATCAAATTATCTGACAGAGATTCTTCTTGCAGAGGCAAATGATAGTTTCCAGAACTTTTTTTATTTATAAAAGCATAACCTGAAACATAATTTCATGAAGCACTTGGCCATTTTGCCTTGCAGTGTTCATGATGAACATAATCAAAAAAAAAAAAACCAGAAAGATAATCACAGCCAATTGTAATGACATCTACAGCTGAGACTGAGGAGTTATGAAGAATATATTAAATATTCCAAATTAAATCAATATATTTCAATATTTGATGACTGTGATACAAAGGTAGGTGAGGCGGGAAAATAGAATACATAGGAAAAATAAAAGAAGATTAAAAATATACAAACAAAATATCTGTACATACTTATATACAATTAATTCTTTTTTTAAAAAATAGGATTGAAAAGTGCTGGACATGGTGAACATTGAACAACATTATAAAATATGACAATGATCTTAATCTTACCTGAAGAGGCAGGAGGTGATCTCTTACCAAACTGAAGCCACATCTGTGACATTTTTATACAGCCAGACCATTTATTTGTTAAATTATAGAGGGCTTTTTTTAAAATCTAAGGTCTATGAGTTTTGATTTTTAGAAAGTTTGGTAATTTTCAGTATAATTGGTTTCATGGCAATCCTAAGTATTTTTCTTTGTGAATTTAAGACATTATTAAGAGAAGGATTCTATTTACCAGATTGTGGAAGGATCTACTACCAAACAAAGGTAAAGACTTCCCATGTTAGAACACAAGTCAAATTAATGCCAAATTTAAGAAAAGATAAAGATAAGAAGTTAGAGCATGTACTTAAAACAACTCCAACTTAACTGTTCCAACAGCTATTGATTCTTTAAAAATTGTAAATAGGTGAAGGAATAGATACCAATGGGGATTTTCCTTGCTTCCTGTATCAAAGTTAGCCATATGAAAGCAATTGCCAGAACAGGAAAAACAAAAGAGCCTAGAAACTGACTTAGCCAGGAAATAATTCATCACTTTGCCAAATGGAGAGAAATGGTTGCTAAGGATAATGCTGGTTTAAAGTATAAACTCATATGCAAAAATCGTATGGAGGAGGATGCTCTTGATTATGAGTAACAAGCAGATTTTCCTAACTGATGTATCTCCATAACTCCTATAGTCATATACATGTATACATGTTTGTCTGTGTTTGAACATGGACACACATATGGTCTTGGTGGCATAATGCCTTATATCCTTTAAATATTATGTATGAATACACACACATATAAGCACATATGATATTTTTTGTTGTTATTTCATTGTTTCATTGTACCTGACTCTGTGACCTCATTTAGGATTTACTTGGCAAAGATACTGCAGTGGTTTCCTATTTTCTTCTCTAGTGCATTTCATTGATGAGGAAACTGAGAAAAACAGGGTTAAGAGACTTGCCCAGGGTCACACAGCTAGTAAATGTCTGAAGCTGAATATGAATTCAGGAAGATGAGTCTTCCTGATTCCCTGCCTGGCAGTCTATCCATAGCTGTCCCATATATGCTTCTAGGAGATATAACAACAACAACAACAACAATAAATAACATGGGAGAGAGAGAGGGAGAGAGAGAGAGAGAGAGAGAGAGAGAGAGAGAGAGAGAGAGAGAGAGAGAGAGAGAGAGAAAGACAGAATATGTGATACAAATACAAAACTTGGCTTTCCTGATTCCTGCCCATCACATACTCAGTTCTTTGGGTATGTACTACTACACAACCCCACAATTTGCTGCTCTTCTAGAAGAACTGATGACTCAATGAATCTTAAAAATAAAATAATTCTACTCCTGTCTCTTTTCTTCTGTGGATTCTCCTCACCTCAAGCTGCCTTTTTCCCTACCACACCACATTATCCTACGTGACCCTAACAACAACCCTGTGAGGTACTTGGAATAGATACTAATATAATGATTTTGCAGATCAGGAAACTGAGGCTTATAGAGGCTATGATACTTGCTCAAGATCATATAATTCAGAAGCAAAAGAACCAGACTCCAAGTCTGGTTCTTTAAAACAATAGCCTGCATGCTCAGTCTTCCATGTGACATGATTCCTTATAATAGAGACAGTCGTCATGACCTAACTGAACTTTTCTTCTCCAGCCATCTCAGATGTTTCTTTTACAAAAGTCTCCAATTTCTTACCAATCACTCTCCTTGATTCACTTTAGTCTGCTGTTGCCCACTTAAATAATACAATGCTTAAAACTGGAAACAAGGTCCAGAAATGGTTTGCATATTAAATTGAATTGACTGCCTTCTTGTTCTGGGAGGATGAAAGCTCACTCTGGGACGAAGAAAGTGATTCGAATTACTCTCTAATGAATGGTTTCCTTAGTAGATATTGAAATTCTATGACAGCTCTATTTAGTCAATTTGGTTAATTCAAAGGCTAAGATAAGCCACTTTTAAAAAATAAATTTTATTTTTAAAATACATTCCCTCATTAATTTATGAATTATTTATCAATTGATAAAAATTTACTCACTTATACATACAAGATAAGAAATCATATGGAGCAAGATATAAAATAACATATAATCTGGCTGAGTCCAGTGCCTACTATACAAAAAGGGCTATGATATTTTCTGACAGCTATAGAAAAATAAATAAGATGTACTACCTACATTCAAAAAGTTTAGAACCCAAATGTGGAGAAGATATGTATGTAACTAAATATGTAATAAAGGATCACCCTTCCCCCCCCACCTAGTTTTAACAACTGCTTGACTAAATCATTGCTTTTCTTATTCATCTGTGAAAATCTATTAAAGATCTAAAATCTAAAAAGACCCAGGATCCCTGGCCATCTGTGGCCCAGGAACTGTCACTTCTATCTGTGGTATTTAAAACTCTCACTGCATGTCTTCCCACTGTCTGGCTAGGTGTCAAAAGTTGTCACTTCAGCAGAGATAATGCATCTCATCAATCAGCTCTAGAAAGCAGATTGTCTGTCACAGCTGTGGGATCAGAAATGTTTCTGTCCCCTGCACATGGTCCCTCTAAAGTGTATTAGAAGCTGTTTCTTTAAGCATGACAGCTGTGGCTGGAATTTGCCCAATTAGACCAGGAGAAGCCTGCTTCTGACTTATCTCCTTCATTTCAAACTGGTCTAATTACTCTTTGTTATGTACTCTGTTTTCCTAACCCTCCCTTTTGGGTCTTCACCTTCCCCTCTGAGAAGATAGAAGGAGAAATTTCCTAACTACACCTTTCCAAAACTGGAATTGGTTGCTCACATCTTGTGAGCTTAGTGATGAATGCCTGTAATCCAAGCTACCAGAGGTTGAGGCTGCTGGTCTCTTGAGCTCAGGAGTTCTGAGCAGCACTGGGTTGATTGGGTGCCCACACTTAGTTCAGCATTAATATAACGAGCCTCCCAGACTAGGGAGACATCAGATTGCTGGAGGAAGTGTAAACTAGTGTGGGTCCCAAACAGAGCAGGTGAAAGATTCCACATGGATTAGTTATGTGATTACTCTGAGTAGCTTCTGTACTTCTAGTCTGGGAAAGATAGGGAAACCTAGTGTTAAAATCAGTAAAAACAAACAAACATTAATTTAGATCAGGCATTTTGTCTCTTCACACCTAGAAGCATCTATATGCTCTGGACCACATCTCCAGAGACCATGTACCCTTTCTTTGGGGACATTAGTTCACTTTACTTTGGAAGTTTGCACTAATATTGAGCTGTGCTTGTTTGCAAGTGACTACAAATTCATTTAACTCACTATATTTAGTTTGCTCCAGACCATGTTTCACATCCCACCCACCTAAGACATCTCACCATCAGGCCTCTTGTGTTCTACTCTTCAACATTCCACTTTGAACTTCTAGCTCTAGGAACAATTATCTAATCAATAATCTTATTGCTTTGTGAAAGTGAATGAAAATATTTTTGTCTTAGGACTCTACTCATGAATCCTGTTAAATTTCAAATCAAAGCTCTGTTCCCTGGAACAGCAGTCCTCTGTATACATTGTCTTACCCCATTAGAATGCAAGTCTCCCAAGTGGCCAGTTACTGTCTCATGCTTGGCACAAAGCATACACAACAAATTTTTCATTCATTCTTTCATCTATAATACTAAGTTTTACATTATCTTCTTTTTATATCTTATATTTCCCCCAATTATATCTTAAGATATTTTTAACATTTTTTTTTAAAGTCTTGAGTCCCAAATTCTATCCTTCCTTCCTTCTCCTCCCCCCTCCCAGAGATATTAAGTAATCAGATGTAGGTTGTACAAGTGCTGTCATTTACATTATCTTCTAGTTAAATCCTAATGAATACTTTTTCAGGGATAAAACTGAAACTGTTCATGATTTGAGTAGGGTTTGGATTAGATGACCTTTAAGGTCTCTTCCAACCTAATGACTGTGTTATTCAATAATTCAAAGATCTTTTTACAGTGGGTATCAACTCCTAAGAGCTTGATTCTCTAACCCAATACTTTCAGAATAGTATAATTAGAGCCCAAAGGGACCTTAGAGCCCATCTAGTTTACTACTTCATATTACAGATGAGGAATTGAGGCCCAGGGAGTATAAGTCATTTGGCCAAGGTGACAGGGGCAGTAAGTGGCAGAGTCAGGATTCACACCATGGTCCTCTGATTCCAAAATCCTGCCCTCTTTCCACAGCATTATGCTGAGAATTTCCTTGAGAATCATCTGTTTATTTTGAGAATAATATCAAAAGAATATTTTAGAAGCATTTAAATAGAATTTCCTCACAGAGTGTTAGTCGCATCTGCATTAGGCAAAACCAGTAATTCCTATAAAATTAAAAGAATTGATAGGGAGATTTTTTAAATGTCAGAGAGTTAAAAATTGGCAAAGACTTAATAATTTAGTTAGCAATTAATCTTTGCAATGTATTCTTTCTCACAACAGCTATACAAAGAACACTAGACAGGGATTTTTATTTTATTGTATGATGTCTAAATGTCACTAATAAATATTTCAATAGCTAATGAATATTTCAAGAGTTAATATATTTATTTCAGCATGAAATACATCCAGTCTAATTTCTTTATCTGAATAGCCTGTCATGAAATAAGAACTGAGCCCAAATAGGTTAACAATATTTTTAATCTGGCAGAATTGATGAAGTGGAAAAGAAGCAAGAGACTTGGAGAGTCAGCAAAAGGAAAGAGTCCCCAGGCTTCCAGAGCTTAAAATGAAGTGTGAAGCTATTGAATATCTTCCCTTTTATTGCATTTGATTGATAGATAAGTTCTTTCCCATACAGTGAACTTAACATTTTGCTACTCATTGGAATGTAAATTATAGAGGAGAATCAAATCAGGATTTGGCACCACAAATAAATCCTTAGGAAGACTTAACTAAACATAGGAATCCATATAATCAAATTGCCTTACTTATCTTAGGCATCAAGTAAAATGTGGCTGAAGTGTTAACTTTTAATGTTTGTCTAACAGATATTTCCATATTAACATGTGTTTATGTCAGTGTATATGCATTGCCAAAACAACATTTCTCGGTTGTTTTGGGGAAGATGGTGCCTCTGCTATGACACTCTTACAATTAGGGCAGTTATACAGATGTTGTCTTTTTATCTCTTTGAGATAGCAAGGATATCTGTCATTTCACTTTTGCCAATTGGTAGCCATATATTGAAAGGGGCAGATTTTCTTATCTATTTCAGGCAATTTTAGGAAATTCAGAGCAAAGATGAAGTTCCTGTAATTATAAATTAAAAATACCTTCAGATAATTTTAACATAAGGAAACACCTGGATATTTATCACAGAGAAGGCACAATCTTCAAATTTATACAGGAACAGGTACTAGCTCTATGATTTCGTTAGTGTAGGGATCACCACAGTCAGGAAACTCCTTTAACCAATGCAGGTAAGTGCCTTCTGTGGAATTTATGTGCTACAGAGTTACCTAGAGCGATGAGAGATTAAGTAACTTGCTCAGGGTCATGAAGCCAGTTTGTCCTTGAGCTGTGAATTTCCTGGCATAGAGGCCAGTTCATTATCCGTACTTCCTCTCTTGGACTGTGATATAATCCCTTAAAAACAAACAAACAAAATATCTTTTGATCTGTGTACTTTGCTGTATGGTACAGCCTGTTTTGGCCAATGACTTCTTTCTTTTTCTACTATTCTACTGAGTAGGATTATTTTTCTTCTATCTCTCTATTTCTAACCACTCATCTAATTGTCTAATACCAACAGTGGAAACTGGAGAACAGCTAAGGAGAGTTACCTGCATTATTTCTATTCAGTTCTTGGAATTCAGAAACTCTAGTATTTGATACTGTATACATAAAAAGTTTCCTCTTGTTAATCATTTTTCATAATTCATTTTCTTCTGGTGCCATAAAGATGTAAGGAAGCTAGTGATTTTTCTACTCTGCAAATCTACAGAGAGGCAGAATGGTATGGTATAAAATAAAAGTGGGCTTCAGAGTCAGAGGAGCTGGGCTCAGCTACCAGTTCTATAAATATTCTCTACATGATCTTTCTGTTTCAGTATCTTCATCTGTGAAAAGAAGTTGGATTAGATGAACTCTAAATTCCTTTCTAGACCAAAATCCTTTACCTTAAAATTATAATCATAAACATTACTTCTAAATTAAAACTGATTTACAGTAAGCAACAAGTAACATTTGTGAGATCTATAAAATAGTAAGATGAATGAATGAGATTAACACAGACAAAGAATAAATGTTGTAGGACCTTTTAATGTTGTTATTGGAACAATGGCAGCTGTCAAAACTTCCTTTCTTCCCCACGGAATGCAAATACCACCTTGATCATTAAGACAAACCAGTAAAAGCCCAGCTTGGGCAAACCTTAGTGAAGACACACTTAGAAACATGACTGATTCTAAAAATTTCTTTCTAATTTTGGAACAAACTAATTACACAGGTGCTATACTGTATAAAAACCATGCTTATAAAACATGCCATACCAATCTACCTCATGTTCTATCAACCCCTTAGGCTTTGTTACAGTGTATTTGGATATCGAAGGGAAAATATTGGCCAGTTTATCCAACCCACTGATTTTACACATTAGGAAACCAAGGCCTAGAGAGATTAGGGACTTGCCCAAAGTTACACAGGTAAAAAGTGATAAAGATATGAGGTGAATCCAGGTCTATGTGCTAACTTTTGAAGCAGCATTTTTCCCCATTCTATCACAGTCTGTTCTCAAAGCATGGGTCTCTGAATGATGGAGGAGTGGCTATATCAGGAAACTGAATTGAATTAAAATAAAATATAAACATAAATATTTTTATAAAAAGTAGTTAAGACCATTGAATATCACTTTCTTTAGCATTCATATATTCCTCAGAAAAAAAAATCTCAGACTAATTATTCACTCTCTCCTCTTACCCTCTAATCACAGAAGCAGTGGCATCTCTAGCCCTCACTAAGACTAATTTATTTTATTTGTACCTTAATTCTATTTACTATTACTTTCTCTGAGCCTTGTTCCAGGAGTCATCCCTTTGAATGCATCTTTGATTTTTCCCTTTCAACTAACTCCTCCCCAACAATCAATCAACACACATTTATTAAGCACCTTCCAGGCACAATGCTAGGTGCTGGTGTCTACTTGGACACATGCTTTGATCTCTTCACTCTTAAATCCTTTCCTTGACCTCCTAGATCTGTCTTTCCCTTCCTCTTCACTGATAAATTTCTTGATAAAGTTGCCTACATCAGAGGCACTCACTGCCTCATTCTTTTATAAACCTATAGTAACATGGGCTCTTCCTATACTGCTCTGCTCAAATAGTTCTTTCAAAGCTCAGTGATGGTATACTAATCAGACAATCCAATGTCCTTCTATCAATACCTTTTTGAAGTGACCTGCTTTTCACTTAAACACTGCCTCTTTCTGGATGTTCTCTCTTTTGCCAATTTCAGATAAAATTCTGTCCTGTTTTTCTTCCTGTTTTTTTTTTCTGTTTTCTCTTTTGCTAGTTATTCAAGGCAACTCCATAATTTGAGACTATTGTACTACCATGTACTACCATTGTCTCCTATCCCTATTCATAGTATACTAGATATGATCCAGCCAAGCTCTTATATCCAGTACTTCTATCCAATACTCTTTATATTCTGTTATGTTCCCTCCTTTCTTCATATCCTAAAACATTTTCTTTACCTGTTGTGTTTTTGCCTATTCTTTAATGCCCAAATCAGCCTTCCGTGATCTCTTCCTTTGTAATCACCTTTCTCACAATTCACATTGCTCTCCATTTCTAATATTTTAATGGCCTTGACATATTATGTGCATTATAATTTTTTGTGACTGCATCCTATTTATCTAAGCTATAACTTTGTGACAGCAGGGACCATGTATTACCAGTCTTTGTACCTTCCCCTCCACATAGCACAGTGTTCTACACACATAAGGTGCTTAATTGTAAAAAGCTTCAGTATAGAAGGGAGGAAGGAAAGAAAAAATGATGGAAGGAAGCTTCTACAATCTATATAAATTATTACAAAATGGAAGTTTTAAAAGTTAGACTAACATTAATTAAAATTTCTTGGTTTTGAGAGTCACAGATTTCTTTGTTAGATTCACTTTTTAGAAAAATTATAAAACATTTTATTGGAATTAAATATCAGTTGATATTT
The DNA here is from genome assembly GCF_003287225.1 of Phascolarctos cinereus. Classification (NCBI taxonomy): domain Eukaryota; kingdom Metazoa; phylum Chordata; class Mammalia; order Diprotodontia; family Phascolarctidae; genus Phascolarctos; species Phascolarctos cinereus. The sequence goes on from NW_027556180.1 coordinate 114,119,278, forward strand.
GATTAGAAATCTCTTAGAGAGATTTTGAAGTAGCCTTTAAGCAGTAGTAGTAACAACAACAACAACAGTAAATGGTGTTCCTACTTTGACACTCTACAAAGCAGTGTATTACAGATTTAGGTTATATTTCTCTTAACACAACTTTTTATTACAACCCCATTTCTCAGTAATATTAGAAATTTAGTTCATACACTATCATATCAATAAAAAATTGATATTTTTGAGTTTTGTCATCTGCAAAATGGGGTTACACTTATATCACAAGGATATTGTGAAGATCAAATAAGAGAATATGTAAATACTTTACAAACATTGATGCATTATATATTCATAGAAACATTAACTTATAGCATACTAAATATTGTTAGAATTTTCCCTGGCCAATAACTGCTGACTACTCATGTAAAAGAGAAATAAAGACAAAATATTTAATCTAAAGTATATTAAACATTAATGCCAAATTACTGTTATTATTGTTATACCAACTTTAGAATAACTGATGACTGTATGCATTAATCCATTAAAATTGAAGTCCCATATCTTTTTTTTCAATCTGGTCCATTTCTCATGATATTATCTTGAAATCGGAAACAAGTATATTTACAGAAGTGTGATGATTTTTCAGAATTCATAATATATTCATCCCAAGGTGCACTGGGGCATCTGCTATATATTTTGACTTTGACTTTTTTTCTATAGAGATCCTTAAACTGCTGAACATGCACTTCTTTGGTGATACATCATTAATTTTAAATAGATTTTGTTGGGTTGTGGAAGATTGTCAGTGTTCACAGGTTCTAAATAAAGAATTTTAACTCCTCAGAGCAGGTCTTTTCCCTGGTCAGCTTTTGTTTTCTCCAGTCAGAATGCCATTTCTTGCCAGTCTTCTACCCCTCCAGACTAATCTCTTTATAACTTGGTGGTGTTTAAATTGAACATCTTTCTTTCATGCCTTTCCTTCCAGTGTAATTCATGTATATGATACATAGGGGATTGACCAAGCATCCTAGAAGTTTTCCTGTGTTACCTGTTGCTGTATTGGACAATGCAGTAGTTTTGGAGTTAGAGTATGCAGTGTTAAAATCCATTCTCTGTTGTTGGTGTTGTTTTTTTTTTCAACTCCATTCATTACAATTCAATTCAGCAAGTTCCAGGTGATGGACTAGCCACTGTATAAGCTACTGCGGATACAGAAACAGATCCTGCAATCCAACAGGCTTATATTTTACTGAAGGGAGACAGTATGTACATAGATTACTAAATATAAATTCATACAAAATAAATACAACATAATTTTGGTTGAGGAGAACTGCTAATAACTAGATTGATCTAGAAAGACCTAATATAAGAAATAGCACTTGAGCCAAGTCCTGAATGGAGTTAGGGATTCCAAGATGGAGGGGTGAAGAGTGAAAATATTGCAGGCTTTGGAGGTAGCCTATGCAAAGATATAGGTGAAACAGATGGACTTTCATGTAAAAGTGACAACAACTAGACTAGTTTGAATGGAATGTAGAATGTGAAATTGGGAATAATGTGAAGTAAGCAGGACTCTGTGAGAGCCAGATCTAATATGCTTACAAGCAGATACTTATATATTTGCTGTAAGCATTTATACCTTAGAAATTGGTAATCACTACCAGTCAAGGCTTGATTTATTATTTTATTGACTGTTGATTAAAAACTGTTAATGATGTAGAGCAAACTTAAAATTTGTGTATATATGTAAGCATATACACACATGCATATATATGTGTATATGTATATATGCATATGTATATGTGTACATATGTACATATGTACATATATGTATATATGTGTGTGTGTGTGTGTATATATATATATATATATATATATATAAAACATATAAGTACACATATGTGTGTATTTCATCCAGGAGATATTGGTTGTTAAATATGCACCAGGACATCCTTGTATTGGTTTGTAAACATTGCTTAATTAGTGTAGTACAAGGCTAAGGGAATTATGTCATCACAAAACCAGAGGCTGGTGACTATAGAAAAATAATAATAATAATAATTATTATTATTATGCATGTGACACTTTAAATTTTTCAATGTGCATTATCATTTCATCATCTCGTTTGAGCCTTACAACCCCTTGCAAATAAGCCTAGAAAGAAATATTAGAGCTGGATTGTGAAAGGACTCACTATTTCATACGAAAAATGAGGAAATGAGCTAGATTGTATCAATTGTTCCTCTCCCCTTTAAAACATTGTGATTTTGATACACATAAAAAGAATCAATATATCAGTGGGGCTGCCTATCTATCAACTTTCTTTCATCACCCATGATAAACCTATCTCAATTTCCAACCATGCATATTTTCTCAAAATATTTTAAATTTTTTGCAAGTCATTATAGATATGTTCTAGATTCCATGCAATAACATGTGGATTCCATCATTACTTTGGCATATTTGCCATTTTTATTCTTCTGAAATTGTAGTGTTCCATGATTGCTCAGATAGCATTATTAGAATATTAATGTTAAACATAATTCAATAATAACTACACATGTATCATGTGCATATGTACAAATTATGTATGTTTGGAAAACAAAATGAAATTTGAGTGACATAACTTAAAATTCACTTTTAAATTGTTATTTTATTTTATTTTGTCCATAGACTTGTGATTTCATTGGCATAGGAAGTTCCAGAGCATGAAAACTCTCTCTGCAAATTCAGATTATAGTTTACAGATTTCCAACTCTGCCTCGGGGATTACAAAGTTAAATAGTTTGCCACAGGTCACAATTGTAGTATGATTCAGCAGAGCAACTTTAACCAATAGTCCTCACTCAGAGGCTAGCATTCATAGTCTCCACTTTGCTATGTTGCCTAAATTTACCAGTTGGACATTTAAGGAAATTAAAAAAAATTTTTTTTAAATTTATTTTGATTTATCAACAATCACTTCCATATGCTTTTGTGTTTAAAATTTTTCTCCCCCTTCCTCCCCACCACCCTCCCCAAGACAGCACATAATCTCATATAGGCTATATATTTACATTCCTATCAAACATATTTTCACATTAGTGAAGTTGTAAGTAAAAATTAAAACCAATAGGAGGAACCATTAGAAAGAGGAAACAAAACTCAGCAGAAGAGTAAAAAAAATGATAGCGATTCAACTTCCATAATTCTTTCTTTGGATGTGGATAGCATTTTCCATCACGAGGCCTCTTGGGATGTCTTAGATCCTTGCATTGCTGAGAAGGGTTAAGTTTATCAATATTAGTCATCACACAATGTGGCTGTTATTGTGTACAAAGGTCTCTTGGTTCTGCTCACTTCACTCAGCATCAGATCATACAAGTCTTTCCAGGTTTTTCTGAAGTCAGCCTGTTCATCATTTCTTATAGCACAATAGCATTCCATTACATTCAGATACTACAACTTGCTCAGCCATTCCCCTATTGATGGGCATCCTCTCAATTTCCAATTCTTTGCCACCACAAAAAGAGCTGCTATGAATATTTTTGTACATGTGGGTCCTTTTCCCATTTGTATGATCTCTTTGGGATATAGCCCTAGAAGTGCTATTGCTGGGTCAAAGGGTATGCACATTTTTATAGCCCTTTGGGCATAGTAAGGAAATTTTCTATTAAGTCCATTGAATATTCCATTTTAGATTCACTTAGCTTATTCCTCCCCTACCCTCAGGTATTCAATGCACATATTTGGTGAAATATTGAAGAAAGTTATAAAGAATCAGTTAATTAGTCCAGCTAAATTCTCATTATATTTATGTATTTTTAAATTTTATTTTATAAACAGCAATTATCATTTCACAGTGAGAGAGAGACAGACTGGCATCTAGGTAGTTAACTCCCTATAGAGCACTTTAAGGAAAGACAGAGCCAATAGCCAATTTGATTTTAATTCATGTTGCTGTCTCTAGTTTTATATTGATCTATTTTCCAATATTTCACATAAATTGAAATGCTCCTTAGGATAATAAATTGGAAAGAAAAAAGCCAAGGAGTACCATATCATGTCATAATTAAAATAATTTCCAGTCAACTACATATAAATTTACCATACCACATTATACACCCTCTGGCAGTAGCCAGAGTTACAGATCTGATCATGAACCAACTCTACTCAAGATACTTCTTTTATAGATTCTACTCCTTAAATTACCTAATCCTAGAACCTTTTTCCTCCTACATCATGGACTGATGACTACTGTCTTTAGGTGCTCTACTTCACAGTAAATACCTAAGTAATTTTTCATATAAATTCTCCCTTACTGGCCTACTTTTGGCAAGTTTAACTGCTGCTAACCTGTGAGTCAGATGTGTTCGTAGTTGCTTGCCTAATTGTGTGAAGGCTAATGCACTGAATATATATAATAGTTGGCAATCTTTTTTATGATAGAAGGGAAATTAACAAGAAGGGAATATATTATATATCCTTAAGCCAAACTACAGAAGTATCCAGGTAAAATATACACTATGAGAAGATGAAAACATATAATTAATTATTTATAAATTTATTTATAAAACATACAATTAATATTTCCATCTGGAATTCACATATCTTGATTACAGTTTCCTTTAGTATAAAAGAGATACTACAATTAGGGACAGCATTGTAGAGAAATCACTTTACCTAAAGACTCTACTGTCTTCTTGAATTCAAAATGAATTTTTCCATAATCATAACTTTATAAAATACAGTTAGTTTTCACAGCCAAAGCCTATATAGACTATTGGGAAATAGTGCTGAATTTCATCTACTATATAATTTTAAATGGATATGGCAGATGCTCAGCCAGAAGTACAGCTGTTCCCAAGGTTTCCTAGAGCCTTAAAGACATTAGAATTCCTCTTCTTGCTAGTGATGATAAGAGCAGCCTCACTGACTAGAAGGAAACCAAAACAAGCACCACTGAAGTAGATCATTTATTTAGCAGACTGAGACAAGGTTGTAGAAGCAAAGGAACTCCTATCTTCACAGTGGTCTTGAGTTTCATTATTATTTGTAAATGTTGGTGCATTCATTAAGGTCCATTCATTGAGTCGGGGATCAGGATACCTTTTCCCTCCCTAACTGTTGTGTTCCTGAAGATCAGGATTTCTGATGAGATTCCTGTTTATCTTTTTAGTTTAGCAATACTAGGAACAATTCAGGGTTTTAATCTGGCCTTCTCTATTCATGATTATTAACTTGTTATAAGTCTCTAGTCTGCCAAATCCCCCAGGCTCTTTTCACATGAGCTAATTGATATCTTTCTGCATTTCACCCGTCTTGTGCAGCAGATTTTTTGAATGCAATTATGTTAACTTTACATTTATCTCTATTAAGTTTCTTATTAGACTAATTTATCTGTTACATAATATTGAAGTGTTTTTAGATTCACATTTTTTTCATCTAAACAATTAGCTATCTTTTTTCAACTATGGATGATCTACAAATTATTTGCTAAGCATTTGCTAAGCATGTGTTACCTTAAACATAAGGCACTGGGTTTTGGAAGACAAAGGAAGCTACAGGTAAATAAAGGGGAAAGGGAATCTAGTTAAATGTAGCATTAGACTATGCATGTAGTTATTAAGCAGAACAGTGGTCTAAATGTTTTCTTCATTTTAAAGCATTTTTGGATTTCTTAAGGTTTAGGAAGGCTGAAGTGATTGTATAGTTTTCCTCCCCAGGTCATTTCTTGAGAATAGAGATAGAGGATCCTACTTCAGATAAATGGCTACTTGGTTCCTTCCACATTCACCATGGCAACTGGCCACACTGAGTCAAAAAGATAATGCCATTGGGCAATGGCAATTCCACTAAAACCTCTAAGTCAACTCCCTAAAGGTTGGTACATTTTGCCTCAGGTGTTAGAGAAGACAAACTTCCTCCTGTCCCCTTGAAGAACTGTACCAGACTATATTGAAACACTGCAAGGTATCACCATAGGCTACAGTATAAGGTCCACACACATTCTTTTTACGTGTACTACAAACTCAAAATGTGTTTTGCAAGTTAAGCAAAAAAAACCTCATCTCCAGCATCTGCCTGGTAGGAGGGCAAATCCTGGCTATGACACTTGTTACCTATGTGACCTTGGGCAGTTCATGTAATATCAATATACAGATAGGTCATGTAAAACAAAGATAATATCTATTCTACTTATTTCAGAGGATTGCTGTGAGAAAAAATAATTAGAACCCATTAAGAATTACAAAAAGTAAGTAGGTATTACTATTATTCTAAACAAGTGCTCATTCATCCTTTCCTTGAGATCTCTAGTGACAGATGGTTCTCTACTTATCATGAAAAATCCAATCCACTTTAGATAGCAAAAAGTGATAAGAGAGTTTTCCTATTGCTGGATTGAAATCTGCCTGCTTTTAATGTCCATAATTGGTTTTAGTTCCATTCTCTGGCCAAACAGAACAGGTCTTACACTCTTCTGTATAATACTAAGAACAATTGTCTAACAGTGGGAAAGATGCCTAGGACTAGAGAAAGGCAAAATGTATCTCAATTTTTTAAATGTAAAGTTAGTGGTTTCCTTAGTATTAAAAGCCAATCATTTTAAACCATATTCTCCACAAAATTATAGAACACATCAGTAAAGGAAGGGTTTGTGACTATTTACAAAGAGAAGAATTGATCACCAAAAGCCTAGTTGGACTTATTTTTTTAAATCATTCTCTGGATAAAATGAGGGGGATTGATGAAGCCTTTTACAGAATGTGGAGCCATATGGACTAGATGATTATATAATTAGATTGCTTCAGAAATAATTGGATTGATGATCTCAAAGAGGACTTATTGATATTTCAATATCAATATTGTAGGAGGTCCCCACTGGAGTTCCAGAGAGATCTGTGCTTGGCCTTGTGCCAATTAACATTTTAATCAATGTCTTGAATAAAGGAATAGACAGCATGGTCATGAAATTTACTGATGATACTAAGTTGCTGATGAAATCTAACGTACTGCTTAATAAAGACCCAAGAAGTACCTGAATTCAATAAGATAAAATTTATTGGTGATAAATGTGAAGCATTACATTTGTAAAGTTGATTTTTTTGTTCCCAATTACAAAAGGGCATAGTTAGAGAGAAACTTGTCTGAAAAGGTGTTTTAATAGGATTGTAAACTGAAGAAAGGGCAGGGATATTATTTGGCAGTTTAGAAAAAAAAAAGGTTAAGACAATTTATTTTGGTTTGCACTAATGGAAACAGAACTTCCAGGAATGAAGTGATCATCCCTTGTACTGTTTTCTTTCCAGACCTCAGTAGGAATCCACATTCAGTCCTGGGCACTACAGTTTTAGAAGACCACAGATGAGTTGAGGAATGTTCAAAGGAGAGCAAATAAGATTATAAAAGGTCTTGTATACGCTTTATTAGGAAGATTGGCTGAAGGAACTGGAGAAGATTCAGAAGGAATATTATAGATGAATTACAGTATTTGAATGACTTGATGTAGAAAAGAGATGAGACTTGCTCTTTTGGTTCCAGAAGTTTGGATATCACAGAATCAAATAATTTAACAAGAATGAGAGAAAAAGTTGAATTGTTTTAGAGATATTATAAAACCCCTCTACTAACCCCCAAGCTTCTCATGAAAGTGAAGACCTCTCTTTTCAATACTAGCATTCTATGAGTTTTGCTATACGACAGCCAAACTTGCAATACACCTGCTGACAAAGAACTAAAAATGACCATCACACAGAGGTCAATGAAAGGGCACATGATGTGTATGAAGAGACTGTAACATGTAACCAACAAGTCCAAAAAAGACGAGCAAAGAGGTGTGATCAAGGAATTTCATGTTGGGAAAAGAACATGGAGGGATTGGCTATGTGCCGAGAATGAGAGATTGACAGCCAGCCAGAGACTTTGGTACTTGGTAATGTCAAGATAAACGAAGAAAAGCTTCTAGCATGAATGCCATGTGATGAGTGTTTGGGAGGAATAGGATAAGAATTACTCAAAATGGGCAAGAATGGATAGTCTTTGATTTGCTTTTTGGAAGGAATTGCCAAATCAACGAGATGATATATTTATTTGATTATTTTGATAATAAAAGTAGAGTGGCTCTAGAGAAGAGTGATCAATATAATATGAAAATTCAAAATCATGGCACAGAAAGATCTTTTGAAAGCTTGGAGGTATTGAGCCTACAAAAGAGAAGATTCAAAGGCTCAGAGTATATAATTTCAAATACTCGAAAGAATATGTGAGTGAAAGAAAAATTGTAATTATTGTTCATGATCCCAGAAAGTAGTGTGCGAATGTGGCAAAAAGACAGATCTCACCCACATAGAAGGTATAATTTCCTAACAATTATAGCTGTCTCAAAACAGAATTATAATGTAGTGAGATCCCCATCATGAGAAGTCTTCATATGAAGATTAATTAACCACTTTCTAGAGATGGTGAAGAAGAAGTTTCTATTTATATATATACATTCAACTGGATGTGGACCCTTTTAACACTGTAACTTTGTGATTCAATGATCACTTCAAATACTTAAAGAAAGGGCTTGTCTCGTATTTCCATTTCTTGGCTGGCATATATTGTATTTAAAAACATTTAGTTTTTGGTAGGTTTTTTTCAGGTCTTATTATATACTTGTCACCCAAACTTTGGACATGCTTGATTTTATCATGGTCTTTACTTTAATGTTATACACAGAACTGGACAAAATACATCCAGATGTTATCTGGTCAGAGGAGAGTATTGTTACATTTGTTATAGATAGGATAAAGTCAATTTAGCCAGCATCCTTAGATGCTATGGGAACTTTCAGAGAATGTCAAAGGTTTTGAACTGAACAGCTAATCTAAAACATTTACCTTAAAAAGGATGAATGCCTTGATGATTCATATAAGGCTGTTTGGGATAACAGTGTCTGCCCTAAGGGGACTTATATTATTCAGAGAGGGCTTGTTGCAGGTGATTAGTGGGGAGGGTCAGGTGATATTATAACAAGTCACTGAGAGGTGAATACAAGTTATTTTGAGAAAAGAAGGAGAAACAGTGGATTAGATATGCTTTCCTGGTGGCAATAAGACCTGAGCTTAGCCTTGATTAAAGAATTTCAAGAAGGAGAAATAAGAAGTGTATAATCCGGGCATAAGGGCTAGATCATACAAACTCACATAGGCTTGAAATGGAAAGTTAATTTCAGAAAACATCTAATAATATAGTTTGTCTAGATCATATGTTATATTATCAGTATTTTTGTCTATGTCTGTTTTCATTAATTTGGTAAGAGAAAAATGGATCCCAAAAGTTGAGACCTTAGTTATAAAACATAGGTCCTTGATTTAATTTTTTTAAAGAAAAATGGCCACTGTTTGCCAAGAAAACTGATGTTTTTTAAATTGCCCCAAATGAAGGTAATGTTAGCATTTGATCAAGTAATGTACTTTGCAAAAATCTGCACTTTCAAGTGTAAAAGCAGCAATTATGCATTAAATTGGGTATACCATTTCTTTTTCAAGCACTTTGAAGGTTCAACTGGCAGCACTCAGACCACTCTGTAAATGCACTTGTAGTCTGAGGTCAAACATCAATGAGTAGGATGGGAGGGGCTTGGCAGTCAAAAGCAGTGATTTTTTTTTCCTCCTTATATTAAGGCCAATATTGCTTATTCTTTAGGAGGGCTGAAAATATTAATTTGATTCAAGTAAGACACTAGTGGGATTTTTGATTGATGCCTAAGGATGTCATGGTGCTTTTCAATTTTTATAGCAATGATATTTTCAATTCACCTAACATTTAATAAGTACTTAAAGATGTTATGAGTCTGGCTAGGCTTTGAGGCTACAAAGACATGGAAAGTCTTTACCTTCAAGGAGTTTATAATTCTTTAGGTAAATTCACAAATAATGATAATAGTAGTTATATACACATCAATTGAAAAGTAGAAGCAAAAGAATATTCTGAGAGTACCAAGAAGGGAGACGAAGGGAGGTAGCTAGACCTCACAGAAGGAGGACATCAATAAACTGCATAGAGGGATAATACATTCCAGTCTAGGCACAGAGTATGGCTTGTACAACCCAATAAAGATGGGATAGTATAGGATATGATTAGGGAAATGTGTGTAGAATAATATGTCTTCGTAATAGAGGCATCTTAGGTCCCACAGTGAATAGGTTATGTGTCCTGGAATCAGGAAGACCTGAGCTGAAATTCCGCCATAGATATTTACTAGCTCTGTGACTATGAACAAGTCACTTCACCTGTTTCCCTTAGCTTGCACAATTGTAAAAGCATCAGATAACAGCACCTACTTCACAAGGATGTTGTGAGGAAGAAATGACATAATATTTGTAAAATGCTTTGCAAAGTAACTAGGACATATTAGGTAATATATAAATGCTTATTCCATTCTCTTACCTTAGATTATATGAAAGGGGTTACTATGAAATAAGCTTAAAAATGAAGTTAGAGACATTTTGGAAGATAAAGAAATTTTTAGTTCACCTGGCAGGCAACTGAAAGCTGTTGAAGGTTTCTGAGTAGGGAAGTAACATCATAGCTATGAAAGAAAATTACTTTGACAAGTATGGAAATTGTGAAGGGGAAATTTTCACGCAAGAAAAACTGTTAGGAGACTATGACAAGGTCCATGTGAAATTTTAAAGAGAAGTAATTAAAAAAAAAAACTTAGGGGCAGCTAGGAGTGCTGGGCCTGAAGTCAGGAAGACTCATCTTCCTGAGTTCAAATCTGGCCTTAGACACTTAGTAGCTATGTGACCCTGCCTCTGTTTGCCTCTGTTTCCTCATTTATAAAATGAGCTGGAGAAGGAAATGGCAAATGACTGTATTATGTTTGCCAAGAAAACCTCAAATGGGGCCATAAAAAGTTGGACACAACTGAAAAATGACTGAATAATAATGAGAATCTAAGGAAGGTAGTGGTAGTTGGAATAGAAATAAAGGAGGAAAGAATTGTTTCAGAGTTACAACTAGCCAAGTTTGGTACCTGAAAAGATGTGTAGGGTGAGGGAGAGAAAAGAGTTAAAGATGCCTCTGAAGTCATCTATTGATGGCATGGCTGAACAGAGGGAAAATGCTACCAGTATTCCGACACCAATGCTCTTCCAAGTCAGAGCCCTAAATTTTCACAGGGATTAGCATTTCAGTGAAATGGAAAAACATTTATCAAGCAATTACTATATGCCAAAAACAGTGCCAATCAGTTGAGATGCAAATAGAAAAACAAAACCTATCCCTTTTTAGGGGCACAACATGTATAGGAGGATTCAAATTCAGCCAGGAGAAGCCAGGTGTCCCTAAAGTTCTTAAAAGCCAAGAAGCAGGGCAGAAAGTTAGGCCAAGTGGAACTTGGGCATATGGCCCTTATGCTAGGTGTGGATCAGGAAGAGTTAGGGATGGGGAGGTGATATTCCACTGAGAGCAAGTACCAGCATCTGGTGGGAACTGGACAGTGAAGTCAGAGAGGAGAATGACTTGCTCCTGCTGGGCCTTCACATATTCTTAGGTGTGTGGTTGGTCATATGCTTGGAGTAGAGGAGGAGGCCTCCTTATATTTGTTCTGGTCTTATTTGTTCTCCTCAGCTTTGACCTTATAGTTAACCATTTCTGCATTTCATTGCCCTGAATCTCTTTCCCTTTTATCCTTCCACTCCTTACAAACTATAAAATCTCAAACCTCTGCTAGGCTTCTGCTCTTTCTGATCATTCTGCTCCATCTCTGAACAATGATCTATGAACATGTTCTATTTCCTCAGTGGAATTTAAGCCTCTTGATCATAGGTTATTTCTGTTGTTACCACTACCTTGCATATAGCAGCCTCAATAAATGTTTGTTGATAGGAATTCAATTGATGGTGGCGTCATCAATAGAAATAAGGAAGTTAGGAGATGAGGGCAAGTTTTTGAGAAAAGGTTATTAACTTAATTTTGAACATGTTGAGTTTGAGGTGTTGATAGGATATATAGGTAGAGATATATAGCAGGTATTAGAAAGATAGAATTGTAACTAATGGCAGGCCAATAATTTGACACATATTTAATATTTATATTTATATTTGTTTATAATTTTATTATTTATATTTTGTATGTATAATAAAATAATTATAATATAATTTATATATATATGTATATATATATATATATTTAATCTATATAGAAATAAATCAAATCGATGAGAGTGCTTGAGAATACCAAGGGGCAGAGTCATTCTTAAATGGTTTGGTGGACGTGGTTTTTATCATTGTAAATGACACTAATGAAGATCTATTACAATCTGTTTTGGTTAAGGCTACTACTGGAAATAATAATAATAACAACAACATCTATATAGTGCTTACTATATTCCAGATACTGTGCTAAGTGCTTTAAAATTATTGTTTAATTTAATCCTCAAAACAACTCTGGAAGGTGGAACTTAAGTGATTTGCCCAAAGTCACACAGCTAGTAATGGAGGAAGAATTGGAAATCAGATTTTCCTGACCTTAATGCCAGCACCCTATCAACAACACCACTTAGCACCCAAGTGAATTACAGACAAAATTGATTTTTTTTGTCTTCCTGCATTAGAATGTGAAATATTTGACAGTATCCATTGTTTTGCTTCTCCATTTGCTTCCTCACTGCTTACCAATTAATAAATGCTTGCCTGTTCATTTACTTATTTATTCATTCATAGATAAAAAGAGGAAAAGTATAAATGAAAAATTATTAGGGGATGCTAATATATACAGAGTGGAAGAAGGAAATGGAATCATTTAAAAACACACAAGAGATCAAAAGATAAACAAGAGAGAACTATGTCATGGAACCCCAGAAGAGAATATCAATTAGATATCAAGTTATTTAAACTTTTCTTTAAAATATATTTTGTGCAAGAATATAAACAATTTTTTTTTCATTACAAAGTTTATAATCTTCTGGAATACCACAAATTGTACATATATAAATAAATATAAAATATATACAAAGTGATACAAAGACAAAAGAGATGAATGTTGCTAAAGAATGAGGGATGTTAATGAGTAAAGGAAGAAATTTGTTATTTATCAAATCACTTGTCATCTTTAAAAGAATAGTTTTGATTGCATGGTGGCGATTCAACCCAGGGTAAAAAAAGATATGAAAATGTTCCTAAGTGGAGGGAAAAAGTGATGAGATGACCTATGAGAGAATAATGCTTTACTGAGTAGGGAAGTGAGTATAGTGCATGAGAACAACGGCACAGGTAAATAGGTCCACTTTGTCAAAGAGGAAGAACACTTCGTCCTCTGAAACTAGGGAGATAGAGGAGTGAATGTAAAAAGACACAACAATGTTACAAGGATTATAGGATGAAAAGCTCATGTGAATAGCCTAGTAAAGAAACTGAGTAGGCAAGTCATGGAAACAGATGGATGTTTACATTTTAGCTTGGTAGAGTTAATACAGAGAATGTGATAAGGAGCCAGCAACACATGAATAAAATAATAATTAAACTGCAGTGATGACCCTGTTTGTGTTAGCCCATGTTTTATAGTAAGTTAATTCAGCTTAATGTTGTGACGTCCTCTAGCAGAACTCATCAGAGTACTCAGAAGTAGAAACAGAGAAAGCATGAAGGTAGACTTGATCAAGAGTTGGAGAGTTGAAGAATAATAACAGAAGATAAAAGGCTTGGAGATTCAAGGTTAGAGGATAATTTTCTTTAAGATGGTTTGCCATAGTTTCAATACTGGAAAAGGAGGAAAACAAACCCAGATGGAATAATGGATTGGCAGGCAAAGCAAGTACTAGAATTCACACTAAGGGCAAAATGTGTTTTCTATAGGAATAAGGTTGCAAGAGAGGACTGTGGTCAGAGTAGAAATTTTCATAACTAAAGATCTTGGAAGTTTAAGTGTATCCTAAGACAGTAAATTTTATAATATGTTCAACTTATTGTGTGGCAGAAGTTGAATGCCAGAATTTATTGAATTTGAGGATGCTAAAACAATATGAAGCCAGGATGTAAAAGATCATCAATGTTGATATTAGAATTTTCATGAATGATTAAAGTGGATGGAGAGAAGAAATCAGGGCTCAAAGACATTGAGGAAGGTGGTACAGTAATATATATATATATATATATATACATGTATGTGTGTGTATATGTATGTATATATATATATATATACATGTATGTGTGTGTATATGTATGTATATATATATAATATAAAACATAATAATATATATATACATAAATACACATATATTTTTACACACACACATAAATACATATAATACATCTACATGATATACACATAGCATATGTGTATATGAATTTGTGAAAAGAGTAGTACTATTGGTAAAATAATTTGAAGTACTTCAAAGAAGGAAATGTTGTTAAGTAGTTGACAGAGAAAGGATTTGGTGGTGATGGATGGGGTGGATAATGTTGACCCTTCTCCCTAACTCTTTATCCCCTTTCACCACTTAAAGAAGGGGTTGATAACACTAGGTCATGCCAAAGAATCTGGTGTCACAAAGGAAACTCAGATTTCCATTTATTCCAGGTAGAAGAGTTGTGAAAAGAAAAGAATAAGAATGAGGATGACTTTGTTAACAACAAATAAGGGATTTGAAAGGATTCAGTGGCAAAGACAGGAAAAGGAAGAGATAGAGAGAATTATTTGGGAGAAGTGAGGTGGCAAATTACCAAAGCAAGTCAGTGGTAGAAATACCAGGGGGGAGGTTTTGGTTCCTAGAATGGCAGTAGTTTGGAATAACAAAGATTAGAGGAACAAGAGGTTGGGAGTCTTATATAAGGACAACTTTTCAGCCCTCTGGTTAATTCATCAAGCTTACATTCAGTAAAATTCAATTCAATGTAACAAACTTTTTTAATGCATACTTGCTTTATACTCCGAAGCCAATTTGCTTAAAAGTTTATATTATTTATTCGCTGCATCCTTGAGACCTCCACTAACTTTTTACAACTACTTTTCTTTCCTTTTCCCCCATAGTTTCCTTAAAAGTCTCCTGAGTGTTTTTTTTGGTTATTTCTATAACTTTATTCATCTATCAGAATATACTTGAAGTAGATGTACCATTAAAGTTGATGGTGTGGAATCCTATTATATGAAATAATGTTATAATGAGGTCCTTTGATACTCCCAGTAATAAAACTGCTTTGATAGTACCCAAGATAGATTCATCTTACATTGAATTTTGAACTACAGGGGATTATGTTTCAATGAGGTCATATTAGTTGTATTGAAATAGAAATTAAGGGAAAAGAAATAATAGTTTTTTCAAGGAATAAACTTTATTAAATAGATGTAATTTATCTGTTTATCTTGATGTTTATCTGCCTATATTTTTCTTGATGTTCAATAGGACCCATTATTAGGGGGAATTTCTAATATGAGTTGAACTCAAATCTTTCTTTGGAACCTCAAGGATCTCTAGCTTTGTTGCTATTGGCACCTTCTCTCCACCCTCAATAAAGATCATAACTCCAGCACCCATCTGAAGAGTGCTAAGGCCAGCCAGGGTATAAATACCAAATTTAAAAGTAATTGGAAAATATAGAATGAATTTTCTATTTAAAATTAAGAATACATATTTTGGGAATATTTATAGGTAACTAATTACATCTAGCCTACAGCTCCAATATCATACATATTTTACTAAATGTTTGCTGAATTTAATTCCTAAAATAAAACCATTTGTTCTTTCACTTCTTGAGGAAAAACAAACAAAAACATTATAACTGTTTTTTTCTTTACTAATCTTTTTTGTCTTTCTAATCCAGCTACACATGATTTGTTTGTTTCTAAGATATCAGCTATCTCTTGAAGTGTCCTAATATGTTTCGAAGACTTTACTTACTTCTGTCCTCTTTTTTAATCAAGATTAATTTCCATGTTCCATTTAAAAATGCAATTATCTTTCTCTTTTTTATGGCAAAAAAAATCCCTTTTTTTTTTGGTTAGAATTTTGCCTCCTCTAGGTTTGAAGTCATTTCTCATCATTTTCCCTCTTCTGGGATTGTTTTTTTTTTTTTTTGCTCTAGAGGTTGTTTTTCCTTTGTGCTTGTTTGATAGATTCTTCTTACTCTTATATCTGTACCTTCTTCCTTGGCACATTTATTTCCTAATGCTTGTTCTTTCAAAGGGTTAGCCTCTTTTCTTAATAGTTAACTTCTTTAATAGTTAAAATTAGTTTAATATTTTAGTTGTTTTCTTTTTAATAATAAGCTTCAATATATACCATGTAACTATGATTACAAATATGTAGTAAATGGTATCAGTATTTCTTTTAAAGCTTTATAGTATCAGACAGGAAAATTAATTTGTGCAGCAAATTGTAAATGCATATTAAAATTTTATGACTCTATTGAATATATATCAGACGTCTCTTATGCTTCTAGGGCCTCTTATTCAACTTCTGAATCCTTTATAAAATGAATCATTCACCAAGATCTCTCATGATGGGAAGGTATTTTTTTCCAATTATCTGTACAAAAAAAAAATCCAATAAATAAGAAAAACTGATGAAATACGCAAAGCAGAACTATACCAGGAAGAAATGTCTGTTTGCTTTCTGATTATCCTATGGGGCTACCAATTATCTTTTCTTACCAATTCAAAATTTTCCAGGACTTTAATATATTATTGTATAACACATTGGTGGCCTTTAATTAAACACATGTTTTTATGACTGAAATTCTCATCTAATTTGTTAATGTATAACCATCTTTATTGTAGTATGGTTAGATAAGAAAATATGGATGAATTAACAAGAATCTTGATGATTTCCTAAAACAGTCATTCCTAAAAAAAAAGTGATATAGGAAAAAAAATAGTAGCTGAGAATGAAAAATATGCTAGGATAATAATTAAGAAAGAGGCTTGCTTATCTTGGCCTTAGCAGTCAGTACTGGGCCAGATAGCTGGAAATTTCAAAGAAGCTGATTTAAGCTTGATTTAATTAAAACAAACAAATAAACTTCAAGTTGTTAGAGTTGTCAAAAAGGGAATAAGTTGCTTTATGAAGAATGATTTCCCCAAAAGCAAAAGGTTTTCAATGAAAAGAAACCCAGGTAATCACATGTAGGATGTGGTAATAGAGAAGTTTCCCTTAAATGCATGAGTTGGATTGAATGGCTTCTGACAACACTTCAAATTCTCAGACTCTGAGTTTGTAATGATTCTGATCTTACTAAAATTTATTACTATCTAAAATTTCTCTCTTTTTAGGTGACTAATTGAGAACAGAGTGGCATATAGATGAATTGGACAGATTTAAATCCTTCGTCTGTTATTTGCCTACAGATAACCATGGACATGTCATATGGCTTTTCTAATTATTAGCTTATTCGTAAAATTGGGATAATAACTATAGTGATGATTTCGTAGGAGAGATTCAAAAGGGATGATATGAGTCCTAT
This sequence comes from Phascolarctos cinereus, assembly GCF_003287225.1. Lineage (NCBI taxonomy): Eukaryota > Metazoa > Chordata > Mammalia > Diprotodontia > Phascolarctidae > Phascolarctos > Phascolarctos cinereus. The sequence goes on from NW_027556180.1 coordinate 114,136,683, forward strand.
TAAAACCTTAAAGTATTGTGTAAGTATCAGATGCTATTACTAAACAAGAAAAGAGGAAAGAGTTGGACTTTCAATTTCATTTTTTGTTTTGTTTTGTTTTTCTGCTTGAGATTTTTTAAATATGAATTTAGTTATTTTTAGTTTTCAACATTTACTTCCACAAGACTTTGAATTCCAAATTTTCACCCCATCTTGGCCCCAAATGGCATGCGTTCTGCATACCCCTTCCCCTAGTCTGCCTTCTCTTCTATCTCTCCCCCCCCATCCTCTTCCCCTTCTATTTTCCTGTAGGGAAGGAGAGACTTCTGTACCCCATATCCTGTACTTCTTATTTCCCAGTTGCATGTGAAAACTTTTTTTAAACATGTGTTTTTAAAATTTTGGATTCCAAATTTTCTCCCTTCTTCCCTCCTCACCCACCCTTATTGAAAAGGCAAGCAACTCAATATAGTTTATATATGTACAATTATGCAAAACACTTCCATACTAGACATGTTGTGAAAAACTACCTCTATTTCCCTTAATCCTATCGAGACCTCTCATGTATTCTATTCTTTCTTTTGACCCTGTCCTCCTCAGAAGTATTTGCTTCTGATTACCCCTTTCCCAATCTGCCCTCCTCTCTATCATCCCCTGCTCTCTTGTCCCCTTCCTCCCCATTTTCCTGTAGGGTAAGACGGATTTCCATACCCAATTGAATGTGTATGTTATTCCCTCCTTAAGCCAAATCCTATGAGAATAAGATTCACTCCTTCCCTCTCACCTTCCCCATTTCCCCTTCACTGTAAGAGCCTTTTCTTTTCTGTTTTTTTTTGAGATAATTTACCCCAATCTACCTCTTCCTTTCTTCTTCTCCTAGTATAATCCTTCTCATCCCTTAATTTTATTCTCCAGATATGACCCCTTAATCTTCAACTCACCCTGTGCCTCTGTCTATCTATCTATCTATCTATCTATTTATCTGTCTATCTATCTATCTATCTATCTACATATATATTTTCCCTCCAACTACCCTAATACTGACAAAGGTCTCATGAGTTATAAATATCATCTTTCCATGCAGGAATGTAAACAGTTCAACCTTAATAAGTCTCTTATGATTTCTCTTTCCTGTTTACCTCTTCATGTTCCACTTGAGTCTGTATTTGAAAGTCAAATTTTCTATTCAGCTCTGGTCTTTTCATCAAGAATGCTTGAAAGTCCTCTATTTCACTGAATGACCATTTTTTCCCCTGAAGGATTATACTCAGTTTTGCTGGGTAGGTGATTCTTGGTTGTAATCCTATCTCCTTTGCCCTCTGGAATATTATATTCCATGCCCTGCGGTCCTTTAATGTAGAAGCTGCTAAATATTGTGTTATTCTGATTGTGTTTCCACAATACTTGAATTGTTTCTTGCTGGCTGCCTGTAATATTTTCTCCTTGACCTGGGAACTCTGGAATTCGGCTACAATATTCCTAGGAGTTTTCCTTTGGGGATCTCTTTCAGGAGGAGATCTGTGGATTCTTTCAATTTCTATTTTGCCCTCTGGTTCTAAATATCAGGGCAGTTTTCCTTGATAAATTCTTGAAAGATGATGTCTAGGCTCTTTTTTTGATCATGGCTTTCAGATAGTCCAATAATTTTTAAATTCTCTCTCCTGGATCTATTTTCCAGGTCAGTTGTTTTCCAATGAGATATTTCATTTTTTCTATTTTTCATTCTTTTGGATTTGTTTTACAGTGTCTTGATTTCTCATAAAGTCACTAGCTTCCAATTGCTCTATTCTAATTTTTAAGGAAGTATTTTCTTCAGTAACCTTTTGGACTTCCTTTTCCATTTGGCCAATTTTTCTTTTTAGGGCATTCTTCTCCTCATTGGCTTTTTGGACCCTTTTTTGCCATTTGGGTTAGGCTATTTTTTAAGGTGTTATTTTCTTCAGTATTTTTTTGACTCTTCTTTAGCAAGCTGTTGACTTGTTTTTCATGATTTTCTTGCATCACTCTCATTTCTCTTTCCAGTTTTCCCCTACTTCTCTTACTTGCTTCTCAAAATCCCTTTTGATCTCTTCCAAGGCCTGGGACTGATTCATATTTTTCTTGGAGGCTTTGGATGTAGGAGCTTTGACTTTGTTGTCTTCTTCTGGTCGTATGTTTTGATCTTCATTGTCACCAAAATAAGATAATACAGCCTCACTCTTTTTGTGCTGCTTGCTCATGATCCCAGCCAATTACTTGAGTTTTAAACTCTTTGTTAAGGTAAGAGTCTGCTTCCAATGTGGAGAATGTACTGTCCCAAGCTTTGGTGGTTTATACAACTGTTTTCAGAGATACTTGTAGGGACCTGCAAATTTTCAGTTTTTGCAAGGTGGTATGATAAGGGGTGAGGTGTTTACTCCTTTCCTGGCCCATGCTTTGTTCTGTTAGTGACCACAAGCACTCATTTCTCTCCTGGAACTGTGAGGAAGGTTTCCTGTCCACAGCCACTACAAGCTCCACCATGCCAGCACTCCTCCTTGCCCCAGGACTGCCGCCCAGAACTGTGACCCAGATCTAAGCACGGCAATGTAAGAGATTCCTGCCTCACCACTGGCAAAGTGATCCCTGCAATCCCCCTCTGATCAGCCACTGGATTCCTCCTCAGTCTGTGGGCCAGAAGCTCAGGACACAGCCACTGCCCCAGAACCTGTGCTCTGCTCTCTGGAACTGGCTGTGAACCGAGTTCCTCTCTCACCTCAGAAACAGACTTTTCCACTGACCTTCTAAGTTGTCTTTGGCATTCCTGGGTTGAGAAGTCTGGAAACCACCACAGCTGGCAGCAATTCAGTCCTCTGAGGCCTGCTCCAGCTTCACTGAGGCTTGAGCCCCCAGACCACACTGCGCTTCACTGCCAGCCTGGTGAGATATACCTTTCTAATCAACCATCCAGGTTGTCTTGTGCTGGAAATTTGTTTCACTCTGTCTTTTTGTGGGTTCTGCTGCTTTAGAGACATTTTTTATAGGTATCTGCAGGGATTTGGGAGAGAGCTCAAGAAAGTCACTGCTTTCACTCAGCCAACTTGGCTACACCTCTCATTTTTTGTTTTTGACAAGATACCCTGCTGATAGCTATTTATTAACTAATTTATTGTTGCTAAAATTATATGGATATACTTAGAAAGATACACATTATTTACTTATAAAAGCCTCTTACAAAAATGTTATTGTTTCTTTTGGCACCCATATGGTGTGCTAAATGATCTATAAATTATTAGGGTTATTCAGTAGTGTATAATATTGCATAAATAAACATAATAAAACTATAGATATGCAGAAGGATAATTTTTACATAGTGTGTTAAGAACACATGAAAGAAAAGTTTAATCTTATTAATGTGTATTTTTAAATGTTAAAAAAGTTTTTCCTAGTACAGACTAAATCTAAAAGGAATATTGCTTTGGTGGTACTTGAGGGTAAATCTTTATATGGAAACATTATTATTCCAAATTTCATTATTACTGCTCTCTTAATTACATTTTTTTCAATGATTCAGAAACTCCATAGTATACTATTCACAATGTGATATATTCATAAAATTAAATGGATGTACAGAAATCCAAATTATATTATTTCATTTATTTTATTTCTTTAAAACACTGTTAGAATTGATCTTATGCCCAAAAGTGATAGGTGGCACCCTTAAAAGTAATTTATTATACTCTTCCATTTCTTTCTCTTCTATTTTTTTATAATGAGAATCTGCATGAAGGAGAAAGTTGAACATTCTCTTAGTGTTAGAAATTACTGTTATTTATGTTCTCTTAGACTTGGAAATAGAAAAGAGGAGAAAAACAGAGAAGTGTTTAGAGCAGAAGTGTTTAGCAATTAAAAATATGTGTAAGGTCAAAGGAAATGATTTGGTATCAACAAAATTTTTATACTGCATCATTTTGGAAAATCATTTACAATACTTCAGTAAAGATTATTTAAACTAGGTTGTTTTATATAAATGCAAAGGTTATTACAAGAAAAATATTGATTCTTTGCATTTACCTGAAGGCTAAAAAATCTATCTTTCTATCATTTATGCAGTGTTTCAAAAAAGAAAAACCTTAAATTATTTTAATTTCTAATATTTCTCGACCTAGTGAAATAATTTCATGGTAACCTCACAGCACCAATGGTGATAAACCTAATGTTTATGACACTTGTGATAATGTTTACCATATAATATATTTTTGGCTTTCAGCTAAGTGCTCTGAAGAAGAGGAGGTTCAAGTGAAAGTTTCCCCCTAATAGTTCACAATAAAGTCTTATAAAACTTATTGTTTTATCTCCAATTTCCCCTTTAATTGTACCTCATTTAGAATTATAATGATTTTTTCCCTCAGCCTAAATGAATTAGTTCTAACAACTCTGGTTGAAAGTTGATCTGTGTGAATATGTTCTACAGAAACTAGAATGCCAAAAAGAACAAATTGTTTACAAATCTATTACTTCTTTTTCTTGGTTACACAGCATTTCTTAAGCATACAAATCAATGAACAGATTATACAAATATTTTTACATTTTGTAGCTTACTAAAGAGATAATTTCAGCATATGTGTGTGTGAAATCATTGACCTATAGGGCAATTTTTTCAGTAATTAAGATCTAGAGGACCAAAATCCATTATTTTAATATCCTTTAAAAATGTTTTTTCATTCTATAAAAGAAAGATTTGTCAGTAAGAAAGCATTTTCTGCTTATTTTAAGAAATCTGAACCTGCTAATCATGTGGATATCTAAATCTGAGCTATACCTCATAAGTTTAGAAGCAGAAAATGTTAAAGATAAGAGGAGCTGTAGAAGTCAATCCAATTTGCTTATTTTACAGATAGGGCAACTAGGGACCAAAGACACGAAGTGACTAGAAAATTTAAACAAATAGGAAACACTAGCAACTGGATTAGTACCTACATTTCCTAACTTCTGAGTCTAATCTTTTTATCCAGAATCTCAATTTAAAAGGCATCACAGGTGATCTAGTCCATCTGTTACCAGAACAATAACCCCCCCATTTAAATTCAATTCAATAAGCATTTATTTTTTTAACAGTTCTTTTATTTTTATTTTATATATATATAGATATATATATCTATATATATATATATATAGATATATCTATATATATATATATATATATATATATATATAGATATATATATATATATATAGATAGATATATATACATATATATATATAGATATAGATATAGATATAGATATAGATATAGATATATATATAATTTTTTTTTTTGCTTAGGCAATTAGGGTTAAGTGACTTGCCCAAGGTCACACAGCTAGTAAGTGTTAGGTGTCTGAGGCTGGATTTGATCTCAGGTACTCTTGACTCCAAGGCCAGAACTCTATTCGCTATGCCACCTAGCTGCCCCATTTTTAATACATATTTGTAAAACTTTGGGTTACAAATTTTCTCCCTTCCTCCCTCCCCACCCACCTTCATTGAAAAGGCAAGTATTTACATACAGGTTATAAATGTGTACTCATGCAAAACACTTCCATAGTAGTAGTAGATGCCCTTCATCCTATCCTACCCCCATTTATTCTATTCTCCCTTTTGGCCCTGTTCCTCCTCAGAAGTGTTTGCTTTTGATTATGTCCTCCCCCAATCTACCCTCCCCTCTATCAACCCCCTGCTGTCTTGTCCCCTTCCCCCCTTATTTTCCTGTAGGGTAAGATAGATTTCCATACACCATTGTGTATGTTATTCCCTCCTTAAGCCAAATCCTATGAGAATAAGATTCACTCATTCCCTCTCACCTTCCCCCATTTTTCCTCTGCTGTAAAAACCTTTTCTTGTCTGTTTCGTGTGAGATAATTGACCCCATTCTACTTCTCCCTTTCTTTTTCTCCCAGTATAATTCTCTCACCCCTTAATTTTATTTTCCAGATATCACCCCTTCATCTTCAACTCACCCTGTGCCCTCTATCTATCTATACATATATATAATTTTTTCCCTCCCACTACACTAATTCTGACAAAGGATTCATGAGTTACCAATATCATCTTTCCATGTAAGAATGTAAACAGTTCAACCTTAGTAAGTCTCTTATGATTTCTCTTTCCTGTTTACCCCTTCCATGTTTCACTTGAGTCTTGTATTTGAAAGTAAAATTTTCTATTAAGCTCTGGTCTTTTCCTCAGTAATGCTTGAAAGTCCCCTATTTCAGCACTTGTAGGGCTATATCCCAAAGAGATCATACAAATGGGACCCACATGTACAAAAATATTCATAGCAGCTCTTTTCATGGTGACAAAGATTTGGAAAGTGAGAGGATGCCCAACAATTGGGGAATGGCTGAGAAAGTTGTGGTATATGAATGTAATGGTATACTATTGTGCTATAAGAAATGATGAACAGGCTGACTTCAGAAAAACCTGGAAAGACTTGTATGGTCTGATGCTGAGTGAAGTGAGCAGAACCAAGAGGACTTTGTACACAATAACAGCCACATTATGCAATGACTAAGATTGTTAAACTTACCCCTTCCCAGAAGCACAAGGATCTAAAATATCTCCAGAGGCTTCATAATGGAAAATGCTATGCATATCCAAAGAAAGAACTATGAAAGTTGAATTGCTTTTTTTTTTCTCTTCTGTTGAGTTTTGTTTCCTCTTTCCGATGGTTCCTCCTATTGGTTTTTAATTTTTACTTACAACACCAATGTGAAAATATGTTTAATAGGAATGTAAATGTATAGCCTATATCAGATTGTGTGCCATCTTGGGGAGAGTGGTGGGGAGGAAGGGAGAGAAAAAGTGGTTACTGATAAATTAAAATAAATTAATATAATTTTTTTTAAAAGTCCTCTATTTCATTGAATGACCATTTTTTCCTCTGAAGGATCATACTCAGTTTTGCTGGGTAGGTGATTCTTGGTTGTAGTCCTATCTCCTTTGCCCTCCAGAATATTATATTCCATGCTCTGCGGTCCCTTAATGTAGAAGCTGGTAAATCTTGTGTTATCCTGATTGTGTTTCCACAATACTTGCATTGTTTCTTTCTGGCTGCTTGCAATATTTTCTCCTTGACCTGGGAACTCTGGAATTTGGCTACAATATTCCTAGGAGTTTTCCTTTGGGGATCTCTTTCAGGAGGAGATCAGTGGATTCTTTCAATTTTTACTTTGCCCTGTGGTTCTAAAATATCAGGGCAGTTTTCCTTGATAATTTCTTGAAGGATGATGTCTAGCCTCTTTTTTTGATCATGGCTTTCAAAAAGTCCAACAATTTTTAAATTCTCTCTCCTGGATCTATTTTCCAGGTCAGTTGTTTTTCCAATGAGATATTTCACATTGTTTTCTAATTTTTCATTCTTTTGGATTTGTTTTACAGTGTCTTGATTTCTTATAGAGTCACTACTTCCCAATTGCTGTGTTCTAATTTTTAAGGAAGTATTTTCTTCAGTAAGCTTTTGAACTTGCTTTTCCATTTGGCCAATTTTCCTTTTTAGGGTACTCTTCTCCTCATTGGCTTTTTGGACCTCTTTTGCCATTTGGGTTAGGCTATTTTTTAAGGTGTTATTTTCTTCAGTATTTGTTTGGGTCTCCTTTAGCATCACTCTCAGTTTTTCCTCTACTTCTGTTACTTGCTTCTCAAAATCCTTTTTGAGCTCTTCCATGGCTTGGGGCCAATTCATATTTTTCTTGGAGGCTTTTTACATGTAAGGGCTTTGGCTTTATTGTCTTCTTCTGGTTGTATATTTTGATCTTCTTTGTCACCAAAGTAAGATAATACAGTCTGACTTTTTTTTGCACTGCTTGCTCATGATCCTGGCCAATTACTTGAGTTATAAACTCTTTGTTTAAGGTACGGGTCTGTTTCCAGTGTGGAGAATGTACTGTCCCAAGCTTCAGGGGTTTTGTGCAGCTGTTTTCAGAGATACTTGTAGGGACCTGTAAATTTTCAATTCTTCCAAGGTAGTATGATCAAGGACAAGGTGTTTACTCCTTTCCTGGGCTGTGCTCTAGTCTATGAGTGATCATAAGCACTCTTTTCTGCCTTGGCACTGTGATGAAGATTCACTCTTTACTACCACTTCAAGCTCCGCCACACCAGTGCTCCTCCTTGCCCCAGGACTGCCATCTAGAATTGTGACCAAGATCCAAGCACGGGCAAAGCAAGAGAATCCTGCACCAGCAGAGAGATCCCTGCAATCCCCCTCTGATCAGCCACCTGATTCCCCCTCAGTCTGTGGGTCAGAAGCTCAGGAAGCATCCGCTGCCCCAGGGCCAAGCTCAGGGACTGGGGCTGAGACCACACCATGCTACTCTCTCACTGCAGACACAGAACTTTTCCCGCTGACCTTCTAAGTTGTCATTGGTGTTTGTGGGTTGCGAAGTCTGAAAACCACCACAGCTGCCTGTGATTCAGTCCTCTGAGGCCTTCTCCAGGTTTGCTGCGGTCTGTGCACCCCACCAAATTGCGCTTTTCTCTCTGTCCTTCACAGTATACCTTTCTGATCAACCATCCAGGCTGTCTTTAGCTGGAAATTTGTTTCACTATGCCTTTTTGTGGGTTCTACTACTTTAAAATTTGTTTAGAGCCATTTTTATAGGTATTTGATCGGGTTTGGGGGAGAGCGTGAGCAAGTCATTGCTTTTACTTCGCCATCTTGACTCTGCCCCCCCAATAAGCATTTATTAACTCACCTGCTATGTTTCCAACAATATTCTAGGTACTAGGAATAAGGCCAAAGTAATCCTTACTATCAATGAAATAACATTTTCCTTGAGGACAAAAGGAGTTACAAAATGTGTAAAAATAATTGACCATAGAAAAAAGTTATGAGTGACCATAAAGGTAACCTTGTCTAACACTAATCTCCCAACCCTGCCTTAAAACAAAATAAAACAACAATAACCAAGAAAAAACAACAACAAAAAACAAAAAACAAAACAGAGGAGGGAACTGAAGCCTAGAAGCATATAGAAGTGGTATTACTATCCATGGTGCAAAGTTTGTAGGCAAAGAAATTATGTATGAAATAAAAAGCATTTAGAGAGGGTGGGAGTAGACTCTGGGGAAGATCATTAACAAATGAAGGTCTCAGAAAAGATGCCATACCAGAGGTAAGCATATGAACTGTACCTTAAAGAAAACTAGAGATTCTAAGAGGTGGAGGTAAGGAAGGAAAGGACTGTAGGTGTGTCTAACAGTGGATGCAAAGACTAAGACATGGAGGTGCTTGACATGCAGAGTGTGACAAGTGGCTATCTGGCCTTGAAGAGAAGATCTCCGATAAAAGGTAATCTGATCCCCTATTTCTTGAGGCAGTCTATCCCTCTTTTTGATAACCTTAATTATTGGGAAGAATTTCCTCACACCAAACTAACCTTGTTTCTTTGTGTCTTCCATCACTTGTTTTACTTTTTCCTCTGTATTTCTTTATTCTTTGCATATTTTTTTTCTATTTCTCTTTGGTTTACTCATCAAGTTTATTTTTTTGAGATTATGATTCACAGACAGATAGTATGACTGAACAAATATTGCTACTGCTAAATGGCTTGATTTTAGTTTCGCTGAGTAGTTTGGGATTACGGTAAGCATTACATGATTTCCCATAAGCCACCTACCCTGATCTTCCCCTCATTTCTGAGTTCAGATCAATGCCCAGGTACAGCACACACCATCCAATGTATGTACACATTATTGAGCTCATTTGTCAGAATGCTCATCTATCTGCATGTCACTGTTTCACTTTGTGTATTCATCACACACTTTCTTTCTTCAGCATGGATGCTGTAGCCAATCTCCTTTACTTTGCTGTAGATTTACTTTATATGCTTTGTATTGTGCTGCAGCTCAGTGTAATTAGTACAATATTATCTACTAATTGGAACATTTGGGTAAACTCATCACTGACAGTGAATTCTTTTATTTGTATTCTGTTCAGCTTATATTTCATGACATCAGAAAATACCTTAGGTGAGCATATGCCTCTCTGTTTTGCATCTAATTTGAAACTAATATGCAGGAAATATCTGAACAACTTTATTTCCAAAGTTACAGCTGCTGTTGAGTCTTGTATATATTTAATGTATTCATGGAAGACATCCAGTTTTAAGAAAATCTTCAGGGCTGTGCACCAAATCAAATGCTTTAACAAAAGCATAAATCAATAAATATTTGGCAATGTGATACCTTATGTTCTTTACACCGCTTATCCAGTTTTGGGAACAAAAAGGTATAGCCTTGATATATTCACAGACCATTCTTTGGACATTTTCTAGAACTTATAAAGCAAGCAAATATATACATTAATATGAGATAGTTAGGTGGCATCATAGTGGATAGATATCTATATCTATTGTCCATCTCACATCTCTCTCTCTCTCTCTCTCTCTCTCTCTCTCTCTCTCTCTCTCTCTCTCTCCCTCCTCTCCCTTCCTCCATGTAATTTTCTTCACAAGGATGAGTGTTCTTGGCCTGTGAATTTATGTAGACAAAACTGTTTTGATTTATGCTTCAAGTACTCTGTGGTATGCCATATATGATGATAACTGGCATTTCTATAATACTTTAAATTTTCCAAAATGTTTTTAAAATATTTCCTTATTTGGTCCTCACAAATACTATGAGAGATAGGTGTTATTATCACCACTCTATAGATGAGTGAAGTGAGACAGACAGTGGCTGTGACTTGTCCAGGGTCATACAGCTAGTAAGTTTCTGAATTCAGATTTCTTCTTCTTGACTCTGAGTCCTATGTTATATCCACCACCTTTGGCTATTGCATACTAAAGCTGCAGAGTCTAAATGTGATTTCACTACAGTCATGGAAGAGTATAAATCAATATTAAAACAACAACAACAACAACTAGAACATAATTCATTTTGCATATTATTCTCATTCTTCCTCTAGTTCCATCTATAAATCTACATCATCTGGTTTCCTGGATCTCACAAGTACTCTGAAAGCCTTCTTTCTCCTCAACTACTTTTTCATTGTTTTGCAAGGTGAGTGATCCATTTGTATTCTGTCTTTCTCTCCCATGGTTTTTTGCATATTAGTTTGTACTTTAAATTAATGTTGACTACCATGACTCTATTTGACAAGGTGTTTGCTAGAAGAGGTAGTTTCCATACTCATTAAGACTCTCTTTTCTGGTATTAATTTTATTTGTTTAAAATTATCTAAGAAATGGTGATAGCCAGTTGTCTTCATCCATTTGAATTTTGTAGAGTTGTAAACTTATCAAAATGGATTAAGTTGGAGCTGATATAATGCCAAGGAATACTTGTTCATGTTTTTTCCCCAAATTGGTGTTTACTTTCATCATTGTTCTAACCAGTTGAAGAACCTGTAAATAGATGAATAATTTTGAAAGACTTTTATATCTGTCCAGTCATTTTTCTGGATTTTAATATTATGTAATTAATTTTATAATGTTCTCTTTGTTGTTTGTTGCTCGCCATAACCAATGCATTCTGCACCATAATCTATAGAGGTAGAGTAGCATAATAAGTAGAAGTTAATTCTAATGTTAGGAAGACCTGAGTTAAAGTCCTGTCTCTGACACAACCTAGGTATGTGACCCAGGGTAAGTCAGTTAGCCAATCTGTGCCCCAAGCAACTCTCTAAAACTGTTAAGTCATGGAGTACTTGAAGCACTGGTCAATGGAATTTTTTCTACAAAAATTTCCTTCACAGGCCAAGAATATTCATACCTATAAAAATTATAAAGAGAGATGGGAGGAGAGAGAGAAAGAGAGAGAGAGAGAGAGAGAGAGAGAGAGAGAGAGAGAGAGAGAGAGAGAGAGAGAGAGAAGAGAATAGAAGAGACAGAGACAGAGATGTATTAAATGGATAAGAGATGTAGATATTCATTTTTCTTATAATGCTAATTTTACCATCACAGGCAATAAGTATCAATGTATATTTTGAACTAGTTACTGATATCTTGCAAAATTCTTCACAGAATTTATTTTCTTTATCTCATTTCTTTATCCTTTGCTTCAAATATTGATGTATTCTTGGAAGCTATCTTCTAGGTGTTCTTTTTTTTGCTTATAATCAAATGAGATAATATAAGCCAAGAGCATATATTTCCATTCTTAAAGTATTATGTAAATATGATTTATAACTGATAATAATATTCTTATCATTACTGTAAGCATTGCAAAGGAGATAATCAAGTTACTCATGAAATGATGCTTGTTTGCTTAGACCACAATATTAAACAAACAACATCACTCCATTATATGGATATGAATGATATCTGTGTTCCACTATTGATTCAAAGTCATAACTACTTCACTTACTCTTTCAGCTGGCCTTTGAAATGTTGGTAAATCTGGAGGGAGGTGGGTAGTGTCTCCTGCATATACATAGTCATAGATATAAATGTAGACCTACAGAAAACCATGTGTATCGAGGAAGAAATGACTTATATGCCAAATAGCAAGAGCAAAGAAAACAGAAATCTTCCTAAGGGAGAAAGCCATTCCTCCTCCCAATCCCCTCAGAGAAATGGCTAATATGTATATAGGGGGAGTCTCGTACCTTTCCACCAGAAACAGAGATAAAGAAGGAAGAGAGAAACGCTTATAAGAGAGAAGCAGCGACAATAGAGCAGCAGACACAGATTCATCAGAGTGAGGGCATAAAGAAGGAGATAAGGAATAAAGCCAGGACCCTGGCAGAGAACCCAGGAACTTAACTCAGTAGAAACCTCTGCTTACATGAAGCCCCCCCAGAAAAGACAATTTGGATCGATCCTTTACTTGGTTTCTACCAAGGTTACTACTGTAAGGTTTATGTTGTAATCACTAGAAACAAAAATGTTCCCCTTGATTGTATATAGACCTTTTATTGTTATTATTATTTAGTTCAGTTAATAAAACTTGTACTTGAAACTGTGGTTCTTAGTGATTATATAGGTGCTAAGGGCCCTTTTCATTTATGTGGAGATCATTTGTGGAAGGCTATGTCTATAAGCTAAATTCTATTGTTTTCAAAGGAAACTTGGGTAGGGGAACAAGCCATATAGTTATTCATAAATAAGCCTTCAAGGCTGAACTCCATCTTTATGATCAAAGAGCACAGGTTGTATGTCTATGCACATTTCCCATGTCCTCCATGAAGACTTCCCTGATCAGTTTCCCACATCATCTGCCTAATCTCTGGACTTCTGGAGGATTTGTAGTTGTTCCCTCAGGAATTTAGTAGTTGATTTTATGTTGTCTCATTTGCCTTATAATTATTTTCTGAAGCCTATCGTCTTGGCGAAAACACTTTGTAAACCTCTGAGTGTCATATAAATGTGAATTGTAGCATTTATTTTTCTTTTTCATGCTGCTATTTTAATATCTCTAAAGAGAACAACCATTCCCTCTGACCTTACATAACACTTTGTTTGCAAACTCTCCAATGGATTTATAATATTGTAGTAGCTGTTGTGTACTTGTATTTTATCCCTTTAAAATACATAGATTATAAGCTCTGAGAAGGCAGGAGTTTTATTTTAGCTAAGATTTTTATAATCCCCATTTTTATTATTGCCATGGCACCACTGTGCAACATTATATTTTGTGGGTATTTGACAAATATTTGTGTCATAAACACTGAATAAATGAATGCGTATGTTGGGCACAAAGATCAGTCTGTATTCCCTATTGGCAGTGGCCAAGTCTTTTAATTCATTTGCACTTTTGTAATGTTAGGCACAAAGTATAGGCTAAATAATGATTTGTTCTTTGATTATTTAACAAGTTAATTTTATTAGTCAGTCATTCATCAAGCATTTATTAAATGTTTACTCTGTGCTTCAGAATGTTTTGTACTCAGTTTCCCTGGTTTCCTTTGAAGACAGTTCAAATCATACCTTCTGTAGGAAGTTTCCACTCTATTAGAAGCTTCTTGTCTGAAATTACCATCCATCTACTCCACATATACTTTGTATACTCCTCGTTATCTACGTGTTGACTCCCTCATTAAAACATGAGCTTTTTGAGGGATCAGACTGTTTCAGTCTTTTTTTGTATCCTCCATACTTAGCACAGTTCTTGGCAATAAGTTCTTATTTACGAACAAGAATTATTAAGTCTTCAGTAACAACAACAGTTATACTTTATATTAACAAGGCATTTTCAACTTAACTTTTATTCAGCTTAATGTTTTCTTCTCTCTCCACAATCAGTGATACAAAGAAGAAGCAGTGAGGTGGCACAGTGGGTAGAACACTGGGCCTGGAGTCACAAAGACATTAAGTTCAAATCCAGCTTCAGATACTTACTAGATCTATGATTCTGGGATTTTTTTTTTCAGCAGTAAAAATGGGAATAATAAGAGCATATATCTTACAAAGTTTTGTGAAGATTACATGAGATAATATAAAATACTTAGCACAGCGATTGACACGCAATCATTACTGTATAAATATTTACTCCTTTCTTTTCCTCCTAAGATGATATGACTCTAGTTTTATGTTTTGTTTTGTTTTGTTTTCCATTATTAACATAGAGCAGATTGAGGATCAGACAAATTCAGTGCCTAGTCTAAGCTTTTATAGCTAAAGCTTATGAATTGTTGAGGCAGGTATTTCAATTCTTCATCTAATGATGAATCTGGTGATGTCTAGGAAATTTAATAGTCTAGGCAGAAGGATAGGCTACCTGTGTCTCAAATGTCTATATTCATTTTCCAAATTATCCATATCTTCTTTTCATGACATCAATAAAAATTCATAGAGAGAAGAAATAGGAAATTATGTAATCACTAGATCAAAAATATTAAGCCTCCTATATATAACTCCATTCCGTGTAAATCCTCAAATACAATCTAAATGTTTTGAAATTCAATTAATAAATTATGAAACAGAAACCTTCACCACATTTTCATTTTTTAGTTCTCAGTTCCCAAATGCTTAAACTGCTTAAATCCACTCAAATTAATGTTCAAATCTTTTTTGTATGATTTCATTTCCTTACTTGTTTAACGTAGATTTTAATTTTCATGTGATTGAAACTTACAACTGAAAGATACCTCAGGTAATCATCTTACCCAAATTCCTGACATCCAATGACCTATATCAGCAAAGACAGTAAATAGAAAATGGTCTTATTTCAAAACTCTCTAGAGATGCAATTGTATTGCTTGGGACCTTGTTTGATTGTTTGGCAATGCTCACTGACATGAAGTTATTTATTATGCATAAGCTGAAATTTCTCCAGCTATAATTTAAGTACACAACAGCTTAACATTCTTGATTTAATTTTGAGTCTTGCCAGAGGATATAATAATTACTTTCTAATAACAAACACGCATCCTCTAAAAGAATGCAACAGAACTATTGTATTCAGATTCTATAGGAAACATGTTCTTTACTCTAAAGAAATTTTTACTAAGATTTTGGTTTACACCAGAGATTTGTCTTCACATGGTTTCCCACAACTCCAAAGAGGTATGTTTATAAATTAAAATACTTTCATTTAATAAAAGCCCATATGCTACACCAGTCTATTTGACTAGGGATCCTAATGACCTAGCTGGGACCGAGAAATCCCTAAATCAAGGAACATAAAGATCAGGAATTCCTCTTTCCCTTTCTGTTGTGATATAACAAAGGCAGTTAAAAAGGCATTATTCTAATTTCTATGTTTTGGGGGATAATTTGTTTTGATGCCTCATGGAATAAGGTAACCCAATATCTACCCCAATCAATAATAAAAGTTATATAGTTAAAAGAGGTAAGTATTTAAAACCTATTTAGAATTTTCATCACTTGGTAGAATGACATCTTTCTTTTTCAGAAGAAATTTGATGTTAGTATGACAACTAAAAGGATCTTTGCACTTTGATTTACCTAATATTTTTTTGAATTCACAATAATAGCAAGTTATATTAAAATAAAAAACCTGAGTGTTCCCTAAGAATTTGACATGTATTATCACTAGATCTGTACCAATCCCTATAAGTTTGGTAAAATTTCTTATTATGATTGTTAATAAAGCCCTGCATCTAGGGGCCCAGTAAACTAGGTAGAACCCTGTGTAGGACCTATGGGAGGATGACGGGATAGCAGATTTAGATTTGGAAGGGGGGGTGGAGCCAAAATGGTGGAGTAAAAGCAGTGACTTGCTTGAGCTCTCCCAACAAATCCCTCCAAATACCTGGAAATTGTAGAGCAGCAAAACCCACAAAAAAAACAGAGTGAAACAAATTTCTAGCCCAAGACAACCTGGATGGTAGATTGGAAAGGTCTATTACACCAGTCTGGAAGAGGAGTGCAGTTCAGCATGGGCATGCAGGCAAAGATAAGGCCTCAGGAAACCTGGAGTAGGCCTAAGGGCACTGAATCACAGGCAGCTATGGTGGTTTCCAGACTTCTCAACCCACAAACATCAAAGACAACTTAGAAGGTCAGTAGGAAAAGTCTTTTGGACCTCAGCGAAAGAGAAGCTCAGTCCCAGCCCTACTCCCAGTGCAGTCCTGGGGCGGCAGCTATTTCCTGACCTCCTAGCCTCACAGACAGAAGGAGAATTGAGTGGCTGATTAGAGGGGAGTTATAGGGATCTCTTTGATGGTGCTGAGGCAGAAATCTCTTGCTTTACATTCGCTTGGAGCTGGGTCACAGTTCTGGCCAGAGGTCCTGGGGCTAGTAGGAGCACTGGCATGGTGGAGCTTGTGGTGGCAGTAAAGAGTAAATCCTCCTCATAGTTCCAAGGCAGAAGAGAATGCTTATGGTCACTCATAGATGAGAGCACTGGACAGAAAAGGAGTAAACACCTTGCCCTTGATCACACCACCTTGGAAGAACTGAAAATTTACAGGTCCATAGAACTATCTCTGATAACAGTGACACAAAACCCCCAAAGTTTGAGACAGTACATTCTTCACGCTGGAAGTAGAACCTTATCTTAACAAATGGTTTAGAACTCAAGTAATTGGCTGAGAACATGAACAAACAGAACAAAAAAAAATGTCAGACCATAGGATCTTTTTTTGGTGACAAAGATCGAAACATACAACCAGAAGACAACAAAGTCAAAGCTCCTACATCCACAGCCTCTAAGAAAAAATATGCATCAGTCCTGGGCCATTGAAGAGCTCAAAAAGGATTCTGAGAAGCAAGTAAGAGAATTAGAGGGAAGACTGGAAAAAGAAATGAGAGTGATGCAAGAAAATCATGAAAAACAAGTCAACAGCTTGTTAAAGGAAACCCAAAAAATATACTGAAGAAAATAACACCTCAAAAATAGGCTAACTCAAATGGCAACAGAGGTCCAAAAAGACAGTGAGTAGAAGAATGCCTTAAAAAGCAAAATTGGCAATGTTGTATATTGTGAAGATGGCGAGTGAAAGCAGTGACTTGCTTGAGCTCTCCCCCAAACCCCTCCAAATACTCATAAAAAATGGCTCTAAACAAATTCTGAAGCAGCAGAACCCACAAAGACAGAGTGAAACAAATTTCCAGCCCAAGACAACCTGGATGATTGATCAGAAAGGTGTATTGCACCGGGCTGGGAGCAAGCGCAGCAGGGCATGGGCAGGCAGGCTGCAGCAAACCTGGAGCAGGATTCAGAGGACTGAATCGCGGGCAGCTGTGGAGGTTTCCAGACTCCTCAATCCACTAATGCCAAAGACAACTTAGAAGGTCAGTGGGAAAAGTCTGTTTCTGTCGGTGGTCAGACAGGAAGGTGGGGTTTCAGCTCCATTCCCCAAGAGCTTGGCCCTGGGGAGGGGGCAGCTGCTTCCGAGCTTCCGGCCCACAGACTGAGGAGGAATCCAGTGGCTGATCAGAGAGGGACTGCAGGGATCTCTTTGCCAGTGCTAAGGCAGGAATCTCTTGCCTTGCCCGTGTGTGGATCTGGGTCACAGTTCTGGGCAGCAGTGCTGGGGTGAGGAGGAGCACTGGCGTGGTGGAGCTTGTAGTGGCTGTGGACAGGAAACCCTCCTCACAGTTATGGGACAGAAAGGAATACTTGTGGTCACAGGCCAGGAAAGGAGTAAACACCTCGCCCCTTATCATACCACCTTGGAAGAACTGAAAATTTACAGGTCCCTACAAGTATCTCTGAAAACAGCTACACAAACCCCTGAAGCTTGGGACAGTACACTCTCCACATTGGAAGCAGACTCTTACCTTAACAAAGAGTTTAAAACTCAAGTAATTGGCTGGGATCATGAGCAAGCAGTACAAAAAGAGTCAGACTATATTATCTTACTTTGGTGAAAAAGAAGATCAAAATATACAACCAGAAGAAAACAAAATCAAAGCTCCTACATCCAAAGCCTCCAAGAAAAATATGAATCAGCCCCAGAGCTCAAAAGGGATTTTGAGAAGCAAGTAAGGGAAGTAGAGGAAAAACTGGGAAGAGAAATGAGAGTGATGCAAGAAAATCATGAAAAACAAGTCAACAGCTTGCTAAAGGAGACCCAAAAAAATACTGAAGAAAATAACACCTTAAAAAACAGCCTAACCCAAATGGCAAAAGAGGTCCAAAAAGCCAATGAGGAGAAAAATGCCCTAAAAAGAAAAATTGGCCAAATGGAAAAGGAAGTCCAAAAGATTACTGAAGAAAATACTTCCTTAAAAATTAGAATAGAGCAATTGGAAGCAGTGACTTTATGAGAAATCAAGACACTGTAAAACAAATCCAAAAGAATGAAAAATTAGAAAACAATGTGAAATATCTCATTGGAAAAACAACTGACCTGGAAAATAGATCCAGGAGAGAGAATTTAAAAATTATTGGACTATCTGAAAGCCATGATCAAAAAAAGAGCCTAGACATCATCTTTCAAGAAATTATCAAGGAAAACTGCCCTGATATATTAGAACCAGAGGGCAAAATAGAAATTGAAAGAATCCACAGATCTCCTCCTGAAAGAGATCCCCAAAGGAAAACTCCTAGGAATATTATAGCCAAATTCCAGAGTTCCCAGGTCAAGGAGAAAATATTGCAAGAAGCCAGGAACAATTCAAGTACTGTGGAAACACAATCAGGATAACACAAGATTTAGCAGCTTCTACATTAAAGGACCACAGGGCATGGAATATAATATTCCAGAGGGCAAAGGAGATAGGATTACAACCAAGAATCACCTACCCAGCAAAACTGAGTATAATCCTTCAGGGGAAAAAATGGTCATTCAGTGAAATAGAGGACTTTCAAGCATTCCTGATGAAAAGACCAGAGCTAAACAGAAAATTTGACTTTCAAATACAGGACTCCAGTGGAACATGAAGAGGTAAACAGGAAAGAGAAATCATAAGAGACTTATTAAGATTGAACTGTTTACATTCCTGCATGGAAAGATGATATTTGTAACTCATGAGACCTTTGTCAGTATTAGGGTAGTTGAAGGAAAAAAAATTGTATGTATGTATAGATAGATAGATAGATAGAAAGAGAGACAGATAGATAGATAGATAGATAGATAGATAGATAGATAGATAGATAGATAGATAGATAGATAGATAGATAGAGGGCACAGGGTGAGTTGAAGATTAAGGGGTCATATCTGGAGAATAAAATTAAGGGATGAGAGAGGATGATACTCAGAGAAGAAGAAAGGGAGAGGTAGAATGGGTAAATTATCTCACAAAAAAACCAGAAAACAAAAGTCTCTCACAGTGGAGGGGAAACAGGGGAAGGTGAGAGAGAATGAGGGAATCTTATTCTCATAGGATTTGGCTTAAGGAAAGAATAACATACACATTCAATTGGGTATGGAAATCTGTCTTACCCTACAGGAAAATAGCGGGAGAAGGGGACAAGGGAGCAGGGGGAAGGTAGAGAGGAGGGCAGACTGGGAAAGAGGGTAATCAGAGGCAAATACTTCTGAGGAGGGACAGGGTCAAAAGAAAGAATAGAATAAATGGGAAGGCAGGATAGGATTAAGGGAAAGAGAGTTAGTTTTTCACAACATGTCTACTATGGATGTGATTTGAATAACTGCACATGTACAACCTATATTGAGTTGCTTGCCTTTTCAATGAGGGTGGGTGGGGAGGGAGGAAGGGAGAAAATTTGGAACTCAAAGTTTTAAAAATACAGGTTTTAAAAAAAATGTTTTCACATGCAACTGGGAAATAAGAAATACAGGAAATGGGGTACAGAAGTCTATCCTGCTCTACAGGAAAATAGAAGGGGAAGGGGATAAGAGAAGAGTGGGGGGAGAGATAGAAAACAAGGCAGACCAGGGGAAGGGGTATTCAGAATGCATGCCATCTTGGGGTGGGGGGAGGGGTGAGAAATTTGGAACTCAAAAACTTGTGGAAGTGAATATTGAAAACTAAAAATAAATAAAAATGTTGTACATTGTGATGAAAAAAAAAAAGCAAAATTGGCCAAGTGGAAAAGGAAGTCCAAAGTCACTGAAGAAAATACCTCATTAAAAATTAGAATGGAGCAAATGGAAGCTAGTGACTTGATGAGAAATCAAGACATTGTAAAACAAAACCAAAAGAATGAAAAACTAGAAGACAATGTGAAATATCTCATTGGAAAAACAACTGACCTGGAAAATAGATCCAAGAGAGAGAATTTAAAAAATTATTGGGCTATCTGAAAGCCATGATCAAAAAAAGAGCTTAGAAATCATCTTTCAAGAAATTATTAAGGAACACTGTCCTAATATTTTAGAACCAGAGAATAAAATATAAATGGAAAGAATCTACCAATCACATCCTGAAAGAGATCCCCAAAGGAAAACTCCTAAGAATATTGTAGCCAAATTGCAGAGTTCCCAGGTCAAGGAGAAAATATTGCAAGCAGCCAGAAAGAAACAATTCAAGTATTGTGGAAACACAATCATGATAAAACAAGATTTAGCAGCTTCTACATTAAGGGTATGGAACATAATATTCAGAGATCAAAGGCAATAGGATTAAAGCCAAGAATCACCTACCCAGCAAAACTGAATATAATCCTTCAGGGGTAAAAAAGGATATTCAGTGAAATAGAGGACTTTCAAGCATTCTTGATAAAAAGACCAGAGCTGAATAGAAAATTTGACTTCTAAATACAAGACTCAAGTGAAACATGGAAGAGGTAAGCAGGAAAGAGAAATCTTAAGAGACTTATTAAAGTTGAACTGTCTACATTCCTACATGGAAAGATGATATTTG
This sequence comes from Phascolarctos cinereus, assembly GCF_003287225.1. NCBI lineage: Eukaryota > Metazoa > Chordata > Mammalia > Diprotodontia > Phascolarctidae > Phascolarctos > Phascolarctos cinereus. The sequence goes on from NW_027556180.1 coordinate 114,157,781, forward strand.
TAACTCATGAGACCTTTGTCAATATTAGGGTAGTTGGAGGAAAACAAATGTGTATAGATAGATAGATATGTATGTATGTATGTAGATAGATAGATAGATAGATAGATAGATAGATAGATAGATAGATGAATGGATGGATAGATAGAAAGATAAATAGAGGGCACAGTGTGAGTTGAAGATGAAGGGGTGGTATTGGGAGAATAAAATTAAGGGGTGAGAGAGGATCATACTTAGAGGAGAAAGGGAGAAGTAGTAGAATGGGGTAAATTATCTCACATAAAATAGATGAGAAAAGGCTTTTGCAGTGGAGAGGAAGTGGGGGAAGGCAAGAGGGAATGAGTAAATCTTATTCTTATTGGATTTGGCTTAAGCAGGGAACAACATACACACTCAATTGGGCATGAAAATCTATCTTACCTTACAGGAAGGGGGGGGGGAGGTGATAAGAGAATGGAAGGATGAAAAAGTTGAGGGCAGATTACGGAAGGGGGTAATCAGAAGCAAAAACTTCTGAGGAGGGATAGAGTCAAAAGAGAAAATAGAATAAATGGGGGTCTGGATAGGATAAAGGGAAATACAGTTAGTTTTTCATAACATGACTACTATTGAAGTGTTTTGTAAAATACATGTTTTAAAAAAATGTTTTCACATGCAACTGGGAAATAAAAAATACAGGAAATGGGGTTCAGAAATCTATCCTACTTTACAGGAAAATAGAAGAAGAGGGGGATAAGAGAAGGGAGATGATAGAAGGGAGCACAGATTAGGGGAAGGGGTATTCAGAATGCATGCCATCTTGGGGTTGGGGGAGGGACAAGATGGGGAGAAAATTTGAAATTCAAAATCTTATGGAAGTGAATGTTGAAAACTAAAAATAAATTAGTTAATGAAAAAATAGTTTTGGAAGGGATCTTTGAGCCCGTTGGGACCAATGCATTAGAAAACTGAGGCACAGGTAGATTAAGTGAATTGCCTGATTTTTCACAACTCATCTCTAAGGTAGAAATGAAACTGAGATCTTTCTGATTCCAAATCCATCACTTAATCCATATGACACCTATTTGTAAAGGATAGGGAGCCACAGTTGAGACATAATCTGTTTATTTGTGATGAGTACCCATATCAATGTGCTCACATATTCATTGACAACTTCATTAGCATCATTTTTATTATCATTATCATCCATATTTGAAAGGCAGTATGACACAGTTGGTAGAAGATTAGGCTTAGAAACAAGTAGGTTCACATATCACCTCATATGCTGTAGGCTGTGTGACTCGATGCAAGTCACAATGTTTGAGTGTCCCCAGGAAAATCTCACTTTAAATTCATTTTTTATTTTATATTCAGGTTTGTATCTTCCTCTTTCCTTCCCCCTCCCCACCACATCGAGAAAGCAAGAACAACAAAACCTGTTACAAACACATAGAGTAACTTAATCAAATCCCTGAATTGGCCAGGCAGGAAACATTTTAAGATTAGAGTTTCTGAACAGCTACCAATCTGAATTGATAGAGGATGTTTGCTTACAGCAATTTCCCTATACCAACACAATGTCAAGTCCAGAATCACTTCCACTGCATACCAAGCAAAAATAGAAAACATGCACACACTTATATCTCACTTTAAGGTTTGAAAAGTATTTTCCTGACGACACTTGAAATTAGCTAGTTACTTGATTATTATCCATGTTTTATAGATGAAGGACATGAGAAAGGTCAAATAACTTGCCTGTGATCACATAACTAGTAAATGGGAAGATTCAGAATTGGAAATCTTCCATTTCAGAGGCACATACCTAATCCATTTTTGTCATTAATTTTCTAAAACAAAACAAAACAAAACAAAACAACAGCACTCCAATTTAAAAATGTTTCAACACTTTACTTTCATGGTCCCACAATTCTGTTATTATGGATATTCCTATCAGTGCCCACTTATTCATAACTTAATATATTTGTCCATATGCTCCCTAAAATCTTCCATAAAGAATATGAAAAAGATATGGGAAGCCTTTCTTCATATAATTTTTTTTAACATTTTGTGGTTGCCATTATTACATTAAGATTAGTCAGTTGTTGATGATGACGATGATGATGATGATGATGATACTGAACCTCCCTACCTTAACCAGGCTGGAAATTCAGAATGAATTAATGAATAGATGCATGGATGGATGGATGGATGGATGGATGGATGGATGGATGGATGCATACATGTATACTTGAATGAATTAATGAATGAATTTATTAATTGCAAAATACTGTGCTAAGTGCTGGGGACATAAATAGAAAAACAGTCACTGCTCTCAAGGAGGTCACATTCTAATGATGTGGGGGGAAGAGGATAACATATATATAGGTTTCAGTTGCAAGTCAGCTTTTTCTTAGGACACAGCAGCAATGCAGATGTTAATGCTTTTTTTAATTTCATTTCTACTACTTACTTGTACTAAGGCTTTGACCTACTCTATTTCTGATCTGAGGCAGTTTGTCCTTCTTTAGGTAGCTTGGTGCACCTCTCCCTCACTCTTAGATATTCACCATATTGATACCAGCCCTAGTTCAAGCACTCAATGGACTTTCCAATGCAGCTCAGCCCTCAAACTCAAGTGATCCACCAGCCTGAATCCTCCCTCCCTAGTAGCAGGGATTATAGCCATCAGACCCTGCTTAGATGGTACTCTGGTTTTGCTATATGACTGACTCACCTTGACATCAGGCATGTGTTTGATACTTTTTTATATATTATTGAGAACAAGGCATCAAAGATAACTGGTAATATGCCTCACTGTGAAATACCTGCCACTTTTCTCTCTGTTGTCCTTTTGGATACATGTAATTTGATTCCTAGGAACTTATGATATTTCAGGATTTGCACTGGTTGTGATTCAGAGAACCCAGGTGCTAGGCATACAGAAGGAAGTAATATGATATGAGGGATTAAATTACTTTAGAAAAAGAGGGAGAATAAGCTTGGTAGCCTTAGCTATAGTGAGTCTAAAGGATAGAGATTGATCCTGGATTTGAAGAAAAGTCAAATATGTATTCCGTGGTATTCCATGTGTTCCATGGTCAGAGTAGGCATATATGGTTTGTATTATGCATCTCAAAGACTGTGTATGAGCCAGAAGTCCTTGTGTTTTCCTATTTAGAAATAAGAGATAGAAGAAACAATAATAGAGTTTGATGGTATTTAAATATACACACACACATATGTATGTATATACATACATATAGACACATGCACATACACACACATATATAAAAGCCATATATTTGAGAATCTCAAAGAAAACACGTGGGAAAAGAGTACAAAAATTTGAGGGGAGAAATGTAAGTGGAAACAGTACTTCAGACACCTATGAGTAGGCCTATAATAATAATTACCTGATTACCTTCTTGAAGATTAGTTGAGATTATATAACTGTAGAGTTGACCCAGACCTTAGATGACATCTAGTCCAACCACTTCATTTTCCAAATGAGGAACAATTTAGAACCAATGAGGAACATTGGTTGTTACTTTACCGGATAGTGCTACTCCTAAGTAGTAATAGAATCAGGTCCTCAATCAGAGTTCTCTTGATTCTAAATCCAGGCTACTTTCTACCGCATCATAGTTGTTAGCTACCTGAGAATAAGATGGGGAGCAGTGTATGAAAGAGAGGTGGTGGTATGAAGAAGAAAGAACTATGTTAGGAATAGGGAAAAGGCTGCTCAAAGTGGGGAAATGAGGCGTTTATAGATAGACTGTCTACATCAAAACTTTTCCTCAGGCTACCCTGAATACAATATTGCCTTATCTTCTCTGCAGTGCACATTTAGGTAAGATCCAAAGTGAAGTTAAGCTTCTATTGAAGAATGTAGTTAAACTTCCTGCCAGGAGAATTCTCCCAAGGCCTTCCTAATAAAGGAAATATAACCAGGAGATTGCATTATAGTCCCTAGCTCATGCTATGCACTTATAAGCATACTTCGAAGTGTTAATAAATCTACCAGACTCTGTATTGTTTGACTTCTAGTCCTCCTTGTGACTATTCCTTCCCTGTAGAGAACCAATGTTGCTAAATTTGGGCATAAGTTGCATATTTCACTCCCAAGATACAGAAAATGTCTTTCTGTGAAAAGTACTCATTGTTTGCTGTTTTCCTATCCAAGCATATTTGTTGTTCTATGATGTAATAACTCTGTCCTGACAAATGTATGAGGCAGCAAAGATAATAGTATATATTAATGTTTTTAATCTTAACTTGAGTGATATGATAAATGGCCAATTAGCAGTATTTAGGCAGAGCCCAAGACAAAACTATAAAGTAAATTTGTGTCTAGCATTTCTCACTGGTGACTCTCTCCCATTCCCCCCTTCTCATTTCTTCCTTAATATGCATAAAAACTGCTTCCATAGAGCCACCCTCTGTATAGCCAATGAGAATGATTATAGGTTTATAGATATAAAGGTAAAAGGGACATTAGTTATCTAATACAGCTCCCTAGATTTTTGTTTATAGGGAGACTGGATAATCCTGTGGCATCCAGAGACTGAAAGGATAATGGCCACTCACACTACTGATCAGCACATGAGCTTTGACCCACTCTATTTTTCCACCTGAACCTTTTTTGCCCTTTCTTAGGCATCTTGGTAATCCCTCTACTCCTGAGGGCTCACCATATTAATGTTTGAATCAGTGTGGACACCTAATTCCTTATCCATTGAGGTTCAGGATTCCTGAGCTTGAGGTCCACCAGGTTTACACTTTTCAGTAGCAAAGATTACAAGCACCACATCATGGTTGACTCCCTCATTTAATAAGTAAGGAAACTGAGGCCAAGAAAAGTTGTGATTTACCCAGGGTTACACAAATAGCATCAAATCAAGTACCTATTATATGTAAGGCATCAAAACACTGACACAAATACAAAGAATGAAAGAATCCCTACTCTCAATTAGTTTAACATCTATCAAGAGAGACAAGGTATATACAGTGTTTTAATGAAGTATACATAAAATTAAAACAAGATAAATTTGTGACATTGTAACCAAAAGTAGTTAATTCAATCTTAGACTACATTAAGAGAAATATAATATTCATAGTGAGGGTGACAGTCTTGCATTCTGCTTGATTAGATTCCTTTTAAATAGAGCTAGATACCAATTTGTGGAAATAATGAATCTCATGAAGTGGTCACATTATATTAATTTGCACTATTTATGGTTATGATTATATATAAAGTATGGTGATTGGTTCCAGCCCAATGGAAATAGGACATGGATTTTTAAAATAAGCTTTTTCTCTATTTATTAATATTATACAATAACTAATGATAAGAAAACATATTTCTGATTTAAGTTTATTATAAAGTTATAGAGTAGTTATAGAAAGCAAAATTGTATGTGGTAAATTTGCAGTTTCATGTGCAATCATCCTTTTTATTGTACTGTTTTGTTCCATGAATTGAAAATAAATTTTAAAAATATTTGAAAAGTTAAAACTGAATATTGTACCTAAAGATAAACCTACACTGATGATATGATGAAAATATCATTATTGTCATTTAAAATACTTCTTTTTCTTTAAATCTTCACATATATACACTGTTAGTTACAGAGAATTTTATCCACATCTCAGTGGATTTTCATGATTCATTTGATAGTAGAGTCGGGATCATAATTTGCTTCATGACTTCTAGAGCTCAAGATACATCTTCAGATTCTCTGAGAATGAATTCCTTTATCTGCACATTATCTGCTCCTTTGGCATTAATGTTGGCTTCTTCAAACACTGGTTCTTGATCTTAATTAAGATCATCATCATTCAATATTTCTGAGTGCCAAACAAGCATTTCTGAGACATCATTGTTTTTTAGTTTATCAAAACCAAACTTTCTTCAAATGTCTTTTTCTTCTATAACAATTTGCTTTTGTAAGTGAAAACTTTCAAAATTACTATTTGCACAATGTGGGAAAATATGCTTCTGCACCAGATGCATATTGGTAGCAATTATTTGTGACTATATATGGTGAATATTTCTGGTTGTATCTCTGATGATATAATTTTTTTTCAGAAGTCAGTTAAAGAAATTTCAGTCACTTGCAATTTTAGCAATTTCCTGTTCAAAAGTTTCTCTTAGGTAATAGGCCTTGAATGTCACAGTAGTTCTTTGACCCATTGGCTGCAAGAAAAATTACTTTTACATTCTAGTACAATGAATCAATTTTAATTAGATGACCTACAATATTATTTAAATTCAGTAATGATTTAAATGCAATATTGGTGACCATGTAAAATGTTTCAATGGATGAGGTAAAATAGCTTGAAAGCCAGTTTAGTCAGTCATGCTTTTTTATTTGACTTCAAATGAACTAGAGCATGTTAATGGTTGTGGCCTCTCAGAGTATTTCAAGACTGATAAATAAGTACTGGTTTTCATTTAAAATCTTCATCTGCATTATCTCCCAATAAAAATGTTAGGTGACCCATAGACATTTTAAATCTAGATTGCCTTTGTCTTTTCTTTCGTAGAAATCTAAGTTCAGGAAGGCAACCTTTTCCAGAATAAGCCTTTTTTCATTCACATTTTTTAAAAATGGTAGATCAATGTATCCACCACCTTTGATCATGGTTTTTAAAGCATCAGAATATTTTAACAGGCATATCCTCATCTCCACTAGGTGCCTTCCTGATAATTTTAACATTATGCAATTGATCTAGGTTTTTAAAGTAATCTAGCCAACCAACACTGGCAGTCGAAGTTTCTTTACTATCTTTTTGATTTCTATTTTCTTTCACTGCCTTAAGTAAACTTGAAGCTTTTAGCTCAATGGCTGTTTGCCAACAGGAATGTGTTTTTATTGCAATTTTCAATTCATACAGCTTAAAGACCTTCCATTTCTATCACTGCAACATTTCTATTCCTTGTAGATGTTTGAGAACTACAAAAAGATGGTGCAACTTTTTACTTTATCTTATTTCACCTGCATGTTTTATAATATTCCATTCTATACATTGAGGCCTTCCTCCCATTGCCTATTGTAGATTCATTACAACCACATTCATGCCATCCATTTATAGCAAATTTGTGTTCCTATATAATGATGTCTCTTATTCAATAATTCATTCATTTATTTGTTTGTTTGTTTGTTTGCCCTAGGAGTGTTTCTTACTGCACTATCCTTCCTTTTATATATTCTGTTTAGGGTCCTTTAAAATAATATGAAATAAAATAAAAACTGTTAAGATATAACAGTAGCATATCACATCCAAATTCAATGATAACCAAGTGCAGACTGAAAACATGACTATGCTGAAACCTTAGACTAGCTTCCATGTGTCATACTAATTGAATTTGTCAACCATTAAAAATGACTTGGTATCATTTAATAATTTATGCTAACTTGAATTTAGCATTATTCGAACCTGACATTAATTCTTATGGTGGGTTGTGTGCAACATTTCTTTTTTATTTTATTAATTTATTTTTAGTTTTCAACATTCACTTCCATAAGCTTTTGAATCTTAAATTTTCTCCTCCTCCCTCCCCACATCTCTTCCCGAGATGGCATGCAATCTGATATAGGCTCTATATATACATTCCTATTAAACATATTTTCATATTATTCATGTTGTAAAGAAGAATTAGAAGCAATAGGAGGAACCACAAGAAAGAATAAACAAAATAAAACAGAAGAAAAAAAAAGAAGAGTGAACGGTATCCTTTGATCTGGACTCAAATTCCATACTTCTTTCTCTGGATGTGGATAGCATTTTCCATCATGAAACTTTTGGAGATGTATTAGATCCTTGCATTGCTGAAAAGAGCTAGGTCTATCAAAGTTAGTCATGGCACAACATGGCTGTTATTGCGTACAACGTATTCCTGGTTCTTCTCACTTCACTCAGCATCAGTCCATACAAGTCTTTACAGGTTTTTCTGAAGTCCACTACGTGCAACATTTTTAAAGGCATTTTGAACATTTTGACAACCAGAGGATAATGCTGAAGGTGAGGTATTTCAGACAATGGCATCTGAGAATCAACTGAAGGAACTGGTGATTTGTAGTCTGGATAAGAGAAGTTTGAGATGGGAAGGGGGTAATAACTACCTCCAAATATGTGAAAGACTGCCATGTAGAAGAAAGATTTAAGTTTGTTTTGCTTAACTCCAGGAAGTTCTAAGGGGGTGGATTATGGCACAATATAACAAACTTCTTAACAATAAGGTGTCCAAAATGGAATACTTTGCCTTAGGCAGGGTTAGAGGTAGGTTGGGGAATGGAGAATAATGTTAGTGAATTTCTTGTTGCTAGACATCTCTGAGAAGTTGCTAGATAACCACACTGGGACTTTTGAAAATTAAAATAATGATTTGGGTAGCAGTTAGACTAGATGATCTTTGAGGATACTTCTAGCTCTGCCTGTTCAGTATCCTGATATACAATCTCCAGCTCATCCCTTTGTTTATGCACTCTCTGCCCAGCTCTCTTAGAGTTTTGCTAGGTGATATGCTTAGTAATCTATTAAAATAATTCAAGTTATTAGTGTATGATAATAGATCAACATTATTGCTTAAAATCTCACAGTAACAGTCAATTTTGGTGTCTATTCAGAAGAAGCAGCAGTGTGAAAATTGCAAACATTGTGGCCTAACTCATGGAGCAAGAACCATTTCCTAGTATTCTTTAAAAGACAATTAGTAGATTAGCACTTCTACATCTAAAATAGTAATGCTAACTTACTATTATTTGCATAATGCTTTATTTTGAGAATGTTTAGTGTTAATAATTTCATTTCATTCTCAAGTGATATGTTAGGTGGGATAGGCATTATTAAACCCATTTTATAAGTGAATAACAGTACAGGTTAATTGGAAAGCTTATCATTACACATCTGACAGAGTCCCTATTTCAATAAATTAATTTACACATTAAACATTTTTAAGCCAATACTATTGTGAGGTTCTATGCTATATGTTGGAGATTCAAAGACAAAAAACAGATCAATCCCTATCCTTAAGGAGTTTATGTCTATTAAGAGAGACAACATAACATAGGTATACATACAAAAAAAAATACCAATAAATAGAGGGTGATTTCAGTGGGAGGCATTGAAGAAAATACAGACTTTTTGTGCTGATCATTCATGTAAAGTAGGTTGTCTAAGAGGTAGAGATGAGGAGGGTGTTCATTCAAGGCCTGTGCTGTCCTGCATATAGATATGAGAGATGGAATTTCATGAGTGGAGAGCAACAAGAAGGCCAGTATGAAATATGGGAAAGGTAGTAATATATAAGCCAGAAAGGTATACTGGAGCCAGATTGTAAGGGACTTTAACTGCAAAGTTCTTGTGTTTGGTCCTAGATATACTAGGGAACTACTTGTATTGATCAAGCAGGGAAAAATCTTGGTCAGAGCTGTATTTTAGAAATTTCACATTGTTGCTCTGATGAGAATGAATTAGAGACAGGAAATTTGAGGCAGGGAGACCAATGAGGAATTTATTGCAACATTCCAGGTAAAAAGTGATGAGGACCTATGGAGGAGACCACATGAATGTAGGGAGCACTGACAAGACTTACTCCCAGGTGGTTTGTCTCTTTGTTCAGTGATCTTACAGTTCTACCATTTTGCCCTTACTTGGGTTTGGGTTAAAGACTGAGATACACAAACAAAATAGTCCCCAACCTGAAGAAACAAAAAGAGATGAGACATTTACATGGATAATTGAAATTCAAAAGGAATCTGAGGAAAGAGAGAAATCTGGGAACTAAAGTGGTGAGAGAAGACTCCTGTACAAGGTGACACCTGAACTGAGCTTTAAAGGTGTATGGGGGTGTGGGGAAGCACCTTCTGAGGTACAGAGACAAAGAAACAAAACACTCCATGTAAGAGAAAAGATCAGTTGGGTGCTGGTGTTTCAAAAAATCACTTACGTTTTGCTTGCTTGTGAATTCTGTCAAAATTCATACTCACTGAATAACAACATCAATAATAACTAGCATTTATATAGTGTCTTAAGGTTTACAAAGCACTTTATAAATATTTATCTCATTTTATTCTTTTTTTTTTGGCTTGTAGGAAATTGGGGTTAAGTGACTTGCCCAAGGTCATACAGCTAGAAAGTGTCAAGTGTTGGGTCTGAGGCCAGATTTGAACTCAGCTCCTCCTGACTTCAGGGCTGGTGCTCTATCCACTGCACCACCTAGCTGCCCCCTATCTCACTTTATTCTTACAACAACCCTGGGAGGTAGCTGCTATTATGACTCTCATTTTATAGATGAGTAAACTGAAGTAGACAGAGGTTAAATGATTTGCCTAGGGTTTCCCAGCCAGTAAGTGGCTAAGCTGGGACTTGAACTCAGGGCTTCCTGCCTCTAAGACAAGCACTATATCTAGTTTGCCACCTAGCTGCCAATGAAACGCTGCTAGATACATGGGTATGCACGTGGGAGCACCTCTCTCTGTCTCTGTCTGTCTGTCTGTCTGTCTGTCTCTCTCTCTCTCTCTCACACACACACACACATACATACACACACACACACCCCATCTGGTCTTGTTCTACTAATAGAAGGGATCTACACAAGTCCTACAGCTAAGTAATGGAAGTGAGAAACCTGAAGAAATAAGTCCACTTTGAGAAACTGAGAATGGGCTATATTCACAAAGACTTGGAATTACCAGGTTTGCAACATCTAACATATTTTCAGAAAAACCTAGATTGATATAGTACAATGAAACCATAAGAATAGAATAGCCTCTAGATGGAATCAAAAGGTCGTTTGCTTTATAAGAGTATTTAGAATGAGATTTAAATGGTGTTAGTTATGTAATTCTAATATGATAATAGTACAAAGCATGCTCTCAGTTTATCTTTAAAGACTGGCCTGAGGGATTCCCCATTTCTGGTCCCAATATAACTAGGCTTTCTTTTTAAATTCCTTTCTGTGCTGGTCACCATCTTTCTTTAAATCCATTTCCCTGGGTCTGTATACATGAAAAAACCATTGGTCAATTAACAGAAGGCAAGAAGGCTTGCATTAGTCTCATCCTGTGGAATACTTAAGGGAAAAATAGAAACCCTTATTATAGAGTAATTTCCATTTCCCCCCACATCTAAACCACAACATGTGCCCAAGGTTGGTCTGCTACCTGAGACTGTACAAACAGATTGTGTTCCTCTAGAGAGAGGCATAGATAGAGCAGGTCAGCTCATTGAGAGCTATAAGGAAAACTATTACTTTTATTAGCTTTGATTTTAGTCCCTTGTGAGGTTTAAAACCTGGATTTAAAACTGAAAATGGCTTACAATTCATATCTAACTTTATCCTAGGATTGCTTTTCATCCCCTGCTAGGTCATGCACTGGATTACTGGTGTTGCGTTTTCTTTTCAAAAGTCTGTTAGGACCTCCTGCCTTAAAGGTAAACTGGAAAAAAGTTGCTGAATATAACACCCTACCCAACTGAAAAATAAAATACAGGAAGAAAAAGAGGACTATCATTGACAGATAAGTTCAAACTGAAGCTACAATTATTTAATTATACATAGATCAAGGATTCTTCATAAATAATTTGCATTTCTGACTGTTTTACTGTATATTTACTATTTATATTTCAAAACATTATTGTGTCTTAACTATGTTATTTCCTATAAGCTTTCAGTCATTCAAATAGATTAGTTGAAATCTTTTTTTTTCCAGATTTATACTTGCCCTCAAGTTGAGAGAGAGGTAGCATAGAACTTTAGAAAGAATCTAGACTTGGGGTGAGGGGTGGGAGGGAGGGGGAAGCTAAGGGAGTTCTAGACTTTGCTATTAATTACCATGACTTAAGTAAGTTAGTGAATTTATCTTGGTCTTGGTTTTCCCAGCCGAATGGCAAAGGAGTTGGATTAAATGACCTGTAAGATTTTATCCATTTCTGACATTCTATAAATGCAAAAATACTCTCTTTTTTTCAGAAATTTATAAATAGCTTATATCTTATACCTCAATTAAAAAATGACTTTAATATATGTCATATTTTGTTTTCCTATCCTCTAGCTAGGAGGGGGAAAAAAACACTATCATTCAGCTATGGAATATCTGGAAATAAATATGGCTACATTGCTGACCATTTTAATCATTATCCCACTTATATGATAGGGCATAAAAAAAAATCCACATAATCCAGATAACAGTTTAGAATAATGCCCAAATCAGTTGCTTTGTATTTTTCTTGAAACAGTTTAAGGAATTCTCTGCAAAAGGAGTCCTGGGTCAGAGAATCACAATATCCAATTATTTCTGTGTGTGTGTGTGTGTGTGTGTGTGTGTGTGTGTGTGTGTGTATGTGTGTTTTATCCATTAGGTTTTTACTGAGTCAATACCATCTTTGCTGAACTCTCCCATTTGTTCTTTTTCTTCTTGTTTTAGATTTTGTTAACTTCTGCTATTCCTCTAGAGTTTACTCCTTTTGTTTACTCTGCATTTCTTTAAATTACCTGTCTCTATTTTCCAGCTTTTGGTTCGCATCCCTGCCACAAATTCTGAATGTAGCTCCATGGAATCAAACCCAATGGAAGCCAAGTAAAATGAAATTCCTAGCGATTACTAGACATTCAGGAACTTGGACATTTCCCCTCTTTTAATCTGAAAAACCTTTACACCAGCTTGTGAGGCAAGGGAGTCCGAGTTTCAAAACATATATAAATTTGGAAGCTTTGTGCTTGTTTATAAGCTTGTTTTAAGTAAATGGGAAAGAAAAAAAATTGTTATTAGGGTTTATTTTATTTTTTAATAAAAGGCATGCCATTGTTTTTCTTTATATACAATTTATTCTGAGGCTCTTACACATGCAATTTCTCTGGATTTAAAATGAGCAAATTGTAACATCTGTTCTCAGGAGAAACACATGTGAATGCTAACTGCAAAACAACAGACACTAGGTTTATTTAAAAGAAATACAGTACTTCAGAGTAATTACTCATTCATCTTCACAGTCTCCGCTGTGGGCTAGATGCAGGGCTGGCTTGAGGCAAAATTATGAAAAGGACTAACTTTCCTCCCACTTTTCTTTTCATGACCTTTTCCCTAAATACCTCCCCAACTAAATGTCCTAGTCTCATGGGGACCTGATTTCAGTTAGCTCTCAAGTTGAAAAAAAGTGGATAACTACAACTATTTGTGTTTGAATAAAGTGTTAGATGTCACCTTATTTTGTTATTGCATTTTCAAAAATTCTAAGAAAACTTAGACTCAAATGAAGGAAATTTTATTCGTAGAATTTCAGTCATTATTTTTTATTTCCTTAGATAAGAAACTCTGAATGCCTATAGATCTGGACAGGAGGAAGACATTCAAATGTAATCTCTACCCTATCTTTCCAGCATTTTTGTACATTACTCTATTTATATGTTACATATTACTCTTTTTTATTACAGCATGCTATAGAATAGCCGAACTCATCTTCTTGCTGTTCCTCATACAACACACTTAATGGCACATCTCCATTTCTTTTTGCTGGCTAGCCCCCATGTGTGTAATGTACCCGCTTTTTACTTCTGTCTTTTAGAATTCCTGGTTTCCTTTAAAACTCAGCTCGAGCACCACATTCTGTAAGTAAACTTTCCTGGTTCCTCCAAATTACTAATACTTCCCCTGCAAAAATTTCCTCCTGGCAGGAATGAAAGTCTCCCTTGGAGAATGGTGGAGGGAGAAGAGGCTAGAAATATCTGCTCTGGCTTCCTTTGAGCCACCCAAGACAGCCCTGACCACTGATGGACACCTTACCTGTGAGAGACTCTTCCATACTATTGCTAGACTTTATATATGTACATGTCTCCTCAGTTAGAATGAAAGTTTCTTGAGGGCAGGGACTGTTTTCTTTCTGTTGTTGTATCCCAGCACTTAGTATTAGTATCCAACACATGATGAGTGCTTAAATACTGCCTGTTGTTTAATTTACTGATTCAATCAACATTCAACAGTCATTTTTGAAATTCCTGCCATGTGTAATGCACTGCGAAAAGAATATGGACTTAAAGTAAAACACAGTACCAGCTCTCAAAGGAAATAATTTTCTCTGCTCTTACATCTGACCATACCCAGCAACTTCCCTGGTATTTAAGCCTCTGGGGCTCCACCCAGCACTAGTGAAAATAGGAGGAAAAAGATGTCTCAGCAGCTGTCCTTCATCTCCCACATCTCTTAGTCATATGCAACCCTACATATAGATACCAAAGTTTTGTTTTGTTTACTGGACTGCAAATTCTGAGATCAAAAGAGCTCCAAGGGACTGGGTATTTCCCTTTTAATCACATCATATTCCAAGGACCCTCCCCAAATTTGGGACAGGAACTGCTAAGCTTTTGTCATTGTATCCCAAAAATTCAGCCATGGAACCTGACACAAAACTGCTGCTTGATAATATTTGTTGATTCCATTTGAGATTTTGCTGCAACAAAACAGATAAATGATCCCTGACACAACAAAAATGACAACAACCACAAGCATTTGTTGAGTGCTTACTATGTGCCAGGCTTTTTTTTCCCCTCAGCCCCGGGGATACAAATTCAAGCAAAAAATACAGCCCAACTCTCAAGGGAACTTACATTCTAATGGGGGAGGATGACACATGAAAGGGAGCTGAAAAGCAAGGGTGGAATGGAGGGAATATTATGTATGGTCCAGAGAGTCAGGAACAGAGCCTAGAGAAGAGTGAAGGAATGAACAGGGCTAGCCTGAGCACTTCTCCAAAATGGAGGTTCTAGGAGAAAATCATTAAGAGAGTGACCAGGGTGGAAGCATCTCCCAGCATGAGAAAACTGCTTGGAAATGGAAAAGAAGTCAAGAAAGTGAGGAGCAGAGGCAAGAAAGGAGTAAAGGAGTGAGAATGGTTGCCCTGGATAATTCTTCAAAATGGAGGTACCAGGAAGAACCTATCAATCAGAAGAAAGGAGTGGGGGAGGAACTCTATCCACTAAAAATTAAAAAAGAAAGATTAAAAAAAAAAACCTTACTTCCTTACCTCTTTTCTTAACCAGGCAGAAAGAAGTGGTTATCAATATTGATGCATCTTTTAACTTAATGAATCCCTGATTTAATCTATTTTGACATTTAGTGTTACTGAACTTCAAAATAAAGTACCTTTGGAAAAAGAAAAAAAATGAAACATCCATTACATCGTGTACTGAGCTTTTGTGTTCAGTTTGCTGTACTTTGAAAATGGACTAATGTCTTCCTGACACCAACACCAAGCATTTTCCAAGCTCTGCTTGACTCCTGTGGAGAAAGGCAATTATGTTTTCTTGACATACACAGGTGTACATGTACATGCATAGATATGTGCACATCTATGTATACATGTCTATACATATATAATACAGATATGTCCTTATACATGTACATGTCTTTATAGAATTATATATATATACACATATATATATTCATCATACTTTATATCTTGTATATATCCTCTAGTCAAATCTGTTCACTGTCTCTTTTTCCTGTAAGTCCTACCTCCATAGCTTCAGGCAATGGTTTTCACATAGCCATTGTTTGCTCATATCTTTTTCTTATGCATCCATCTTCTGATCTACTGAATTCCAGATTTTCAAATTTTCTCATTGTTCTCCTTGGCATTTTCAGGACAGATTTTGAAATTTGCCTCTGTCATGATCAATTACTTCACTGAAGCACTTTCTGCAAAATCCGTTTTTCAAGTTGAATTACTCAGACAAAGGGTCCTTCCTCTTGACTGGAAACTCTGTTACCTTTGAATGGGTCAATCCCAACCAGAGCCTGAAGTCCTTGATAATGGGTTTTGGATGGCTTTTCACATAGGAATGTTCCCTTTTTCTCTATATAGCTTAATGGCTAGGGTTGGCCCAGGTAAAACTGTGTCATAAGCAGTTTGTCTTGGTGCCCCCAGAATCACCATTACATTCTTCCTACTTTTTTAGAATTTCCTGCCTAGATTCCCACTATCCTTGTTCTTTTTCCCTCCTGCCTCTACCAAATCAAGAAAGAATAAAAGGATCATAGAGACTTAGGGACCATTATATATAAACTTCTGATTTTACAGATAGATGTTAACTGTCTTGCTCAGTTTCATGTAAGCTAGCAAGTGTCTGAGTCAGGATTTGGACTAAGGTCTTCTAGAATCCATGCCTAACATTCTATCTACTATGTCACCTAGCTTCACTAACTATGTGCTTTTAGTAATTTGAAATTCATAGTGAATTATTTTCTATTTATTCCTTCTTTCAGATATACTTGTAATTTAACCTTTATCTTTACTTGTGTAATTAAAAGTTTTGCACCCATGAAAGTCAGGCAAGGGGGGAACTTATGGGACATTGTATCCCTGACATTATACCATGAAACTATGACTAACAAGTTAGTCTGGCCATTCTAATCACTCTTTCTTCAAGAAAAGTTATCTAACTTCCACAGATTGGAATATGACTGAACTGTTAGTCTAGTATCTGCCAAATCAATCTCAATTTCACCTTAGTTAAATACCAGTAGGTAATTGGCAGGCTCCAGAAAATTACTTGGGACCATCAGCAACATATTAGAGCCAGTGCAACCCTTCTTTTTCCTCCTCTTACAATCCTAGTTGAAACTCAGTAACATTCATATTTCGAAGGATTTGTATGTACTAAAGTCCTTTTCTTGATTCTTTCCTCATTCAAGTCCAAGGATTCCCTGAAGTCTATTCAGAGACCTTTTGTGGCTTAGTGGACCTCATGTTATGAGCCCTTCTACTAAACTGAATGGAGTTCTAACTAGGGTAGAAAAAGTTAGACTCCCTCCAGGGTGTCAAATTTAGAGGATTTAGAGGACATTTGTAATCCTTCAGCAGGTCTTAGAACAGACTTAGCAAGAATAATGACTTACAATAGGGGATTCTCAGATGGATAATAGATGTGAGCTCCCCTGTATACCTTTGCAATGACACTTTCCTCTCTCCAATAGCATGTTCTTGATGCCATTTGCCCCAAGCTCAGTTTGTGAGACTTGGCTAAGGTGCAAAAATCCCTAGTTACCGCTTCAAAACTGAGGTAGACTTGGGATTTATTTCATTGCCAACCTAATCCTTTAGATTTGTTATCAGTCATGAACCAAAAGGAAACACATTTAACTGCCGAAGACTTTCAGTTATATCAGAATTGCTCACTGGAATGTATTGTTGCAGTTACAAATGATGCTTTAAAAATGTTAGACTGAATACATTTTCCTTGGAAACCATGTATGCAGATGGCAATATATACTTTAAAAAAAAGGAAATTTTGTTATGAAAATTCAGATCCTCGTAGCTAAAACATCAAGTCAAGAGTGCATACAGTTTAACGTTTCAGTAGATAATATTTAGAACAGTTGAAAGCTCAACTGTCTTATGAGTGTTTTCCAACCAATAACAAACAATTCTACAGAATTCTGCTCAGTAGTTAAGCTTTTTTAGAAACAATTTTTTTCATATGAAATATATTTTTTCTTTCTATTTTTTTTCCAATGAGTGAGTGTCAGATGGCAGGAGAACTACATCAGTGACAAAAGGGTGGCATGCAGCTATAGAGCTGCAAAAAGGTAGAAGCAAAGCAGAATGGAAGCTCCCTGTTATACTGTCTCCAACTCACAGTATTGAAGAATGACTCTTTTTCCTCAACTCCTAGCCCAGGGTGAAAGGCTGAATTCAACTGAATTGAGGATTATATATTTAGCAAAGATATATGAAGAAGGAATATCTAAGGAGAAGGTAAGGGAAAAAGAAAAGTCTTAACAGCAAGTTTGGCTTTTGGTCAGTAGTTTTCTCAAGTCATGCCAATGAATGGGGGGGGGGGGGAACTCTGGCTTTAGAAGGTAGTTTGAACCAATTTTTCTGTTTAGTAGTTTTGTGACCTTGGCTAAGTCATTTCACCTCTAAATCCCATGATCCCTGTCATGATCTGAAAAGTTATCATGGTGAGCTGCATGAAAATATGTGCTATAAATGTTGAGTAGGGAATGAATGGTGATGTGGTGACCTTGTATAACCAAATCTAAACATTTCAAGGAGTGTTACAGAGATTTTCATGTTGTTGAAAATACTGTTTTCAAATTTTCTGGCTCATATAGTTACTGTGTTATTAGAGAAAATATGTTGCCTTGACTTATTAGTTTTATTTTGAGCTCATGACCAAAATAGGGCCTTCACTAAGACTAAGAAATGAATTTATAAGTTAAACAGTGCGATGCTCAGATAACAAAAGCACCAAATAGGGAAAACATAAATGTCCTGTCGTTTCCAAAAGAAACAATTAAATTTTTGTTTTAATTGGGACATTTCATAATTATTCTCAGCATTTAAATTATAGTTGATAACATGAAACCCAATAGCAATCCACTTGACATTTTCAATCTGACAAACAACATACCTTTCTTGCTGTTAAAGGGCATAAAAAATTCATAGTGTATATGACCATGATCCCTGAGCAACCAAATGTTATCATCCAGCACCTCTCATCCAGTTAACCAAAAAAGCTTTTCCAGTGTAGCTCACCATGATCCACTTCCCTTCACCCGAAATAATCTGATAACTGGTATTGACATTAAAACTTATCCAAATGTGCAACTTGCATGATAGTTTACCAGTCTCATTAAGCAACCTATCTAAGGGCATTCAGACTCCTCTCATACTCTCATTTTCTTTTCATTTTTCATATAATTGAATGATAGAAATGCCATCTCAGGAGAATTTCTGTTATGTCTAATATCCCTTTATTAATTGCCTCTGCAGAGACAAGGCATGAAAAAGAGCAATTATGTAGCTTCATTCCCAAGAAGGAAATTCGTGCATGTAGACTATATTATAACAAAAACAATAATGAAAAAATTAAAATAATCTTGAGCCTCCAAATGAATCTGTCCTGTAACTATTTTTTTCACAAGTTCTTGCAATGACGTAATGGTCTTGCTGAATGCATGTTTTTGTTTTCTATTGTTACATTGTTTTTTTCTTGGCTCCAATCTATTTATAAGTCAGTGCAAACTTTGTCTTGTGAAATCACCTAAAGAAACTGCTCTCTACAATGCCTAATTATCTTGTTCATCCTCCAAAAGGGTCAGTACCAATGGAGCCAAGATGGTGGAAAGAAGCCAGGAAATTGCCTGAGCTCTCCCCAGTTTCTCCCAGAAACAACATTAAATCAAGCCTCTAAAAGAGTTCTAGAGGGACAGAATCTAGAAACACATGGAATAAAACAATTTTCCAGCTAAAGATAACTTAGAAGGACTTCAGAAAGGTCTGTCTCATTTGGGTGAAAGAAGAGCACAGGTGTCCAGGCGAACCAGCAGGAGACTGTTAGCCACAACACAGATCACCAACAGAGGCCTTTTGGTCCTGGCTCAGTCGGGCAGCGACACAGTAGGCCAGCAGTGAGGCCTCCAGCCCCAGCACAGAAGGCAAGTTGCCAGCCCTGGAAACCAGATAACAATAGGCAGAACTAGGCCAAACTACCTGAGCACAGTGAGCAAGCCACCAGCACCTGAGGCCCCAGAGCACTAAGCCAGTGACCGGGCCTCTGACCCCCCAGCAGAAACAGCTTGAGACAGTGCCCCCTGTGCCCCAGAAAGAGACATCAACTTTAAAAGCCACAAAATAGGCCCAAAATGAGCAGGAAGCAAAAAGGAACATTGACCATAGAAAGTTATTATAATGACAGGGAAGATCAAAACACAAACTCAGTAGAGGACAACGTCAATATGCCTATGTGTGAAACCTCAAAGGGTAATATGAATTATTCTCAAGCCCAAAGAGTATTCTTGAAAGAGCTTAAAAAGGATTTCAAAAGTGAAAAAAGAAAGGTAGAAAAAAATTGGAAAAAGAAATGAGGGGTATGCTTGGAAAAGGAAGGACAAAAATTGGCTGAGGAAAACAATTCTTTAAAAAATATAATTGATGGGGGCAGCTAGGTGGTGCAGTGGATAGAGCAGCAGCCCTGAAGTCAGGAGGACCTGAGTTCAAATGTGGCCTCATACCAAACACTTGACACTTACTAGCTGTGTGACCCTAGGCAAGTCACTTAACTCCAATTGCCTAAAAAAAGAAAGAAAAAAAGGAAAGAAAGAAAGAAAAAGAAAGAAAGAAAGAAAGAAAGAAAGAAAAAGAAAGAAAGAAAGAAAGAAAGAAAGAAAGAAAGAAAGAAAGAAAAGAGAGAAAGAAAGAAAAACATAATTGGCCAAACAGGTGGGGAAAAATCTATTGAAGAAAACAATGCCTCAAAAAGTAGAATTGGTCAAATGGAAAAGAAAGTATAAAAGCTAACTGAAGAAAATATTCCCTTAAAAATTCGAATTAGGCAATTGGAAGCTAATGACTCTATAAGACATCAAAAATCAGTCAAACAAAATGAAAGGAATGAAAAAACAGAAGAAAATGTAAAATACCTCATTGGAAAAATAACTGACCTGGAAAATAGATCCAGGAGATATAATTTAAGAATTACTGAACTACCTGAAAGCCATGATCCAAAAAAGAGCCTGGACAGCATCATTCAAGAAATTATCAAGGAAAACTGCCCTGGTATCCAGGAATGAGAGGACAAAATTGCCTTTGAAAGAATCCACCAATCATCTCCTGAAAAAGACATCAAAATGAAAACTCCAAGGAGTATTGTTGCCAAGTTCCAGAATTATCAGGTCGAGGAGAAATACTGCAAGGAGCCAGAAAGAAACAATTTAAATATCGTAGAGCCACAGTCAGGATTACACAGGACTTAGCAACTTCTACATTAAAAGATATGAGAGCTTAGAATATGATGTCCTCGAAGGCAGAGGAGCTTGGATTACAACCAAGAATAAACTACCCAGCAAAGTTGAATATAATCTTTCAGATGAAAAGATGGGCATTCAATGAAATAAGAAACTTTCAGTCATTCTTGATGAAAAGATCAGAGCTGAAGAGAAAATTCAGTCTTTATATACAAGACTCCAGAGAAGCATAAAAAGGTAAACAGGAAAGAAAAACAAAACATGTTATTTAATAAGGTTAAACTGTTTACATCTCTACACAGGAAGATGAACTTGTGACTCTTGGGAACTGCATCTTTGGGTACTTACAAAAGATATATAGACAGAGGGTGTGGGTATAAGTTCACTTTGATGTGATGATACAAAAAAAATAATTAAGGGGTGAAAAAAGGATTGTACTGTGAGAAGAGGAAAGAGATAGGCAGAATAGGGTAAATTACATCACATGAAGAGGTGCAAAAGACCTATTATAGTAGAGGGAAAGAAGGAGGGGATGAGCACCGTTTGAATCTAACTCTTATTGAATTTAGTACAAAGAAGGAAAAACATACACACTCAGTTGGGTATAGAAATCTATCTTGCCCTGTAGGGAAGTAGGAGGAAAAAGGGAAAAGAAAAGGAAAGGGGATGGATAGAAAGGAGGGCAGAAATAAGAGGGGAAAAGGGAAAGAAAGGGGAGGAGTCTGATAGAAGGCAGTGCAGATTGAGAGATGCAGTGGTCAGAAGCAAAACACTGGTGAAGAAAGAAAGGGTGAAAGGAGAGATAAAAGTATAAACCAGGGTAGGAGGGAGGGTGGAAATAAGATGGAGAGAAGGACACGGTAATCATAAGTGAATGTGAATGAGATAAAATGTAAAGCAGATAGCAGAGTGAATTAAAAACTGTAATCTTAAAATATGTTGTTTACAAGAAATACGTATTAAAAGGCTGGCATGGAATATATTATGCTTCAGCTGAAGTAAAAACAAAAATCAGGGGTAGCAATCCTGATCTCAAATAAAGCAAAAGTATGAAATAGATCTAATTAAAAAAGAAAAGGAAGGAAATTACATCTTGTGCAGATGTACCATAGACAATGAAGTTATATCAAAACTACACATATAGGCACCGAATGTTATAACATTCAAATTCTGAAAGAAGTTAAATGCATTATAGGAAGAAATAAACAGCAAAACTAGACCAGTGGGGAACCTCAACCTTTCCCTCTCAAAACTAGATAAATCTAACCATGAAATAAAGAAGAAAGAAGTTAAGAAAGAGAATAGAGTTTTCGAAAAGTTAGGTGTGGTAGACTTCTAGAGAAAATGGAATGCGAGTAGACAGGAATATACCTTTTTTTTTCCCAGTGGTACATGGAACCTACACAAAAAATGACCATGTATTAGGGCACAAAAATCTCACAGTCAAATGCAGAAAGGCAGAAATATTAAATGCATCCTTTTCAGATCATGATGCAATAAAAATTACAAGTGATAAAGACCCATGGAAATATAGACTAAAAATTAATTGGAATAATTCTCAAGAATGAATCGGTCAAACAATAAATAATAGAAACAATCAATAACTTCATCTGAGAGAATGAGTAATGTGACAACATACCAAAACTTATGGGATACAGCCAAAGCAGTTCTTAGGGGAAACTTTATATGTCTAAATGTTTACATGAATAAAGTAGAGAAAAAGGAGATCAATGAATTGGGCATGCAACTAAAAAAGCTAGAAAAAGAACAAATTAAAAATCCCCAATTAAATGCCAAATTAGAAATTCTGAAAACCAAAGGAGAGATTAACAAAATTGAAATCAAGAAAACTATTGAACTAATGAATAAAACTATGAGCTGGTTTTATGGGGGAAAAAAAACCATAAAATAAATATTTTGTTAATTTGATTAAAAAAAGAAAAAAGAAAACAAAATTATCAGTATCAAAAATGGAAAAAAGGTGAATTCATCACTAATGAAAAGGAAATTAAAACAATAATCACAAGCTATTTTGCCCAACTGTATGTCAATAAATTTGACAATCTTAGTGAAATTGATGAATATTTACAAAAAATATATATACAAATTCCCAAATTAACAGAAGAGGAAATAAAATCCTTTAATAACCCCATTTCAGAAAAAAGAAATTGGACAGGCCATCAATGAACTCCCCAAGAAAAAACTACCAGGGCTAGATGTATTTACAAGTGAATTCTACTAAACATTTAAAGAACAATTCATTCCAATACTATATAAACTATTTGGAAAAATAGGCAAAGAAGGAGTCCTATCAAATTATTTTTATAATACAAATATGGTGCTGATACCTAAACCAGGAAGAGCCAAAACAGAGAAAGAAAATTATAGAACAATATCACTAATTAATATTGATGCAAAAATTTTAAATAAAATATTAGCAATGAGATTACAGCAATTTATCATCAAGATAATACACTAGGACTAAGTGTGATTTATACTAGGAATGTGGGGCTGGTTCAATATTGGGGAAAACTATCAGCATAATTGACCATATATAACAGAAATCATATCATTATCTCAATAGATGCAGAAAAAGCTTTTGACAAAATACAGTACCCATTACTATTAAAAATACTAGAGGGCACAGAAAAAAATGGAGTTTTCCTTAAAAAGACCAGTAGCATCTATCTAAAACAAGCATCATATATAATGGTGACAAGCTCGAAGCATTTCCAATACAATAAGTGGTGTAACAAGGATATACATTATCACCACTGTTATTCAGCATTCTACTAGAAATGTTAGCCTTAGCAACAAGAGAAGAAAATAATTGAAAGAATTAAAATAGTCAATGAGGAAACAAAGATACCAATCTTTGCAGATGACATGATGGTGTACTTGGAAAATCCTAGTGAATGAATGAAAGGAAAAAAAAAACTATTTGAAATAATCAACAACTTTAGCAAAGTTGTAGGATATAAAATAAACCCACATAAATCATCAGCATTTCTACATATTACTAACAAAGCCTAGCAGTGAGAGATAGAAAGAGAAATTGTATATGAAATAACTGTGGAAAATATACAATATTTGGGAGTCTACTGTCAAGACAAACCAAGGAATTACGTGAACAAATTATAAAACACTTCTCACACAATGAAAGTCGGATCTAAATAATGGGGGAAATATCAGTTGCTCATGAGTAAGCTGAGCTAATATAATAAAAATGACAGTCCTACCTAAATTAATTTCCTTACTCAGTGCCATATCAATCAAACCACCAAAAAATTATTTTATAGAGCTAGAAAAGATAACAAAATTCATCTGGAAAAACAAAAGGTCCAGAATATCAAGGGAATTAATGGGGGAAAAAATGCAAAGGAAGGTGGCCTAGCCATACCAGAACTAAAACTATATCATAAAGCAGTAATCATCAAAACTGTTTGGTACTGTCTAAGAAATAGGGTGGTGGATCACAGGAATAGGTTATGTACACAAGACACAGTAGTGAATGATTATACTAATCTACTGTTTGATAAACCCAAAGACCCCAGGTTCTGGGATGAAAACTCACTATTTGACAAAAACTGCTGGGAAACTGGAAGATAGTATAGCAGAAACTAGGCATAGACCAATATCTTATACCATATATGAAGATAAGGTCAAAATGGGTATATGACTTAGACACAAAGAGTAGTACCATAAACAAATTAGGAGAGCAAGGAATAGTTTACCTGTCATATCTATGTAGAAAGGAATAATTTATGACCAAACAAGGGATAGAGAACATTATGAAATGCCAAATGGATAATTTTGATTACATTAAATTAAAAAGGTTTTGCGCTAACAAGTAGAAAGGTGGGAAACAATTTTTACTGTCAGTGTTTCTGATAATGGCCACATTTCTAAAATATATAAAGAACTGTTACAAATCTATAAGAATACAAGTCATTCCCCAATTGATAAATGGTCAAAGGATATGAACAGGCAGTTTTCAGATGAAGAAATTAAAGATACTTATAGTCATAAGAAAAAAATGCTCTAAGTCACTATTGATTAGAGAAGTGAAAATTAAAACTACTCTGAGGTACCACATCACACCTATCAGATTTGCTAACATGACAAAACAGGAAAATGTTGGATATTGGAGGGTACGTAGAGAAACTGGGACACCAACGTATTATTGGTGGAGTTGTGAACTGCTCCACCATTCTGGAGAGCAATTTGGAACTATGCCCGAAGGCCTATAAAATTGTGCATACCCTTTGATCCAGCAATATCACTATGAGATCTGTATCACAAAGAGATCTCCAAAAATAGAAGAGAACCCACATGTACAAAAATATTTACAGCAGTTCTTTTTTGGTAGCAAAGAATTGGAATCTGAGGAGATTACTACCAATTGGAGAATGTCTGAATACTGTGGCATATGAGTGTAATGGAATACTATTGTGCTATAAGAAATGATAAGCAGGTAGATTTCAGAAAAATCTGGGAAGACTTACATGAACTGATGCTGAGTGAAGTAAGCACAACAAGGAGATCATTGTACACAGTAACAGTAACATTGTGTGATGATCAGCTTGAATAGACTTAGCTCTTCTCAGTAATGCAATGCTCTAGGTCAATTCCAAAAGACTCAGGATGGAAAATGCTATCCACTTCCAGAGAAAGAACTATGGATTCTGAATGCAGATCAAAGCATACTATTGTCTCTTTTTTTTTCTTTCTTGTTTTTATCTTTTGTTCTCATTCTCTTTTTACAATATGACTAATGTGGAAATATGTTTAGTATGGTTGTACATATATATAACCTATATCTGACTGCTTGCCTTCTTGAAGAGAAGGGAGGGGAGAATGGGATAGAGAAAAAAATTTGGAACTCAAATTCTTAGGAAAGTAAATGTTAAAAATGATCTTTACATGTAATTTTAAAAAAATCATTTTAAGTGTGGGATAAACATTAAACAAAGAAAAAAATGAAATAGTCAGTGCCCAAATTATTTAGTCTTCTAGCCATAATTTGTTTCCAAAGAAGTTCATAGATTTTCAGAATCATTTATGTTTGCCAGAGTGTAATATGAGAGGAATATTTCTATCCTTAATTTCTAGTTAAGCAATAAATCATTTCCTCACATGCTTTCAATAATAATATAAGTAAATAGACAAAATGAAATGTCTTTAACTGTAGATATTTGTGTAGGCTTAAGGCAGAACAAGGGACAGAAAATACATTTCTGATTCTTAATATAGCATTTTCCTCAGTACTACTGGTTCTTTGCAGTGAATCATTGCATTTTCAAGTGAAGAGAGCTCTCCTTTGTGTACCTCTTACAGAGAAGTGAACTATTCTTTGCATCTTTAAAGCTAACACTAAAATATTGCATATCTCCACCTCATAGTTATACCATACATGGATTTTGAGGGCTACAGATGCTTGTGTGTGCTTCCAAATAATTTATGAGAGATGCAAATCTCATGCTGAATGACCTTTATACTTCTGGATATTGAAATCCAGAAGCATTTTTCACGGATATTTTTGTACCATGAATATTCATCCCACGAAAAGAACTTACAGGCCATTGACTTTCATAACTGTTGCTGCATTCACAGTG
Source organism: Phascolarctos cinereus (assembly GCF_003287225.1). Lineage (NCBI taxonomy): Eukaryota > Metazoa > Chordata > Mammalia > Diprotodontia > Phascolarctidae > Phascolarctos > Phascolarctos cinereus. Next base: position 114,184,122 of record NW_027556180.1, read on the forward strand.
TTATGTAGTGTTATCTTATTACATATCCTTGTAAAGGGGCGTATAATATGCCTTTTGCTGGTAGTTTGCATTTCATGCATTTTTTCAGAAAGCAGATGATATATTGAGTACTTAGCAGAATTATTTGAAACCTTCTGCTTTGTCTTGGATCTTATACCAGTTTTGTGGCCAGGTTTTATTGCCTGTAATTCCCCTTCCTGTATTTTTGCACTAGACAAATTGGAATTCTGATATTCACCAGAATATGCCTCTGTGGTTTTACTCATTCTGTTCCCTATATGTGGTCTACCCTGATGTCCACAGGATTAAAAATTTATAGATGAAAGAAACTTCAAAGGTCATTTGTACCAATCCTCTCATTTTCCAGAGAAGGAAAGAAAGGTCCATAGAAGTTAAGTGATTTGGTCAGGGTCATACAAGTAAGAAATGGAGTTCCAGCACAACTCCTGTGACTACACATCCAGGATTCTTTCGATTTCACTATTTGGGTTCAGTCTCCTACTCATCTTTCAAGATTCTGCTTAAAAGTCATATCCTCCATTATGTATCCATTCCTCTCACTAGTTAGAAAGTTCACAGCACTTTTTATTTTACTTTAATTTTCATCTATCTTGGGTCTTTTTTTAATATTTCATTACCACCTGGAGGTGACTCTTGGTCTTATAAATCAGTAAGAGTACAATGGAAGCTGTAGATTACACTGGTCCAAGGGCAGGTAGGTGGTACAGTGGATAGAGTACTGCCCCTGCAGCCCTGAAGTCAGGAGGACCTGAGTTCAAATCCGGCCTCAGACCAAACACTTGACACTTACTGGCTGTGTGACTCTGGGCAAGTCACTTAACCCTAATTGCCAAAAAAAAAAAAAAGGTTATACTGGTCCAAGAAAGTTTTGATGACAGTGGAGATAATAGATCATACCTTCTTTCTGAGAACTACATTACCTAGATATAAAGAACCTCATAACTATTTGGCTGACTTTGGTGATACATTTATTGGACATTGAAAACAAAGGAAGAAATTCAAATTAAAAAAAATTACTTCACCTTATAAAGCACCTTGGCAATGGAAAACATCCATGAAAGGTCTGAGTGACATAATTTCTGGACCTTCTAGATTAGTTGTTGTTTTGTTACATATGAAGTCAGTGAGGTAGTACAGGGGATAGAGTTCTGGATTTGGAGTAAAGAAGATCTGAGTTTGAATCTTGCCTCAGAAAATTGCTGTGTTACCTTTGCCAAGTAACTCTTCCTCAGTTTCCTCATTTTTAAATGGGATGACACCTATCAAAGTCATGAGGATCAAATGAAATAGCATGTGTAAAGTGCTCCTCAAATCTTAAATTGCCATGCAAACGCTATTATTATCCCAATATCTAATTTCCAATGAATGGACATAAATATTGGAGAGACTTAATAGTATGAATCTTTATATTCTAAATGACAATCACATTAATTACAACAAAGAAAGGAATACCTATGAAGGTAATAACAACCCATGCTCAACATCTATTGTAGAGGAAGAGGATGTAGAAAAATTATAGGAAGAATAATAATCAGCAAGAATCTCCCGATTCAATCAATCTATACTTTAATTCCCAGTGATTTCAATGCAAACATGGACATTTTGGAAGAAGATAAAAAAACATAATGGAAAATTTGGTTATAAAATATGAAATAAGTAAAGCCAACAGTTTCAGAAAGAAACATTAGATCTATGTGTAATGATTCCTTTTCCAATAAGAGAGTGAAGATGCCTTGAACATAGCACTAAATAAAATCACAATCATGCACAACTAACTATATAATAACAGGCAGGAAAAGTGTGGTGACCAACATGAGAAGTATTTCTGAATCAGTTGTCCTTGTAAAGTCAAACTATCAACTTGTTGAAGTAAAGATCAAAATTAATTTGAAATTTGAGGAAAAATAAAAATGAGCATAAGATATGAAAAAATTTCGCTGATGAAGCTTCATTAAAGAGATCATTAGAGAAATGCATGAGTGAAGATGGATGATGACCAGTACTGTATTGAGAGCAAGGGATAACCAGTGGTCAAGACATATTATTAGCACCCATAAGATATTAATGGATAAAAGGGAAGGCTTCCTGTATGAAGAGTGAACTCATTATAAAGGTTAATGGAAGAGATAAAGAAGAATCATACGGGGAACAAGAAGTTGTGGATGAGTTGCCTGTAAAATTGGAAAAAGTATTCCCGTCAAAATGGATCCTGATATCCTAATAATCATAGCATCCTTTATGGTCAATAACACATATTCAGCATTTTATACATATTTACTGAATTAATGAGTATACTGAATTATCTCAAATTATTCCAGAGACTGAATTATTCTTTCTTACTTATATATATATTATTTAACTTGAAATCTGCTTATACAAAATTTGATTTCATGGATTGGTTTAGATTTTTAAACAAATGTAGCTGTTTTTTTTTGAAACAGACACTCAAGTTAGAATCTGGCTTTCTCAATTTAGGAAGAAGGAGGGTGTTAGCAGGTGATAGAATCTGGAAAGAATTATATAGAACTTTTTGATGGCGATTGGGATAAACTAAATTTACTATAAGAGAGGTTATCTGGTTTTCCCCATAATTTGTTGTATTACATGAAGTACTGACTGAAACTTAATTACTAATATACTGCCATCCAGTTTTCCAATTAATTTTTGTAAATGGTGAAGTTGTCTCCCAGTAACTGGGGTCTTTGGGTTTCTGAAATAGGTTTTTGCTCTGTTTGCTTTTGTATTGATATATGCCTAATCTGTTCTACCTATACACCTCTATTTTGTATGAGCATAAAATTATTTTAATGACTACTATATTAAAATACAATTTGAGACCTGGTACTGATAAACTCCCTCCTCTCCAACTTTTTTTCCTCATTATTACTTCTGAAGTTCTTGATCTGTTGTTATTTCACATGAATTCTTTTATTTTTTCTAGGTGTGTAAAATATTCTTTGTTGTCTTTCATTTGCATAGCATTGAATAACTACATTAATTTAAGTACTGTCATAATTTTTATTACATTATAATCTTGATAAAATTAAATATTCTTCTAACCCAGAATTTCTCAAACTTTTCGAACTCAGAAATAATCTGGGAGATACTGCAATAATGAGATTCCACATACTCTTACATCTCCCAACAACAACAACAAAAAATCAGCAATTTTTGAAGTATTTTCCATAAACCGTTAACTGTCCAAAATGGTTTTAGTTTCCTGAACAGTACTGAGGATCCTAAGTTCAGGGAGAAAAGAAGAAGCAGTGTTCACTCAACCCATGTAATATGTTGTTATCTGTTGTTTTTAAAAGAAAACGACCATGGAAGTCTTGTAGTGTACTGGAGTATTATGGAAAGACATTGAGAATTTGCATAGAAGATGGTGTGGATGGGCAATAAAGTGCACTGGTATAGTGGTTACTCGCATTAATGAGACTAAGAATTTTTAAAAGAGCTAATGTATTAAATCACACTGATGATAATTGTTCTGAGTTCAAAGCATAAGACTATTCCTTCAGGTTGGAGTAGTAAATAAAGTCTTTACAGAGACAGTTGAATTTGTGATCGATTTGGGGGTCTGGAAAGATTTGAATGTATAAAGAGGATTAATGAGGTATAAAAATGGTATTAGCAAACCAGTAATATGCTGTATATTTATATGATACTCTACAATATCCTTTTCTCTTAAAATCTCAATAAAATATTTCATGTATCTCACAGATGTGGCTACTGAGGCCTTCAGATATCAAGTGACTTATCCAAGGTCATGTGCCTCAAATGTGCCAGAATCTGGACCCAAGCATAGGTCTTCTGATATCCAGTCTAGTGAGCTATTTACTAAACCTAATTGTATGTCAAGAGGCAGGAAAACACAAGGATGTTCTGAGTATGATGAGAAAGCTATCTTTATTGGATAGAGAGTTTCCTTAGATTAAGTATTGGTCAAGAAAAAAAACAAAAACAAAACAAAACAAACAAAAAACCCTCAAAAGCCTAGTAGTGGGAAATCAACAACAATAATTTATGATGTCCTTGATTGCCAGAGTAAGGAATTTTGTCTTTGAGCAATGGGGAACCATTAAGGTTCTAAACAGGGGAAAGGAACAATCAAAGAAATGTTTCAGGAAATTTCTCTGATTCTGTTTTGTAGGATATATTGGAGAAGGGAAAGATGAGGCAAGAAGGTCAACAAAGCATTTTCCTTATCATTAGCTTTTTTAGAATGCTAGAACTAATATAATAAGGCCCTAACCAGGATGGTGGTAGAAAAATTGAAAAGGAGAGACCAATGTGAAAGTCATTGAGAAAGAATAATTATGAAGGTTTTAATAGCTGATTGGTGATGAGCAGCAAAGAATAAGGAATTAAGGATGACTGGGGATTTCAGCTTGGGCTACTGGAGAGAAATAGTAAAGTCAGGAAGAAGAAATGTTACTGGGGAACAAGAATTTGGGGGTGACTTTTGGTCGAGTAGCAGCTGGCTCCTGGTTGCTCCTACTATCTCCTCTAGGTCCCACTGGCAAAGATTTGAAATCCTTCCCAAATGTGAAGGTCATTTGCAAATGTGGTTCTTATTGTAGCTCATTAAAACTGTCCAGCCATTTTGAGAGGTTAAAGTCAGCAGCTCTGTATGGGGAAATGAAATCAAACAAGCAAAAGCAGACTAGACAAAAAAATTGCTTTATGAACACACTGAAACATAGCTTCAAATGATGAAGCAGAGCTGGTGACTCCTGGGGAATCAACACAGGGGGTAGACCAGGCAGATGTGCTGCAATCAGAGATGAGGCTGCCTCTTTTTGTTATTGTTATTTTAGCAAAAGGTGAAAAGCCATACTTTTAAAAGATGATTGGTTCCGCAGAGAATGACAATAGCCTCAAATAAAGGCTTTTTCTTTTCACCTGAGTGAAGGTGATGATATAAAAGTATTTTTTTCATTTATCTGATATTGATATAAAATGAAGTGTGATTTTTTTCAAGTAACTGAATCTTACTCCACTGATGTGTCAATTCTTAAAAAAAAATGTAAGGAAATTTTGCTCAAGTGGATTAAGAGTTGCTCTGCTTTCTTAAACAGAAGTTTCTGTACATAATTTAAGCATTTAATTCATTCTCTCAGCTACCATTTATTAAGCTTTTCTTACATGCAGAATAGAGTGGCAAGGGCTGGTGGAATGGAAAAATGATTATGACACCATCTCTGCCCTCATGGAATATATAATTTATCAAGAGACTAGGATACCTACTTAAATATTCAGTAACAACACATGAAATGTAATGCAGTTTAAAAATGTTAAGAAAAAATGAAGCACAGAGTATTATACAAGGTCTGAAGAAAGAAAGACAATCTCCAATGGGTAATATCAAAGAAAGCCTTGTAGCATTTCTTGACACATTTCTGGATGACTCAAGGTTTTCATTATGAGCCTTCATTATTGTACTGAGTGGTAAAACAATTATTTTTTTTTCATGATCTATGCTCTCCACTGAATATAACCTCTTCACAAATTGACGACTGCCTAGATTATGTAAAATGATAGCAAAATTATCACCTTACCAAGCTTCTTGCTATAGTCAAAGAAACTGTTAAGTATAGAGTTGTTCTTTATGTGCAAAGATGATTTTACTAGCTCACTGCCTATACTAGTATCTTCAGGAGTGGTTTTTATGCTTAACCATCCAGCTTCTTTCACAGTCCCCTCTGTGATTAAGGGTATATTTATCAAGGGTGCGGACCCTGCAGCCTCAAGGCCACATGTGGCCTTCTAAGTCCGTGGGTGTGGCCTTCAGACCAAGTCCACATTTTATAGAACAAATCCTTTTATTAAGTGGATTTGTTTTGTGAACTTTGGATTCAGTCAGAGGGCTGTGCTTGAGGACCTAGAGGGCCACATGTGGCCTTGAGGCCACAGGCTCCCCACCCATGGTATATATTATGCAATGGAGATTAGTAAAGAGTCATACTCTGACACCCAGAACACAGCATCCACTACATTCCCAGTCCCCCTGGTTTCAAACATATTCTGACTGCATAAGTTAAAATGACCCAGACAAGGTATTAAGCTACTATTCTATTCCCAGGAAATGAAGCTTTGGAATGTAAAAATTGTGAATGAAACTGTTTTTGGATCACATCTGTAGTTTCATCTGTAAATGAACTGCTAATAAAGAAACCCCATTCACTTGGACAGATTGACAATTTCTCTGACACTTATACTCTTAGAGAGTTGCCTGGAGAACTTAGAAATGACTTGCAGTCATACAGCTAGCATATGGACCAAAGGCAGGACTTAAGCCCAAGGCTTCTTGACTTTGACACTGCTCTCTATCTTCTATTACACACTGAATCTTTCTGAACTATAGTACAATTAATGGACTGCAGTGGAATAGTGGAGCTGTGATTTTACCAATTTAGGAAACTCCCCAATGAGGGAGTTCTTTGTACCACTGCAGTTGTCATCCTTTTTTTTGCAATCTGTGGTCTTAGGAAATTGCCCAGAGTACTAAGAAGTTGTGATATACTTAATGTCACACAACCAGTATGTGCTAGAGGTGAAATTAAAAAAAAAATCTTTAAATTATAAAAATTACCGAAGTGTATTACTTTAAAAATTACCAGTTTTTACTATGTCAGAATATAAATATTTTTCTCCCTCTTCATCAACTGGCTAGTGCCTATCAAAGATGCTAAAACTAGTAGATTTTTCTTGGTCATTTCAACCCACTAAGTCAGGGGTGGGGAATCTGTGGCCTCAAGGCCACATGTAGCCTCTCTAGATCCTCAAGTGTGGCCCTTTGACTGAATCCCAAACTTCGAAGAACAAATCACCTTAATAACAGGCTGGATTTGTTCTGTAAAACGTGGACTCAGTCAAAAGGCCACACCCGAAAACCTAGAAGGCCACATATGGCCTCAAGGCCATAGATCTCTCTCCCCTGCACTAGTCTAACCTTTTTATTAACTCATATGGCACTGCTCAATTCAGATGTATTTCTAATACTATTTGCTGCAACTAATTGCCTTAAAATTAACTAGGCAGTGACCCATATGTACAAAAATATTCATAGCAGCTCTTTTTGTGGTGGCAAAGAATTGGAAATTGAGAGGATGCCCATCAATTGGGGAATGTCTGAGCAAGTTGTGGTAGATGAATGTAATGGAATACTATTGTTCCATAAGAAATGATGAACAGGCTGACTTCAGAAAAACCTGGGAAGACTTATATGGTCTGATGCTGAGTGAAGTGAGCAGAACCCAGAGGACTTTGTATACAATAGCAGCCACGTTATGCAATGACTAAGAATGTTAAACTGAACCCTTCTCAGCATTACGAGGATCTAAGACATCTACAGAGGCCTCGGGATAGAAAATGCTGTCCACATCCAAAGAAGGAACGATGGAAGTCAAATCACTATCACTTATTTTTACCTTCTGTTGAGTTTTGTTTCATCTTTCTGATGGTTCCTCCTATTGGTTTTCATTTTTACTTACAACTTCACTAATGTGAAAATATGTTTAATGGGTATGTAAATGTAAAGCCTGTGTCAGATTGTGCACCATCTTGGAGGGGGGGGAGAAAAAGGGAGAAAAAATTTTCAACTCAAAAGCATATGGAAAAAAAACTAAAAATAAAATAAAATAAAATAAAATAAAATAAAATGAAATGAAAAATTAACTAGGCAGTGAAAGTGTTAATAATCCTCATTAAGGCTCTAACATCAAAGAACTGTCAAAAGCATAAACAAGGGCACAATTTATCACTTTGCCAAGCTCAACAGTGCTTTGATGTATTAACAGCCACTAATGAAGTCATATAAACAAATTAACTAGTATATTAAGAAGTGTCCATACTTACGTAAACTGCTCATTTGTTGGCCTCACAGGGAAGTCATGAGGATAAACTTAGATAACAGATGGAAAAGTGATTTGGAAGGGAAAGTTAATCTAAATGTAAAGTGGTACTATTTGTGAGGAGAGGCTGAGATGCTTTTCCATTTAAGCCAGAATGAAATGTAATATACTCACATATGGAGAGCATAGAGTTCAAATTCCTGCTCTTCGCTTACAAGCTATATGATCTTGGCCAAGTTTCTTTGAAATTGCTTCAGACCAGTTTTATCACTTATAGAACAGGAGTATTAGATTAGTTAATCTCAAAGTTCTCTTCTAGCTCTAATATTGTTTGCCTAACTAACAGCTAGGTTTGCTTTATTTTCTTAAATGAGATTTTTTCATTCCAAATAATTGGTAAGGAAAGATTTCCTCTGATCAATACCCAAGTTATAGTCAAAATTAAATACAAAGAAATATGGCAAATGTCTAGTTCCTTGGTTCTGTGACTCTTTGAGGTCTTCTGCCTCCTGGTCAGGGAGAATTGAGAATGAGAGGGAAGTATGGGATGCCTTGTTCTTTTTTTTTTTTCTCAGTGGTTCAGTAACTGTAGGCTCCTGTTTTGTCCTGTAAGTCAGAAACATAGTGATGTTTTCTTGACTACAAATGAGAATCTGCTTACTAGTTCCTTCAGTTGCCAGGAAACTAAATGTATGTTCAGTGAAATGAGCTGATGTTGACAATACCTTTTCAAACTATTTTCTTTCAAGTAAAATATAACACATTAAAGTCATAAAAATAGAAAACAATATTAGCTTCCTCAATGTGATAAAAGGCCCTTCCTCCCCTAGAGTGCTACATGGATGCCACATCATAAAATAATGGTGACCATGAATTTTTGGTAAGGTATACAAACTGTGGGAGGCTCTGCTAACATGTAAAGGCTTTGAGTCAGCACAGTATGTCTGTCATCAGAGAACCAACCAAGCTAAGACTGAAAAGATTCCTTATTCAAAGATTAGACACTAGGCAATAATTTTATTTGGCTTGAGAAACTAATGAAGACAGTCTATTAAGTCATTAAGCGACTTCAATTGGCATGGGTAGAGGGAATTGAAGAATTTTAATATCTTTGAAGTATGTATTTAGTCATCTCACCTTGCAGTAGTCATGATGGGCATTCACACAAACAGAAAAACAAAAACAAAAACAAAAACAAAAAACAAACAATCAACCCTCCTGACACAAATTTTGTTTCAACTTCTTGACACATCTGAATACTCAGTAATTAAAGCACGATAGTGGACAACAAGAAAAACACAGTTCAGAATTAAGAAATGACAGAAGTTAAAGGCTTGTACAGCACTTAGAAGCTTTGTGCCTATACATCACAAATATGCTCTATACGAAGATAATCAGAAGGCAGGTAGCGTGGCAAGTATCAAACAATATTACACTCACACAAGACAAAAAATAAAATGTTACTGAATTGTATTTTAATATGTCTGACAATGCATGCCACAATTTTTGCAATATGCAGGTAGCAATATTTTTAAGATACGTTTAAAGTTGTAGCAGTCATTGACTTCTCTTATAGTTAACCAAAGTAGAAGCTGCAATTGTCATAAAAACTTACCGGAGCCAACTATTGTTTGCCATTTTTTTCTATGCATTACTGTGTTTACAGAATTCTTAAGAATATCACAGCATGACATTTTCCAGGGTTGGCCGGAAGGAGAATCTTTTAGAAACCAGGAAACATTAAACATGCTCAACTGCATATTTAGAAGCGTGTCAGAATTTTATGAATATATATTTATCTCTACTTTCCTGGAGCTCTCTGGCCACATTTGTTGGCTCTTTCATTAAAAGTGAGAGAATATAGGCTTAGATCTTTATTTTCTTTTTCTGTCTATAATTTCTCACCAGGATAACACTTTAAACAAATGGGATGTAAAATTCTTCCTAGTACTAATGCTTCTTACTCAGTGTCTTACTATTAGCCATTATAGGGTTCTCCTGCCTCTAGGCATGCTCTGTATTTTCTTCAAAAGCCAGAGGAGGGATCAAAGATCCATTCCCACCATGCTAGATGTGAATTGAGGAATTCTTTAAAATAGGAACTTGTAACAATCTTTTTTTCAACTTTAATACTTTATACACACTCCAAATCTGCATATACTTTATGCTTCATTTTTTTCAGGAGAGTTTTATGTAATCTGGCAGATCTGAGATAGAAGAATACTGGCTAAGACCATGCTAACCTTTCCCAAAACACCCCTCCATACAACTTTAAACTGATGCCTAAAGTGAAATGTTGGAGCACTGTAGCCAATGAAAGGTTAGAGAGAGAAACTTTTCCAGATTAAGGTAACTTAGGTGGTTCACAGAAGAGGTCTGTAACAACTGGGTGGGTTCAGGCCCAAAATGAGACAAGAGCACCAGTGGTGAGCTTGAAGGTAGTCATGACAGCAGTAGCAGCAGCTTCAAAAGCTCTCAGTCCTGAGAAGTAAGGGGTTTGGACAATCAATAATAGATTACATAGAATCTTTTCCTGGCATGGGGTGTAGCTGGTGTTGATTGGCAACTCTGTTTCCCATAAGCAGTTCTGGGTCACTGTTCCAGGATAGATAGGAATTTTTGTGACTGGTCACAAGGGAGCAGGGACCCTGGTCACAGTTCCAGGCAAAGACAACCTAGTTATTGCAGCTGCAGGGGAGCAGGGATACTTTCTCAGTAAATACCAGAGTGCAAAGCTGGAGAGCAGTGACCACTCCTTTCCCAGGATAACATCACTTTGGAAACATCAAAAATTGCAGACCTTCAGAGTTAGCTGTGAAAATAGCAGCATGAAAAAAAGCCTCCATCATGGTACAGTGCCTCATCGACCCCAGGTGAACAGAGTCCAACTTTAACATAAAGGCCAAAATAAAGAAATAGGTTTGGAAAATGAGCAAACAATAACAAAAGAACTTGACCATAGAAAGCTATTATAGAAGCAGGGAAGACCAAGACATAAACTTAGAAGAAGGCAACAATGTGAAAATAGCCACAATCGAAGCTTCAAAGAAAAATTCCAATTGGACCCAAAACTAGCAGAATTCCTAGAAGAGTTAAAGACCAGATAAGTATGTAAAGGAAAAAATGGGGGGGGAATGAGAGTGATGCAGGAAAAAAATGTGAGAATTATCAGCTTGGTAAAAGAGGCAAAAAAAAATACTGAAAAAAAAACCTTAAAAAAAAAGCACAATAGGCCAAATGAAAAAGGAGGTATAAAATCTCACTAAAGACAATAGTTCCATAAAAATTAGAATTGCACAAATGTAAGCCAAATGAGAATTCAAGAAACAATAAAACAAGGTCAAAAGAATGAAAAATAAAAGAAAAATATGAAATATCTCTTTGGAAAAACAACTGACCTGGAAAATAGATCAGGGAGAGAGAATTTAAGAATTACTGGACTACCTGAAAATGATGATCAAAAAAGGAACCTAGATATAATATTTCCATATATCAAAAAAAGAAAAAACTACCTCAATACCTTACAGGTACAGGGTAAAAATAGAAATTGAAAGTATTCACTCATCACTTCCTGAAAGAGATCCTAAAATGAAAACTCATTTACAAATTCCAGAGTTCTCAGGTCAAGAAGAAAATATTGCAAGCAACTAGAAAGAAACAATGCAAATATAGTAGAACCAGACAGGATCAAACAAGATTTGGCAGCTTCCACATTACAGGAACAGAGGGCTTAGATTATGATATGCTGAGGTCAAAGGAGTTAAGATTAAAACTAAGAATAATTTACCCTGAAAAACTGAATATAACCCTCCAGGGGAAAAAAAAAGTATTTAATGAAACAGAGGACTTCTAAGCATTCCAGAGGAAAAGACCAGAGCCGAATAGAAAATCTGGTCATTCAAATGAAAGATTCTAGAAAAGCATAAAAAGCAAACAAGAAATAGTAATTATAAAGGACTTCATGGAGTTAAACTGTTTACATTGCTATATGGGAAGAAGGTAATATAACTCTTAAGAACTTTATCACTATTTGGGCAGTTAGAAGAAGTCCACATAGACATAAGGCACAGGTATGAGTTGATTAGGTTGGGATGATCTCCAAAAAATATATATAGGGGTTAAAAGGATGGCATATTTAGAGAAGGGGAAAGGAAGAGTTAGAATGGGGCAAATTTTCAAATAGTAGATTACTATAGTCATTGACTACTGTTTCTTGCATACTTAACCTATTCCACTGATCCACCACTTTATTTCTTATCTAGTACCAGGTAGTTTTGATGATTGTTGCTTTATAATACAATTTAAGATCTGGAACAGCTAGGCCACCTTCCCTTGCATTTCTTTTCATTAGTTCCCTTGATATGGTGGACCTTTTGTTATTCCAAATTAATTTTTTTTATTATTTTTTCTAGCTCTATAAAATAATTTTTGGTAGTTTGATTTTTATGGCACTGAATAAATAACTTAGTTTAGGTAGAATTGTCATTTTTATTATATTAGCTCAGCCTACCCATGAGCAACTGATGTTTTTTCCAATTATTTAGATCTGACTTTATTTGTGTGGAAAGTGTTTTGTAATTGTGTTCATAAAGTTTCTGGGTTTATTTCAGTAGGTAGACTCCTAAATATTTTATGATGTCTACAGTAACTTAAAATGGAATTTCTCTTCCTATCTCTTGCTGTTGGACTTTGTTGGTAATATATAGAAATGCTGATGATTTATGTGGGTTTATTTTACAGCCTGCAACTTTGCTAAAGTTGTTTATTATGTCAAGTAGTTTTTTTTACTTGATTCTCTAAGCATAACATCATATCATCTGCAAAGAATGATAGCTTTGTTTCTTCTTTGCCTATTCTAATACCTTCAATTTCTTTTTCTTCTCTTATATGCTAAAGCTAATGTTTCCAGTATAGTATTGAACAACAGTGGTGATAATGGACATCCTTGTTTCATCTTCAATCTTATTGAAAATGTTTCTAGCTTGTCAGATTGGGGTAAGTTTTCAAACATGGATGAGGCACATAAGGAAGAGCTCTTATAGTGGAGAGGAAAATGGGGGGTGGGCAATGCTTGAACTTCACTTTTATTGGAATTGGTTCAAAGAAGGAAAATACATATCTATACCTATAACTATATCTATCTATCATCTATCTGTCCCTCAGTTGGGTATAGAAATATATCTTAGACAATAGGGAAATAAGAGGGGAAGGGGATAAGAGGTATCGAGGAGGGATAATGAGGAGGGAAGATTAAGAAGATAAAGGTCACAAGCACGACAGACTTTTGAGGAAGGACAGCATTAAAAAAAGAGAGAGAAAAGGATAAGCACAGAAAAATGGGTTAGAGGGAAATGCACAGTTAGTGATCGTAACTGTGAATGTGAATGGGATGGATTAACCCATAGAATGGAAACACATAAAATAGATTGGAAACCAGAATCCAATAATATGCTGTGTATTAGGGACTCACTTGGGACAAAAAGACTCACATAGAGTTGAAATGAGTTGGAGCTTCTATTCTATTCAGAGTCTATTATGCTTCAACTCATACAAAGAGGTTAGGAGTGGTGATCATGTTCTCAGACAAAGCAAAAGAAAAATTAGACCTAATTGAGAGAGATGATTAGGGAAAATTCATTTTTCTTAAAAGTACTGTAAATAATGAAATAATATATCTTTACAGCAAATTTCTCTTTAAAGACCTCATTTCACAGATACATATGGGGAACTGAGTAAAATTTATTGAAAAAAAGTCATTCACCAATTGATAAATGGTCAAAGTAAATGAACACGCAGTTTTCAGAATAAGAAATTAAAGCTATCTATAGTCATATGAAAAAAAATTCTCTAAATCACTATTTATCCAAGAAAGGCAAATTAAAACAACTTTGAGGTACCACCTCACACCTATCAGAAATAACAAATGCTGGAGGGGATGAAGGAAAATATTTAGATTAATGAATTGTTGATGGAATAGTGAACTGATCCAACCATTCTGGAGAACAATCTAGAACTATGCACAAAGGGCTGAAAAAATGTGTGTACCCTCTGATCTACCAATATTATTACTAGGTCTGTTCCCCAAAGGCATCAAATAAAAATGAAAATAACCTATGTATTAAAAAAAATAATTATATTAGCTATTTTTGTGGTGTCAAAGAATTGGAAATTAAGGGGATTCTCATCAATTGAGGAATAGCTGAACAAGTTGGGGCATATGATTGTAATGTAGTGCTATTGTGCTATGAGAAATGATGAGGGAGGTGCTTTCAGAAACAAAACAAAACAAAACAAAACGTGGCACTGTGCATAGTAACGGTAAGGATGTTATGATGATTAACTGTGCAGGTGGGGTGAAATGAAAGGAGAGAATCTGGAACTCAATTTAAAAAGAATGTTTAAAAATAAATAATAAATATTTTTTAGAAAGAATGTTAGCACTATATGATCATGTATTTCTGTCTAACTGCACAAATAAATTTACCTTTCTAGTTTTCTCTGAGGAAAAGAAGTATTTTATGTGTAGATGGCTATGTTCTACAACATATTATTTGATTTGTTGTGGAAAATAATTTGCTTCTCATGAATTTGAACAATATTGAAAGATTTGGTTTTGGTGTCATAAATGGAACAATAGTAAGATTCTTAACTATTATTGAAGCTATAGCCTTCTCATTAGTTAATGTGAGTATAATAGAAATTAGCAGACCATGTATAATGCAGTGTGTTCAGGAACTCCACTGAAAATAACATATAGCAGAGCTAGCCTTTCAAACCAGAACTAAAGCTGGATGGATCATCTTTAATACATTTGCCTAGAAAGTGGCTTCTTATTCTTATCTGAAATTCTATGAAAATTGTTGTAATGAGCTTGTAATGTTTGTATGTTGTAATATTGTAATGAGATTGTAATGAAAATGTTTTTGCGATGCCCAATTTTGCTCATTGATAGACTATTAATGAAAAATAATCAAATTCATTACATACCTCAGGACCAAAACAATCAAGACTCAATAATAAAAGAATGATCAAGCAGTAATGTGGATAACAGTGAAGAAAATAAGACCAACATGGATTGTTTTCCACTAAATCTTATATATCTATTACAATATACACTTTGATTTGGACGTCGTTTACTTCTATAAAGATGTGTGTGTGTGTGTGTGTGTGTGTGTGTGTGTGTGTGTGTTTTGTTAATGGGATTGAAAATGGCCTAGGCCCACAAGAAAATGTTCTTTTGGTTGAATATTCTTAATCCCTGATCTTGTACACTTATAAATTTAAATACTAACACAGCAACCAAAAGAAATAAGGCCAAGGAGAAAGGTTAAAGTGGATGAAAGGTAGAAAGGCTATTTTTTCTGAGGGAAAAATGTGTAGTTGGATTTTAATTTTTGTGAGATTATTGATCTTTTAAAAAGTAGGATGGACAGATCGATTTTAAGTTGGCTCAATTCATTGAGAATAACCAAAAACATTTCCTTCTGTTGCATTTTTTCCATGTGCTACATTGTAATAGTTGTGCTTTTATTTGTTAGAAGGAGCACTATTTCCCATAAAGTTACCTACGCAGTACTTAGTCTGATCTTCATCCTACCCCAGTTGAATGCCTACTCTACATATGCTCCAATTATGGAGGCTTAATGATTTGTAAGAAGTTCAAGATAGTTATCAACAACATTGAACACCTTAACAGTAAAGGGATTTTGAAGATTTTTAAAGCTTCTCCTGGAAATAACCCACTGTTTTTCATTTTGAATGTCTAAGATAACTTGTTATAAGACTTTGTAAAATAAGCCAAACATATTGTGGTTCATAAAGAGGAAAAATAAACAGAGTGCCTTCTCCAGACTGACTACTATGTCTCCTTTTTTCTTTTGTTTTTTGTTTGTTTATTTTTCATATAATGGTTATAAATTCTCAGAATAAATATCAATTTTAAAGATTTTTAAGCTTAAATTTTATAACTTTTTTTTTCTTTTTGTGGTTACATAGATGTGATGAATTCTGGTTTTGTTTATGTTGGGACACATACTGAAGACCATTCTCAAATTCTTTACAATTTGATTTCACCTGCCCCAGTTATAGAGAAACCAAAGACTAGAGAACATCAAAGACTGTAGGATGTTTTAATCAAAGTATATAGTATTGCTTTTCTACTTACATAATTTGATAAACAGCTACATCCAATTTACCCCAGTGTTGTTAATTTATCTGGTATTTTCAAGGTGGTTTGCATTAATGATGTTATTTGCATATTGATTATACATGACTTGCCTGGGTTGCAATAAGGTTTATAGTTCTTTGTGTATTACACTGGATATTATTGCCTCACAATGATTTGGACATTACCACTGTATAAGTTTCTATCCAAAGTAAAACTGTAATATTATATCAATGCATATTTTTATTTAAGAACATTCTTCATGACATCCTATATTCTCCAAACCCATTACACTGGTAGCTGTCTCTGGATGTAAAGCCAGACAGATGGTAAAACAGAGAACCTGCCAGTCAGGCAATAGAACAATGCCAGCAGAAAATGAAGAAATTCTCCAAAGACACTGCATCAGTGCAAGGACAGTATTTATTAAATATGAAGAATCACACAATGATAAAACTGTTGAACAAAGAATAATCTACCTTGCACAGCAACCAAATGGATGAATCTGCTGTAAAACATTGTGCTAATTAACATAATTTGTAACATGAGACAAATATTATTTTAGTGTAAAAGAATGGCACATAGAATGAGCTTATCTGTATGTCCAAAAATTAATTTTATTATCATACTAGGTATAGAAAGCCTTGACATTTTAAATTAATAACATTTTAAAGATCAATACTTCATATATGATATGTTACAGTGCCAAATAAACAAAAAGAAATCCTCAAAGGAAAATGCAGACTGTTAGGTTGTCAAGCTGAAATGTACTAGCTACTTCAAAATGATATACACATACATCTGTCATTTCAAAATGTCAAATTAGGATTCAGTCATAACATTACTTCCCTTTACATGATTGACAATTAAACTTCAGTGATTACATATTATATATATATATATATATATATATATATATATATATATATATATTATATGTACTCACATATGTGTATATATATTATATATGTACACACATATGTGTATATATATGTATATAGTCACCAAATATTGTACTTTTTTTTTTTTTAAGTAAAGTCCTATTCCAATGACTCAGTATGGCATGAGGAGGTATCCAGATTCTCAAAGGCTAAATTAGTAGAACTCAGATTCTGGGAGGTTATACCAAGCCAAAAAGGACTCGTCTATGGGCCTATATGTCAGCTGCTATATGTCAGCTGCAGACTAGCCTTGTTACTTTCATAGAGAATCTTAAACAGAGTGTTGACCAATAGGTGATGATTTGTTTTTGCTGTATTGGACTTCTATAACTCACACAGAATTGACAATCTATTAAGGTTTGGGGGCTAATGTAATCTGCAGTCAATAGAATGCCTTATCAACAAGACCATGATTTCTTGATGTTGGAATACAGTATAATCCCTTTCTTTTCTTTTTTTTTTTTTTTTTGAAAAGGGTGTGGGTAGGAGTCTGGATTTTTTTTTTATTGCTGTAGGGAATTTCTCATACATTTACCAATACCTATTGGCAGCTTTTCTGCAACTTACACTCTTTGAGAAATAGAAGTCTGGGGCTTGAAAAGTTAAGTGACTTAACCCGGGTAATATAGACAATAAGCATGTTTCAAAATCAGCACTTGAACCAGTGTTTTCCTAACTCCAAGCCCAGTTTTCTGTCTACTATGTCATGCTGCCTCTTGATGATACAACTTACACAGAGAAAAAGAAATAGCTCTCAAATGAAAGTGACTAATTTCTACATTTAATTGTTCCTTTGGTTTAAGATGAAGAGTGAGTTCTCATTAACCTTCTAAATTTTTTTCTATCCAGGCTTTGTCTTTAAAATAAACAAACAAACAAAAAAGAACAATAACAGAGTTCCTACAGTCTGGTAGGAGTTAATGAGATGAATTATTGCTATGATTTCACTTGTCCTTGAACATTAATAACTAATATTTATGTAGGCATTAAATGATGCATTAAATTAAATTAACATCATTTTATCCTCATAATAACTCTAGAGGTAGAGAGGATAGGTGCTATTATTGTCCTCATTTTATATATGAGGGAACTAATGCAGAGAGAAGTGAATTGGCTTGCCAGGGTCATACTGATATTAAAAGTCTACTGCAGGATTTGAATTCAAGTCTTCCTGTTTCAAATTCTAGCACTCTATTCTCTATGCTACTTACTGCCTAGAAGGGTGGTATAAACATCAAACTACAAGGGAGTAAAAATGTATAGACCTATATGATTTAATTTTCCAGAATCTCTCAAATTAAAATGTATTTTTATCATCATCAACTATTTAATTACAATTTGTGAAAAATAAAACATTCGATAGTCTTCATCTGTCTGTGATCTGTGCATTCTTTGGGACTTCAGATAAAGGATTAGAACAGCAGGATAAAGGATCCCTTGTGTTTCTCCTTCTACCTAGCTCTTCCTCCTTTGCTTCTAAATGATACTATTGAAACAAAGAAAAGGTCAGCAGAATTATTGGGAAGGACCTTCCCTACTTTTAATATGATGTCAATAAGAAATACAAACTAATAAGAACTGGCTCTGTTTAGCCTGAAGGGCAGAATATAGTTTAATGGTTGGAAGATTCAGAGAGATAGATTTTAGACAATGATAAGGAACATATTACTAATAAGTAAAACTATTCCAAAAACCAAAGAACTGGTTATCTTGAGAAGTAGTGAGCTCTCTATCACTGGTTGTGTTTTCTCAGAGACTAGATGATCATTTGTATGAATATAGATAAGATTAATTCTTGTTACACATTGAACATAACTAACTCTAAAGTTCTTTGACAAACAAGTTATTGATTTATAATGGAAACAAAAGACAAACATAAAAGACAATCTTATGATGGTGTTAGGGATCAAGCCTGCCCATGGGCAGGTGAATCCTTGGAGTAAATAACACTCTGAATTAAATCATCACCGTAACTATTTTCATACAAAAGAAATCAGGTTAAAATGAACAATAAGGGCCGTGTAGAATAAGAAAAGTAACAATAAAAGGGCATATAGTCTAGAGGAGAGAGAGGTAGGGACAGTAGGAAGACAAAGTGGTTTTACCCACTATCTGCTTGTTCCATAGAGAAAGAGATAATACCTAATTTCATCTTTGTATGCCCAGTATCCAAGTATGGGGATCTATACCCTGATGGAATGTCAGTTTCTTGAGGGCAGAGATGATTTCACTTGTCTACTTTGTATCCTCAGCTCTTACCACAGTACCTAGCATCTGGTAGGCACTTAATGAATTCTTATTTAAATAATTTTACATAGTAGTCCTTTCCCTGGGTTAACATTTTTAGAAAACCTCAGGAAAAGTTAAAAAAAAAAGTGAATGTTGATACATTGAACCTATGGGAAATAGAGGGTTAGGTTCAAACAACCACTAAAAACTAATCTTTTGCTAGAGACTGTTGAAAATAAAATTTTGTGCGTATGATTCTTTATAACAAAATGTTAATTCTGATAATTGGCATTTTCCTAATGTGGCAAACATGAAATAACTCATAAAATTCAGTACACAAAACAAAATTGGTAACCCAAAACATTTTCCCCTTGGTAATTCTCTAGAGTTCTATGACCTGTGGGGCTAACATCTATCTACAAAATAATAATAATAATAATAATAATAATAATAATAATAATAATAAATGTAACTATTGATTTCAGACAGCATTCACTTCTCGAAACAAATGAAATCTACAGTACCATAAACACTGTGCAGTAAATATATTTCTTAAAACTAAACATTTGTTAACCTGTATCTTAATTCCATTGTGTCAGATGGTGGTGTCAGGGTGTTGTATTGTATACTATACTGCTGTCTTGTATTGTATACTATACTTTCCACTCTGTTTGTCCTCTGAAAATGAAGAGATAGGTTGCTGGGACTTTACTCCTATTGTAGAAAGACTGTGAGATTGTTGAGGCCTTGCTATCAAAGCCCAAAGGATGTTTACTATGCTTTGGGGGAATAACTGCAACATAAAACTTGAATAATATACAACAAATTCATGAGAAGCTTTTTACTCTACAAAGTTAGGGTGAACAAGACGAGTGAAGTGCTGTGCAAACCTGCCCATAGTACTTCTCATTTTTTTTCTCTGCTGTACAGAACCAGGAATGTGTGCAGTTGCCAGTGTGAAAGTGAAAATGAGATTATTAATAAAATCTCCCCAATGCTTGAAGTTGCAAAAGTTAAATGCACAAATGTGGAGGATTGATTGTATTTGCTTCTTGTAGGCAGGGACTGCTTTTGCCTTTCTTTGTATTTCCAGCATTTAGCACATCAGGCATGTAGAAATCAATCAGTGATGGGATTTTAAGTCAGGCCTTTTGGACTCTGAGTTTTCCCAGAGTCATGTCCCCATTATAAGACAAGCCAGACTGCTAAATCTGTAGAAGAAATTAAACGTTCTAGGAAAGACTGAAGAAAGGTGATGGATTACTTTTGGTGCTATTAGGAGGTATCACCAGAAGAGTATTCAAGGATAAGAAGCTGTTTTTCTTTTCCTTAAAAACAAAAGTGTGTGTGTGCGTGCATGTGTGTGTGTGTGTGTGTGTGTGTGTGTGTGTGTGTGTGTGTTTGTAAGTATCAGAGGTGGGAAGGGACAGAGTTAAGCACGGCAGAAATTTTATTTTAGTAAGAGGGATAGCATGAGAAAACAGAGAGAGGAAAAAGGGCATGTTACAAGTCTAAAAATGGTAGTAATAAATTTGGCTGAAAGATAAAGTCTATAAAAGAGTCTAATTAAAGATGTTTGGAAATGGTTAAATTGTGGTTGACCACAACTGTTAATTTAAGGAGTTTTAGACATATTTGGTAAACAATGGAGAAACATTTAACGGTTTTGAACGGAGGAATAGCATGGTATAATCTGTGAATTAGAAACATAACTCTGGCCACATATATAGGATGGATTGAAAATTCTAGAGGCATAAGGCTAGTGAGAGGCTTTTATAATAATCCAGCTAAGAGCTAGTAATGGACTCAGCTAAAATGATGGTATATGAAAGGAAAGTAAAAGTAGAGCTTTGATCACTAATGAAACCATAGTCAACAGGACTGAGCAGCTAATTGGATGTGGGAGATGAAGGAGAGTAAAATTCTAAGTGATTACTATGCTTTGACCTAGGGTACTCTATAGTCATATAGATATATTCCCTCTGGTGTTACAAATCACAACTCATCTATGCCTCCCCATCTCAGTTGACTCTTGTCCATCTCCTCCCATAAGTTTATCACAGGACCTTTCTCTCCTATGCCTCAGCACCCTTCTCACCCCAGAAGATCCCATCACATCACAGATTTCTCACACTGGAAAATACCAATTCCTTTTATGGCCTAGTTCCTGTTAGAAACTCCAATTTAAGAAGCACCCAGGCCAGCCATATTCACTCCTTTCTTACTTTCTTTGCCCTACTCCTGATTTATCAGGTTTCTTTCACTATCATACTACTATAGGAACATCTTCCTTAACTTTTTCAGGTTCTTTTTATACATTGTCTTCTTCCATTAGAATATGAGCTCACTGGGCGCAAAGATTGCCTTTCATTTCTATTCTACTTATATTCCTAGTGGTCAGCACGGTGCTTGGAATACAGAAAGTACATAATAAATGCTGGTTGACTTGATGGGGGCCTAACCAACATGCTGTACACTTTCCTTGCATTCTCTTAACATCAAAACAGTGGCCATGGCACATTTGAGCTGTCTACCTATCATCTATCCTTCACTCTTAACATGTGACCAATCCATCTTTTTTTTCCAATCATACATTTTCCTGATATCATTTATTCTGGTTTTTCTTTAAGTTCTTTATTTGGCACATGCCACAACCTGATCACATCCACCATGTTCCTATCAATTACCCTCTGTGTCATATTTATTTTCTTTAATTATTTGGAAAAGTATGAAAAAAATGGACCTTGTTTGTAGAAGTTTCAGGTCATTAAAGGGGCATTGCAATTTGCTGAAGACATACAGTTTGTTCTCTTACTTGTGTTTAATTCTAGGCTGAACTCACTGTTCATTTTTATTATCTGTTCAAAAGATAGATACTAACTTACTGTATTGTCTGACTGCACACAAGAATAATGAAATGTTCAGAAAAAATAAGAAATATAAGAGGAGAAGCATATTTTAGGGAAAAGATGAGCTTGGCTCTTGACGGGTTGAATTGAGGTACTGGCAGTTACAGAAATGTAGAGATATGCATTAGACAGTTATATATTTAGGTTTAAAGTTCTGAAAGATACTAGATTAAGGCGATATGGGGATATGTAGGGAGTTTTTGTCATGGAGGTGATAATTAAAACCATGACAGTGGATACAAGCACCAATGAGGAAAGTATAATTAGAGAGGAGAATAGACATGTGGGGAAAAAAAACTTTGAAGATAAACACATTTAGGCTGACTTCATTTCTGACAATATGGGTTTGGATTAGGGCTGTGTTATCTATTATGAATGTATATGTTAAGAATGAAGTGCTTAATTCCATCAGTCAAGGCATACCACATTACAAGTGAAGAAATAATAGGATACTTCTTAATCGTTCTGTTCTTCTCATAGGGCTCTCAAACAGCTAGCCACCACTCAACCTTTGCTTTCCTTCTTTGTGGGTAATATTTCAGATGATCTAGAATGTGGTTTTGCTGTTCCACAAATCAGACCGTAGTGTGGCCCACATCCTACCATCTCATCCCGTCATCCTATACCCTGTTCTGCTAAAGGTTATTACAAAGACCTGATTCTATACCATCAAATCAAAATGTTAGGAGTTAATGACATATGGTTAATCTCAGTTTGTCCAGCATGTTCATCTTTTAGGCCATGATTTTCCTAGTAACTACATGAATTTCCTGGTAGCAGTTAGGTAGAAAGCTAAGGGTCTTGGTTTCCCCCTGATTGCTCCCAGCGGAGAGCTAGCAAGTACATTTGCTCAGGTATTTTCATTCAAACCAAAACCTCCATTGTAGGTCAGTGGTCAAAAAGTATTCTAATAAGTAATAGAACCTTGAAGTGCTTAGCTGGTGTCTTCAGATCAACAGCATATATGTCACAGGAATTCCCTGTATTACCTGGCAAAGCTTGTGGCTACAGAGTGATGTCTCCTCCTAATAAATATAGGCATTTAATTTTCAACTCTTCCCTGTTGCACCAGAGTTACTGGAATGAAAAGAAGGTACTGACTCTTTCAGGGTTCCATTTGTTTAGTTCCTAATCTCCATTAACCAGTTGGGCTCTCTTTGAGTCCTCCATTGTGAATTTTCTTCCCCAAAACCATATAGTTCTGTCATGTTCACACACAAAACTTTATCAATGGGAAAATGAAGTTTCTGCAAATTTCATGGGATAGCATTCAACATCTCTGGATCTCTATCATAAGTATCATAATCTAGTATACAACATAGCGATAGGTAATCATTTCAATTAACTAGCACAATAAAAAAATATGGAATTCAAAATAGAATTGCCTGCAGCTTGAATGAGTACATATGGCAAAGAAAAAAATATAGGGCCCTGTGATGTAGAGAACTCTAACGAAAACTAGTAAAAAGATACCTGCAATGCAGGTCAGCACCTTTCCTGCACTTTATACTGTTAGAGAACTGCCCGTAACACTGAAAGATCAAGCAATTTGCCTAAGGACATTAAGCAGTATGTATCAGAGAAGAAAGCTGAACCCAGGTCTTCCTGGCTCTGAGGCCAAAGCTCTAACCACTAGATCACATAGCCTCTCTTATGCTATCTTATAATAAATAAAACATAAGCAATAGCATATATAAAAATAGTTCACATATTAAGCCAAAGGTACAGATCTTATATACACTAAATAATAATGACAACAATAATAATGATAAGAACAGCAACAATGATAGCCAATTACAATTTATAGGCAATGTATTAAGCACCTTGCAATTATAATCTCATTTGATCCTCACAACAACTCTGGGAGGAAGGTGTTATTATTATCCCCATTTTATAGTTGAGGATATTGAAGCAGACAGAGGTTAAGAGACTTTCCCAGGATCATAGTTATTAGATGCCCTAGTTTGGATTTGAACTCAGGTCTTCCTGACTCCTCCAGGCCCAGCACTATTCACTGTACTACTTTACTGCCCTATATATACATGCATACATACATACATACATACACATATATGTGTATGAACATCACAAAGCAGAATTATATATAGTACCCAACTACATAGGTCAAAAATATCTTAATCATGACATTGTATGCTATCATATGTGTGTACATAGGATGTTTCTGCATATGACCTATGTATGTGGCCACTAGATACAACTCTGTTATATGTTACATGAGAGGTGTGACCTTGTTCTTATAATATGATAATATATGGCAAACAAAGCGTAACAGCAAGAAAAGTCTATTGCATGGGTAGAAGAGCATACATAATACAAAATGATATGGAAATTGGTGAAATGCAAAATATACATTATATATACTCCAACTTTGGATTTCAGTTGGCTTGATGGGTAACTACTTCTACTTCTCTTATATTACATAAGTAAGCTTTGTCTCTGCCCAAATAATCCTAGCAGTTCTACTGTAACTTCTAAGTCACAGTTAAGGATGGTCCAGGGATAATTAAATATCTATAGTCAATCGACTAGACTGCTGGTCTAATTTTAAGTTTCTTGACAGTCTAGACTGATAACCAATATTCAAAGGCCTAAAGTCTCAGTCCTGAGAATGTGTTTGATTTGAGCCAACTATCAATGTTTCTACACTCTGTGGGTGTTTTGGAGGTATTAATGGATTGTAAGCTCAAAATTAATCAGCACTGTGACATGGCAATGAAAATTGAAATTACAATCTACAGTGCCCAGAATGAGAGGTAGGTAATAAGTCTACTCAACTCTTACCTGGTCAGCTTATGTCTGGAGCGACGTGTTGAATTCTGGGCATTTCATTTTCAGGAAAAAATAAATCCAAGGGAGGTTAATGAGGATGCCAAATACGGACTGATTGAAGGAATTGTGTGATTCAGGAGAAAAGAAAACTTGAGGACATGTTAACTGTCTTCAAGTATTTGAAAAGCTCTCTTATAATAGAGGGATTTTAGTAATTCTTCTTGGCCACAGAGAGAAGAACTATGGGCAATGGGTGGAAATTGAGGAGAATTACATTTGTGTTTTTTGTAGGGAAAACATTTCCTGATTATTAGAACTACCCAAAAGAGTAATGGGCTAATGTAGGTAGTTAGTTACCTTTGACTGGAAGTCTTCAATAAGAGGCTGTGTGACTGATTATTATGATATTGTCAGGTCTACCAATCACCAATTGATTAAGTTATTATAAGCCAACACTGTACTAAGTCCTGGGGATACAAATACAAAGAATGAAATGATTCCTATTTGCAATAAGTTTAAATTCCAATGGTGGAAATGGTACTTACAAAATATATACAGCATAAAGATTAAAGTTAATAAATAAATAAATCCATGTATATAATTAAAATACATCTAAGGGAGGAAACTAACAGTTGGAGGAATCAGGAAAGGCTTCCTATAGAAGATGTTTTCTGAGCTGTATCTTTGAGAGGGATTCTGTGAGAAAGCAGTAAGGAGGGACTATATTCTAGGCATGGAGGATGACCAAAGCAAAGACTCAAAGATGGAATATGGAGCTTCATGGGTGAAGCCAGACACAATTTGATTCTGATACCTAAACCAAGGAGAGAAAAAAAAATAAAGAATATATAGACCAATTTCCTTAATGAATATTGATGCAAAATTTTAAATAATAAAATAGCAAGAAGATTACAATAATATATCACAAAGATCATCCACTCTGACCAGGTGGGATTTATACTAGAAATGCAGGGATGGCTCAATCTATCAAAACTATCAGCATAATTGGCCATGTCAATTGCAAAAATAACAAAATTATATTATTATATCAATAGATGCAGAAAAAGTCTTTGATAAAATATACCTCTTAGTATTAAAAATATTAGAAAGCATAAGAGTCAATGGCACTTTTCTTTAAATGACAAGCAGTATTTATATAAAGATCAAAGGATTATCCATATTCAAAACTCCTAAGTAATCTTTCTGTACAATTTGTCTCTCTTTTTTTTTCTATTCTCACTGCAAGACTCTTGATTCATTAAGTCTAACCAGCACTATTGCATTAAAGACCTAACTGCAATGCCTATATCTACTCTCTCATCTATTTTGTGAAAACTGTTTCCATTCAAGAGCCATCTCATATGCCACCTTCTCCAAAAAGTCTATTCTCATCTCTCTAAACAGATATTATCTATTACTGAATTCTTATATCATTTTAACAACACTCATCACATTCTACTTTGTAGCATATGTATTTATGAACATAATTTTAGTATCACATATGTGACTACAACTACCATCACCATCATTGTCACCACTACTACTATTATTACTAACATCATTTATATAGTGCATTAAATTTGCAGAAATGCTGTCCCTTCATTATTTCCTGTGATCTTCAATATGACTCTGACAGAGAGGTGCCTTTAATAAAGACCTGTTTTTATAGAGAAAGAAACTGAGATTCCAATAAGTTGAGTTACTTTTCCTTGGACATGGAAAGTCTGAACCCAAGCCTTCCTGACTCCATATTCAGTTATTTATCCTTTAAAACATGGTGCTGGATTGTAATCTGGGGTAGGGTCAAGGTTAGAGTACAGAAACTGTATCTAAGTGCCCAGCAAAATGCCTTAAACATAGTAAGATTCATTAAATATTTATTGATTCAATCAATCAAAAATGAATCAATCAGTCAATGGAAGGGAAGGGAACTTAGAAAACTGCTTTGGCAACCTTAACATTGCTGAAATATTGATGATCTCTAAATGAATAAACTTCCTCCTTTTTTAAAGAATCCTTCAACTGAATTTTGGATGGCATATTTGACACTAGTGTTTTCCTTCGTAAGTCCCCATTGCACAGAGTGTCTTTCTCTGAATGGATTAATGAAATCTGAGCTTACAAAGAGCTTATATAGCTTTTCATAGTTTCTCTAGGAGCTAGGGAATGTCTTATTGATTTTTGTTCACCTTGGCAAGGGGAGATCCTCAACTTACTCAATCTCTATTTTGAAAAGAACAGAGGTATCCCCACATTTTAATTTTCATAATGTATAACAGCAGACTTGTCATGTGAAAGATGAAGTATCCAAGGTAAGCTTCTTGCTGAGTAACTTTCCACAAATACATATATTTTTTACATATATTGCAGTTATACTGTCCTAAAATACTTTGACAATTATAATAGTAAGGGAAAGAACATGGACATTTTTTACAAAAAATCAAAGGACAGGAACTTTTAAAAAGGAAAGTGGATATATCTTCATTTAGAAGCCAATTAGAGCAGATATGTTTTAGACTGATTTTTAAAACTTTGCACCAATAATGAGGTGTCACATATGGTACAGTGATATATTCTAAAAAATTGCAGCATTAAAAAATTTACAACTTTTGGACAATGAATTGATTGTTAGCAACTAAGTTGGCTGCTCTTAGGAAATATATTTAAATAATAAGTGAAATAGAGCAGATCTTATAAGGTAATAACACCAGTAACACAAATGCTTTGACACAAATGTGATAACAGGAGTAGTGGAAAAATACAAGAGACGTTGACCTTCTTCTATGAATCTTCAGTTGCCTTCCCTTCAGAAAACTGTGCTACTTTAAATTTCTTAAGGAGAAAGTAGAGGAAATTTCTTGAAATATCATTGAAATCTGAAGTTATTGCAATTAGCATACATCATCTTTTAAATATCAGTTGATCTTCCTAGTTCCAATGACCTTGATCCACTCTGCCTCATCCATCTTCCAGCATGGTGTACGGGAAACCTGATCATCAATTGCAACTGCTGCATATCCAAGTCCTTGAACTTCAAAATTACCCTTGATGGTGAAATGGTATTGACATTCCACATCCTCTGCTTCTTTCCTCCTTCTAAACCTATCCTTTGTCCTCACCTTGACCCATAGCCCTTCTTACAACATCTTTTCTGTAATTCTCATTACATTCTACTTAGTTGTATATTTAACCTGTTTGTATGGCAGTTTAGAATCACATGCTTTGTCCATGTTAGTTTAGGATATTAAATATAACTTTTTTGAATGAATGAATGATTGAATTGAATACATCCAGGAGAGACATTTTTTTGCTCTTCCTCTAATAATTCTTGTTCTGAAACACTTTTATCTAGGTACCTGCAGAAGACAGAGACAGCATTATATAGTAGATAGAGAGCTGGCCTTGGACTAGGAAGGGATGGGTTTAATCTGTGTAATCCTCAGCAAGTTTTTTAATTTCCAGTGCCTTGGACAACTCAAAAAATGCCATATTAATGTTGTACATGAGTATATTTCTTATATCACTTGCCTATATATACAATATGGATCCCATGTTCAATGTGACATTCAAAGATGACCTCCTGGTTCAGATGAAATATATCCTCATAAACTGAAAGAGCTGACTACTATAACTGCTAAGCTATTGTGAGGAGTCTTTGACAGATCATGGAAAATGGGAGAGGTACCATGAAATTGGATAAAAGCAAATGCTTTCTCTAATTTTCAAAAAAAGGAAGAGAACAATGTCTGTGAGTCATAGACCATGAGCTTGACTTTGATTCCAGGGAAAATTCCAGATGGAATCATTAAAAGGATAGTGAACACATAAATGGTATTGGTGAACATCTAAAGAAGGAAGCAGTAGATCTAGTTTACCAACAGCCAAACTAGATCCATCAAAGGCAGGTCTGGCAGATTAACCTCACTTCCTTTTGTATGTTGGGCCAGGAATTGACAATCAAAGAAGTAGTTGTCAATCAATGATAAGGAACTCCTTCATCCTCCGAGGTATATAATTTTGGACAAAGGCTCTGACCTTCTGAATAAGTAGCTCTTTGGAGGTAAGGCCCCTCTCTGAGGACCAAATAGGAGCTGTTCTGTCCTTCCTGTTTCTTGGGTTTCCTCAGACTTGAAAAAACAAACCCTGTCTCGGTGTGGGCCTCCTCTAACTGGAGATACTGACTGGGTCTTTGCTTAGTAAGGATAGCAGAGTATTTGTGATCATAATGTTGTCTTTGTAATAATGGTTTATTATCTGTTTAAAACTCTGTTTTATTGCATCAAAACAGAACATGTTTTTTTCATCCTAAAGTAAATAGTCAAACAGTCTGGCAAAGCAGCCTCAAGGTTCAGAAAAGGTGGAAAAGCTGAGGGCAGCACTCACTGACTTATATTCAGTAGCAGGAGAACAGTACATGCAGACCCATCGTTGTTCTTTGCTTTTTGTTGTTTGTGTCCAGCTCCTCATTGGAGTCCGACCCATTTGGGGTTTTCTTGGCAAAGATAATGGAGTGGTTGGCCATTGGTTTCTCTAGCCCATTTTACAGATAAGGAAAATGAGGCAAACAAGGTGAAGTGACTTGCCCAGGGTCACACAGCTAGTAAGTGTCTGAGGTCAGATTTGAACTGAGGAAGAAGAGTCTTCCTGACTCCAAGTCTGGTGTTCTATCCACCGTGCCACTTAGCTGCCTGTACATTTCAGCTGTCTCTGACTCTCTATATCCCCATTTGGGGTTTTCTTGGTAATGAAATTGAAGTGGTTTGCCATTTCTTTCTCCAGCTCATTTTACAGATGAGGAAAATAAGGCAAACAGGGTTAAATGACTTTCCCAGTGTCACACAATTAGTAAGTTTCTGAAGCTGGATTTGAATTCAGGAAGATGAGTCTTCCTAATCCCAAACCTCGTGTTCTATCCATTGTGCCACCTGCTCATCCTTTGCTTACTATGATTCAGTTTGGAACTGATAAGTCCCTCCAACAGTCCAGATCCCCGTGGTCAACCTCATAATTGTCTTGTGAAAGTAAATTCGAGAAGTGTTTAATCAAAAATGCTATTGATATGGTCAGGAAAGAGATCAGAGTAAAAATCTTGTATATTGCATTGCCTCTATGAATTATTCAAAGGTCCAGAAGAAGGCCTGGAATAAATTGGGTAGATTCTCCTTGGAGGACTAGTGGATAACATAAACAAGAATTTTACACAAAGAGGGTTATACCATTGATAGGAATGCTCACATCTATGCCATCACAGATCCATAGAAGTAGTTGACACCAATAACCTCAAAATTATATGTTGAACTTGCATACTAATTAAAGAAGGAATTAGGTGAATAGTCATAAAAACTGTGCTTATTCAATGCAGTTCTGCTTTGAGAATGTATAACTACCTATGCTCATTTTTGGAATTAATTATTTTTTCTATAGATATAAGCATCATTATTTCAAAGATCTTTAAAGCCTAAAATGCAGTTATACCTTGAAATGCTTAATTATATTAGTGAAACTTAGGTGCATCCTAAGTAGTTAGTTGCCCAATATGTCTCTGTTCTCCTGGGTATTGCCAATAGCAGGCTGGGCACATCCATTTTGGTGTCTCTCTGTTACTTTGCATACATCTAAAACTGAACTTACTACCTTTCCCTTTCAATGTGCTCTTCTTTTTGATTTCAATATTTCTATCTGTGGCCTTACTATTTAGGTGGCCTGCCACATTTGTAATCTTGGGAACTATGTCACATTTGCTGTTCCTTCACCTTTCAAATCCAATCAGTTATGTGTTGATTCCACCTCTGTAACATTTCTCACGTTTGTTTCTCTCTTTATTCCCTATGTACAATTCTAGGACAGACCATGATTATTACCTGCCTGTATTACCGTGCTAGCTTCTTAAGACGGTTTCCTGTCTCTGTATTTTCCTCCCTCCAATCCTTCCTTTATATTGCTGTCAAGTAGTTTTTATTATTCTCAGATTTAATCATATCATGACTCTAATGAAAATTTTCCAATTCTCTATTGCCTCCTGGATAAAATTAAAAGTCTTCTACCTGGTGTACCTCTCCATAACCTAGAGACTCCCTGTCTTTCTAGCCATATCTCATTACTTTTTTCCATGAACTATATATATTAGCTAGACTAGAGCATTAACTTTTCCTCCTTCCCCCTAAACAAAGCCAAACAAAATGAAAATATTTTTCTGGAAGGTAAGTGGAACAATAGCTAGAATGGTGGGCTTGCATTCAGGGAGACCTGGGTTCAACTTTCACCTGACACTTAATAGCTGTGTAACCTTAGGCAAGTCACTTAACCTCTGTCTGCATCAGTTTCCTCAAAAATGAGGATTTTAATAGTACTTACTTACCAGGGTTATTCTAAGTATCAAATGTGAAAATACTGGTAAAATATTTACCGCACTGCCTACTCCATAGTAAGCGTTTAATAAATACTTGCTCCTTTCCCTCCCTCTTCCCCTATGATGTCATGCCTTCACATTTTTGTTCTCTCTTTTTCTCCACACCTAACTCCTGCTCTTCATTTGCTAATTTCCTACTCATCCTTTAAAGCCCAATTCAAATTCCACCTTTTTTGAGTTGCCCTTCCTGACTTTACCTGTTTATAATAACTTTCCCTCCTTAAATTTCACATTTCACTTTTCTAACATCCATAATACGCTAATAACGAAATACGATGTATTATAACTATCTCTGTCTTTGTCTTCCTAGAATCTAAGTTTGATGAGGAAAGTGACAATGTCTTAAATTTTTTATCTCCTCCAGCACTTAGCACCAATGCTGTGTAAAAAGTAAATGCTTAATACATGTTTTTCGGTTGATTATTATAGAAATCTAGAAGTAACACTATGAAATGAGAGAAGAGGGGATGCTGCTCTTGGAGGTGCCCTTGTCTATAAGAACACAAAACAAATGCTATATAATGTGCATTCTCTGGCCAAAGTAACAGATATTCATAAGAATGGCTCTTTTCAAATATTAATAACAATTCCCTTTGTACTTTATGTATACCAAATGACCCACAGTAGTATTTGGGTTAATGATAATAGTCATTTGTCTTTGGTTCAGATGATTTGGGGCCTGAGAGGTACACCATGGCTAAAATGCTAAGTCGATACTGCCAGAATTAATTACAATGTGTTCTATTATTAATGATGCAGTACAGGAGTTTCTCTTAAAGAACTGGTCTCTCTGATTATGTCACCCAATAATTTTGCCTTTTGTTTTTTGGAGCATTTTTGAACATTATAAACCAGAACTATAACTAAAGTGATATGACTACAATTGTTGTGGTTGTGGTTGGGGTTAAACCAGGACACCACATATAGCGGGCAGCAACTTCTAGGGATATTGCCAGCGTGGCTACTCTTCCTGTGCCCTTCTGCCCCCTCTCAATCTAGAGTCACCCAGTCTTCATTGAAGACAGTCAGACAGGAAGAAGAACATGGATGCCCACACTACTTGTATGGGCTGTGAGTCTTCAGTGATTGCTCTTTCATTAAAATGTAGGACTGCTAAGTTTTACAATCTGCATAGCACTACATCCTGAGATCCTCTGGAGTTTACCATCTGCCTTGCTTATTATAAGCCCTCTATATCTGTGGGAAGTGACATCTGACCTGCCATTGTGCCCCTAGGACTTATTGTGTGCCTTCCAATTGCCCTGTGACTGTACTCAACTTATATATGACTTCTCTCTCAATTAGAGTATGAGTTCCCCTCTTTCTAATTAATTCCTTTGCACTTAGCACAAATTTGTCATGCAGTAACTATCAAACATTTCATTCATTAATTTAGTTTGTTACTCAGTCCCTTTGAGTCCTTCAGGAGCATGGAAACTCCAGACATTAGCACCTAGCTAGCAAGGATAACTAATGAAAATGAGAAGCAACCAGGTGGTGTGGACTTTTTACTGGATAGTGGCCTCATTCTGGTTTCCCAATATCTCTGACCCCAGAGTGTAATCCTACCCATGTCCTCCAACTGAAAGCTTGATTTATGCCATTTGCCCTGGGTACAAAAAAGTCTTACTTATGGATCTGCTATAAATTGTCATGAAATAGCCTGTGATTATTCCATTTCATTCAGTTTCCTGACCATTTCTAGTTGTTGGTCTTCTGAGTAATGAAATTTATGGATAGATACAACATGGCACAAGAAGTCAGAGCACCTTGGATCAAATCCTGGCGCTGTCACTTAGTACCAGTGTGATCTTGGGAAATTCACTTAAATTTTGGGGTCTCAGTTTCCGCATCTGTAAAATAAGGAGAACGGACTGAAGGATCTTGAAGGATACTTCCAGCTCTAAATCTATGATCCGATGGAAGAATATACAAAACTAGGAGCCAGAGGATCTGACATTTATATACACAAACCCAATTGTTATGTTCCAAGTAATTACACTGATGCCATTCATTTACTAACATATAAGATTCATCTTCAGCCATAACTCAGGATAGTTATCTTTACCTTCTTACATGAGTTTGAATATACAATTTATAGGGTTTCATATACAAAGAATAAGAAGCTATAATCTGTAAATTAACATTGATAAACATCAGAAAAGTACCATCCTTTAGTTCTAATGTCACATATTAGAATTTTTTCTTATGATTATTTTTTTAATCTGCTGTTGGGAATGGAATAGACCTTGTGCAGAATGTGAAATTAGACATATTCGCTTCAAAAGACCATAACATGAAAACCAAAAGTCAGATAGAAATTTGCCACATTTAGAGAAAAGAAGAGAATATAGCCAGAAGAATTATTAGTGTTGAAAAGATCAAGAGTGCAAGGTACAGAAGGAATATATGAATATAGAAGAGATTATGAATAAGGAAAAGGCAAGGTTAGACTACATTTACAAAGCAAGCAAACAAATTCTTATAATACCTGCCTCTTAGTCACAGCTTTTAATGCTTGTCCATTGCTACCTTAGCCTCAGAAATATGCAGATTACCTACAAGTCACCAGGGAAGGGCCGAATTACCTTAGGCTGGGGACAACAGGAACCCGAAGGAATTTTGCAGATAGCTAAGAAGAATAGAGTAAAAAGACTAGAGGAGAAAATATGCCTCATGTTTCTGCATATCACTGATTATCTAGAAAGAAAACTGCTTATTTAATAAGTAATATCTTACAAAAAGTTATGTGGGCACTAGGATTAACTTGAATAGACTAATAAAATTCTGATTATAATATATAGATAAAATACAGTAAAAGGAAAAAATACACTATGATTGGATAGCATAATGGGAGTGTTTCTAAGTGACATTTTTGTTGTGTTTCTTTTCTAGTTGTAGTTGTTCAGATCTGTGACTTCGTCAATATATAGAAGACTAAGTGTGGGAACTCCCTCCAGTAGTGCAGACTCATTAACAATTTAGAGTATAATACTGTTACCTTCAGTGCTTAGAGACTGAGTGACCTGCCTATGATCCTACAGTTAGAATGTGTCATGAATGGGGTTTTGACCAGGTCTTCCTGATTATAAGGCTGATCTCATAATCACTTTACTAAAATGTCTTGTGTATGCATGCTTTTATTATTATGTATGTGCAAATGCATATTTATATAGATAAATGTGTTTATGTGCATGTGTATGGATATTTATGGATACATACGTTACATATACACGTGTAGGTTTGTGTGTGGGCACTTAATAAACGCTTGATCATTTTGTTATTCCTAGCATTCAATACTAGAAGTATCAAGTTTAGGAAAGGGAAAGAACATTCTTTATAAGGTGAAAATCCAAGTACATTGGCATGCCCATCTAGAAATCAGACAACTTCAAATACACTCATTTCATTGAGCTCAAAGTTACTTGGAACTTGTAAAGTGCCACAGAGTGACGTTTACTATATTCCCTCACATTTCAAAACCCAAAATTATTTCTGTTGACACACATATAAATGGGATTTTTTTCCCTGTAATGAGAGTTCATTTCTGTTTGTTTTAAGATGCTGAAATGAAAAATGAAAAAGAAAACCAAAGAAAATACTGAATGTGGCAGTCGAGTTAAATTAAGGTACTACCTCCTAGAAATGTTTGATTTTGCATTGAGTAGGAACAAAAGGAAATTGGATACCTTTATGATTTGAGATGTCTCCCATTTGTGGTCTGTGTCTCTTTAGTTTCCACAATACAAAATGAAAATATGGAGTTGGTAATTTCTACTTCATTAAGTTATGTAGCACATGTGAGATTCAAGGAAATGCAATTAGGAAGCTGTAGGCAAAACAGTGTTCTCTGATTGATAAATTGTTTTTGTTTGTTTTCTTTATTCAACAAAGGCATTACAATAAAATGCCCTCATTCATATATTTTCTTTTCAGGAATGAAATTATTTTTTTAAAATATGCTAGCAAATTGATAGTTGCTGTTTGTACCATAAATAGAACATCAATATTAGAAATTAGAATGTAGAAAATCCTAAAATCCAATTTTATTAAGCACAACTTTCACTGGACAATACTAACAAATAAAATCTACCTGTTTGAATAATACCACCAGAAAGCTTATTTGGATATGAGATAAATGAAAGGTTTTTGTAATCTCCTAAACAAATAAAAAAGCAGCTAAATGTCTCAGTGGATAGAATTCTGGGCCTCGAGTCTGGAAGACCTGAGTTCAAATCCAGTCTCAGAAACTTACTAGCTGCATGACCCTGGATAAGTCACTTAATCTCTGTTTGCCTTAATCCACTGAAGAAGGAAATGGCAAACCATTCTAGTATCTTTGCCAAGAAATCCCAATGGACAGTAATGGCATGTTATACTCCATGAGGTCACTAAAAGTCAGGCATGACTGAACAACAGCAACAAATAAAACCAAAATTTCCAAGGCTGAATGTTTGTTTGTAGCTAGACAGGCCAAGTCCAAATGCAAAGAACAATTTAAGGCCATTGTAAATCAAAACAATTTAATATAGGTCTTTTAGATTACTTGCAAATACTGAATTCTCACTTAGAGAGTAAATCAGTCAGTCTTTCATTGGGTATTAATTCATTTAGCCCTTTTTGTGTGCTATACAACATGGTAAACACTGAAGATACAAATAAATGCAAAAATAGTAGCCATCCCACAGACCAACATCTTATACCATATACCAAGAAAAGGTCAAAATGGATACACAATTTAGACATAAAGGATGACACTGTAAGCAAATTAAGAGAGCAAGGAATAGTTTACCTGTCAGATCTATGGAGAAGGGAAGATTTTATGACCAAACAAGAGATAGAGAACATTATGAAATGCAAAATGGATAATTTCTATTTCATGAAAATAAAAAGGTTTTGCACAAAGTTAATGCAACAAAGATTAGAAGAAAAGCAGCAAGTTGGGAAACAATTTTTACAGCCAGCGTCTCCGGTAAAGGCCTCATTTCTAAATTTATATGGAGAACTGAGTCAAATTTATATTCCTCAATTGATAAATGGTCAAAGGACAGAAACAAGCAGTTTTCAGAAGAAGAAATTAAAGTTGTCTATAATCATATAAAAAAATGCTTTCAATCTATTGATTAGAGAAATGCAAATTAAAACAACTCTGAGGTACCACATCACACCTATCAGATCTGTTAACATGACAAAAAAGAAAAATGATAAGTGTTGGAGATGCGGGAAAATTGGAACATTAATGCATTGTTGATGGAGTTGTGAACTGATCCAACCATTCTGGAAAGCAATTTAGAACTATGCACAAAGGGCTATAAAACTGTGAATACTCTTTAATCCAGCAATACCATTACTAGGTCTGTATCCCAAAGACATCTGAATGCAGATTGAAGCATATGATTTTCTTCTTTTTTGTTTTGTGTTTTTTCTTTCTCATGGTTTTTCTCTTTTGTTCTGATTCTTCTTATTTATTTAGTTATTTATTTGTTTACTTATTTATTTATTTGTTTGTTTGTTTATTTATTCATTCATGTAGTGATTGAGGTTTAGTGACTTCCCAGGGTCACACAGCTAGTAAGTGTCAAGTGTTTGGTCTGAGGCTGGATTTGAACTCAGGTACTCCTGACTTCAGGGCCAGTGCTCTATCAACTGTGCCACCTAGCTGCCCCATGTTCTGATTCTTCTTTCACAATATGACTAATGTAGAAATACGCTTTATGTGATTGTACATGTATAGCGTATATCAGATTGTATGCCATCTTGGGAAGTGGGAAAGGGAAGGAAAAGATAGAAATTTAGAATGCAAAATCTTATAATAGTGAATGTTGAAAACTTTAAAAAAAAATAACTTTTTAAAAATAATTAATTGATTGATTTAAAAAAAATAGTAGCCATCCAAGGATTCTAATGGGGTAGATAGCATTTAAATAATAAATGACATTCACAGGTATGAGTAGACAGAAAGAATTTTTTTTTTTAATGAGGAAGGCATTAACATCTGACCATATCAGAAGGATTCCTGAAGAAGGTATGATTTGATCTGAATCTCGAATCAAGCCATGGAAACTAAGGTGTTAATGAGTACAGCTGAGCATTGCAGGCTTGGGGAAAAACTGATACAAAAGCAGGTATATTTGAAATTGAATTGTATTCCAGGAACTGCAAATAGGCCAATGTAACTGCATCACAGAATATTTATAGAAAGGTGACCGGTAGTTAATGCTGTGAATATGGTTCTGGAATCAGTAAAACTTGAATTTGAATCCTTGTTGAATGCTTGTTGTTCAGATCCATACTAATAATGTGACTCTGGGCAAGTCATTTAATCTTTTCCAGCCTCAGTTTCTTGATCTATAAAGTGAGGGGCATAATAATATCTACCTCACAAGGTTTTGGTAAGCATAAAGTTAGATGAAATATGCAAAATTCTTGTAGCTTTAAAGTATTATAAAATGTTTGCTATTATTATGATTGGCAGCAATAGTAGTAGTAGCAATACTGATGTGTAAGATGACTAAATATTCGTATATAAAACTGTTTATGAAGAAAAAATTAGGTGTAATAGAATGATGTTCTCTGACCATAGCTTTCAGGTAGTCTGATGATTCTTAATTTATTTTTCCTTGATGTATTTTCCATGTCAACTATTGTTGTTGTTGTTGTTTTTACAATGAGATATTTCATATTTTCTTCCATTATTTCACTTGTTTGGCTTTGTTTTATTGTTTCTTGATGTATAATGGAGTCATTAACTTTTACTTACCTGATTCTAAATTTTAAGGAATTATTTCCTTCAGTGGACCTTTGTGCCTCTTTTTCTATTTTGCCAATTCTGCTTTTTGAGTTTTTTTATTCAGTGAATTTTTGTACCTCTTTTTCCATTTGAACACTTCTGTATTTTAAAATGTTATTTCCTCCCCTATTGTGTGCATAATTTTCTTTCTTGGCACTAATTTGTTTACCTATTCTTCCCTCTACCACCCTTATTTAATATTGAAAATCATTTTTAGCTCTTCCAGGAATTCTTGTTGGACTTATATCTAATTCACCTTTGAGGCTTTGCTTAGAGCTGTATTGACTTCATGTTCTTTTCAGTTTTCGTCTCAATCTTCCCGGTTGTTCACTCATTTTTTCCACTCTATTTTTTAACTGTGTGTTAAAGTTGGACTCTGGTCCTAGAATAGGGGCATAAGAGCACTGCCTCAAGTTTCAAGCTTTTTCACATTGCTGTTTTAATAGTTATGGAGGTTTAGAAGTTTTTGATGTTTCCAAGGTGATGTGATCTGGCAAAAGATGTAATCACTGCTTTCCTGATCTGCATTCTGGTCCTTATCCAGGGAAGGGCCATGAACCCCTGGAATTACAATCTATATTGCTCCTCAGAGTCCCCTGTTCCCTTGGGACTGGAAACAATACTATTCAGAGTCCTGGATTCCTTGTGACCAAAAGTGAACCTAGGAGCAGTTAGGTGGTGCAGTAAGTGCACAGAGCGCTGGCCCTGGAGTCAGGAGGACCTGAGTTCAAATCTGGCCTCAGACACATTTGAGACTCACTAGCTCTGTGACCCTGGGCAAGTCACTTAACCCTGATTGCTGCTGTTCCTCAGGGTTCCCTCTGTGAACAAAAGTGCTCCCCTCTGCCCTTTAACTATGACCCAGAAGTGGTTATAGGCAATGGACCTATTAAACATCTGGTCTTGTGCCCAGTGCTAGCACGGGGATCCCCTGCAAAATATTTGTGAGGAGTTGCCAGATCCCTTTACTGTCTTTGGCTTGAGAGCTCCTTACACTGTTTCAGTTGTGACCACCTACTTCTATTACTCATGTTCCATCTATGCTGAATCTGGGCCAGCCATATCACATATCTCCATATCACAGATCTCTCTGACCTCCTAAGTTGCCTTGAGCTAGAAGAATGTCTCATTCTGATCTTTTGTTGCCTCTGCCACTCCAATATGAGATTTGAGGTACTATTTTAAAGTTGTGTGAAGAGGTATTCCCACTATGCTCTGAAGAATGAAAGTTATTATTTATGGATCACTAAAGGAAATTGAGTAACGACATGTAATTTTAATTATTTATTTAGTGAGACTTCGATTTCTAATGCAGATAGAAAATAAGATTTTGGATCCATATGGCTTATAATGTACGTTATTCATGAAGTGTGAATTTGCTTGTATAATTATTAGTCTAAAAGGTATAATTCATAAGAAGGAAGAAATTTGGTTTCTTTTCCATAGAAGTTTATTTGAAAACATAATATAACTTTTTTATCTTCCTTTTCCAAAAATATCTTCATGCATCTGAGCCTTTGGAAAAATAAAACAAAAGTAGAATTTAGGACATCTGGGTGCTTGGTTATTTTTATTTTGGTATTTATAATAGACTAAGCTAGGAATACATGTATTTTAGCAATCATTGTGTTTTCAATATGGAGCAGATGGATAAGTCCCTAAAAATATCATAGACTTTATCACTGTGGAATGCATGCTTTTTTCCATAATGTATCATCATCATAAATACCATTCAACTGAGCAAGCATTAAAAAAAAAAGAACATTTTCTTAAAAATGTGTTCTAAGGATTTATATGGGGAATGCAGGGCTGGTTCAATCTTAGTAAAACTATCAGCATAACTGTTCATATCAAAACCAAAACTAAGAGAAACCACATGATCATCTCAATAGATGCAGAAAAAGCCTTGGACAAATACAACATCCATTCCTGTTAAAAACACTAGACAGCATAGGTATAAATGGAGTCTTCCTTAAAATAATAAATAGCATCTACCTAAAACCTTCAGCAAGCATTATAGGTAATGGGAACAAGCTAGAAGTATTTCCAATAAGATTGGGGGTGGAAAAAAAGATGTCCATTATCACCACTGTTGTTCAATATCATACTGGAAACGTTAGCTTTAGCAATAAGAGAAGAAAAAGAAATTGAAGGTATTAGAATAGGCAAAGAAGAAATAAAGCTATCACTCTTTGCAGATGACATGATGATATACTTAGAAAATCCTAGAGAATCAAGTAAAAATCTACTTGAAATAATAAACAACTTTAGCAAAGTTGCAGGCTATAAAATAAACCCACATAAATTATCAGCATTTCTATATATTACTAACAAAGACCAAGAGCAAGAGGTAGAAAGAGAAATTCCATTTAAACATACTGTAGACATGATAAAATATTTAGTAATCTACCTACCGAAACAAACCCAGGAACTCTATGAACACAATTACAAAACACTTTTCACACAAATAAAGACAGATCTAAATAACTGGAAAAACATCAGTTGCTCATGGGTAGGCTGAGCTAATATAATAAAAATGACAATTCTACCTAAGCTAATTTACTTATTCAGTGTCATACCGATCAAACTACAAAAAAATTTTTTATAGAGTAAGAAAAAATATTAAGAAGATTCATTTGGAAGAACAAAAGGTCCAGAATATCAAGGGAACTAATGAAAAGAAATGCAGGGGAAGATGGCCTAGCCATACCAAATCTTAAATTGCCTTATAAAGCAGCAATCATCAAAACTGCTTGCTACTGGCTAAGAAACAGAGTGATGGATCAGTGGAAGAGGTTAAATATGCGAGAAACAGTTGTCAATGACTACAGTAATCTATTATTTGATAAACCCAAAGACCCCAGCTTCTGGGATGAGAACCCAATCTTTGAAAAAAACTGCTGGAGGGGCAGCTAGGTGGTGCAATGGATAGAGCACTGGCCCTGAAGTCAGAGGAACCTGAGTTCAAATCTGTCCTCAGGAGCTGAGTTCAAATCTGGCCTCAGACCAAACACTTGACACTTACTAGCTGTGTGACCTTGGGAAAGTCACTTAACCCCAATTGCATAAAAAAAAAATGCTGGGAAAACTGGAAAAGAGCATGGCAGAAACTAGGCATAGACCAAAATCTCATGCCACATAACAAAATAAAGTCAAAATGTGTTCCAGATTTAGATATAAAAGCTGATACTATAAACAAACTGGGAGAGCAAGGAATAGTTTAACCATCAGATCTATGGAGAACGAAAAATTCATGACCAAACAGGAGATAGAGAACATTATGAAAATCAAAATGGATAACATTGATTACATTAAATTGAAAAGTTTTTGCACAAACAAAGCCAATGCAACTAAGATTAGAAGGAAGGCAGAAAATTGGGAAAGAATTTTTACAACCAGTCTCTCTGATAAGGGCCTCATTTCTAAAATATATAGAGAATTAAGTCA
This sequence comes from Phascolarctos cinereus, assembly GCF_003287225.1. Classification (NCBI taxonomy): domain Eukaryota; kingdom Metazoa; phylum Chordata; class Mammalia; order Diprotodontia; family Phascolarctidae; genus Phascolarctos; species Phascolarctos cinereus. The sequence continues at coordinate 114,225,678 of NW_027556180.1, forward strand.
AATTTATAAGAATACAAGTCATTCCCCAACTGATAAATGGTGAAAGGATATGAACAAGCAGTTCTCAAATGAAGATATTAAAGCCATCTATAGTCATAAGAAAAAATGCTCTAAATCACTATTGATTAGAGAAATGCAAATCAAAACAACTCTGAGGTACCACAACACACCTATCAGATTGGCCAACATGACAAAACAGGAAAATGATAGATGTTGGAGAAAATATGGGAAAATTGGAACACTAATGCATTGTTGGTGGAGTTGTGAAGTGTTCCAAACATTTGGGAGAGCAATTTGGAACTATGCCCAAAGGGCTATAAAAATGTGCATACCCTTTGACCCAGCAATAGCACTTCTAGAGGTATATCCCAAAGGCATCATACAAATGGGAAAAGGACCCACATGTACAAAAATATTCATAGCAGCTCTTTTTGTGGTGGCAAAGAAATGGAAATTGAGAAGATGGCCATCAATTGGGGAATGGCTGAGGAAGTTGTGGTATCTGAATGTAATGGAATGCTATTGTGCTATAAGAAATGATGAACAGGCTGACTTCAGAAAAACCTGGAAAGACTTGTATGGTCTGATGCTGAGTGAAGTGAGCAGAACCAAGAGGACTTTGTACACAATAACAGCCACATTGTACAATGACTAATATTGATAAACTTAACCCTTCCCAGCAATACAAGGATCTAAGACATCTCCAGAGGCCTCATGATGGAAAATACCATCCACATCCAAAGAAAGAACTAATGTACTTTGAATGCAGATCAAAGCATACTATTTGCTTTTTTTTCCTCTTCTGTTGAATTTTGTTTCCCCTTTCTGGTGTTTCCTCCTATTGTGAAAATATGTTTAATAAGAATGTATGTATATAGCCTGTATCAGATTGTGTACCATCTTGGGGAGATGGGTGGGGAGGAAGGGGGATAAAAATTTTAAACTCAAAAGCATATGGAAGTGATTGTTGATCAATCAAAATAAATCAACTAAAAAATCTGTTCTATAATTATTTTCCTAATTACCATCCCTCCCTCAATCATGTCCCTCATATTCTGCTTGTAATTGAAAAGAAGCTTAAATAATTGGCTGTTAGGATTTCATTGTAATTCTTCAGCTTTAAACACACACTATGACCTTCGCTTATTATTGTTTTTCCAAATAATGCATTTTCAGAGGCCTTGGAGTCAGGAAGCTATGAGGTTGAGTCCTGCCTCTGAGACATAGTTATTTTTTAATATTAATTAATTTCCTTATTTTTAATTTTCAACATTCATTTCCATAAGATTTCGAGTTACAAATTTTCTCTCCCTTCATCCCCTCCCAAAATTTTTACTATAGTTGTGTGATTGTGGATTAGTTATTTAACCCCACCAGAATCCTAGTTCTACATTGTCAAATAGTGTTAGATCCATGAATTTGTGTTGCAAGATGTCAACTTCATTAGTTAAGGAATGGTTCTTAAATGGGGGTCCCTAGATTTTCCCCTTCCCCTACCAAATTATTCATGGGTAGATTTCAGAAGGTCTGTGATCTTGGATGTGAAAAAATACATTTTTAAAATTTTCATTAACCTCTAATACAAATTTATCAATTCTTTCAATTACTAAAATGATTTTTTCTGAGAAGGGGCTCACCACAGTGCCAGAGTAGTCCATGACATCCATAAAAATGATTAATAAATAAAGGGATACAATGAGGCTTAGATGCAGAATAATCATATTTTTCTCTTATAGCCAAGATCTTTAATTATGAATCCAAAAAAACAAGGGCAAGAAGGGGTGGGGTGGGGAAGGGATGTCTCCATCTTTAGTAGTCAATATTCAATCTTTTTGAATTCCTTGACAATCAGAATTACAGTATAACCTCTACTTCCTGTTGCTTCTGTTATTCTTGTGTCTCTTATTATGATTTAGTAGTGGTGGTCACTTACATGTTTAAATGCATTCAATCATTTCAGATGATGAGTGGTACCTGACAATACAGTATAATTCTTTCCATGAACCTAAAGTTACTCGAATAAGATTAATGCTGCCATTTAAGTGAACAACACAAATAACAGTATCGTTTGCTCTCTATCAGCCTGGGTTCCCCATAGGGAACAGCTAAGGGAACTCACTATTGATAGAGTTTTAAGCTTATTCATCTGCAGATTTGTAGAAACAAAAGTTTTTCTAGGAGAATTCTTGCAATTAAAAACCAGGGCAGGTTATCTAGAATAGCTTACTTTACAATAAGAAGCTAAAATTGTACATTGCCTTGATTTAGTTAGGTCCCGATCTAATAGGTGCATTCATACAAATTTGAAGAAGATTTTGAAAAATTCAAAGAAGATAATTGTCAGTCATATTGTCAGTGTTTGGGCTCCTTTTTTCCCCATTCAAAGTTAATTTTGGGTCTTTATAAAATATGTATAATGGTAAAAATTTCTTCACTGTAGCATTGTGGAGATCATTTTTGGTGACCAAAGACTATGGCTTGTAATGGAGCATTGAATATTGACAGACCTGAGTTTGTTTTCTGGTTCTGACACTTAGTAGATGGTTTTCCTAACCAAATAATTTATGCTTTCACCATACTCATGTAAAAAATGGAGACAATAATACTAACCCAATGTAGTTAGTTTTTGTATAGAAAGCATTTTGTAAACTAAAAATTTATATAACAATGAGGTATTCATTCATTCATTCATTCATTTAGCTGTCTAGTCTATTTGTTTATTTATTTTTTATTTGGGTTATTAACCACTCTAGTAAGTCCTATTACGGAAATTCTTTCTGTCAATGCAAATATTGATTTCCTTTTGTTTATGAATTATTTAAGTCTTTTGCAATCAAGAGTCTTAGAAAATTATCTAGGGCAATGAAAGTTTAAATGATCTACTCGTGGTCATAGTACTTGCATGTATCAAAAGCAGGACTTGCACTCATGTCCTTGGCCATACAACTGCAGATTATTATTAGTTAAATTACCTAATCTCAATTACATACTTTGCGGTGCTTCATCTATTATGCAAGAATAGATAAAAAATTGTGGTAAGATACTTGGACTTCAACTGGTACATCATTTTAGAATTGAAAGATAACTCAAATGTGATCTACTCTAAGCCCTTCCTTTAAAGAAGATAGAATTAGTAGCAAGGGAGGAAGCTGTCCATAGTCATTTTATGGATGAGGTTAACCTCAGAGAGGTTAATTGATTTATTCATGGCCACACAGATTTTAACTCTAATAGGTATGATCTGAAATTGATTTTTATGACTTCAAATCCAGCATCCTATCTATTACACCTTACTATTTCTTAAGTCACTTACTTCCCTTGAACTTCAATTTCTTTGAAACAAAGATAATCTTCTTTTCAAAATGAAAATAATAATAATTGTTGATCCTATCTCACAGAGTTGTAAGGAAAGCCTTTGTTAACCTAAACTACTATATAAATGTAAATTATGTTGATGATGTTGATAAAGTATATCCCAAAAGTCCAAGTTAAGTTTTAAGCTTTAATACTTTAAACTTAAAAAAACTACACTAAGGTTTTGGGACACTCATGCAATAGATACATAGATTATAGATATAGATATAGATATAGATATAGATATAGATATAGATATAGACACACACACACATATGTATACACACATATAGTTAGGGCAGCTAGGTGACACAATGGACACAGTGCCAGGTCTGGAGTCAGGAAGACATGAGTTCAAATCCAGTCCCAGAAACTTACTAGTTATATGACCCTGGGAAAGTCACTTTACCCAATTTGCCTCAGTTTCCTAGCTGGAGAAGGAAATTGCAAACCATTTCAATATCTTTGCCAAGAAAACTCCAAATAGGGTCATGAAGATTTGGACATGACTGAAATGACTGAAATGCAATAACAACTATATGTGTATGTATGTGTGTACATATACGTACACATATGCATGTATGTATATATACACATATGTATATAAACTATAGATTGAATTTAATATATTATATATGTAATTTAATAAATATTTATTAATTTATTGGGGGGCAGTGTCTGAATATGTAATTTATCTGGGTTAAGGAACTCCAGTATGGAAACTCTTTCTATCAGCTCAGAACAAGTCCTATTTAACAGAAAGTCTTGGAAAGTTGCCAGTAACACTAAGGGGTTAAATGACTTTCCCATGGTCACATACATAGTGGCACCTGACTCACGTCTTCATGACCAAAAGACTAGTTTTCTATCCAATATAATACACTCCCTCTCATGTTAGTTCTATGAAGTATTTTTAAAATAACTTTGAAAAGTCACTCAATTTTATTCATCTCCCCTATCTAATGGATGCATAAACATAAACTAATTATGCATTCCAATGGTCTTCGCCATTTTGTTTCCTTCTGTATGTTAACAGAACATTATTATAGGGGAATAGCATTGGTTTGTTCCTGGAAAAAGAGACAGCTGAGGGGTCTTAGGTAAGCCATTTCCCCTCTATTTACTTTATTTTAATCTTCAATAATAAGGAAAATAATGCTTATATGCACTGCCTCCCAGGTCTGCTTCAGTATCAAATGGAGGAATTGATATATAGGAAGAGAGAAATGTTTGGAGCTAACCATAATACAGCACAAAACCCAGGGCTTTGTCTGATTTTGTGCTGACAAATAAATAATAAAAGTATAAATATAGGTTAGGAAAGTTGAGAACAATGACCCTAACTCCCTCACTTTTGTTTTATTTTCATTTATTCTTGTTTACCAACATTTGTGTGCCAATATAGAGATAATCTTGGGGATGTAGTTAGTTGAATAGTCTAGCTTACGTAAGACTCGCATGAGGTTTCTTCAATAGAGTGTCCTAAAGTGATTTTAGGGGATAAAAAGGATCATAAGACAAAGATAATGACAAGACATATCTGATGATGTCAGTTTTCTGGGACAAGCAGGTAAAAGAATGGATTTTGTATTAACTCAATAGCATTCTTCCTGGTTTTAATTCATCTTATCCTTGGCTAAGTATGATGGCTCATAGCTCCTTATTATCAATCCTTATCTCGGACAGGGACAGAGTTTCTAGGCACTGTACTTTAGCATAAAGGAGCAGAAGGATTGAAGTCTAGAAGGTAGTGGCAGAGAACATGATGGGAAGCAACAGAGATGGATGAAGAACAATTGCAAGCAATGGAGACATGACCCTCGGAAGAAATAGATGTGCTACAAGGGAAGTGTACCCCAAGTTACATATCCAAAATTGACATTTTTCAAGGTCTTTTTAAGAATACCCATACTAATGAAAGTTACAGAGAATCAACAGATTTGGAATCAAATGGTACTTTGGTGTATTTACAATCATACAACAGGTGATATCCTTTAAAATATGCATATCATTCTCATTTTTAGTAGCAGACAGTTTGAAATAAAGCTGGACTCCTTTCCCACCAAGTGGCAGTTTCACATTGAACACACATAGCAAATGGGAAATAAATTCAGTTGTCCAAGCTGATTAGTTTACTCAGTCATTTTTGGTTGACTCTTTATGATTCTATTTGGGTTTTCTTTGAAAAAAATATTAGTGGTTTGCCATTTCCTTCTCCAGCTCATTTTACAGATGAAGAAACTGAGGCAAACTGGGTAGAGTGATTTGCCCAGGGTCACACAGCTAGTAAGTGTTTGAGGCCAGATTTGAATTCAGGAAGAAAATCTTCCTGACTCTAACCCCCAAACCCTATCCACTATACTACCTAGTGGTCCATCCAAACTAATAATAAATATAAATTGGAGAAATCATACAGATGAGAATGTACCAGACAATATAGAGAATAAGATATTTAATTCAATAAACATTCATTAAGCACCTACTATGTGTGAGGTGCTATGCAAAGCACAACTGAGAAAGTCCTATATCTCACAAGTGGCAGCTCCCCAAAATTTCCAGTTATTAAGCTGGAGATTGGGACTTGACTGTGCCCACTCCTTTCCTTGCATACTTCATCCTAGTCTTTCCCTTCAGGGACCTCGAGAGAGTTTGGAACTCATGCCTTCTTTCATGAAGCTGGAAGTATCTTTCCTTTCTCTCAAGCTCTTTCCAACTCCACCCCTTCCAAAGGTTTAGAAATGTGAATAATTAATATCCATCAACAAACAGTTTCATACAAATGGGCTCTGAGCCACCATCCATTACAGTCATTATTGCCATCATTATGGAATTTTTTAGGCTAACCAAAATTTTAGTTGTACATTTTTTCTTCTACTGCATATATATTTGTGATTTCACTACTGTAGGGAGATTTCAGATCAGGAAACTTCCTTTACAAATTTGGACTAAGAACCACCCAACAACTTGTACTCTTAGAAGAGGGATTTTTAACCTTGAGTCAATAGCATCCCCCCCACACACAAGAAAGAAAGAAAGAAAGAAAGAAAGAAAGAAGAGAGAGAGAGAGAGAGAGAGAGAGAGAGAGAGAGAGAGAGAGAAAGAAAGAAAGAAAGAAAGAAAGAAAGAAAGAAAGAAAGAAAGAAAGAAAGAAAGAAAGAAAGATCTATGGAGAGATATTAAGGAATCTGTATAAATCTTTATTTTAACTAATCTCTAATTGAAATTTAATGTTTTATTCCTAAAATACCTACATCATGAATGTAGTCAACAAGCCACAATAGGTTTAAGCTTCATCATACTGTCAAAAGGGTCAATAGTATCCACAACAGTGTGCTTAAGCATTAACAGATTTAATGAAACTTACCCAAGATTACATAACAAGTATATGTCAAAGAAGGTACATAAATGTATGTAATCCAATCTCTGAGGACACCTCTGCTTCTACTACACTACATAGCCTTTCAAAGGTAAACCCTTTGCAGTTAAATTCACATTATTTTAGTCAAAATGATCATTCACTAAATTTGCAGTGGAACAGATTTAGGTATGTCATTGACTATCCTAAAAGTTGATTTGGTCATATTTGTAGAATTAATCTTTATACTCTATCACTCTTAGGAAAAACAGGCACTGTTTTTCCACAATGAATTTTTTTTAATCACATTTGCTCTTTTCATGAAGCCTAAGTAATTCTATACATCCACATTTCATTACCTCTAAGACCCTTTAAATTTGTATGTGAAAGCCTCTGTGCCATTCTTAAATCACTTTAAAAATAAAAGATGTGGAAAATTTTAAACAAAGCTAATCCAATTTCAGGATTAAGTCAACTCACATTGAGGAGGGACAAATGCTTGATAAATAATGCATATGAATTTAAAAATGTTCATTTTGAAGAATCATCAAATTAATGAAAGAAGTCATCTTTGAACTTATTGACATAATTAGCAATAAACCATAGAATATTTATTTAATTCAACTTACAAAGATAATAATTAATGCTTAGGATTTTCACACTTTGCACAGTGAAAGTATTCTGGATTCTTTTCCCCTCATTCTAAACTAAAAAGTTCTTTTTTAGAAATAGGTTTCCTTGCTACCAAAACTCATGCCAATGGCTGATTCTTGAGGATGTAGTCTCAAACAATCAAAATTTTCATTAAGTATGCATTGGGAGAAAAAAGCATATAGCTAATTCAAATAATGTAAAAAAGCATAGGCTCGGGGTTGAAAGTTGGTCTTATCCCTTCCCCCCAGAGCATTCATTCATTATGTATACTATAAATATAAAATTGCTACCACTAGTAATTATAAGGACCAAATGAAATTGCAGGGTGCCATGTGCAGATCCTTTTACAGCAGTATTCATATTGATTACATGCAATTTTTATGGCAGACCTCTTTTAACTTTATAGGTGAAAGTGGCAATTAGGTGTCTCCACTTTTCTCTTTGCTCTATTATCTAAAGGATGTGCTGAAGAAAAGCTTTCTGGTCTGAATTACGGCAGATGAAAATAACTATTTTTCCTATTCTTTTAAGTAAATATGCTGGATGGTATTTTAGGAAATTTTTGTGAACATAGAGTAGACAGTATGACATTGCTTAAGACTTTTCAAGCATAACATGGTGACTAGGGACTTAAAATCAGCAAACTGAATTGCAGGTTTTCAGTGTATGACCTCATCATGAATGTTTGGAACAGATACAAGAATTTCTGAAAAGTGACGTTTTTCAAGGTCCTTTTAAGAATATTCATATTAATGAAAGTTTCAGGGAATCAGCAGATTTTAAACAAAGTGGTACCTAGCTGAATCTACAATCATACTTTTAGAGACTATCCTTCATCTTATGTATATCATCCTGCTCTAAGTGAGATGATCTACCAAATGTATCCAGTTGCTTAGATAATCATTATTGTATAAGGTCTCAACTTTTACATAGTAACATCAGTGTGCCGATTCTTATTCTCTTGCCAAGCAAAAGTGTTAATATTAAACGTGCATGCAGGTCCCTTTATTGAAGTTATCCAATGAGTTCAAAGACAGTATCTTTAATTTTATACAAATTTTTGAGAACTAATATCTGTGTAATCTAAGCTAATTTTTTTAACCATTCATCTATAGAGTGAAATAATGGTGCAACCTATATTGGATTTTAGAATTATATGCTAATTCTTCTTTGTAAAACCACTATTTCATAGTCCTCTTTTTTTTTTTTGCCTTTCAAAGCTTTGTTAAAGACAATCATACTGCATGCTCCTTTGATCTTATCTGTGTGAGTATTCCTACCCAATATGTAATGACACTATAAGGATGGATTTGAGGGAAGAATTAAAAATGCACAGCACTAGGATTGTTGATTTTTCTCCTATAACACAAAATATCTTAACCTTCCCCAAATATTAAAAAGAGCAGAGGGACAGTACTTAGCGCTGTGTCTTGTACAAAGCAGGTGCGTTCTTAATGCTACTTGTTTTTTGCTTTACTTGCTTTGCATTTTCAGATCCTCTACATTAATTTTGCTATTTCGTGAGATATTCCAATTACAAAGTGATTTATTATTAGGCGTATTATGAAATGGGGCAGCTATGTGGCCCAGTGGCTAGACCACTGGCCTGGGAATCAGGAAGACTCATCTTCTTGAGTTCAAATCTGGCCTCACACGCTTACTAGCTGTGTGACCCTGGGCAAGTCACTTAACCCCATTTACCTTAGTTTTCTCATCTATAAAATAAACTGGAGAAGGAAATGGCAAATCACTCCAATATCTTTGCCAAAAAAAACCCTAAAAGGGGTTACAAAGAGTTGGACACAACTGAAATGACTCAACAACAGCACCATAATGAAATATCCTGGGATTGTTTTTCGTTATACAATAAACTCTAAAGGCCCCTATCACTTCCAGGCTGAAATATAAAATTATCAGTTTAGTGGTCAAAGATCTTCATGACTTGGCCTTCTCCCACCTTTCAGTCTTACTTTACTCCCCCCACCCCCATTTAGTTCCCAACTATTTTCCCAATTTCTAGGATTCCCGGTGGATCCTCTCTCCTAAAACTATTGCTCAAGTCCTGTACCTGGAATGTTATGCTTCCTCACCTCTTCTCACCTGCTTCTACTCACTACATAGTCTTTCAAAGATAAACCCTTTGCAGTTAAATTGATCATTCACTAAATTTGCAGGTTCAACTCAAAACCCACCTTCTGTAGAGGAGGCCTTTCCTGGTCCCCTCCCCACTCCACCTCCTAAGTCACTGATGCCTTTCCTTTTTGGATTATCTTCCATCTCCTCTGAAATATCTTTTATGTGCTAAGTTATTTATACATTATCTTCCCCATTAGAATGTGTGCTATTTGAGGGTATGGACTGTTTGGGGGGGGTTGCCTATATACATATATATATACATATATATACATATACATATATATATAGATATATATCTATATATATATATATATATATTCAGTACTTAGCACGATGCAAGACACATAGTAAGCACTTAAAAAAATTTGTTGACTGATAGACGGTGAGTTTTCATTTAATCAGACAGTAGACACAAAGAGCTCAAAATGAAGATGTTTGTTGAAATGACATAATAATCAGTAGTTACAAAGCTACGAAACATCCCTGCACCCCTTCTCCTTATCCCAAAATTTTGGCACATTCTTCTACAAATATTCACAACAAGAAATTGATCATAAATTTATAATGCACTGGTAGTGGGAATAAGAACTTGGGATTTGAAGTAGAGAATATATATCTGACTTATGACTACCATTTGTAACCTTTATGATTATGAGTTAAGTCCCTTAACCTCCCAGGACCTTAGTTTCCATCTGTATAAAGAGGAGGTTGCATGTGACTAACTAGATGATCTCTAAGGTTCCTTTCAGTTTTAAGTCTCTAATCCTGTCAAATGCGACCATTATTATGCAACATTGCTTTCCATTGTTCCCTTGCAAGCAAATTATAGTTTACAAGATGTTTTATTGTAAGACCAGAGAATTCCTACTAGGTGTTACTATTTCATCAACAGCACTTTCTCATTAACCCTAAATGAAACCACTTTAAGTAACACATACATGCACATAATTTAAGATATCAACTTTAGAAGACATAAGAACACCTCTTTGATTTTGCTAATATAAGTCAAATCTACATATTACATTTAGATATAACAAAGATTGAATATTTGGAAAGTTCTTCCTTTTAATCCACCCTATTATAATTTCAAGATGACCTAAAAGTGTTAGTTCTTTAATTATTAGTAGCTCCATTTATATATTACTTCTCTCCTTTTATCAAATAGAACACCAATAGCCACAATAAAAAAAAAAAAACTTGACAAGGAAATAGTAAAAAAAAGAATACTATAGAAATAGTATAAAAATATTCAACTTTTTTACTTTGACCTTGAAAGAATGATCTTAATTTGTTCTCAAAGATATCATAGGATGACAGATGTATAACTAAAGAGGATGTCAGAGGCCATTGAGTCCAGCCCCCTCATTTTATAGATGAGGAAACTTTCTCAGAGATAAAAAGGTCATATCCAAGGTCATACAGACAGTAAGTGGCAGAAGGATTTAAGCAGAGGTTGATTACTAAGCTATAATTCTCATGCTATTTCTATTTTTTTCCCTTCATTTAGATAGTATTCAAACCCAAGAAATTTTGCTCATTGTCATGGTACTCCAACAAAGTGAAGAAGTGGAATAATGATATTCTCACTGAGGCTTAAATGCAGTACCCACAATATACTAAGCTTGACCTGATGTTATTTCTTGCCAATGAGAAAATGGTATTGTAGGAGTGACAGTTAAAGTAGGCTAAATATTTTCTTTCTTCCTCTGATATATATCCTTTCTGGAATGATATGGGCAAGAGTCACATGAGATAAAAAAGGTGTTTGGGTTCCAGTATTTTATTACTAGAGAGCAAATACCCATATTGATATCAAGGATCCAGTTAGAAATTTAGATAATAACTAGCAAATATTAGACATCTTTTTTTAAGTTGAAGTAGCAGAGTGGAGTGGAAGGACGCTATGTTCAGATTACCTAGGTTCAGATCTTCATTCAGATATTTACTTTCTATGTGACTTTTGGTAAATCATGTCTAATCACTCTCTAAGCCTCAGCTGACTTACTTTTTTTTTTTAATGGTTATGGTATTTGTACTACTTCATTCACAGGGTTGTTTTGAAGTACTCTGCAAACCAAAAGCACTACATGAAAGTTGCTTGTTATTGCAAGGTGAACAGTTTCACCTAATTGACAGGAAACAATGCAAGAGCCTAGCAAATTGACAAATATCAACTAACAGAAAAGGTGGCTTCATGAGGGTGAACAACTGAATAGTTTGTAACCTGGATTAGAGTATTGATTTGGTTAATATCTGTGAGACCATGTGCAACTTTAGTCTCTTTGCATATCAATTTTGTTCAATAATTTTTTTAAGTGAGTTGCCTACTGTTACACAAGTACCTGCCCAGTAGTAAAATCCTATGCTGACACCTAGATTCCCTAACACAAAGCTCAATACTTTATCTGTTTCACCATCAATTTATTAAAACTTCTATAACTAATCTCTTTTCTATAAGATGTGTATAAGAAGGAACTGTACAGAGAAGTGAATGAATGGTGGAAAATACAGAGCAAAGTAGGAGAATAAATATTTGTTGCAGCTGGGAGAAAGACATAAATTTGTGGAAATGCAAGCTAGTTTAACTCATTGGCTAATTTCAGTTTACATGGAGTGAGGTTGCTCATATAGTAATACTCTTTGAGGATTTTTGATCCCACCCATATCTTCCCTTGGGAACAGCAGAATTTGACATATCTTGTCTGTACCCAATATTTCTTGAATTGGAATATCAAAATTGAGCTTTTGTAAAGTCTCCACCAAGAAATGAAAAAAATGCTCAAGGACTGCACATACACACTTAAGCTAATTGTATACTGAATGCAGAATAGTGTATCTCTAACATGATAAAAAAAAAAAAGTAGCTCATGCCAGACATTAAAAACTTATCACAGTCCTTCCCTTCCCACAGACCTAACTTCAAAAGATTGAGATAATTCTTATAGACTTATAGCAGGATTCTGACTTTGAGCCACCCCTACCCCAAAGGAAATCTAACCAGCATGTATATCAATTCAAGCAACTCCTCTCAATATACTCCAGTTTTACCCATGGACCTAATAAAATCTCTTATGTTTATAGTATGACCATAGTCTTGAACCCCATCCCTTCCACCTCCCTATCTATCCCCTTCAGGGAAAATGGAAGAATTAATTGAGTAAATCAAAGTATCCCACTCATCTATATCAGTTAGTTAGTCAATAAGTATTTAAGTACCTACTATTTGTGAGACATTATGCTAAGTGGTAGGGATAGAAAGGAAGACAAAAGACTGTTCTTAGGGATCTCACAGTCTAATGGGAAAATAATATGTAAACAAATATGTCCAGACAAGATATATAAAGTGTAAATGGGAGAGTAGTCTCAGAGGGAAGGAAATAAGATTAATAAGGAGGACTGGAAAAGTCTTCTTGCAGAAGGAGTATGAACCAGTCATGAATCAATAAATTCCGCTTAATGTATTAACCTTGAACACAGAATGCAACTTAAAAATTATCAAGGATATAGCATCATTTGAGACCAAATCCACATCAATGCAGGATTTTATACCCTGTCTATGGAAACATCACTGATGCTGGAAAACAAAAAAAGCATAAACAAAAACAAATGAAAAAAACCCATCACCAAAAACATCCTTATTAGGTAGGTCAGTTATGCAACATACACTTAACATCAGGATAAGACATATTATTTTTATAATTATGATTTTGAAATGTAAAATTAATGGAGACTAGAAACTCAACAAAACTGGATTTCTATACATGTTGGCCAAAAAGAAGCATGCTATTGTAAGAAATTAATATTTCTTTCTTATATTTAATAACTAATTATTGCATCAGGATCAAGGTATTCCCCTTTTCTACTTCCTCATCCAGAAAGCAACTAGTGTGGGAAATTTTTCTTAAAGATTTACTCAGACCAAGATCTAACCAGACAGTAGAAGAAATTCCAAATTTGGGCTAATTGGTGTATTCCTGCTCTTTTTCTTTACTCAAATAGGTCTGGAAAAATATTGATTCTCTCTTTTGTCAAGACAGGTGATTATGGGGTGGGGGGGAATGGAGCCAAGATGGCTGAATAAAAGCAGTGATCTGCTTGAGCTTTCCCCCAAACTCCTCCAAATACCTCTAAAAAAATGGATCTAAACAAATTCTAAAGCAGAAGAAGCTACAAAAAGACAGAGTGAAGCAAATTTGTAGCCCGAAACAACCTGGATGGTTGGTCAGAAAGGTATATCTCACCGGGCTGGGAGAGGAGGGCAGTGTGGGATGGGCACACAGGCCGCAGAGAACCTGGAGCAGACCTCAGAGGACTGAGTTGCTGGCAGCTGTAGCAGTTTCCAGACCTCTCAACCCACAAATGCCAAAGACAACCTAGAAGGTCAGTGGGAAAAGTCTGTTTCTGTGGTGGTGAGAAAGGAGAGTAGGGTCTCAGATCCAGTTCCTTAGAGCTCAGCCCTGGGAGGGGAGCAGCTGCCTCCTCAGCTTCAGGCCCACAGACTAAGGGGGAATCGGGTGGCTCATCATAGGGGGATTGCAGGGATCTCTCTGCTGGGGCAGGATTCTCTTGCTTTGCCCATTCTTCGATCTCATCACAGTTCTAGGTGGCGGTCCTGGGGTGAGGAGGAATGCTGGTGTGGTGGACCTTTGTAATGGCTGTGGAGGGAAAACCCTCACAGCTCCAAGACAGAAAAGACTGCTTGTGGTCACTCATAGACCAGACCACAGGCCAGAAAAGGAGTAAACACCTTGCCCTTGATCATAGCACCTTGGAAGAACTGAAAATTAGCTGGTCCCTAGAAGTATCTCTGAAAACAGCTTCACAAAACCCCTGAAGCTTGGGACAGTATATTCTTCACACTGGAAACAGACCCCTACCTTAACCAAGAGATTAAAACTCAAGTAATTGGCTGGGATCATGAGCAAGCAGCGCAAAAAGAGTCAGACTATATTATCTTACTTTGGTGACAAAGAAGATAAAAATATACAACCAGAAGAAGACAACGAAGCCAAAGCTCTTAAATCCTAAAGCCTCCAAGAAAAATATGAATTGGTCCCAGGCCATGGAAGAGCTCAAAAAGGATTTTGAGAAGCAAGTAAGAGAAATAGAGGAAAAACTGAGAGTGATGCTAAAGGAGACCCAAAAAAATACTGAAGAAAATAACACCTTAAAAAATAGCCTAACCCAAATGGCAAAAGAGGTCCAAAAAGCCAATGAGGAGAAGAGTACCCTAAAAAGGAAAATTGGCCAAATGGAAAAGGAAGTCCAAAAGCTTACTGAAGAAAATACTTCCTTAAAAATTAGAAGATAGCAATTGGGAAGTAGTGACTCTATAAGAAATCAAGACACTGTAAAACAAATCCAAAAGAATGAAAAATTAGAAAACAATGTGAAATATCTCATTGGAAAAACAACTGACCTGGAAAATAGATCCAGGAGAGAGAACTTAAAAATTATTGGACTTTCTGAAAGCCATGATCAAAAAAAAAGCCTAGACATCATCTTTCAAGAAATTATCAAGGAAAACTGCCCTGATATTTTAGAACCAGAGGGCAAAATAAAAATTGAAAGAATCCACTGATCTTCTCCTGAAAGAGATCCCCAAAGGAAAACTCCTAGGAATATTGTAGCCAAATTCCAGAGTTCCCAGGTCAAGGAGAAAATATTGCAAGCAGCCAGAAAGAAACAATGCAAGTATTGTGGAAACACAATCAGGATAACACAAGATTTACCAGCTTCTACATTAAGGGACCGCAGGGCATGGAATATAATATTCTGGAGGGCAAAGGAGATAGGACTACAACCAAGAATCACCTACCCAGCAAAACTGAGTATAATCCTTCAGGGAAAAAAAAAAGGTAATTCAATGAAATAGGGGACTTTCAAGCATTCCTGAGGAAAAGACCAGAGCTGAATATTAAATTTGACTTTCAAATACAAGACTCAAGTGAAACATGGAAGAGGTAAACAGGAAAGAGAAATCATAAGAGACTTGTTAAGGGTGAACTGTTTACATTCCTTCATGGAAAGATGATATTTGTAACTCATGAGTCCTTTGTTAGCATTAGGGTAGTGGGAGGGAAAAAAATTATATGTATGTATACATAGACAGAGGGCACGGGGGTGAGTTGGAGATGAAGGGGTGATATCTGGAAAATAAAACTAAGGTGTGAGAGAGGATTATACTGGGAGAAGGAGAAAGGTAGAAGTAAAATGGAGTACATTATCTCACTTGAAACAGACAAGAAAAGGCTTTTACAGTGGAGGGGAAATGGGGGATGGTGAGAGGAAATGAGTGAATCTTATTCTTATAGGATTTGGCTTAAGGAGGGAATAACATACACAACGGGGTATGGAAATGTATCTTACCCTACAGGAAAATAAGGGGGGAAGGGGACAAAAGAGCAGGGGGTTGATAAAGGGAAGGGGAAACTGGGGGAGGGGATAATCAAAAGCAAACACTTCTGAGGAGGGACAGGGTCAAAAGGGAGAATAGAGTAAATGGGGGGTAGGATAGGATGAAGGGAAATATACTTAGTTTTTCACAACAGGACTACTATGGAAGTGTTTTGCATGACTACAGATCTATAACCTGTATCGAGATGCTTGCCTTTTCAATGAGGATGTTTGGGGAGGGAGGAAGGGAGAAAATTTGTAACCCAAAGTTTTAAAAACATATGTTAAAAATAAAAATGAAAAATTTTTTTAAAAAAAGAATGTTAGAGGTTTAGATAAGCAATTGATTGGTAATAATTGAGAATAAAGGGAAGTTACAAAAAAAAGACAGGTGATTATGGAAATTAGTATCACTTTGACCAATATTTGAGTGATCTAATTCATGCAAGACCATCATTTTAATATAATCTTCCTTCCATTGTGTTAACCAATAAGAGTAGATTACCACCCCCCAGGAATACCTACTTTTGAAAGGCATATAAACTGTGAGCCCACTGCCATTAAGGGTCTTTGGTCTAGGGGAGATTGCCAGATGACCACACTTTTATTAATAAGTGTGCTGGCCTTACTATAAAATAATTAAATTACCCAGAAACTGTTCCTCTGTTTTTAATCATCACACTACATATCTAAACAACCATGTCTCTACTTATAGATGAAATAACATATTGAAATCACTTTATTAAAAAATTTTTTAATGTTCTATTTATTATTATTATTTAATTGTTTCTGACTATGTGACATCATTTGGGATTTTCTTAGTAAAGATATTGGAGTGGTCTGCCATTTCCTTCTCCAACTCATTTTGCAGATGAGGAAACTAGGATAAACTGGGTGAAGTGACTTGCCAACAGTCACTAGTAAGCGTGTGACACCAGATTTGAGTTCAGGAAGATGAGTCTTCCTGATTCCAGACTGGCACTCTATCTACTGCACCACCTAGTTGCCCTAAAACTGTCATATAAATATTAGCTATTGCTATAAATAACAGGAAAAGGAGTAGTGTAATAGTAGTAGCTACAGTGGTGATTTTAACAGGTCCTTTGCTAGCATGAAACTGATGTCTTTTTTTTTCTTTGATATCATTAAATCCATTAAACAAACAGTAGTTGGAGGACCTTTCTGGAACCTTTCTTGGGCCCCAGGTATATACCCCTGCTATTTTCATATTGAGTGTACAGTGAATCCTTTTGCTATCTGTTTGTTTTCAAACACTTCCCACCCTTGTGGGACCGGCGTAGCAGGTCACAATTTTTCAAAGCTCCTAATGCTTATTGTTTCAAAGCATAACAGCTTTTCTAAAGAAGCCAAATATAGATAGATAGAGAGGCAGATAGGTAGATAGATAGACAGACAGACAGAAAGCCTGGAAATCAATACTTAATATCAGCCACACTCAGTAATGAGTTGAATTGATTTCTCAGTTATAACTGTATTCTTGATTCTTAGTATATTATTTGTATGCAGTCTTAATATTATCCATCTTTATTAAATAACATAGCTTTCTTTCCACTTACAGAGAAAATATTTCCCTTTGCATATAAAGAGCTGCTTTTGATTTCATGATACATTTGTGCAATGCTTTAAAGGTTTATGAAAAATTGTGAAAGCCTATAGCTCTAGATGTTTCTACACTCATTTCATGTCCACTCATCTTTAAGTTTAAACTATGCATGCTTACAACTTCCCTTCTTTCTGTATCGCTCTGTCTGTCTGCCTTTTTCATTGTGCTGATACGACAGTACTATGACAGATCATGTCTAGAATATATTCAATAGTCCTCTTTTGTTAGTAAAATTACCTTATTTATAATCTACATTAAATCATCAATCCAAATTTCCCGAATGTGAAAGACATTAAGGTGGACATGACAGGCAAAAGAGAAAAGAAAAGATCACTCAGTTATAGTTTTCAATTTCTTTGGGCCACTGAAATCCAGTTTTTCCATGTGCATCACCACTATGGCATTATGTTTTTAATATTTTATTGGCCTGTAAAAGAAAAAAAAGTCATATGATTTATTTAAGCTTTCAGAATTGGGACAAGTCATTCCTGTAAGCTGATAATTTTCTTCATAAACCGATTATTTTCTTGATATGGTATACTTATTACTTGTATTCCTCTGTGAGCAAAATTAGGTGATTCTACATTAGATCTCCATGCCTATATAAGGCCACCAGTTGCATCTGACATGTTTTTGTCCTTATGACAGTGTTTCATTGGATGAAATGAGGATAGTGACACAATTCTTCCAAAAAAGTGCTTATTTTCCACATTCCTACTAATAAACATTTCGGCTTCATAACTACCAATATTAAGATGAACATTCTCCTTTATTTATAAAGGACTTGATTTTGCCATCAAGACACAGACAGCTTACTGTCTTAGGTGCAGTAACACATAAAATTTGTGTTAGGGAATTGTGATAGACACTTTAATAAAGATAGGACCATGGAGTCATGAGATTACAGTTTTAGAGATGGTAAGGACCTTAGAGGTCATCAAATCCAACCTTATAATTTTACCATTAGGAAAGTAAGGAGCACAGAGGTTAAGAGACTCGCCTGAAATCTCAGAGTTAAGAAGTGGCAAAGCTAAAATATGACCTAGATCCTCTAACTCCAAATCCACAATTCTTATCACAATATTATTGGTGTCAGGGGGTTGGGAAAAGTCAGCTGAAGTGAGAAGTTGAAGCAGTTTTTGAATGATACATGCAATAATCCTTAGTACTGAAGGAAAACAAAGATTTAAATTCAAAAGTACACTGATTTGTCACTTTTTTTTAGCAAATGTATTAGTCAATAGCCCATATTTTGCTTTGCCTACATTTTCACAAAAACTTACCTAGTTCAGCTTTGATACAGCAGAAAGAACACCAGATATGACATCATAAGAACTGAGTTCAAATTACACTTCCGAAATTTACTCACTCTGTGAATTTTGCCAAGTCATTTAATTTCATTTCTCTAGGCCTAAGCTTCCTCATTTATAATGCAGAAGTTATCAGATGACAGAATCTACCTCTGAAGTCCCTTCTGGCTCTGAGTTTAAGCAGTCAAGATGATGACAAATATTCTGGTGATGAGTTTTTCAGCAACTTAGCTCACTGTTCCTTGGGTCAATATTTTAAATCTTTCAAACTTTGAAGGAGCTGATAGAATTTCTGCTCTAGTGGCAAAGCTTTCAAGAAGTCACTGTCATCTCCATGATACAATAAAGCATGAGAATAAGACTTCAGTGGAAGTGGAAATAGATATACACACATATATGTATATATGATCATATACATATATGTATGTGTACACACAAATCTAAATATGTGTGTGTGTGTGTGTGTGTGTGTGTGTGTGTGTGTGTGTGTAATATGGAAAAATTTTCCTCTTGTTGAGATGAGTGTTTCTGTCTCTCTGTCTTTCTCTGTCTCTCTCTCTCTCCTCTCTTCTTCTCCTTCTTCTTCTTCTCCTCTCTCTGTCTCTGTCTCTGTCTCTGTCTCTCTCTCTCTCTCTCTCTCTCTCTCTCTCTCTCTGATGTGTTTTTCTGGTTTATTCAAATCTGTAGAACTTCTCCAATTCCTGTTTGCTGTTTTCCTTGGTTAAATGAGTTTACTTGTTATCGACTATTTGTTTTTTGTCCTACCAGTGTTTCTGTGAAGGGGCCAAGTGTAAGCTGGAAATTACCCTTCCCCTTAAGGGTTAGTGAACCAGGTTGAAGCTTCTGTTTTTAATCCAAACATGGTACAGATGGTACAGAATTTCAAGTCTATTAAACGGTAGAAAAACAGGTAAAATAGGGAAATGCAATAAATAAGTTGTGAGATGCACTGCCACAGTGTGTATAAAGGATTGTATCATGGACATGGTGTTAAAGAAAGTAAAAGTGTCACAAACTATAAATAATTCTCAGAGAACAACAATAAAATCTTTGGTGGAGCTCTGTGCTAACAGCTAAAGGGTGAAGTATGCTTACCTTTCAAACTGACACAATCCATTATCATCCAACATTTTCTCGTTTCCTATTAGGTTTTATCAAGACATTTCAGATGTTAAATGGTTCATCAGCTACAGTGAGGTTTTTTTTACTATGAAATATATTTTAGAAACTGAAGCAGCAAAGTAACTTTTGCCAAGTTAGCATCTATTTATCTCTACAACTGTGAAGTGTTTGCAAAAATGGTAGTTATTTTATTCCAGATTTTATTAGAAGTCTGCTCGAATCTTTATTAATAATTTTATTGTTTGTAGCCAAAGCATAATGCTCCATTGCTTCACTATAAGGTACAATAAATCTTGATTTTTATTACTAAGCCTTATTAATTAATTGATTAAATATTAATGGTTAAAGAGTAATTTCAATACAGAACCTGCATGGCTAATACACTATTACTCTTTCTCAAATACCATGTCAGGAAGATTAAAGTATTTTCAGCCCATATGTTGTTAATCTAACTAATGGAATAACAAATATAGAACTGAATCAGTTGAATGAGACTTAACAATAAACATTTATCCTTGCACATTTTATCTACTTTAGACAAGCTGTTATTATTCTGTTCTTTTAAGATCTAAGTTATGTTCTTAAAATACAACCCTGTGAATAATCTTATCTTAAAATTTGCTCTTATGTGGTATATTTTTCACTTTGGGAAATTCAAGTGATATTAAATATATTATTTTATGCATATTTTATTAATTTAAAAAATTTTAATACATTATAAAAGTTTAATTTGTTTTTATAATTCCCTAATATTCTTTCCTTCCTTCCTTCCTTTCCTTCCTTTCTCCTTGAACATTTGTTGCCATATTTCTTAATGTTCAAATGACAAAATTATAATTAAAATCTTAGTATAACAATGACATTGACCTAAACTTCAGTTCCAATTTTGTTCTCCTCCCTAAAATACACGACACAACCAACATTCACCCAACCACCTACATATATTTATATTAATACATACATCATCTATAGAGATAGATAGAGATAGATGGGTAGATAGGTAGATAGATCCAGGAGAAGAAAAGAGGAAGAGGAAGAGGGGGAAGGGAATTTGAATGGAAAGAGAGGAGAGTAGAAACCTTAAGATCCTCTTTTCATGTTATTTCTCTAGGCAATATAGACCCCAATATTCTACCCATGGATATTAAAGTGACAATATGTTTTATTCCTGTTCTCCCTAAAACTCAAAGATGAACATATTATTAAAATTAGGTGATCTATATTAGATTAACTTGAGAGTTTTCAAGCTAATTTTATAGCAATTTTCTGTATGACACATAGTAGGCAAATGAAAAGTTCAGGGTTCCATATCTTAATACTAATCTAGGATGTCAATTAAAAATAAAAAGGAACATTAAAATGTTAACTGAATAATATCAGATGGATTTTCTATGATAGCATTTGAAATTTAAGTCTATCTTAACCATAATAAGATTATCAACCATTCTTTTATGAAGTTGAAAGTTATGTAATTATTATGATTAAGCCCGGTTCCAGAGAAAATAGGAAAATATGCACCATCCTCTCCTCTTTGCAGAGGTTTAGAACTGTCGGTGTGGAACATTTCATAGACTGTCAGACTTGATTGATGTGTTGATTAGTTTTACTGAACCTTTTTTTTTCTTTTTTTTATTACTCAGTATGGAAAGGAGGAAAGATGTATTAAAATGGCAGGAAAAAAAATCTATCAGTTAAAAAAAAACAACTTCTATTTTAGTAAAATATAGCAATTTTAATAGCTAATAAAGGGCCAGACTTAGATTAAAGAAGGTTATGTTCAAATCCTGACTTCCTAGCTCAATAAGTTACTTACTGTGTAAAGAATTCCTCATAATGATGAAAATCTAGTTCTTCAAAAGAAAACAAAAAGAAAACAAAAAAAGGACATTCCTTAACTATGTAAGTTCATTGAACATATATATCAGGCATTAATGCATGTCAGACAATCAAGATCCTACTATTTGCCAGACACTGTGCTAAGCATTGAGAATTAAAAAAAAATTAAAAAAGAGGCAAAAGGTCATCAAACTCCCTCAATCCAGTAGGAAGCACAACACAGAAATAAATATATACAAACAAGCTTTGTACAAGATAAATGAGAAATAATTAATAGAGGGAAGGCACAAGAAGAAAGAGCAATGGGAAAAGACTTCCTGTAGAAGAAGGTATTTTATCTGAGGCTGAAAAAAAAGTTAGTGAAGTCATTCCATAGGACTGGATATGTGGAGGTTAGACAAATTTTAAAAAGTCTCATTTATGAAAAAAAGGAATATTTTATTTTACATTCTACTTGGGTACCATCTTTTTTGTTGTTGTTCAAGAATTTATGTCTATTCCAAAACCATATTTCTTACAGTTATTATTTGGCCCCAAGTGTTTCCCATAGTTCTCTTTTAGATACCTAAAATATCAGAAGCAAAACTGAGTAGAAATAAATTAAATATTTTAATTTGTGATACTTCTAGCATAATATGATCAGAAGATCTAGGCTGGACCAAAGACGCCTGGGTTTCACTTCCTGATTCAAGGTGGTAGGCAGGTCTCTGTCAGTAACGAATGAATGAGGAAAATGTATGTATTTATTAATTACCTACCATGTGCTAGGCAGAGCTGTAATTGCAGGAATATAAGTATAAACATAAGAGATATCCCTGATTCTTAAGCCTAAATTCTAACCCTAACTCTAATTCTGAGATGGTAGTGACAAGACAATAGCAATAGATAACAGATGGACAACCCCAAGTTTTTTGCCTGGTGTCCTCACAATGTCAAGAGGAATCAAAGAGGGACTCCAGCACACTGAGTAGACCCCCAGTGATTAGCTTATGGTAAGACTCGATTACCTCAATGAAGCTTAAATTCAATAGGTGGGGATTTTATGCCCTTAGGTGACCAAAAAGGTAAATTAAGGAGGTAACATTAAGTCTTGGGGACAACTTTGTCATCTTTTAGGAAAACATCTTCCTGGTGGGGAATGGGTAGAGTCATGGGACTAACCCCTATGATAATGGGGGGAGGCACAAAGAAAACCCAGGAGATATTAGATCATTATCCAAAGGCAGGTAAGTGGCCAGACTTGGGGTAAGGAAGACTCATCTTACTGAGTTCAAATCCTGCCTCAGACATTTAATAGCTGTGTGACCCTGGACAAATCACTTAACCATGTTTTCCTCAGTTTCCTCAACTGTAAAATGAGCTAGAGAAGGAAATGGCAAATTACTCCACTTCTCTGCCAAAAAAAACCTCAAATGAAGTCACAAAGATTCAGACACAACTGAAACTATTGAACAGCAACAATTAGTCCTATCACATTTTGCTGCCCAGAAGAACCCTTGGGCTCATTGAAAGTTGGTTCCTGATTCTCAAAGCTTCAGTTTCCTGTAAGTAACTGAAACTACCAAGATGACACAATAATATGGGATTATCAAAAAGCATACAAAGAAAAAAGAAGGGACTGCTCTCCTACTTTGATTAGCAAATGGACAATAGTATCCTATCTTTCTGTGAGTTCCATTTCTTCCTCCTTGCCCCAACAGAAGTAGTAGCTATTCCCCTTGGTGAACACTCTAAGGTGAAGTTCCAGGAGAGAAGAATTGAGAATTTATTTAACAGCAATGTAGTTATTTCTCTACTTATCCAATTCCTTCTCAGGTTATATATAGCTTGCTCTCTGAGTCTAAGACTGCATCCAGTCTTCATTTCATCTCTTCAGAGTTTATGTATCTAGTCTTCCCCCTACTCTTCTGGCAAGCCTCCAGCTTTGTGGCGAAGCATCATTCTCTCTTTAACATATCTCTCTACTTCCAGCTTGACACATAAATTCTTTGCCATTTGGCTGGCAGAATCATCCCATTGTCCAGGAAATGCCACATTCCAAATGAAGAAAAAAATATTTAGTAAGTTCCATCTATGCAAAAGAGTTATTTTCTGGTTTTTTAAATGACTGTGTTGCTTTTATAATGGCACAAGTCGTTTTCTTCCTGGGTAGTATAATAAGAAATTGAGGACAGGCCTAACCCCTCTACTATAAGAGAATGTCATCTAGGGCAAGTCCCTTAACCTTTGCAGACCTCAGCTTTCTCATCTATAAAATTAGCACATTGCACTAGATAATCTTTGAGGCCCCTTCCATATTTCTATCCATGATACTATGAATTTTTGTCTGCCACACACATATGCAACAGCTTATTCCATGCCAAAATGCATGTTGGCTAGGATTTCAAAAGCTTTTTCTCTCCTATTGAGACATAAATTCAAAGATCCTGGAATATCCAGATAAAATGGAATGGGCATACTTACGTCCAAAGCCATATGATTAATTAAATAACTGATATTAGAAGCTACTGGATGGCACAGAACACAGAGTGCTCAGCCTAGATTCAAATCCAACTTCAGATGTTACTTAACAGGATGATCTTGGGCATCATCTAACCTCTATCTGTCTCAGTTTCTCATCAGTAAAATGGGACAGTAATAGTTGCCAAGGTTATTGTGAGGATAAAATGAGCTGAAATTTATAAAACACGTTGAAAACTTAAAGTGATATATAAATGTTAGCTATTATTATTTCAGACATATGCTCTGAAACTATAATGTGATATCATCTGGCTAAACCTCAGGTGCTACTATAAGCTGAATTAATTTGTGAGTGAGAAAAATCATTGCCTTCTGATTGAGATATAAAACTTTAGTTCTGTTTCATGCCTAGAAAGTTTCTCATAGTGATTATGTGAATAAAGATGTGTCTTTACTTCCTGGACAAATTCCAGGAAGGATGATTGCATTTTGTCTCCCTATGTTGCCTCAATGCATTCCACATTCAATGGAATGTATTAATTTCATAATATATTATTATGTATCTGAACGGCAGAGGAATATAGTCTGGTTGGATTAACCAGAAACAAGATACTAGGTTTTTGTTCCCAGACCAGTTCCTATCTTGTGAAACTGTCAAAAAACCTCTGAAGATACCCATTTATTTGCACAGTACCTACTTTCAAGTTATATGGTGCAAATGAAGAAGATATTCAGCATCATATTTGTTGAAAACATGTCCCCAAAGTTTTACTTACCACAGGTCCCTGCCCTCCATCCATGAACACTGTATCAAGGCAAACCTTAAACTTGTAAAATTTTTCATTTTGGTTGGCATAAACATTTGGTTTGGGAACTGCCATTTGATACTATGTTCTATGGCTAGCTATAACTGTCCAGGATCATGACAACATAGATTCGAGCTGGAAGACAGAGGTGTAGGTAGCATACCTTTGACTTAGTGTGGGAGGATTTTTAGTAAATGTTAACAAGACAAATCCCCATACATTCCAAATAACTTGAAATTCAATGCTTTCATGATAGAGACGTCAAATGGAAACTATCAAAACTATATGTTTCTCATTGTCCTGTCTGAACTTTATCAAATGTGAAAAGGAAAAAGATCATGACATTAGCAGAAAGTCAAATAGTTCTTTATGTTTTGCAAAGTGCTTAATGTATCTTTTGTATAGATATATCCATGTAGATTGTGATGTTCTCCCATTTGCCAATAACATTTTTTCCAATTGAAACATTATAAAACCTCCTCAATGGAACTCAAACTTATTTGAGAGATCAGCATAGCTACTCAAAGTAGAAAAAAAAAAGTCAATGAATAATGCATGTTGTCTATGTTATGAAATGCCAATGAACTGAAAACTTATTGATTTAGTATTCACATACACAAAAAACACATACATTTTGGCAAAGTGGATAGAGGACTGGGAAGTGGTCTTGGAGTTGGAAAGATCTGGGATGAAGTCCTCTGACACCTATCAGTGGGCTCTGACACATACTGGCTATTTGATCATGGGAAATTAATTTAGGTTTTCAGTATCCTCAACAATAAAAGTTGTCTCTAATTACCAATCTGCATCAATGATGAGAGTTCCCCCAAACCAATGAAATCATTGGCATGAACATCTCCCATTCTCCTTCTATCTACATAAAACAAATAGATATAATTATCTAGGACATAAACCACATATGGAAAAGGAAATAGGTCCAGAATTGAACAGGAGGAGAAAAATGGCCTTCAATCACATTTGGGAAATTGTTCAAGACTTTTATAGGACTATAATACATTGGAGTCTATCCTGTATCATTTAACATTTTCATAGGATTATATCATCTCATATCACCTAGGTGAACTTGTAATGCCTGAGCTTTGGGCTGCTTTTTTCTGTGAAACATTTGATCTGAGAAACTCTGAAACAATCTGGAATCTATTTTTCTTACTACTTAGTTTCAGATTTGCAAGAATTTTCATATATTTTCTCACAGTGGGTAACATATCTTAGCCCATATGTTAGCCTTATTGCAACAAACATCAATTATGCCTATGTTTAGAACAGCAATATTTTGACTGGAAGAATTTTCAGTATCCTTAATGCCATCATTAACAGATTTAATTAATCTACAGATATTGTTAGTTATAGTTTACCATTGTCATAGCTAATGAGAGTAAAATGAACCCTTCTTTCGTTTCCCATAGCACCTGCTGCCCAAATCCTGTCAGAATTCTGTCTCTATAAGCTTCCCAATACCTCATACTTTCTCTGCTCATTTTTTTGCCATTCTGCTGTACCTAGAGTTAACCTGTCTATCCATCTGCTCCATCCCATGCTGTTGCACCTGGGGCTCTATCCTGCCTCAATCTAGTGGAGCTGTTGAATGTAAAAATGTTTATTATAAATATATTCAGCCAAAGTCTGCATAGAAATGGGCCTTAAATGGTTTGATGATCCCTCTTCATATTGGTCTCATGTATATTAAAGAATAAAGAATAAAACAAAATGAAACAAAAGAGAAAAACATGGAATTACACTTAAATGAAATCACTGTGGCTTATCCAATGTGAATGGCAGTTAGACTTGATTTGCTTCATGTTTTTCAGAAGTCCAATTGGCAGAAGAAACTATATTAAAAAAAAAACTAATAAAATATATTAGGTCTGCTGATCCACAGATGAAGCTAAGGCCCTGACTTATCTTTCCTGCCACTAACTCTAGCTCAGATACTGTCTACGTAAAAGTAAACCAAGGAGAACAATGCCCTCCAACTCTTCTGGAATGGAACATTTTAGGTCCAGCTAATGAATGACACAGGTTTCTACTACAAGGCATTGGTTGTGGATACATAGGTGATACTGAAAAAGAGTACCTTTGCCTCCCAATCCAGATACTGCCTCTTCACCACAGAGTCCCTGCAGGAGTAACCCGTATCTCTCCCCCACATTATCACATTCTCCCTAGGCAAGTAGAAAAGAAGAGCATGGCTTGTTTTTGGGAATGGAATTAACTTTCTTGCCAGCTCTGTATTGTACTATCGCTACTCATCATAGCAACTGTAGAAATTTATTTTTAAGTATTTTTAATCATTCTGAATTTAACAAGCTGCAAGTGAAATTAGTATTTGCACATGCAAAGTAAAAGATAAAGAGAGGATTATATGTGAAACTCTGAATGTATTAGGCACAGCTTTCCTTTTCTTTTAAGTATATATAATAGTTTCTGACAATATTTAACTGGCCACAAAGACACTATGAATTGCAATTCTTCGCATGCTGGAAAGAACAGAAACTGAGGAGAGATCAAGACTGGAAGGTGGAGAGTTTTGTTTTGTCTTATTTTGTTTTTACATATCAGCTAGATTTTTGAGGTCTCTGAAGAGAGAATAAGGGGAGGAGAAGAAAATGGTAGCAAGTATCTCACAGCAATAGTAGTATGTTATCCAGTGGTCATGACATATGTTTTCTTCTTCAAGTTTATGAGATGAGGCCTCTAAATGGACAACTGGGGAGGTATGTGACTGTGTTTTATCATGACCACTTGAATGTAGTTAAAGTTCTCTACTTCAGACTTCACCTTCCTTGTATTCAAACTCTCAACCTACAGGAGTCAGGTTGTAACCTTTCTCTCCTCTTCCCATCTCTTCCCTATAGCCAAATTTGGAAGGATGCTCTTCCACTCTATCTCCTGGGAAGGCCTTTTCCCCCATCTGGTAATAGAGCTTTTCGTTCTCTGTGGAAGGGCAAAGTTTCAATGGAATTGGTGTGAACCTAACTCTACTCCCTCTTCCCCCCAACTTTTCCATAGATTAAACCCTGCACCATTTTGCACAATCCTTCAAAGACATTCTGAGAACCTCCCAGCTACTCTTAATAAACCAAAACTTACATAAAGAAAATGGTCATCACTGAATGAAAGGGAGAGCAGTAGCAGGGAGAAAAGAACCCAAGTCTCGCCTCCTTCTTGACACAAAAAACTTCTTTCAGTGACTGGCTTCCACATCACTCAAAGTAAGCAGTCAGTTTTTCCCTGTGTCCCTTGACCTAAATCTTTTACCTTTTCTCACTCTGTCCTTGCCTTCTGTGTTTTTACATCAAAGCCAAAGAGCGAGATATTCCTATACAAATTAAACAATGGGGATAAAAAGTAGTTTTGATAGCAAGACACAGATGCCGAAAACAACTTCTGTCAGAGTGGAAACTGAATCTCCCCAAACATAAAAAGCAAACCCCCCTCACAATCATCGTTCAGGAAGAACTAACATCATTTCTCTCATGACCACATTTGTTCATCACTAGTTTGTTCTTGACATAAACTTCTGTGGATCTGACTCTAAATTTAGAGGCAGGAGTTCTTTGTCCTGACAAAAGTTGAAAAATCTAATTTAGGTCATCTAACATCTTTATTTAATACATATTCCAAAAATATTGAAAGGCAATGTTAGTATAGCTGATGGAGAGCTGATCTTAGAGCCAGAAAGACTTGGCTTCCATTCTTGACTCTGATACAGACTGTCAGGTTGACCTTGGGCAGGTGACCTAACTTCTCAGTGGTCTACACCAGGGCTTCTTAAACTTTTTCCACTCATGACCCTTTTTTGCATTTTGGCAGCATCTGTTGGCATTGTATGGCCTGACTGCATGTGCAGTGCAAACAACACGTACTCTGTGCTCAGAACCAAGCCTGCCATGAAGCTGCAGATGCAACATAGGCAAGCGCTGCCAGAAACACCCCTGACTCATTACAGCTTGATTTTTAATTAAGTTTTGGTTGTTACTCATTCAGAAACCTTTTACTGCTGCCAAATTTTTTTTGCAACTCCATATGGGGTTGTGACCCACAGTTTAAGAAACACTGCCTAGGCAGCTCTCTAATGTGATAAGTTGCAGAAAAAGTAATGACCTCTACTGGTAGAGGAATTTCCTCACAATGGAGCTCCCTATACCAGTAAAATCACAGGTCCAGTCCCCATCTCTCCCTCTATGCAGAAATATAATGTAACAATGAAAGAGATTACAATACAAACTCAAGTCTCACATGGTTTTCTTTTGGATTTTAGTAGTATGGAGGATGTAATTGGAAGGTCAATAAAAACAAAACAAAGTAATTTAAAAAAAAAACAAAATCTGTGACAACCATACTCAAAGAACATATTCAACTCCCTAGTCTTTAATATAACATTGAAAAAGTTTTCTGGGCCTGCAAACCACAGTGTATATGACAACTATTGCATCTAAAAGAACCCAAAGAGGAAAGATAGAGAATATCCTTAAGTGTATGTGTCAAACACTTTCTGGGCAGAAGTAACTTAAGAAAGCTCTTGAAGACCTATGGAAAGTCATTAGAAAATTATATCAATATCTTGCTTGTACATAAAGTAGAAAACAATTGGCATATCATCCAAATAAAGGGAAAAACAATAACGAATGAAAGAAATCTAGTGGGACACTAGGTAAACTAGCAGCAAAATTAGCTTTACTGCAAAATTGGTAAGGACACATAGTTATTGATCAATTAATCAATTCACAGTGATTGAGTACAGTACACAGTACACTTCAGAGTGTACATGAATTACTAGCAAAGCATTTTATCATCTTCATTTCAAACATAAGCTTTATTCTACTCTTCTTAAAAGATGGCATTACACAGTATTAACAATGACAGTCACACCAGTGACTCCTCTAAATATAGTGCAATTTCTTGTTTATGTGCTTTACCCAGAGCACTACCAGCTTGTATCAGTAAAAATATATAAACTTTTACAAGAAAGACAATGTACTGGTTGGGGAGCAAAAATAATGTGTCAAAAAGTCATAAGGATGCAAAGAACAACTCATTATCCAATCAGTGATTATTGGGCACATTTCCCCAAAGTACTATGATAGTGATATTTCTTTTTATTATCATCATTACAAAGCTTTTGACTCAGTTCACATTCTTGACTTATTCACATATTCAAAACACATAAGATATGTCCAAGTAGAATTAGGAAGCTGGAGATTTTGAGATCCAAATGGAAAAAGGGTCCTCCATTTTTGTCTTTTTTATTAATTTTATTTATTTTTGTTACATTTTAAGTTCCAAACTGTCTCCCTCCCTCCCTACCTTGCATTAGGGAAGGCCATCATTTGACACAGATTTATAAATACATAAAAACCATACTATGCATACTTTGTTTTATCAATTCTTTTTCTAGAGATAGATAGCACCTTCCTTCACAGGTCCTTTGTAGTTAAGAGTCCTCTAATTAAGATGCACTACGAAACCAATACTGTCAAGAATAATTAAACAATATATACATAGAATGTTTCGAGAAGACAGTTTAAATCCATCGTCATTCTGTCTAGCCTTAAATCCATTAACAATTCTCCCAAATACAACTAAAATAATGAAACAAATCAAAGAGGGACTTAAACAACATTATTTTTCATAAAATCATTTGATACTCCTGGCTGACACTAAGCTACATGGTTCCCCTAAAAATACATTATATGACTCCTTCCTAAAGAACTCATCCAATAAGATATACTGGAACTAGATCATTATCACTGATCAAATAATTTACCAAAATCACCCACACATAACTTTGCCCCATGAAATAAAAACACCCAAGGATGTTTTTTAAATAGATGCCACCACACCAATGTTATAATCTCTGTGTTATTTGAAATTAAAAACTTTCAAGATAAAGAGATTAAAGGTGATTAAAGGTTCTGTAGGAAGGGCCACCTCTAGGGTGTATGGAGAACCACATCTATATAAACAATTTTTTCTTTTATTTTGCTTTTTGATGAGGCAATGAGGGTTAAGTGACTTGCCTAGGATCACCCAGCTAGTAAGTGTCATGTGTCTGAGGCCGGATTTGAATTTAGCTCCTCCTGACTCCAAAGCCAGAACTCTAGCTCTATGTACTGCGCTACCTGAACAATTTTATTTTAAAACATATTGCAAAATCAAGGGGCCATGTAGGTCATACTGACCTAGACTGAGGGGAATGGATGGCTTACATTTACCTTTCATGGGTATCACTGCAATTTAAAACACTGAATTTTACTGTGTCAAAATATTTTTCTAAATCAGGATTACTTCTTTAGTCTGACAAGAAAAGAACAAATCTACCCTCACACATTCTCCTGGCTATTTGCAACACTATTCCTCAGATATTCCAGGAAAACAGTCTATACCATGATGACTCGTCTCACTCCTGTGCTACCCACAGACCTTCAATACACCATAAAAATTCATAGCTTGACTTTGGGAAGGTGATTTCAATATCATTTGATAGCTGTTAGGTTACCCTGGAAATTAGAATATTAAACTGTTCCCATTAACCTAGAAGTTAGAAAGTATCAAACAGCCAGCTATTTCTCCCCAATAATACACATTCCAAGAAAAACTAATAATGTTGCCCCTTTTACAACAGCATTTGTCAAAAAATAAAACAGTGAATAAAACATTTATCATGCATCAAACTTCTGTTTCAGCACATTTTATATGAAAAGGCCCTAAATAGATTGTTCTAATAATGACATTAATTTTAATGAAATATATATATATATATACATATTATATATATATAATTTATATATATATAAATTTTAATTTATATATATAAATTTTAATTTATATACAATTTTAAAGACAATTTTGTTGTACTGCTGAAGTTTAATTTCTAATATTATTTTTATGCTGATAATACAAATAAACCAGAGAATTCATCATTGATTCTGTCTTTACAATTCATAACTCCTTGTTTTTTGAAACTTCAGATACAATAATTCTATTTTCCTCAAAACTAAAATAATAAAATTTAAATTGTAATATATTAATTATATTTAATTAGTTATAATTTAGAAATATAATTTTTTAAAAATGAAATAAAGTAGAACTTATGTTTCAATGGTTGGTGAAAAATTATGTTAAAAATTATACATCTTTTGGCACTATTACTGTGATAGTTTAAATACACACACAAAACAAAAAATCCAAAATCAAACTATTGCAGTCTGTGTACCAATGAAACATAACAAAACAGACGATACCTATGTATACAGTAGGAGGAGCATGCACACCTTTCATGACAACCATTGATCTGCCCCTTCTTTATGGAGGAGAATTTTAAAACTTAAGCTTATTACAGT
Source organism: Phascolarctos cinereus (assembly GCF_003287225.1). Taxonomy (NCBI): domain Eukaryota; kingdom Metazoa; phylum Chordata; class Mammalia; order Diprotodontia; family Phascolarctidae; genus Phascolarctos; species Phascolarctos cinereus. Next base: position 114,258,095 of record NW_027556180.1, read on the forward strand.
TAATCATAACAATTATTAAAATATATTTAAAACAAATTTGAAGAAATAGTGGCTTATTTTGTGAATTATTTAGGGTCTAGGGAAAGCACTAATTTTTTTAAAGTGATCCGTATGGGGCATAGTAGCAATTTGAAGAAGGAAATAAAGGACATCAAAAGCAGTTAATTGCTCAGAACATAGAGAGCGTGCTACCAATATAAATATTTAAAGATATAAAAATTAATATTTTAGTAAGAACAATAACTTTTACTATTAATAAACAAAATAAATACTTATTAAAGTGTTTATTTGACTTTTATCTCCTTTTTTCTATTGTTGTGCATGTTTCTTAGTGTAACATATTAGTTTAGTAGCATATGCATATAATTTATAAACTTTTTTTAAACTAACAGGAGTACCACATCAATATAGTTGAGAGACCATTGGCTTAGAGCTTTGAGAGTTTAAGTGGCTTGTCCATGGTCACAAAGCCAGAATGCGACAGTGTTCAGCATGGTCTAAGCATCTTATATTAAGCTGAAATCTGGCTCCTTGTAAATTATTCCCATCACTTCTAGTACTCCCACCCTGAAGCAACACAGAATGAAAAAAATATGCTTGTAAATCCAAATTTGCTATTTCTAAGTTTTAAAATATAAAGATTTACATGTCTAATCTAGGTGATACAGTCCAGACAGCTCTAGATTTGGAGTTACGAAGACCTAAGTTGAATACTGCCTCAGACACTTAAGACTATATGACAGAAGGATAAATCACTTAACCATACACATCCTGAGTTTCCTCCCCTTAAATATGTTGATAATATACCTATCTCCCCAAGTTATTGTGAGGATTAAACGAGTTAGCAAATGTAAAGGGTTTTTGCAGGGAATGAAGTTATATCTTAATACCTTTATTCAACTACAAATGTAGTTATTTTAACCACCTGTGTAACACTTCAAAGAACATTAAATTTAAAAGCATAATAGCAGGATAGTGACTTTCCCAGAACCATTTCTTTGTGAACTCATTAAAATGATATATTTATAATATTTAATCATTGTAATAACAATAATAAAAATACATGTGAATTATATCATATTATATTCTTTGTTCAGTCATTTCAAGTTACGTCCAACTCTTTGTGACCCCTTTTGGGGTTTTTTTTGGCTAAGACACTGGAGGGGTTTGCCATTTTCTTCTCTAACTCATTTGACAGGAAAACAGAATTAAATGACTTACACAGAGTCACAGAGCTAGTAAGTATCTAAGGCCAGATTTGAACTCAGGAGTCTTCCTGACTCCAGGCCTAGCACTCTATCCATTGTACCACCTAGCTGCCTTTCAAGTTATATAGTGCCATAAAAAAAAATCAGCTTTATTATGCACTCTTTCTCCAAAAATATCAAAATATCACCTGGACACTTAAGTATAAAATTCTTAATATATGCCTAAGGAAATTAGAGACTGAAGGAACTGAGTCAATGGACAAAGTTGATACTTAACAAATACCTTAAGTTTCTTCTAGGCAAGACACAGTGAATAGTAAATAATCAATGAGGAAGTAATGGCAATATATGTAGAGAGACACATTATGAAACAGAAACTCAATGGGAAGAAAATATTTAAGGCAAATAACATTTAAAGAATTATAATCTTAACACATGCTTTTGAAATTATAAAATGAACCATAATAGATTTGGAAACTATACTAATAAAATCCTGAACAATATTAACAAAATACAGGGGCCATCAATCTAAGGTTCCAAAAAGTGAGGTGTTAATAGATATTCTCAGAGTACAGGATTAATAGATTAAGTACTTAGGGAAATACTTTAGGAACAAACAGATCCCATCACAAGCAAAAGCAGAGCTTGACATTACGTTCTTTCCCCAGGATTTTTAGAGTAGAACTGAAAGTAGTCTAACTTCAAAGGGAGCCTATGAAATGGCTCAGTTCCAAGGGTGGAATCAAAAGACCTTCTGTGAATGATAACCACATGAACCCTATGAACAATATGTTGACAAATAAGCTTTCAACAAATGATGTTGATGCATACTTGTTTATAGAAATGGAGGTGTTTATGATGGAAGATTAATGTTGGGTCACTGCCTTAAGAAACTATAGAAGAGTTAATCATATGGATCTTAGGTTTATAGGTCAATGAAGATTGTAAAAAGAAATATCATAATTGTATAACATCACTATAGGTTGCAGAAATTAATTGTTTACCCAATATAAAGCCAGATATTTTTGACAATCTAATCTTCTATCTCCAGGCCTTTGTTGAGGCTGCCCCCTACCCTATTCCTGGAAATGTATTCCCATTCCAACTTTGCATCTTCAAATCCTTAGCTTGAGCTTCTCACATCTTACTCTCCTGTATGTGTTCTATGAATCAGCAGCATTGTCCTTCTTACTGTTCCTTGAACATGCCATTCTATCTCCTGATTTCATATCTTTTAACTGACTGTCCCCACAGCCTGTAATGTTTTGCCTCCTTACCACTGACTTCTGACTTCCTTAAAAACTTAGCTCTCATGCTCTTCACCTGCATTATAGTTCCCCTCATATTACCATCTTATTGTACTATATAAATCTTTTATGTATAAACAAGGTCTGAACATTCCCAGGCTCCATCAGCTTGCTCAACTGATGCAGCTGCCCCATGAAGACAACATGAGAAAGTTGCTTCTAGGAAAGTCCTGATGACATGTAAGGGAAATGCTTTGGAGAGACCAGAGTAAGAATGGATATTCTATATCTGGTTGCAGATATAGATCACTAACCATGTGGATAAGAGGAATATTTTTGGATTGTCTACGTAGTCACAACTGGCCTGAGTTAGCTAATGGGGTGTGGAAATTCCCTAGACACCATTACATAAGTATATAATTGTTTTCTTAGAGAAACACACACACACACACACACACACACACACACACACACACACACACACGTACTTGAGCTCCTTCAGGGCATGGTCCATTTTTCTGTCTTTCTTTGTATCCCAAGTGCTTAGTATAATGCCTTCCACATAGTAAACTCTTAACATTCATTTTCTTTGACTGACATAGAAAGCATTTAGTTGTAGCTAGTTGGCTCAGTGAATAGAGTGTTGGACATGGAGTCAGGAAGACCAGAGTTTACATCCAGTCTCAGACACTTACCAGTTGTGTGAACCTGGACAAGTCACTTAACCTCTGTTTTACTAGAAGACAGCTAGGTGGCTCGATGAATAGAGTGTCAGGCCTGGAGTCAGGAAGACCTGAGTTCAAATCTGGCCAGAGACAGAAGTGTTTATAGTAGATTCATTAAACAGTCAGATGAAAGATTGTTCCAACGGCAATAAAAGCAACTCTGAGATTTTACCTCACATCCAACAAATTGACAACAATAAAAAGATGGAAAATAGCTAATGCTAAAGGTGTTGCCCCAAGATAGACACTCTGTTAAGCTATTGGTAGAACTACAAATCAGTCAACTTGGAATTATGTGAAAAAAATAAAATATGATGTTCATACATTTTATTTTCCCCTAGACATTGTACTTTGGGGCATATGTTCTAAGAAGATCAAATACATGAAGAACTGTCTCATTGTATTACAAAATATTTCTAGTAGTACTTTTCACAACATTAAATGACCGGAAGCAAAATGGGTTTGATAAGAAATAACAAATATGAGAAGTTCAGAGATGTATGAATATATGTATTAACTGATGCAGTTTGAAGTTTCAGAACCAGGAGGAAATGTACATATACATATACATATACATATACACACACATATATATACATACATACACACATACATATATACGTACATATAGATAAATATATATTATATATATTATATATACACATATATACATATATGTGTGTGTATATATGTGTGTGTATATATACATATATATATACATACATATATATACATACATATATACATACATACATATATATATCTACATATATATATATATATATATATATATATATATATATATATATACACATATATATGTAAGCTCCAGCATATATAGAGTGGTTTGATTTTAATGAATCGGTTTTTATTTTTATGTTTATTACAAGGGAAGGCACTGGGGGGCAGAAAAGGGGAGATGAGGTTCAGAAATGAATGTTCTATAAAAGGAAAAGGCAATAATAAAAATTTTTATATCATTCAAAGAAGGATTCAATTCAATAAGTACTTAATAAATATGAAAGTTAATGAACATAAAAAGCAAAAATTGACAAAGAGAAAGATTGTTTTATAAAAATCTTGGCAAGAGATTCAATTAAAACATTATTTTCAGTATATTTAAGGATGAAAATGAAAGGAGAAAAATAAAACAAAAGTGTGTGTATGTGAAAGAGAGGAAGAGAGACAGAGAGAAAGACAGAGACAGAGACAGAGACAGAAAGCCAGAGAGAGACAGACACAGAGAAAGAGAGAGAGACAAAGAGAAAGAGGAATTTGCAAAGATTACTGTAATAAACTTCTCCCTTAATGACAGTAAAGCTACTACCTTTGACTCACATCACAGTTGCCAATGTAGTCATTCAATAATCATTTATTAACCATCTTCTATGTGCCAGGCAACATGCTAACCTCTGGGGACATGAAAAAAGGCAAAAGACAGTCCTTGGTCTCAAGGAGTTCATAATCTAAAGGAGAAATCAACATGCAAAATCTATGTATGAACAAGATATATGTATGCAGAATAAATTGAAGATAATCTCAAAGAAGAGGCCCTAAAATTAAGGAAGGCTAGGGAAGTTTTGTTCTAGAAGGAGGCTCTTTACTTGAGATTTGTTTGCAGGAAGCCAAAGAAACCAAGAGGTAGAAATGAGGAGGGAGAAAATTCCAGGTGTGAGAGACAGTCAGTGAAAGTGCCCTGAGTTGGGATATGACGTGTTCAGTTAGAGGAACCACAATGAGGTCAGTATCACTAGATCTCAGAATATTTGGTGAAGAGTACCTTGGTTTCCTCATCTGTAAAATGAGCTGGAGAAGGAAATGGTAAGCCACTCTAGTATCTTTGCCAAGAAGATCCCAAATGGGATCATGAAGACATGGTCAAACTGAAACAACTGAACAACAAAAAGATATAAAAAATCCTGGAAACATAATACTGTGGACAAGGCTAAGTCTATAGTCAATCAATCAACAAGCATTTATTAACCACATCCTATACGCTAGACACTTTGCTGCCTGTTGGGGATATAAAGGCTATTTAAATTCTATTGAGGATACAATATGCATGGATATAAGTAAATATGCAAAACATACAGAGTACATAAAAAAATAAAGAGAAAGGGTAGGGGACACCTAGTATGGACCAAAAAATATGTCATTTGAGCTGAAATTTGAAAGAAGATGAAGATTCAAAGCGGCAAGGGTAAAAAGATAGTACATTCCAATCATGGGGAATAAAGAGGAGATAAAAATTTAGGAAGACTAAGTAGACAAGTAGGGTTACAGTATAACATGTAGGAAGAGAATTAATTTTTAATAAACCCAGAAAGGTAGACTAGAGTTTGTGAAAGGCTTTAAATGACAGAGGAGTTTATATTTTATTCTAGAAATAATGAAGAACCATTGGAGGTTTTTGAACATGGGAATAACAAAGGTCTGACCTGTGCTTTAAAAATAATATCTTTCTGGCAGCTATATAAGGGATGGATTAGAGAGGGAAAAGGACAAGAAAGAGCTATCCTGGCAGTGATAATTTTGAGAGTGGCAAGACATTGATTTTTGAGATATCTGTCAGAGAGAGGATACTTAATGTTTGGAAAAATCATGGCCAGTATTATGACCAAAAATAGACAACCAAGAGAGTATCAATAGATATTGATCCATTTGTGTATTTTCCCATTTCTAGAAAATCCTTGTGAGAATTATCTACAGATAAATCAAGAACATATGTAAGGAAGATTTGAGAAGAGAACAGAGACATTTATGAATTATTTTCTATAGAAGACTATATCTTTGCAATCACATAATTGATTAAAAGTTGTGGAAAATAAAAGATCCTATTGTTTCTTGACAATTAAAAAAAACTGTTTGATTCATGGGGTTATTTTCCAATAAGGCTCTCATGTCTATGTAAAAATCATCTGATGTTCCTTGAAGGATATGACAACTCTGACAATTCTGATTACTAATACTAAGTAAGGCATACAATAGAGAGGTATATACCTGTCAAAGGTATTTGCCATGCTCACGTAGGACTTTCAGCACAGAGTCCAAATGTAAGAGATATTCTCCGATTCCCTACAGATGGTAATGTACTCCAGATGCTTTTATTTGTAGATGACACTGTGCTGATTACATCAAACCTATGAACATAGGAGAGCCTCCCTATGGTACATCATCATTCAAATGTTCACTAAACCACGCATGAGAAAACAAAAAGCAACTGGATAAAAAAATATCTATTGTCCACAATATGATATTCAATTAAATGGGTAATACTTAGAGCTGATGTGTCAGTAAATATATTGGACAGATATAAAAAGAAGATACTTAATGTTACACAGTGCATAGCCAGTACTCAACAACAAATAATAATAAATTAATAAATGTTTATTGACTTATTCACTGACAATGAACTGAGCCTTAGAATTTAACTGCAGAAAGAGAGAGTGTTGAATTGTCTTCAGGAAAGTACGGTCTTTTTTTTCTTTGTCAAACTCTTTTATTTTACAAATGAGAAAACTGAGGCCCCTTTACATAAAGTGGGTTTTCTAACATCTTTTTTTAAAATTAATTTATTTGTAGTTTTCAATGGTCACTTCCATAAGTTTTGAGTTTTAAATTTTCTCTCCCTCCCCAAGATGGCATGCAATTTGATATAGAATCTACATATACATTCCTATTAAACATGTTTTTACATTAGTCATGTTGTAAAGAAGATTTAGAACCAATAAGAGGAACCATCAGAAAGAGGAAACAAAACACAAGAGAAGAAAAAAAAGGCAAATAATGTGCTTCGATCTGCATTCAGACTCCATAGTTCTTTTTCTGGATGTGGATAGCATTTTCCATCATGAGTCTTTTGGAGATGTCTTAGATTCTTGCACTGCTGAGAAGAGCTAAGTCTATCAAAGTTAGTCATCACACAATGTACCTGTTACTGGGTACAAAGTTCTGCTCATTCTGCTCACTTCACTCAGCATCGGTCCATACAAGTCTTTCTAGGTTTTTTCTGAAGTCTTCTTGCTCATCATTTCTTATAGCACAATAGTATTCCAATTACATTCATATACCACAACTTGTTCAGCCATTCTCTAATTCATGGGCATCCCCTCAATTTTCAATTCTTTGCCACCACAGAAAGAGCTGCTATAAATATTTGTACATGTGGGTCCTTTCCCCATTTTTATGATCTCTTTAGAATACAAAGAATATGCACATTTTTATAGCCCTTTGAGCATAGTTCCAAATTCCTCTCCAAAATGGTTGGATCGGTTCACAACTCCACCCACAATGTATTAGTGTTCCAATTTTCCCACATCTTCTCCAACATTTATCATTTTCCTTCTTTGTCATGTTAGCCAATCTGATAGGTGTGATATAGTACCTCAGAGTCTTTTGGATTTGCATTTCTCTAATCAATAGTGATTTAGAGCATTTTTTCATATGATTATAGACAGCTTTATTTCTTATATAACATAATTTCTTCATCTGAAAACTGCCTGTTTGTATCCTTTGGCCGTTAATCAATTGAGGAATCACTTGTATTCTTATAAATTCGACTTGGTTCTCCACATATTTTAGAAATAAGGAACTTACAGAGACACTAGTTATAAAAATTCTTTTCCAGTTTTCTGCTTCCCTCTTACTCCTGGTTGCATTGGTTTTGTTTGTGCAAAAACTTTTCAATTTAATGCAACCAAAATTATCCATTTTGCATTTCATAATATTCTCTATCTCTTGTTGTGTACTAAATTCTTCTGTTCACCATAAATCTGACAGGTAACTATTCCTTGCTCTCCCAGTTTGCTTATAATATCAGCCTTTATATACAAATTGTGTACCCATTGTGACTTTATTTTGGTATATGGTATAAGATTTTGATCTATGCCTAGTTTCTGCCATTCTCTTTTCCAGTTTTCCCAGAAGTTTTTGTCAAATAGTGAGTTCTTATCCCAGAAGCTGGGGTCTTTGGGTTTATCAAACAGTAGATTACTATAGTCATTGACTACTGTGTCTTGCATACCTAACCTATTCCACTGATCCACCACTCTATTTCTTATCCAGTACCAAGTTAGTTTTGATAATTGCTGCTTTATACAATTTAAAATCTGGTATGGCTAAGCCACTTTCCCTAGCATTTCTTTTCATTAGTTGCTTGGATATTTTGGACTTTTTCTTCTTCCAGATTAATCTTATTATTTTTTCTAGCTCTATAAAATAATTTTTGGCAGTTTGATTGGTATGGCACAGAATAAATAAATTAATTTAGGTGGAATTGTCATTTTTATTTATATTAGCTCGGCCTACCCATGAGCAACTGATATTTTTACAATTATTCAGATCTGATTTTATTTGTGTCAAGTGTTTTGAAATTGTGTTCACATAGTTCCTGGGTTTATTTTGGCAGGCAGACTCCTAAATATTTTATAATGTCTACAGCAACTTTAAATGGAACTTCTCTCTCTATCTCTTGCTTTGTTAGTAATATACAGAAATGCTGATGATTTCTGTGGGTTTATTACACATTCTGCAACTTTGCTAAAGTTGTTTATTATTTCAAGTAGGTATTTACTTGATTCTCTAAGTAAACTTCAGTCTTTTTAAGGACCTCAAACTTTTCCATGAAACCAAGACCACATTCTTCCAGTGATGCTATATGGCTGAGTCAAAAAATACTATTCTTCAGTGAATTAAGGTTGAAGCTATGTCCAAACAGCCATAGACATACTTTGCATGGGTATATGTAGGCTATAGTATGTATCTAAGGAACAACCGTACCAGAAAAAAATGGTATAATGGGTATCATCAGACATATTTATGACTGAAAAAAGTAAGACCAGGTGACTATTGCATCCTGATAATCCCTGCTTTGGGGGAAGATTGAAGCAGATGCATTACTTGAGTTTGGGGCTTCTGTGCTGTATTGGGACTACAACCAATCTGGCGTATGCACTGTCTGGCTGTAATATAATAAGTCCCTGGAGCCAGAAGTCCACCAAGTTGCTTTAAGATCAGGCTAGTAAACTTCTAGCCCGAGATAGGGAGAAAAGAGAGAAAGGAAGGAAAAAGAGGAAGAAAGGAAGGAAATAGATTATGTATGTAGCAAAGGTGAGAGGGGAATAGTGTCCATTGTTATAATGGACAGCCTGTATTTTTCATGGATATCCATTCAAATTCAAGAGATTTGGAAGAAGGCTCCAGAATGATAAGAGGACCCTCTATGGTAGGCTTATAGTTAGAGGCAGTACTCACAGATTATTTAAATCACTAAAGTATCAGGGTCTAAATTTGATTATAGCTCTTTTTTTATCATTACCATTTTTATAGAACTAATTTAAAACTACTTTTAAATGTTTTCAAATTAATTTTATTCTTTTAACAAAATAGTTCATTTTTCAATTCTTTTTTTTTCTAAATGGGAAGTAAATATATTCCTTTTTCTTTTGTGACAGTATTTAAAACAGAATCTTTACATGCAAAATATATACCCTATTGAAGAAAATAAATGAAGCAAAGCACCTTTCTTCCCCTGGTTTGGGGAGGGGGAGCAACATTTCCCAAAGGAAGTATAATTACTCCTCTCAACATTTTTTACTTTCTATACAATGTACAGTTAGACCTCAAGCTAGCCAGTTGTGGCAAAAAATATGATATAATCTTTTTTTTTTTCCATTAATGATAGTGGAACAGCTACAGATCTAGGAGTTTAAGTAACTGTTACATTTCTAATTAGTTGTGTGACCTTGAGTAAGCTACTTATTTTTTAATCATTAAATTGAGAAAAAGCTGAGGTTAGTGGTGGGGAAAAAGATTCACCTGTAAGTAAATGCTGGGTTTTGAGAAGGCATAAATATGGCCTTTTCTTGTGAGGAAGAGAAACATGAATTGCTACAAATGTTCCACTAGCGTAAGCAGTTAGATCAAAAAATGGAAGGGGTGGGGTATAGGGAGAGTAAGGTATAGTTACCACTCGTGTAAGGATAAAAATGAATAATAGGTTATAGTAATAACCTATAATAAAAAATAGGTTATAAATAAAAATAGGTTATAATAATAACCTATAATAAAAAATAAAAGGTTTAGCAGAACACAATTATAAGGGAGTTGAATAAAGTGAGCCTAGATGTTTTCTAAGCAACTTTTGTCAGGGCATTAATGTATAATAATAGCAGCAAAATGGGAACTCCGAGAAAGAGGTAAGACAGGGAAAAGTGAAGAATTAAAGCAAGACTAGAGAAGACTTTTTTTTTTAAAGTTGAATATTAAGGTGAACAGGGGAAAGGATCCAGCCATCACTGGTCATTTCTCTGCTTGTTCTTCCATAAAGACTATAGGAGTAAAAGAGAGTAAAGAAGGGGAAAAAAAATTAAAAAGAATGTGAGAAGTCTAAGTAACTTCTGTAAGGGGAGGAGGAAAGTGAGAAGATTTTGCTAAGCAGTGGCTTTCTTTCCTTCCAAAGTTCCATTTCACTTGGGATGAGGGCATCTACTCAGAAAGAAATTATTTAAATTAGGCAGAGCATAAGAGTAATTTAAATTATAGGGATAAGGAGATTGAAGGGAATTTCAGAACAGTTAAGAAACTGAATTTATTTGGGCAGCTGTATCAGCATAGAAAGAATTGAAACTGTGGCAAGGATTTGGGGTTGATTACACCAGTTAAGCCAAGGTAAAAGGAATGCTCATTCCACAGTGATTGATTTAGGAATATAGGACATATTAGCAATTTCAATAAGAGCTGCAAGACACACAAGTCACTCACCTCCCTGGGCCTCAGTTTCCTTATCTGTAAAAATAAGGAGTTGAACTAAATAGATTCTGAGCTGCCACCCAAATCTTGATCCATAATCCAAATATCCAACCTATAGATTTATAGTTTGGACAAGGACTGATATATGATGGGTTATTTTTTTTTTTAATTCAAGACTCCACTATCTTGACTTGACCTCTTCCTTCTCACCAGCCTCCTTTCTCTACCCCTTCTTACTCTTCTAGCTGCCCTTTTAGTGTTAACTTTCCCTATTGGGGAAAGTTCCCTATGAGGACAGGGAGCTATCTTGCTAGACTGTAAGTTGTATTCTCAGCTTTAAGCACAATGCTTGAAACAAAGTGCTTAACATATGATTTTTTACATTTTTTTTTTATCATTTTAGAGATAGAAGAATCATAGTTAATATAGGTGATACCCCAAAGCATGTTAGAGTTATGACTCAATAAATAATCTTTGTGTAATGCATGGTGAGGAATTGTGTTTTAGGTATGGAGAACAAAGGCTCAGCTATGCCGCCAGCATTTTAGAGAGAATAGTATGTACCAGTTGAAGAGTTTTAATTAGGGTTGGATAATCATGCCTTTGACCCCCCAGCCAATCTCTAAATTTAGAAGATAATTAATTTAGAGGGCACTGACAACTCTACAAATCTTTCAGAAGTTTATTTTAAAAAAAGATACATACCCACTTGTCAAGAATAATTAGTTAAAATCATCCTACCTTTCTTGCTCACTTGGTTGTAGAATTCCTCTTTTCCCCAACTGCATCCCCCAACATTGCTTGGTGTAATCAATATTTCTGATATTTGGCTTGGTACATAAAAACTCCCAGTTCATTCTAAACCTTTATGAAAAGGGTGGCATAACTATGTCAAATGTCCTAGGGCTCTGAGGATAAAAGAGAGATAGAAGCAATTGGGCCAAATGCAAAGGCCCAGAAGGAAAAGAGAAAACAAACACTTGGAATTGTAAATTTTAAACAAATAAATGTAGGTAGATCTCTAGGGACTGTAAGAGAAAACTGCCAGGGAGGGTTTCTGGGAGATTCTGGGGATTATAAAAACAAGAATTTCAGATGATACTGAGAAAAATTGAGAACAAAATCAGATAGGATAGCTAGAGATGAATAAGTCATCAATAGAGAAACATTGAGGAGACAATAAATTTTGCAGAGGAAAAGAGACAGATGATGCTTCAGAAAAGATGACTTTGCCTAATATTCAGAGGAAGAAAGACATTTTAGAGTCAAGGAGAAACTACAGAAACTAATGGACCAAAAAACTAAAGGACAGTAATGAGATCATTGTTAAGTGTAAGGAGGGATATAGGAGATAAGATAGAGTATGAGACAGTGGTAGGAACGAGACACAATGTAAGGCAGGTAAAAAAAAAAAGGAGAAGAAGAATGAAAGGTAGCTAGAAAATGCACTTGGACAGACTTAAGATAGAAGGGCCTGGTGTGCTATGTTTAATGGGGTCCCAAAGAGTTGGGCAGGACTAATGACTGAACAACAGCTAGAATCTGAGCAACATAAATATAATAAAGTTAAAAAATAATACAATATGAATTTTGGAGAAAAGAGAAAAAGTATCTTTTGGCAGAACAAATAAAAAAGATTAAATAGCAGCTGCTGTTGCTACTAAACTTTTTTTTCCCCAAATAAAGAAATTAGATACATAGAAATTGGGGGGGGGGGAGAAGTACTCAAGGTCACCATCTAGTCAATGGAAAGTGGAAACAAGAACTCATTGTTCTTTTCTCTGTTAGCTCTCACTAGTCTTGTAACCATGGTACTCAGGAACACTGTATCCTGCTACATTTTTTGCAAGTTACTAGGAAAGAAATTCTGAAGCACAGAAAATGAGCCAGAATTAATTAAAGCAAATGAAAATAGAGCAGTATGCTGTTGGAATCCAAAGGAAATTTTGAACTGGTGACATAGTAAGAAATGGTAGGAAATTGGCACTTTCCAATTGCCTTGCATTGGCCCAAGTGGTAAATCCCCATTGGGTTTTGAAAACAATGCCTTGCTTCTTTTTGGTCCCTGGTTTATAGGTGGGTTTGAAAGAAAAAACATAGATAAGACAGAAGGCTAGAGATTTTACAGAGCTCTGAAAGAAGATAATTTATAGGTAATTATGGCAAAAGAAACAAGGCTAGGACAAAGGCATAAGATTGATTAAACTTGATACTCAATCTTTACACTGATATATAAAGTAAATGAGTCATTTTGGATTACATAGTATTTTATATTTGCTTACTACATATTACATGGAGATTTGAAAGTTATATGAGATCACCATTGAAAGATTATCATATTACTGTTACAAATCCCCCCCAAAAAAAAGTTATCCTTGGCTTGAACATTCCATAGTGATGGGAAACTAATTCTCTGTCTCTCTTTTTCTCTGTCTCTCTGTCTCTATCTCTCCTGTCTGTCTCTTTCCCCACCTACCCCAGTCCTACTCTATCTCTGAGGGAACATCTAGTTGTTAACTAGTCTTTCTTATATCAAAACAAAATCTCCTTCTCCATGACCTCAACATATGTCTTAATTCTTTCTTCTGGATCTTTATAGAATAAATATAATAATTTCTTATGTAAATGAAAATCCTTCAAAATGTTTAAATGATTTTATCACCTCCACCATGTACACCTAACTTAACATCTCCATTTAAAGGTAAAAGGTCTCAGTTATTTCAAACTTTTTTTTCTCATGTAAGATTATTTCAAGCACCATCCTGGTCATCCTTTTATATGCTCTTTTCATCTTTAAATGTCTCTTCTACTATGTAGGTAGCACCCGGTCCTGGACGCAGCAATAAAGGGGTGGTCTAAGCAGTGCAGAACTATCACCTTCCTTGCTCTGGACATTACACTTCTCTTAATGTAACTCTTTTAGCTGTCATATTATACTATTAGCTCAAAATGAGCTTTCAATCCATTAAAAACTTCTAGGTCTGTTTCATATACACTACTTTCTAGCTATTCTCCTCCCCTTCTACTTTTAGGCAGTTGTTTCAAATCAAGTACTGGACATTATATTTATCCCTATTAACTTTCACTGTGTTGATTTCAACATATTGTTCCAATCTGTCAAGATCTTTTTGGAGCCAGATTCTGTAAGTCAATCTGTTAGCGATCCTTATACACTCCATCTCTCTATTTCCACTCTAAGGCTGAATAGACTACTTCAAGGTGATGCAAGAAAAAAAAAATGAAGGACAAGGTAGAATAAAGATACTGTCTTGAGCTATACTAGCCTATGGATGGAGAGGAAGAAAAGTAGTGGGCTTAAAAGATCAAATAGAATAGATTAAGATGGAATTGACAGAGAAACCCAATGACAGAGATCTTTGACAACTTGCTTCAAGAGCAAGAAGAGGCAGAGAGAGCTTTAAGGGGATATAGGATAATCTCAAGGCACCAGTCAAAGGGTAAAGTACCAAACAACTGAGCAGCAAACATCACAGCTCAAGGTGTAAGCAGTAGGATCAAGTTGTTGAAGAGGGTAAGTGCTCCTGAGCCTAGGTTCACTGCTGAGCTCTATAAGGATTTGGAGATTGAAAAGACCTTTGGCTGCAATTTCATATAGGGGAAAAGTGAAATGACCAGAAATATAAAAATAAAGGACATTCATAATAGCATTTTTGAAAGGAGAATCAAAACCTATTAGAAACCAAAGGCCTTTAATATTAGCAAATACCAATTAGTTTCCCCTGAAACCAGCTACAAAGCCTGGCATGACAAACAGAAGGTATTATATGTAGGAAAGAAGAATTTCCTCTACCAATGTAAATTGGCACCTTCTCTGCAATAGTCTTAGAGAGCTGACTAGGACAATTATTTTTGGTTTAAACATCTAGATTTAGAAGCTAAAAATGAAATTTATGTTAGCATTAAATCGGATGTTACCCTGAACTAGAAATTACATCAAATTGATTTCCCTAAACCATCCCAGCAAATTTCCTAATACAATGCTAGAGCCTTAGCTATAGTTTCTAGGGTTAGGTGTTTAAGGTAGCTCCTCACTTCCCATATGGACCTTAAAAATACTGTTTCTCCTCCCATGGTACTAGACAGATTCTCCATTGCTCTCTCAGTCTAACTCTTGTAGAAATGAGATTTTGTGAAGGATTGCAGTTTTCTTTTACTACTCACAAAGGTATCTTTGCTGTTTTTCTCTTGAGTAACTTGGAAGACAGGAAGAGAAGTAATCACATGCCAGCACTTCTGCTGTTTCAATGAAGAGAACAAATGTTCCCTATAAAACATTTATTTTCAATTGAAAGTCATAAAGTAGCTTTTGGCTTTATTGTGCTATAGAACTAATACAGTGTGACATTTTATACCAGCTTATAATGGATGGTGGATGTCCACTAAGAAAATTATGCTGAAAGACTGATATGAAAGCATCATGTATTGGAATTGACAAATGGATGTCATTATAATTTATTTTATTTTCATGTGCATGTAGTTACTTTGCATCTACCCATTTTCCAAATCTGATTTTCAAAGGTCATACTCAAGCTTCAGTGACTACACATCCAATATTAGAAGAATGTACCATGAGTTAACACCTAACAAGCATGCCATGTTTACTTTAGACATGACAATCAGGGTCTACGTATGTGAGGTTGGTATAATGCTTTAGAACCCTATATGATTTTATTTGAAAAGCTGTTGTTTACTCTTTGGGTAATGTTGAGAGTTTGACCTTTGACCTGGAGAAAGAAACTCATGGAATTCTGTACCCCTCATAGAAAAAAAGTATATGAAAGACTAAATTAGAGGAATACATTTCTGGATTAGAGGGAGAAAACAAAACGAAACAAAACAAAACAAAACAAAATCTCTAGAGTATTTTTCCTATTCATTTATTAGAAATAGGATATTTTATGTCCTCTGTTGAGGAGATTGGGAGTTTTGCCTAGGTAAGAAAACCCTTTGGACAAATCCTTAGTGTCCTGTCCTCAATATAAGAAAAAAAAGTACAAAATTGTTTAGATAGCACCATACAGCCATGCAAAGGCTCCACTAAGGCAATGTTATACGCCAGTGGTGATGATCCAGCCACAGTTATACAGAGTATGTTGTTTTATGCAGGCTCTGTCATAATGAAAAACAAAATAACTATGGCAGTATTGAAAATTATCATTTCATTTTTTTTTTCTTTCTTAACAGGACAGAGTTACCCTGAGTGCTTTGTTCAGTTAGAATTCTAAAACTCAATATCATTTATAGCATTTTTTTCTGCAAAAGATTAGTGGCAATACATTGTTTTTGTTTTTGTGGTTTTGTAAGACATCAAATAAGTACCATAAAGCATAAGTAATTTAATTCTGTCATTTCAAAAATTTTCCCCGTGTGTATTTCCTTGATGATAAACAGACAAGAGAAAAGTAAGGGGACAAAAGAGATAGGTAGGTCTTACTGTAGCAGACCAGCATGCCTTTGTTTTTGTTTTCTTTCTTTTTGTGTCTGTGGGACTGTTCTGTCAGGAAGGAGAGCTGAAATAAGTTCATCCTGACCTGTCCTGATGAGATGGTGCTGGAGTAGAGCCAAAGCATATGGTTGACTCCATTTTGATCATCTGACAAAGCTGTGGCCAGGCAATTAGCAGCTAAGCTTCTTAGCCTAGGAGCTAACTGGAAGCATATGGATGTAGGTGAGCTAAGAGATAATCTGATACCTTAGAAACAAACAGGGAAGAAGTAAAACATGTATGGAGCTCTAGGTGCAGCTCATTTAGAAGGGAGGCAAATCAAACCTGGTACTGCAGGCTGGGCCTGACCCAGGAGAGGCCTCTAATAGTTTACATTCGATGTTAGTGTGAAATTAAACACTGTGGGTCATTCAACAGTTATCAAAAGGAAATTTACTGTACTTAGCCTTGACTGAAAAAGAATATACATTGATGGTACTGTTTGTTGATTTAGCTCCTTAAAATTTCCCTGCCTCTGAATTAATAATAATAGCTTGAGGAAAATTAATACTATGCTGCATCATTTAATAATCAGTATTATTCTGTAATCCATCCAATTCCCCATTTTGTCAAACCCATTTCTCAGTCTAGCTCAAAAGACAATCTCTCCAAGACTGAATTAAAAGCTTGGTTGAACTTGTGTGACTACTCTTAGCCCCCAGGGCATTTGCTAACCAGTTTTAAGTGAGACCTTTGCTTTATTTGCAGGTAAACAAAGAACTGCCTAGGCCTAGGTCCCTCTCCAGCTTTTGACTCTCCAGTCCTTACCCTAACTAGTCAAAGTTAGGGGTGATTTGGTAATACTAGGAAGGCTAAGGTGAAGGAAGGAGCTGATTGCGATGATTCTGATTTTATGGCCAAGATTGCTACAGAAGGCAGAGGCCCATAACATAATAACAACAGCAACAACAACAACAACAACAATAATGATAATAATAACAAAATCCCTGTTTTGAGATAGGTGCCATTTGCTTCAGAGCCAGAATTTCCTGACTCTCCTCTTTCTTACTGCTGTTTGCTTTAAGAAACTGTTAAATCAGTTAAGAAGCCTCAATGCAGTCATGGCATTGAAAGACACCACAAGATTCCTGTGGAACACAAGTAGTCACTCACTGGATTTTAATAATCCCTGTAATACACCAAGTTAAGCTGATGTAGAAGGTATGTGCTGATTTAAGTAGAGGAGACATAGAAAGGATCTTGAAAGTGAAAAAAACCTATGTGCATGCCTACTAAGCCATTTTGGATCACCACTAGAAAAACTATCCTGGAGGATCAAAGGCTTGGGATCACTTCCAGATAAGAATCCATAAATGCCTTATTGATTTGTCCAATCTTTCTGAGATAGTCTAACAGATCACATCTATCAGCTTGGAACTAGTTGTACATAGGGAAGTCACCATTATGAATGCCTAGTAACCTCTTTTAATAAATTGCTCGTAATAACTTTTTTTAAAATTATTTTTAGGCAATTGGGGTTAAGTGACTTTCCCAAGGTCACACAGCTAGTAAGTGTCAAGTTTTTGGTCTGAGGCCAAATTTGAACTCAGATCCTCCTGACTTCAGGGCCAGTGCTCTGTCCACTGTGCCACCTAGCTGCCCTATAATAACTTTTTTTAAAATAAAATGAATCTTATCACCTCTTGGGCAATAGTGAATCATATAACTGACAAACCAAAAAGTTGCTTGCTCAGAGAAAGGTATTATCTTCTTCCCTATGAGTCTTCCCCTTGATAGTAGCTAAAATAGGAGAAAAGCAAAGGAGGAAAGTAGGAAAAGGCTGAGTGAAACAGATTAGCATGACCATATGCTGTTGTTTTGCCTTATGTATCTGTGAGTGTGTTCCTTGAAGTAGATTGTGTTCAGGGGCATGTTGCTATGCACCCTGAGATCTGAAGCAAAAATAATAGCAAAGGGAGCATCAGTATCAGACTCAGAGCAATATGACAATCAGAATAGCAAGACACTAATATGGAAGGGAAGCCAAAGTTTTCAGTCAAGTGCTTATTTATCTTAGTCTGGTGTTAGGGCTCATCGGTGATCACTGGATTTAAATTTAGATTAGTCCTGTGACTCCTTCCAATTACCCACATGTAAATCCACACATTTCATTTCCCTTCTCCTTTTAGATTGTATTCTCCTGAAAACATGGGAAAGGGTACATCTTTGTTCAGTTTCCTACAGCTCTGATCCAGAGGAAGATGAATAAATTCACATTGAGGTCAATTGAGGAAAGAATCCCAGACACTTTGAAAGAGGGATTTCTTCAGAGGCCCTATGATTCTCCTAGCCATGGAATTGCAGAGTTCTGACTTTCCAATTAATTTTGCATGCTAAATAAGAAGAGGTATGGAGGGTGAAAGAAAGACTCAATCAAAATCCATTGTTTGATAAGGCCCCAATTCTAGTTGATAAGCCTTTGCTTATTATTATGCTGTGTTAATTTGGCCCAGTTGAATTGCTAATTGGTGAGTGTGGACCCAGTGCCTTGAGGGATTTATTAAATTTTGCCCTAGGTCTATGCTTTTGGCACCCCAGGTCATCTTTCTTTTGACAGTAAAAATGAGTTGACAGTGTCAATAGACACTGTTAAAAACTGGGGTAGTATTGGTTAGCATTTTTGATCACCTATTTTAACTGAGATTATTGATCCCAATGAGTATTTCCATTCTTCTCCAAAAGAAAAACAAAGTCACATTGAGTCATGGTCATGTTTTAACTTCAGCAAACATAGCCAAATTTATTTCCAGCAGAAAGGTATTGAGTATTTTTGACACCATTAGTCCTCGAGATTTCTGTGTTTAAAAAATAATGATAATAATAAAATAATAAAATACCTAGAAACTACACAGGAGAAAACAGGGTGAGTTCATAGGTTTAATGTTTAATAAAATATCTTTTCCTTGAACAGACTATTATTTATCTTATGACAATGGTTCAGACTCAACAGCAGCACAGGGGTTCCTGGCTTGAATGCACAAACTCTTGCTTGTTAAAAATATCACACTGAGAACTAAAGCCAAACTCTATTTAGGGAAAATGGGTTTTAAAAGACCATAGTTCTTTGTCATTACTCTACACATAAATAACCTTAAATGCCTGAAATAAATATTATTTAGCTTTTCTAAGGCATATTGGCATAATACAACTCACTGAAATAATTAAACAACAAGATTACAGTGAGAGATTTACCAGGTTTTGTTATTTGTTTTATTTTTTTAAATCCTACAAGTCAATTTTCTGTGTGGATAATGAAAATTCTGGCCTGGTTATTGCACATCAGTTCTAGGCATCTAGTGATAGGGGAAACAATGACTAACTAGGGGACATCCAGAGAAGGACAGCCAGAATGATGAGTGGTCTGAAAGTCATGTCCTATGAGGGATAGTTGAAGGAACTAAATATGTTTAGCTTATAAAAGATGAGGCAGTAAAAAAAAAAAAATAGGATAGCTATCTTCAAATATATGAAAGGCTGTCATGTATGTAACTTATTTTATTATGCTTCAAGGGGCAGAACCAAGAAGTTAATAAAGGATAAGATTTTCTTTCAGCATAATAAAAGCTTTATGAATTAGAATTGTCCACCATTGGAATGAACTACCTCACAAAGCACAGACTGGATGAACATTTGTTAGGGATGTTGTAGATGGGATTACTGCATAGGATCATATGGTTAGGATATAGAAAAGACTGCATGGATCATCTAATTTAATTCCTTCAGTTTTATAAACAAGGAAGCCCAGCAAGGTAAAAATGATTACCCCAAGACTGTGGAATTGCTAAGTAGTACAAGAACTGGGAACAGGACATAGATTGAATAATTCCAATTCCATCATCTTTCCACTAAACCATACTGGTTCTCAAAATGGGAGGATAAAAGAATGACCTTTAATGTTCATTCTAATTCTAAGCTCACCTGCTTAAGTGTGCCTTTTTGTCAAAATCCCATGCTAAGACATGTAAACAGGTGAAAGATACACAAACACACACACACCCCCCAAAAAATTCTAGTTTTCAAGTTTCATCAATTAATCATCCAATACCAAATTTATGCATTTGTTAGTGTCAAAAAATCAAAATATTTATTCTATTAGAATTAGCTATAAATATCATCTAGTATTATAGTATACATCTGAATGAAATTTATAAGATATTTAATTTAGAATTTAAATTAAACTAATTGGGGCTTGTAAAACTAAAGAAAAAAAGTAGTACATGTTGGGAAACATATATTTCAAATCCCACATTATACAGTTGAGAAAACTGAGAACTAGAAGAGTTAACTGATTTGTCTAAGTTAATCATAGTTAATCAGTTAGCAGAACTAGGACTAAACCCTTTATGGTCTTTACTTTAGTTTCCTCAACTGTCAAATGGGGGTAATAATCACATCTACCTCACAAGGTTATTGTGAGGATCAAATGAAATAATATTTGTAAAAAAGCACTTAGCCCAATGGTTGGCATATAATTCATACTATATAAGTCTTTATTTTCTTCTCTCTCCCTTCCCCCTCTACTGAGTGCTTTTTTCCAGTAAACTGATTCCTCCTTTGATGTTTTTTTCTATATTTGAAATACATATAGTTTTATCTGACTTCAGGATTAAATATCACATTTTAATATTTTAATGCAACATTCAAATCATTATTCAAAAGTCAATGCTATACCTTGTTGTTACCAGTATTAACAAATATCCTTTGTTTGAGATTTCCTGACTTGCCTTGAACTTTTAGCAGCTTCTCTATCTTTGTCTTTTCCAGCTCAAATGCTTCATTATATCCTTTCTATCCTTCAGCACCCTCCCTGTTATTCTGAACCCTCCATCATTTTTCATGTTCCTATCCTTCCTTGTACTCTTCAGGTTCTATTTCCCATGACTGGCACTCACATTTTATTCTCCTTGAAAACTACCTTGCCTGTGGAAACCAATGGTAATTGTACCATTGTTTCTATTCATCAGGCAGACCAAATGCATGCTTTTTAATGTAAAAAAAAAACTCCTTAACTATGTGACTTATTCTGTATAGCAAATGTTATGTTATATGTGGATTTCTCTCTAACTTTCTAGTTATAACTGGATTATTTTATCACACAGTTCTTAAGGTCACAGTCTTTTTCATTGTTTCTAATTCTGTATTAGTTTCCTATTGTCTCTACAGCAAAAAGAAGCTCATGGAAATAGAGAGTTCTCAAAAATGAACAGGTCACAACACAGTGCATTATTTTCTATCAGCTTTTATAAATCCCATACTGACAGTTAAATTCCATCAGCAAAATGTCCAGTATGGGAATGAACCTGTTACATTGATTAAAACTAAGGATCACAGTATGAAATGCAATTATTTAGTACTATAAAAAAATAAAACATGCCATAGATGAGAATGTAGTAATGGAATTAATTCCTTCCTCTGAGTGTAATTGAACTGTTTTCTTTAGCAGCTGTTCATAGAAGTAATACAATATTATTCAGGCACTGGCCTCCTTTCTACACTGGGAAAGTAAAGAAAAGTTTTTTGTTGTTGTTGAGGTATACAGAGCTAGCTTTACATATAGATAGAGCAGGAAGATCCCTATAAAGTCTGATTTCAGGGCTAATAGGAATTCTTCTCTCCTAGCCTCAAATAGCCTTCCCCAACTGCTCCCAGGTGCCTAAAATTCAGATAGATGGGATAAAGTCTTGTATCCCACAACAAACCTGAATTAAAATACAAAAGATCTCCGCCAGTTAATAGACTGGCTTGATGTCCTGCTGGAATAAAAATGACTGAGATCTTTCCCTTTGGATCATAGGCTTAGAGCTGGAAGGACTTTAGTGATCTCATGCTCCCATTTTCCAGATGAAAGATGTGAGGCACAAACTAATAAAGTGACTTGCTCAAACTGCATAGGTAATAAATAGTAGTCCCCATTTTCATATGTAGGTCTTTTGACTGCTGATTGAACACTACTAATTTAAAGCTGCCTTTGGTGTGGAGGAATGTGGAGGTAGATTGTAGGAATGAGTAGACCAGGCAAATTTTGTCTAAGTCTATTTTGCAGATCTATTACACATTGTCAAATAAAGGATATTTGTTAATCTACCACACCAACAAGGTGTAGTATTGACTTTTCCTTAAGTTTCAAAATTGCATTAAATGAATAATGGTTTAATGAAGAAATTGAGGCCCAGAGAAATTATGTGAATTGATTAAGGCCATTCAGGTAATGCATGGCAGAGCTATGCTTTGAACCCAGGTCCTCTGAATCCAGAGCTAGCATACTGATCTCTTTAAATTCTTAATTGTCCAAACTTCTGTGCACTAAAGGTTTGGATTTTTCAGAGAATTTTCCCATTTATTAGATGTTTTGAAATCATGTAGATACAACTTGCCATGCACAGAAAGACCCATTACATAATAACAAGGCAGAAGTTTTGTCATTGTCGATAGTCAAACTTGCATTACTGTTGCAATCATTTAAATACCTATGTTGACTTACTGCTTAAAGTAAGGGAAAGAGAAATGGTGCATTCTGTAATATATTATGGAGATTTCCCTTAGTTCCTTTTTGGTTAATTTTGTTGTTCAGAAAAATTAAGACTTGCTTGTCTTAGTAGTCATAAAGATGAAAAGAAATATTCTTATACCACTGGCTATAGGCCTCATCATTTAAAGATCCTATTGACAAAAAAAAAAGTATAAACATTTATCAAGAGTTTATACTTTCTTGAACTTCATCTTCAGTATTGTCAGCCACACATAGTCTCTCATCAATCATATTCTTAAAAGTGTGTTCTATGATATTTTTGATTGAAAAAAAGTTATATTTTTATTCAGGTGGGATGATGGATAAAAGCAAGAGTTCTTCTTTTTCTCACAGTAGCATTTCCTGGAATAAGTGTGATTTTTTATTAGATTTTTCTTTCATTTAAAGAAAAATAAATATATGTATTTTAGATTCCATTTTATGTGATACAAAATAACAAAGAAACTTACATAAATTTGACTCCTTTTTTTCTTTATTTCCCTTTTCCTCTTCCTATTTTGTTATAACTCACATTAGTGACTTTTTTTCCTCCCTTAATCCTTATTGGTCTATTCCTTATACTCTTGCTGCATTGCTATTTTAAATACAAATCCAAATGTGGAAATAACCTAAAATAATTAGTATCTTCCACATGCACACGACTGTGAACCCAAACACTTCCAGAGTAATATGATTTAATGAAAAGAACATGGAACTGGCATGAGAATAGGGTTTTAATTATTGGCCTGCTCTCCTCCCTGCCCCCATTACTTTAAACTTACTTTGTATATTTGTATTTATTCATCAATGTACATGTTGTGTGACTTCCTACCTCCCATCCACATATACAAAGTAGAATGTAATGTCCTGGAGGATAAGAATAATTTCTAATTATTGATTTGGAGTTTTATATAGCTTACTGCCTAGCACAAGAGTGGGGAACGGTCCTTTAGGTCCTCAAGTGCAGCCCTTTGACTGAATCCAAACTGAAAAAAGGCAAGTGGGTTAGTAGGCTGAAACAAAAAGCCACGAGAAGCATTGAAGAAGACAATGATATCAGAGAAAGGAATGACAGGAAGAGATGATGATCTGGTCATATGGCAAGAGAGAGAAACTACAGGTGAATTTTCTCAGTGTTCCACTTTCATCTGCGCAATGTCAGGGAAAAATAAGGAAGGTCTTCAGCATATTGGGTAGACCTATTGCAGCAATATTATCAGAAGCTATGGACAAGAGTTGCACAGGATACATACACTTGGATGAGTTGCAATCTGCAATCAGTGGAGAGCATCCAAATTGATAAAATCAGAGATCTAATTCTCTATTTTGAGTTCAACATTTCCTATCTACTTCCCTCTTATTCTCTTCAAAAGCTCCGAGCTACAAATGATGTGATGTGAATATGTCCTAAGGACACTGAGATGTCTAC
The DNA here is from genome assembly GCF_003287225.1 of Phascolarctos cinereus. Lineage (NCBI taxonomy): Eukaryota > Metazoa > Chordata > Mammalia > Diprotodontia > Phascolarctidae > Phascolarctos > Phascolarctos cinereus. Next base: position 114,282,467 of record NW_027556180.1, read on the forward strand.
CAAATATCAAATTTCCAGATTCAGTAACATCCTATTATGACATCTTGCCATTATAATGATGCCAGGGAACAGATTTCATATCTATGTCAGTTTTCCAAGTTACAATTACAGAGTCCCTATGCAAAATTAGCTATGTAGTGAAGGTGATTTAATTCACAATGTAATTAAATCCATTGAATAGTGAAAAGTAAATGAGGCCAATTTATAGTGCTTGCCAGTATCTATATAATTTGCTATAATTTTAACTTTTTTTTTCCTTTCAAATTTTGGGTGTTTGAATATATACAGGTTGAGTGTGATCACAGGAATTTAAAAAAAAATACTTCCATCATACATTCACTTAGTAATCAGTCCTTTGTAATAAGCAAAATATTTGGCAAGTGCCAGACTAGAAGACATTTAGATCTGGTGATTGGAGGCCCTTATTTCTATGATGAGTCAGAACAATGAAATGTTGACATGGAGGTCTCATAATACTATAGTGTGATATTAGCAATACTCTATTTTTCTCCCTGGAACACAGCAAAGATCTGAAGTAGGCTTCAACTAAGGATCCTCTAATGCCTTCAGGAGTTGTGTAGTTCCTTTTATTTTTTCCCCTCCTCAAAATGCATGTTCCTGGCTGTAACTTTAAAGTTGTGGAAGGGAAAAAGAAGTGAAATTATAGCAGGGCCCATTGGAGGAATTTGGTATTCCTGGAGTCTCAGAAATAGTTACAGGTCACACAAAAGCATAAGAAAGGACTACACTTCTAACTCTTTCAAACCATGTTACTGGTCAGCTGAGCTATCAATCAGCATCAAGCTAATCAGAAACAGTCCTGATTGGCTTTTAGGTCTCAATTGGCTAGCCCAATCAGCCTATTACTGATAGCAAACAGAAACATTTTGTAAGGCACTGACTATGTCCCCTTCCACTGCCCACTACTTATCTGAAACATCTATTGGGAGCACCACTGTTTTGTATCTTCATTCTACTTTGTAAATAACTGGAGGCCAGGGTGTGTGTGTGTGTGTGTGTGTGTGTGTGTGTGTGTGTATGAGAGAGAGAGAGAGAGAGAGAGAGAGAGAGAGAGAGAGAGAGAGAGAGAGAGAGAGAGAGAGAGAGAGAGAGAGAGAGTTTGGAGTGAGGCAGTTGGACCATTGACCAAGTATAGTCCTATTAGGCATTTTATAACCCTTAGTGGGGAGAGTTGTAGGCACTTCATAGATGAATGAGTAATTATTAGTAACAAAGGTCGAGTTCTTTAGGTTCTGCTTTCTCTAGACCCTGACAGACTCAGGTTCAAATTGCAGGTAATTTTGAATGCTATCTTATTTCTGTGTCTTGTCTGACCTAACCATTTTTAAAACTGGGGATATCTAAAATTAATGTTGGTCTGGTCATTTTCTTGCTCATCATGCTAACAGATTCAGGCAAGGCATAATGTTGAAACAGTAAAACATTAATTGTGATGGAAATTAATTTTAAAAAAATAAAAAGAAAGAAGGTAAGCACCAGAAAGCAATCTTGGTTACATTCCTGAATCAATATTTACAATAAAGTAAAAAAAAACACTTCCTTTCAGAAAAGTTTGGTAAATAAGCACCTCCAAAAGATGGTGGCTAGCTCTACGGGGGCAATGAATAGTCAAGGTCTGTCTACAGCCAAAGTGAGCTGTTGGTCAGAAAATGGCTCTGAAAGTATTGTTTAAGCCTGCTCCTGTCTATACCAGCTGCCTCTTTCTTATAACTTTCTTAACCATTCTGAAGCTCAATAAAGGTTTTAGCTTGTCTTTCATCAAGCAGTACTCATTGCTCTCACTCACAGATGCTACCATTGATGTTTTGGGTGGCCCCAAGAGACCCCCTGGCTCAAAAACCTTGAAAACAAATTCTATTAAATTTTTATCCCCTGGTTTCCTTACATAACTTCAAAACAATCCCCAGCTATGCTATGGTCATGTAGCACATGGGAAATAAAATCTTTTCCTCCAATAAATATTCCCACCCCAAACCCAGGCATAGTTAGAAATGTAGTTCATTTCTTGACTTGCCTATGTCTGTAACAGGTATCTGAAAGCAATTCAGATGATCTCTAATTATCAAATAAACCTCAGTTATATATTTTGAATGAGTATCCCTACTCCCTGTAAGTTACGGCTTAGGAATAAAAATACAATTTTATAGTATATTAGGCTTTTTTCATTTTGTTAAAAGTTGCTGTTTCCAAAAATATAGAGTGTCCTAGGGAGAACAAAGGGCATGGGGTATAGTGAACAGAAGACTTACTTAAGAGCCTGGAAGACTTGGGTGTATAAGTCCTCATTCTGACCTACTTTGGCTCTGTATCCATGGACAAGTGGTGACCTCCTAGTGATCCAGGCATCTCTCTAAGGCTATCAATTGCAGATTAAGTGCAAATATACATTGGTAGAAGGAGTTTTTCTAACTAAAGTTAGAAATCAAAGGCAGAGGCATGAGCATAACCACATGGTGACACTCCTCAACTTCAAAAAAAAAAAAACAAGACATGCTGGTAATTCCCGTTTGCTTTAATTATTCATAAAATCTTTGTACATAGAAGGAATTTGACTATTTCTAAAATAGGCCTAAATTTGTATTGCTAAGTGTTAACCATTTTTTACAACTGTCAAGTAACAACTATCTGTTCATTCCATAAGGGAACAAAGATCATGGATTCTAGATTAATTTAAATTATTGCAGATATTTTGTACTAACCATCTGAAGGTTTAGATTGTCTGCTTAAAGACTAGTCAATTTGCATGCCCTGTTTCAGAGAAACAAAATTAAAGACCATTGATAGAGGCACTCATTAACAGAACAGACCACTGAGGGGACAGAGCATGGAAATGGCCTCAGGTGCCATGTCCTATTCAAATCCAGTCCTGTTCAACTAGCTCAACTGTGATCTAAAGTTTCTAAGATCATTTCCTTGTTTAGTGGCTATAAATTTTGCTACTAAGTGAAACTCTCTCTGTGCCATCTAAGATGCTTATAATTATAGAGTGTTAGGTTCCAGTGGGTAGGAAAGTTGTCTCTTTAATCAAAAGTAACACCTCAGAGTTGGTGCTCAATAAATGTTTATTGATGGTGATGACACTTTCCTATGACTCTGGAGCTTCAAGGACAAAAGCAAAACAACTTCAGACCTCAGGTAAAAGTTGCATTGCCAGGTATCAAAGTACACTATTGAATACCTTTTGGAGATGGACAAGATGCAATGGAACAGTAAATTTCTAAGCCATTGATGATTAAGCAAGAAACACTAATTATCCCTTTTTGTGTAGGTTTATTTAACCAAACTCATTAGTATGCAATAATGTAAACCTGTAATTTAAGGAAAAAAGGTGCCTCCCTCAGCTATATTCCTGGCTTCCCACACATTGATGAGAAAGTTTCTCAGCCACTCCTACAGCCAACCTTTGCCCTTTATTCTCTCTCATCCCAGCCAATCACTTGACAAGACTGACAAGTCTTGGCAATTTTACCTCTACAAATTTTTCTCATCTGTCCTCTTTTCTTCTGTCACAGTTAATAGTTCAGGCCCTTATCAGCTCTTATTTTTGTTGTTATTGTTGTTATTCAGTTGTTTCAGTGGTGTCTGACTCTTCGTGACCCCATTTGGGATTTTCTTGGCCGAGAAACCTGAGTAGTTTGCTATTTCCTTCTCCAAGCTCATTTTTACAGATAGGGAAACTGAGGCCAAAAGAGTTAATGACTTGCCCAGGGTCCCACAGCTAGTGTCTGAGGCTGGATTTGAACTCAGATGTTTTGGACTCCAGGCCCAGCACTCTATCCTCTGCATCACTTAGCTTCTATGCTCAGCTCTTACAAGATTATTGCAATGATTGTCTCAATTCACCTTCCCCCAAATTCATCTCTAACACAAATACTAAAGTGATATTCCTAGAGCACAAGTCCAGCCATGTCACTTGCCTGCTCAAAGAGCTCTCATGATTCCCCACTGCTGTTAGATAAAATTCAAACTCCAATGTTAGAATTTTAAGAGCCTTTACAATCTGGCTCCAATCAACCTTTCTATCCTTTATATAATAGTTCTCTTCATGATATTACTTTGCTAATTGTATACATTATCACCACCTGTCACGCATATCTGGTGTAGGCTCTCTTCTCATTAATACTTCTTTCAACCTCTCTTTTTCCTTCAAAATTCAGCTCAAGTGCCTATTACTCCATGCGGACTTGATTCCCCTCATTATGAGTACTATCCCACCAAAAAAAAAAGAAATCACCCTCTATTTCATGTATAGTGTTTATACTTATATTACTATTTCTGTGTGCTTTGGTAAGACAACCTGTCTGAGCCTCAGTTTTCTCGGCTGTAAAATGATGGTGTTGGACTAGAAGACCCTTGGAGTCACTTCAATTTCAAATTATAGATCTGTGGTCTTATGTTCTCTGCTTCAATAAAATGTAGACCACATGAAGACCAAGACTGGTATTTTTTTTTATCTTTGCATCTCTAGTGCCTATTGCAGTTCTTGGAACGTAATAGACGCTCAGAAAATGCTTTGTGATTGTTATAGTGTGATTATCAAAAACCTAGAACACGTACAGGGTAGCTTTATGTGACACAATGGGTCTAGAATTTCAATTCTGTCTTTTTTTATCAGCATCTAGCTAAATTAGAAGTCACATATTCAAAATGATAAATCTGTGTCTTTCAGAGGAGAGTTTGCAACTAAAAATCTTTACTGTTTCTTGACAGTCTTACTGATACCAGTACCTTCTGTCAGTAAGCTTGTGGCCTGAGGAAAAGCACAATATATGTCTCCCACTTGCCTGATAAAAATACACACCAGTGAAATCCACACTCAGTGGTACCGAGAGTTTGAAAGCAAAGGACACAAGCAGGGTGCAGTGGAGCTAGGGGAAGTAGTCCCAAGGTCAAGACCAAGAGAGTTAGAAGGAGAATAAAAGGATAAGAAAGGCAAAAGGAATAGTTCTGTTGAGAACACCAGTTTTGAATCAATCTGCTCCTTCTCTATGGATACACAGAAAGCCATTCTCTCTATTATCCATGACCCTGTCAGGGACATTTGTTATTATGGCTATAGCAGAATAGGGGAGGAATTTGTTATCCTTGACCTCCACACCACCAGTTCTCAATGGCTTAAAGGTAACAATGTCACTTGATAATTTAAGCCATTTATCAGTATGTGTGAGCGTGCAAGCTTTTTAATCTTTTTTTTCAACAAAGTTAGATGTTCAGGATTCCTTCTTCCATAAAGACCTCCTTTCTAAATCACTGTTCAGAGAAAAGTTTAGGGGCACTATGATGGAATGGTGGTGTTAGAGACAGTGGGCTCATCAGAGATGGAAGACAAATCTGGTGGTTCTAGTAGGTTTAATTATAGATAGGGATATATGTTGAAGGGGGAATAAGAATGCTAGACTCCTGGTCCCAGTTTCTTACAGGTAGCACTGGTAAAAAGCAAAAGGAGAAGAAGGAATAGGAAAGAAATTGATTACCCATGAATGCTAATGTCAGAATTTTTTTTTTTTTAGCACAAATTACTTGTACCTTACTGTCTTCCTACCGCTACCAGCCTGAGTCACTGAGCAGTACTGGCCACCTGATCCCCAGGGCAGTACAACACAACACCACACAAACACAGCATGACCCAGGGCCCTGACTGACATGATTTACTGCTCCCTGAGGAGGATTCTACTTGCCACTTTCAATTTACATTGAGTGCTCAGTGAGTCTGTTGGTGCTGAGGGAGTTGGCAATTTTAAAGGCTTTAGTGACATATTTGAGACTAAGAAACTACCTTGAATTTATTAAAGTCACTCCATATACAACCTCAAAGGGCACTCAGTACTTATGAAATAATTTTCATCTTCAGATACACACATATGTTGCTTAAGTTATTGTGTGAAGCAAGGATGGACTACTGCCAAGGACATAGGACTTGGAGTCAGGACATCTGGACTCTGCTATTGCTACTATAAGCAAGTTCTATGAGCTGGAGTTTCATCATATCTCAAATTATTTTTAACATTTTCTCTCCCTCTCTTTAATAATTATTGGGAAAATAAAATGATACAACAGATCAAAAGATTGGGAAAGAGCTTTGAAAAATTGACAGCATTAGGCACTGCCTTTGTAGGGCAGAGGAGATGATTTGATTCAACATATGTAATTATTATACACAAATAATGTAGAGAAATATTTTCTTCTCCTACCTCAGATAGCCTAAGCCTATATGATGCTTCCCTCCATGATTGTTACAGAGCATCTTCATTGACCTGCAGGTTAGAGAATGAATAGAAGTCAATAAAATCTAAAAAGCTGTGAGAGCTTTAAGGAAAGCTGAAAAGCTGGTAGAATAAATATAAGCATTTGATCTTTGTTCATTGCTCAGAAGAGATAATCAGATTTCAATTTCAGATCTTGAAATGGAATTATTTAGTATTCTAACAAAAGAGTATAGATTTTGTAATGATTAGATGACTTTAAAGGAAAACCTACAGAGAAAGGCTAAAGGCATGATGGTGATTCATTATAGAGGAAAGGAATCTGGGTTGCAATCTAATAATGGTCCTCAAGTATAATTTAAGTTTTACAACAAATGCTTCTCCTTGTATTGTCTGAATATTTCAGGGAAAAGTGAAATTTAGGAGATAGACATGCATTTTACCTTTTATAATTAATTTATTATATGTAGATATAGGGGAATCAAAATTTCATATTAAGAAATCATTGATCTTAAGTTCTAAACTTTTAGTTTATAAGTTTCATAGGTGTTATATAGGTGTTTGATTATGTTAGCACACATTCATATCTATCATGTAAAAGGTAGATCATTTGAGCAATTGCATGTATTTTAGCTTGTCAGGGACAAACGTGAAAAGCAGGGGCTCTTGACCTTTTTGTATGTGTGTCATGGTACTCTGGTCTTGATGATGAACCCCTTCTCAGTATTCTGAATATGTTTATAAATACATAAAATATACAAGTGCATAAAATACACAGGACTCATTCCAACTCAATAAATATCAAGTGCCTGCTATGTACCAGTCGCTGTGCTAAATACTGGGGATACAACTAAGAAGGAGTTTCTGCCCTCAAAAAGCTTACTGTCTAATGGTGGAAGACAACACAAAAGGATTACAAAGGAAACTAATTCTTTCATGTTCTCTATCATCTATCTGCACACACATACACATACACAAATATATTTTAAAAGAACAGGTTTACAGATCCCAGACTAAGAACAAATGCTCCAGAGCAATCATTTCAATGCTTCACTAACTTTCTAATTCACTTTATGGTACTGTTTAAAAAGAAATGTGAATAAAAAGAAATGAAGAAGAAACTTGATGACTTGACTTTGCAAAAGAAAAGATGGCTACTTAACTGTCAAGTTCCTTTACCTCTACTGACAAAATGATGGAGATTTTGGTATTTTCAGAATTGAGAATATTAGAAACTACAGGAAAAATGCAGAAGAATATTAAGATAATTTGGTATTAGACATTTTACTGTGAATTATTCAAATAATATATTCTACCTTGTGATTATTTTTGGCTACATGAACTTGTATTATTATTGTTATTTTCCTTTATAATAGAATACTGTCTATTCCTTTTAAGTAATTTACCCCAAAAACCATCTAAGTGCTTGTAATACGCAAGACACTGGTGAGGTACAGGGAGGGCAAAAAAAAGATCTAGGGAAAAAGTCTCTAGAAAAAGTTGAAGTAGAAGAGATCACTTTCAGTTGGCAATGCAGTTTAGAGATCATGGAATGCAAGCTTTATGAAGAAGATAGCATTAGAGCTAGGCCTTTTGTTAGAGGAGGACCAGGTACCTGGTGCTCTATTCATGAATTAACAAAAAGAAGTTTACTTCACACTAAACTAAGAAGGATACCAAACAGGGACATAGTAGCACTTAGCTTCCATATATCGGGATCCTGTTCCCTGTTTATAAATGCACATCTGATTAGCAGGTCAGGTTTTGGTGATTCTGATGGTCTTGGAATGTCCAACAAGTCTGAAGGATCCTGACCCTATATATGTGGGGTTTTTGATGACGTTAGGTAACACACAAGCTATATCAACAGATCCAATGACCACCAGAAAGCTGTCTCAAGGCTTCATTGCCTTTTAGAGAAAATCTAGCCTAGCCTGTGTTGAGGGGAGAGAGGAGCTGCTGGTACTTATTGGTCATATCACACCTTGATTTTAGGGCCAAAATGTTACACTCATTAGGCTCATTCTTATTTTTGTGCCTTTGTTCTTGGGTTCCTCTGTTTAGAAAACTCTCTTTTCTCTGCTCTTCTTTATGTAACTCTTAAGCAGGATGAGCTCATAACAACTCTTCCAGTCTACAATCATCTTTCCCTTTCTTTAACACTTTCCCTTGTGCTTATAGTCAGTAACATGTTTTAGCTTTTATGTGTTTGCTAGATTTTTCAAATATGTCAGATCCATTTACCAGCTACATAACATAAAAAAAAATTATTATTGTTATTCCCTATTCCTTCAGTTTCCTTTTTTTCAAAAGGTTGCAAAGGGCTCTTCCAGCTTTACACCTATGATTATATGAATTTTCTTAGCTCACCAGCATAACATTATCCTCAATCTTATTTTAATACAATGATTACTGAAGTCTTAGATAATATATCTATTATATACCTTGGTATTATTTGTATATGACCTTGACTTGTGATCCTCTTCAACTGCATCCATGTAAAGATTCATGATATAATCTATCTCACAAGGACCACACTCTTTTGTAGTCCTTTGTGAACTCTTTTGCACTCTGAAGGCATGGGGGAAAAAAAAGAACTGTTCACGATCTGACTGACCTTGGCCCTAAATGATAATAGGGCTATAACCAGTAACCTTTTCTAGAAGAAAAAAAAAAAGACTTGGGATTGAAAACAGAGTTGTTCTACAGTAACACTGATGATTATGATTTTGAACCAGATATATGAAATGACTTGTAAAAACCTGAGCAATATAACAACACTGAAACAAGTCACAGTTAAATGAAATAGTCTTATTATACGGTTCCTCATTTTAAAGCAAAGCAATAGATGTTCATTTATATTGAATGTAATTAATTTCTTTTTTAAAGTAATTTTTTATAATCTATTTTGTTTTTACAGCACTTACATTGACCCCATCTATCTATCCTTCACTTCCCAGACAGCCATTCTATACAACAATTTTTTTTCCTAAAAAGTAAGTAAACAAAGAAGAAGAGAAGATAGAAAAAATCAAAACCAATCAATACATCTATAATATATGCAATGTTCCACAACAGTAGAAACTCTTATGTTTGTAAGGAATAAGGGGAAGAGTCGTCTCATATCTTCTTTGGAGTAGGCTTGTTCTTTGCTCTTTTACGACATTGAGGGTTTTTTTTTATTAATTTATTTTGATTTATCAACAATGACTTCCATAAGCTTTTGAGTTTTAATTTTTTCTCCCCCTCCCTCCCCCCTCTCTTCCCAAGATGGCATGCAATCTTATATGAGCTATACATATACATTCCTATTAAACATATTTTCACATTAGTCGTGTTGTAAGTAAGAATTAGAACCAATAGAAGGAACCACCAGAAAGAGAAAACAAAACAAGAAAAAAATTGCAAATATTATGCTTCTAACTGCATTCAAACTCCATAGTTCTTTTTTGGATGTGAGTAGCATTTTCTCTCATGAGACCTTTGGAGATGTATCCTTGCATTGCTGAGAAGGACTAAGTCTATCAACGTTAGTCATTATACAACGTGGCTGTTACTGTGTACAACGTTCTCCTGGTTCTGCTCACTTCACTCAGCATCAGTCCATAGAAGTCTTTCCAGGTTTTTCTGAAGTCTGCCTGCTCATCATTTCTTATAGCACAATAGTATTCCATTACATTCACATACCACAACTTATTCAGCCATTCCCCAATTGATGAACATCCTCTCAATTTCCAATTCTTTGCCACTGCAAAAAGAGAAGCTATAAATATTTTTGTACATGTGGGTCTTTTTCCCATTTGCATGATCTCTTTGGGATACAGCCCTAGAAGTGCTATTCGGGGTTAAAGGGTATGCACATATTTATAGCCCTTTGGGCATAGTTCCAAATTGCTCTCTAAAATGGTTAGATCACTGCACAACTCCACCAACAACGCATTAGTGTTCCAATTTTCCCACATCTTCTCCAACATTTATCATTTCCTGTTTTGTCATGTTGACCAATATGACAGGCAACACTGAGTTTTGATTTGTGGTGGTTATTATGCTATATTATTATTATGGTGGTTATTTTTTTCCCCTTTACATTGTTGTCATCATTATGTACATTTTTTTTTCTTGGCTTGGCTTATTTCATTTTGCATCAGTTCATTTACATCTTTATATGCTTTTCTGTGTTCCTTATTTTTTTTTCTTAGAAAACAATATTATCCCATTATATCTATCTATCATAATTTACTTAGCCATTCCCCAACAGATGAGCATGTACTTTGTTTCCAGATCTTTTCTTCTACAGAAAGTGCTGCTATTAATATTTTAATATGTATAAGGACTTTTTTTCTTATAAATGACCTCCTTGAGGTATATGCATAGCAGTGGAATTTTGGAGTCAAAATATAAACACTTTAGTCATTTTATATGCATTATTCCAAATTGCTTTCCAAATTAGTTGTATTAATAACAGCTCCACAACAATGGATTAGTGTGCTTATCTTTCCATAAATCCTCCAATATTGACTATTCCTATTTTTTTTATCATTTTTACCAACTTGTTGGGTGTGAAGTAAAATCTCAGTGTTGCATTGATTTGCTTTTCAGTTATCAGAAACTTTCATTTATATGATTAATAGTTTATACTTTTTCTTTAAACACTTCTCTATTAGTGAATAGCTTTTGATCTTATATGTTTGTTTATTGTTTTAACAGGGTGTCCCAAAATCCTTAGCGAAGCTATAAGTATTAAAATTTAAAGTTTTTATTTTAAGCTTTTAATTACAAGCTATTAAAGCTTATAATTTCCCTAAGACTTTTGGGAGATCCGTATATCTTAGCTGAGTAATTTGATATAATCGTTTCCTCGCCCCAACATTTGACTGCTTCCCTTCTTATCCTAGATGCATTGATTTTGTTTATGCAGAAGCATTTTCAATTTCATAAAATTTAAGTATCTATTTTATTTTGTAGCTGTCTCTATCCCTTATTTAGTTTAGAATACATCTTCTACCCATAGTTGTAAAATTTATAATCTGTTTCATAATTTTTATTGTATTTTTTTAATATTTAGGATGTATATCCATTTTTAATTGAATGTGGAATATGGTATGAGCTGTTCATTGGGGCCCAATTTGGGCCAGTTTGTATTACATTTTATCTAGTAGTTCTTGTTAACAAGGAATTCTTTCCTAAATAATTTATGTATGGGGGCATATCAAACACTCAGTTTCTGAGTTACATTAATTCTGATTCTCTCTTGCCTTATTGTAGTTGTCATTGTCATTCTTGCTCAGTCATTCTCAGTCATGCCCAACCCTTCATGACCCCATTTCGGGTTTTCTTGGCAGAAATACTTTAGTGGTTTGCCATTTCCTTCTTCAACTCATTTTACAGATGAGGAAACTGAGACAAACAGGGTTAAACAACTTGCCCAGGGTCACCCAGCTGGTAAGTGTCAAAAGCCAGATTTGAGCTCAGGTCTTCTGACTCTAGGCCCTGGGTTGTATCTACTGTGCCACCTAGCTGCCTTTCCCTTGCCTAGTCTGCTCTATTATATATTTTCTGTCTTTTTTTTTTTAAACCTGTACCAAATGGTTTTGAAGCCTGCTGTTTTGTATTACAGTTTGAGGCATGGAAATGCTACTACCCTTTCATTTGATGGGGTTTTTTTTCACTATTTCCCTTGCTATTCTAAATCAATGGTGTCAAACTCAAATAGAAACAAGGATCACTAAATTGTGCATAAGGATCCCTGCAGGCCACATACTGAGTTAGTTTTAAAGTGTAATATCCCATGCTTTATTGTATTTTAATTTATTTGTTAAATATCTCTTAATTACATTTTAAACTTGTTCAGGCTGTGCTGGGGAGCATTGTGGGCAGCATCTGGCCCATGGATTTCACACTTCTATTCTAAATGATTTGTTCATCCAAATAGATTTTCTTCTTATTTTTTTATCAAGTTCTACAAGGCATCCCTTTGAAAATCTGATTGATATAATATTAAAACTTTAAAGTGGGACTTCCAGTGCCAAGATGTCAGAGTAAAGAAGGAACCCTCTGCAGGCTTCCTAAATTCTCCTCCAAAAAACTACAAAATTGCTTCAGAATTGATCTAGGAGCAGGGAAACAGCTTACCAACATGGCAGGAATGATATGTCTCTTTGGGGTGGAAGAGGAACCCAGGTCCAAGAGCAGCAGCAGCAGCAGCAGCAGCAGCAGCAGCAGCAGCAGCCAGCCTCACAGCAGGGGGCCTATAGCAAGGCTCCAAGCCTGGGGCAATCCACCAGCCCCCTAGGCAAGTGAGCAGTTTATGCAGCACAGCAAGGCCCCGCGCTAGAGACCCCATCCCAAGCACAAGCTACTAGCAAGGACTTGACCTTATTGCTAATTAATAGTGAAACCCCGCCCCATGGCTGGCCAACAGAGATAGCCCCCGTGCTAGCTCCTGCCAGCAGAGGCACCTTGTTTCCATAGCAACCCATCAGCAGGGCCTAACACCTGGGGCAGACCAGCAACAAGATCCTTCCTCCATGGCCAGCCACTGAAAAGACTATTGCAATAGCAATGCAGCAGAAAGGCTTCACACTCCTGGGACAGGCCTGCAGATAAACCCCACCTCCAGAGGAGGCCAACAGGGAGGCCCACCTTCAAGTACAAGCCAGAAAGGAAGCCTACTCTCTAGAGAAAGGAAACAGCTAAGCCTGTAAAAAGCCCAGTGAAAGCTAGCAGTAAGACCCACAGCCCCAGCACAAAAAGCTCGAGACACTGCAGGACCAGAGCCCAACTCTCACATAAAAACACTGTCACAAGAAAAGCAGAAAAAATTAACAAAACAACAACAACACCAAAAAGAACTTGACTATAGAAAGTTATTAGGGAGGATCAAGAGGAGGACTTAGAAGAGGACAACAATGTCAAAATAGTTATATGTGAAGCCTCAAAGAAAAATGTAATTTGGTCTCAGGCCCAAAAAGAATTCTTGGGAGAGCTTAAAAAGAATTTTTAAAAGCAAATTAGAGAAGTAGAATAAAAATTGGGAAAAGAAATGTGAGTAATGCAAGGGAGTCATGAAAAAAAGTAAATGACATTGGGAAAAGATATATAAATATTTCCTAAGGAAAATCACTCTCTAAAAAATAAAATTGGCCAGATAAAAAAGGAAGTACAAAAGCTCATTGAAGGAAATAATTCTTTAAAATTAGAATTGAGCGAGTAGAAGCTAATGATTCTATGAGACATCAAGATATGATAAAAACAAAATTTTTTTAAAAAAGGAAAAATGGAAGAAATGTGAAATGTCTGATCAGAAGAACAATGACCTAGAAAACAGATGCAGGAAAGATAATATAAGAATTATTGGACTACCTAAAAGCCATGATAAAAAAGAAAGAAGTCTGGATATTATCTTTCAAGAAATCATCAAAGAATAAAAAAAATGATAATTTTACCTAATGTATTTATGCAATGCCATCCCAATTAAATTACTAGAAAATTATTTTACTGAATTAGAAAAAAATAATAAACTTCATTTGGAAGAACAAAAGATCAGAAACTTCAAAGAAACCAGGGCGCGGGGGCGGGGGGTGGAGTTGTAAAGGAAGCAGATTCAATATCAGACTTTAAACTCTATTATAAGGTCAGAGCATTGTTGAAGTGAAAAATGGATAATTTTGATTATTTTAAATTAAATCTTTGTTGTATAAATAAAACCTATGCAGCCAAGAATCAAAGGAACACAGAAAATTGGAGTAAAATACTTTCATAAACAATCTCTCAGACAGAATGCAATTGGGTTGGAATGTTTCTGTGGTGTAGGAAATGATGATTTATAAAAGCATGGGAATATTTGGACTTATGAAGTAAGATGCTATCACCTTCACAGAAGCAGATGACAAGAGGAAATAAGCATAGTACAGTCTTACATTTATGTGTATGAGTGTATATATGTGTATGTTTATAAATATGTAAGGATAGGTATATGTGTGTGTGCATGTGTATATCTATGTCTGTATCTGTGCTTAATTGTAGCTGTCTTGTCAGGGGCTGGGGTAGGGAGGGAAAAACTAAAGTAAGTAAAAAGTGCACAGCAGAGAACAACAACAAAAAAAAACCCTACAATGAAGCAAAAAACAAAAAACAAACCTGGACAGCTTTGAAAATATTATGAGTATGTATTATACAGTTTTTCTTGAAATGGAAATGTATTGTTTTAGATTGAATCCTCTCATGTTCTGCTGTGTACATGACAACATTTTATTTTACTTTTCATATTTTGTATTTAAATTTAAAATAAACTTAAAATCTTACAAAAAAAAAGAAATTATCAAAGAAAACTGACCTGATATGTTAGAACCAGAGAGAAAAATAGAAAGTGAAAGAACCCAATAACCTCCTGAAAGAGATTGCTAAATGAAAACTTTCAGAAACATCATAGCCAAATTACAGAGCTCACAGATCAAGGGGAAAAAAATACTGCAAGCAGTCAAAAAGAAACAATCCAAATACTGTGGAGTTACAGTCAGGATTATACCAGATTTGGCAGCTTTCACATTAAAGAACCTGAGGGTTTGAGATATGATGTACTGGATGGCAAAAGAATAAGGATTACAACCAAGAATTACCTACTCAGTAAAACTGAATATAATTGTTCAGGGAGGAAAATGGACATTAAGCAAAATAAAATTTTGAACATTTCTGATTAAAAGACCAGTGGTGAATAAAAAATTTGACCTCCAAATACAAAACTCAAGGAAACACAAAAAGGTTAAAAAAAAATGAGAAAGATAACATAAAAAAATTCAATAAGGTTAAATGTTTTTATTTCTATACTGCAAGATAATGTTTATAACTCTTAACAAATTTATCACTATAACAGCAATTAGGAGTATATGTAGACAGAGAGTGTGTACATAAGGTGACTTTGATGGGATGATAACCCAAAAAACAAAATAAAGTGATGAGAAAGAAAATTGCATTGGAAGAAGGCAAGAGGAGATGAAATGGGGTAAACTATCCCACATAAAAGAGGCATGAAAAGAGTTACTATAATAGAGGGGAAGATTGAGGTGGGGGTGTTGGGCAAAGCTTAAACCTTACTCTCTTCAAAATTGGCTCAAAGAAGGAAGAGCATACACACTCGGTTGGATATAGAAATCTATCTTACCCTGCAAGGAAGTAAAAAAAATCAAAGGAGAGATTAATAAAATTGAAAGTAAAACAAACAAAAAACATTGAACTTAGAAATGAAACTAGAAGCTGGTTTTATGAAAAAAAACAGTAAAATAAATAAGCCATTCATTAATTTGGTTGAAAAATAAAGAAAAGAAGAAAACAAGTTTATTAGTAGCAAAAACAAAAGGGGTTAATTCACTACCAATGAAAAGGAAATCAAGACAATTGTTAGGAGCCATTTTGCCCAATTACATGCCAACGAATTTGACAATCTAAATAAAACAAGTGAATATAGATAAAAATATAATTTACCCAGATCGTATGAAGAAGAAATAAAATACTTAAATAACCCAATATTAGAAAAAGAAATTAAACAAGCCATCACTGAACTTCCTAAGGAAAAATCCCCAGAACTAGATGAATTCACAAACAAATTCTACCAGAAATTTAAAGAACAATTAATCCCAATACTACATAAACTTCTTGGAAAAGATAGACAAAAAAGGAGTCCTGCTAAATTCATTTTATGACACAAATATGGTGCTAATACCTAAGCCAGGGACAGCCAATACAGAGAAACAAAATTATAGACAAATTTCTCTAATGAAGATCAATGCAAAAAAATTAAATAAAAGATTAGATAAAAGATTACAGCAATATAGCATAAGGATCATACATTGTGACCAGGTAGAATTTATGCCAGGAATGCAGGGCTGGTTGAATAATAGGAAAACTATCAACGTAATTGACCATATCGATAGCAAAACCAACATAAATCATATGATAATCTAAATGGATGCAGAAAATATCTTTGACAAAATACGGCACCCATTCCTATTAAAAACACTACAGAGCACTGGAATAAATAGACCTTGCCTTAAAATAAGTGCTACTTATCTAACACCATTAGCAAGTGTTATCTGTATTGGGGATAAAGTACTCTCCTAAGTTCACACAGCCTGTTAGTGGCAGAGTGGCTTTTAAACCTGAGACCTCTGATGACAAAATCGGGACTCTTTATCATCCCTTGTCACCTCTCAAAAATCAAACAAACTAGGCTTTTTTTTTTAATAGGTGGTTATGTTGAGGGACACAATTTGTTCTACAGAACTTCTACATTCATATAACAGTTCATTGTGCTAAAATACTGGTTCTTTTTTTTTTTTTAATTTCAGAGGGAAAATATGGTTCTATTCACAGGCCACTCCCCAGTAAAACAATTTGGCTTTCATTCTTTGCCTACCATTTACTAACAGAGTATCTTTGTGCTGGATCATTTAATGTTCACTCAATTCAATATTTTAGTCTAATGAATAACCTGATTCTTCCTATAAACAAATAGGTAGTAGAGATTAATTTGATAAACATCAACAGATATTAAAAAAAATATTGATTATACAAAGCCTCTAAACTCCTTGACCACAGATAAATCTGGGACATGGCTGAGTTTTGTAAGGTGGATTAGGAGACTCAACAGTTTTTGTTTTTCTTTTTAATCTGATGATAAAATTCCTGGTTACTATAGAAAGTTAAGATATCATTATTAATTCATGCAAAATCCCGTAACAAAAAGGACCAAGCTAATTTGTAGGTTATCTTCTGAGCTAATGATGTTTTCTTCATATCCATGTTAATATAAGTAACAGCCAATTAAACAGTATTTCTCCTACACCTGATCCGCAATACATGCAGTGCTTTGTGCAAACACAGCATGATAGGACATTTACCATCAAGTTAATAGGGATCATTTAGCAGGCTGTAGCAAAGAGATTTTTTTTATTTGTTATCAACGCAAATTGGAGCACATCAGATGTAAAATTCATAATTTAAAGCTTGAGAGTAATTTTCGATATGCATCCATCAAACACATTTAATTGTCAACTTAATATTTCATTTCCATAAGAATGAATTATTAATATGAGATAAAATATAAAATTGCAGGCACTAGCAAAAAAGTTCCTTTACATTAGTCACAGGCTTATTAGTGTTTAGCTTTCAATGATGAATATTACATTTAATTAAATGTAATATGCAGTCATAATATTTAACATGGGCTATGACATTTGTGAAGACTTCGGAAAGTATTTACATTTAAGGTAGTTGGGAAATCTTTAGCATCCTACTGCTACTTAATTCATATTTCTTTTTTTAATCTTTTTTTTAACAAAGGAGAGTTTTCTACTCAAATATTTGGTAGTAGAGCATTTTAATAGAAGAAAGAACAAGGACTGTAAGTGAAAAGTGAGATTTGAGGTAGCATTCTGTGCTCAGATGTTTGTACTGATGTCAAAGGAAGAGCAGGTGAAGTCGATGATGCAGAATATATGCCAACAGCTGCAAAAGCTGAGCTTTGAAGTGTAAACTAGATTTGGCCTTAAATATCTCTAGTTAATTCATGATCAGGTTTCTGGCACTCTGCCCATTGTTTTGAAAAATGAGTAGGTATATCTTAGTTGACTGACTAGAATACCTCTTACTACCTCTCCTGCACTCTTCCCACCCCCCACTTCACCCCTGCCCCAGTGTGTATTGGTTTTAAATTAGGTTTTGGCTTCCAAATATGGGGATTACCAGAAATCACCACACATAAGCACAATCCAATAGTCATGATAGAAGATATACTGAAAGAATATGATAAGCTTTAATTTAGAGTCATATTTTTGTTGACATTTTCTTGGATTTAGAGAAATGATATTCTAAAGATCTAGAAACATAATGGAAGATAATATTTGGTACAGTAAGAAGAACACTGAAGAAGACATCATGGGACCTTTGCTCTATGCCAAATTCTACCACTTACCAGCATTGTGAATTGAGCACATCTGATAATTCTTCTCTGAGCTTCAATTTCCTTATCTGTAAAATGAGGAGGCTGTAATAAATTATACCTATAAGGTTGGCTGTTTAGATCTAAGATTCTAAGATAGTTAAATGCAATTCCAGTAAAACTGGATTTTTTTTCCCAAAAGGACAAAAACAAATACAGTGTGAATTTCCGTATGTTCCATGCTTGTTATTCCTCAAGAAACTAGTCAATGAAAACCAGAATTTTGGCCCTTTTCCTCCTGACAAGATACATGTGCCCTCAGTGACCCAGTTCTCCCTTACCACCACCTCTATCTTAATGGACCCTATTCTCTTTCCTTTTTACCCTATTAGCCTTTCTTATTCCTTCCTTTTCCTTCTTCCTTTTTAACCATTAATCAATGAGTGTGAAATTACAGGTCTTAATCTTTCTTACTCACTTTCCAGGGGAATTTTATAGCTTATCCTGATCACTTCTGCTGATTGGCTTTCCCCCAATCAGTGGCAACCCATCACTTCTATACTCTTTTCATCTTTCTCCCTCTGGACACCAAGTCACTAATCTTATAAACTTTCATTAGTGAGCATGCTAAAGATATTAAAACATTCTCTATGGTATCCATTTAACATTCTTAAGTATTATGTCAAAGAGTTTGTCAAAGTAGAAATTCCACTTTTGTGCTATCTGTGCTGATCTCCCTCAATCAGAACACATTTGTGATATTATATTCTGCTTTCAGGATCACATTTTTAAATGGCATTGACAAGCTGGAACATAATCTGAGGAAGATGATCAGAAAGGGGAGAGGATTGGAGACCATGCAATGTGAGAAAATGAAATTGTTTGTATCTGGAGAGAAGATTCTAGAGGTACACTATAGAGGGCTCCTACTATTTGAAGGCCTATCACTCAAAAATGGGTTGATACTTCTTCAGCTTGGTCTCAGAAGGAAAGCTAAATGAACTACATGGAAAAATTGATATTTGCTATCTTCTGACTGCGTTTATTAAGGATCTAGTGGAGAACCATCCAAGACTTGTCATATCTCGTGACTATTTGCTACCTTTCTAAAGTTTCATGTGGAATATGTTACATCAGCACATGGTGTATTTCCCCAACCAGATTCTTCAAAAGCTGAGGGCCAGTTTCAGTCTTGATATAGAGAGCACTTATATATAGACTTATGCAGCCTAAATAATAGAATCTATAGGTTGGGCTGGACCTAAGATGATCAATCTCAGCAAGCCACTTTGAGCAAGCATTCTTTTTCATTGGGCTTGCTATAATCATTATAAATGATGACTGAAAACCAGTCTGTATGTGACTGAATTCATTAAACATAAATTAAGCACTTATTATGTACAAGGTATCCAGTTAGGTTTTAGAGATGGAAAAGGCTTCCATTGGCCTAGAATAACTGTCAGGATAAGCAGACCTTGGAAATACATGATTAATTTCTGAAAACCCTGAATCAAAGGATGATTAATAGAACATCAAAATTAAAAGGCTTTTGAGAAGTTCTTAGGCCTTTTTATTGGATGGAAGTTGAAGTTAAACAGGAGATTTTATACTTTTCTTCCCATCATGCTATGAAGGGTTAAGGAATCAACAATCATTTAGTAATTACTTGCATTGTGCTCTGTGCCAGGCACTGTGATAAGCTTTGAGTGTAAAAGGAAAAATCACAAAAAGTTTCTTAGCCATTTACATTAAGGAGCTATGGGGGAGTCTGTTGGTCTGTATCTACATATAGATACAGATATAGATATAGATATATATAGATATAGATATAGATATAGATATAGATATAGATATAGATATAGATATAGATATAGATATAGATATAGATATAGATATAGATATAGATATAGATACAGATATAGATACATAGACATAGATATATATCTATATATATACATATGACACAGGCATAATAATAGAAAGATAATCTTGGAGAGGAAGGAGCTAAAAGCTGAGAGGGACAAGAAATGTTAAAGATAATATTTGAGCTCAGTCTTGAAGGAAACTAGCAATTCTAAGAGGCAGAGGTTAGGAGGAAGATCATTAAAGTTATATGGGACAACCAGTACAAAGTGGCAGAGATAGGAGACGGAGGATTACGCATGAAGAAGAGCATACAGGCCCATAATGGTTAAACCAGGCAGTGTCTGGAGGAGTTTAATATGTAAGAAGCCTGAAAAGATATCATGACCCAGGTTGTAAGGAGTTTAGCCAAAGAGAGAACTGAAACTTGTAACTCTTAAAGATCTATTTTTTTTTTTTAACAGTGAACAAATTTCTGGAAGTCAATCCTAGAATTGCTATGATAAAGATGGATCCCTTAATGGCTTGTAATGTCTTATGTCAATAAAAATGCCGTGTTGAAACAAAGAAAATTGTTCAAAAAAGAATATTTTTGAGCTTTAAAAATTTGTCTGTTTTTAATCAGAAGACATATTTAAGATGTTTGAACTGAAAAATTCTAGATGAACATTTAAAACCAAATGATCATCAGGATACACGTGCTTCCCTATGGGTAAGGAGAGAAGGTATGCAAACTGAAGTATAAAATAAACAAAACACTAAAAAGTTTATTATATGCACACATGTAGACTTATACAACTCAAGGGACAAGGTAAATGCAGAATCAGCTTAAAATGTTAAAAAATGCTTGCTTTATGGAATTTGTTCTCTAATTACCAACATATCCTACAGAGACTGGTAAATGTCATCACAGAGAACATCATTTTATAATGCTTAATAAAACTGATCTTTAGAGACAAAAGGGAGTTACTTCTTTGCAACCCAGATCATATTTCCTGTTTTCATTTACTTATCCATATGCTTTCACACATAAACTTATTAATCAGTTCATTCTAAGATGAAGTCATAAAATCAGTTATTTATTCTTTCTAAGCACTGGGGCTGCAAGAAAGAAAACATGGACTTCAATTCTTGGTCCACTACTTAATGGTTATTTAACACTGGGCAAGCCATTTCTACTCTTTGTCATTCTTTTTTATCTATAAGACAGGAATTGTGGTACCTTTTCCGCAAACAACAAAAAACATTTTTTAATATAAACTAAAATTTGTGAAAGTATCAGATAGTCAAAGAAATGTAAAAACATTAGCTATTATTATTAATCCTTATTTCATTGTCTTCTCAACTTTTGAAATGACTTTACATAGAAATTGCTTGGGGAAAGTTGCTATCATGCTATAATTCTTTTGTATTTAATGTTTTGTGTGATATTGGACAGATGGATAAAAATAATTTTCTGCAATTGAATAAATTGTTGTGAAAATTCTCTAGACTCATTGAGTAGCATACAGAATCCTAGAGATTTAATGTTTATATTCACAATCATATGCATTCATGCAATATATGTATAATCATCCTATTTCATAGGAGTTGATTTCTTATGTTAATTTTTAAAAGAATTTTGTAAGTTCCATATTTTGAAAGAATTGTGTTCCTTGTGGCTTGGAGATTATGAGCATTTGGTATGGTAACATCATGATCATCATTGTCTGCAACATTGCTATTACTGATAGGTGACTGATTTTGGGTTTCCTTTTCCTCACCTAAAATTCACTTGTTCCAAAACCACACAACCATGACCCACACCTTTCTTACTTGTTTATTTTTTATTGTAACTGTAACAATAAGTGAGAATAATTTCAAAATATGAAGAAGAATGAGAAATTGTACAAGAAAATGTGAACTTCTGTCACGGAGTTCATATGCAGTATATTAGCACAATAAAATAATTGTTTGATTTATTTGTGTACTGTTTTGAAATTTTTGTTTTCTTTGGTACACCTTTAAAAATTTTATCCATGCTTTCTTAAATATTTGTAACTACTCACTAGTCTAGTACCTTACTTTCCAAATAGAAGCCCACAATTTTATTAAATATTAAATATTTAAAGACGTTAAATCAACACATTAATAATTAATAGTTTGTTTTAGTGAGCCGTTGAATGGCAAGGGAATAGTGCAACTTACATCTATGTGGATCTAGCCATCTAAAACTAAACATGCCCAAAAGAGAATGCTTTATTTTCCCCTTAAAGCCATCTGTTCTCCAAATTTTCCTTTTGCTTTAAAGGTACTACCATCCTTCACAACCTTGGGAATTGGATGCTTCGGTAGATAATGAGTTCCCTGCCATTGGAGGTCCTTAAATAGAGGCTAGGATGCCCATTTGTCAGAAATGTTGTAGAAGAGTCACTTATTTCTGTAGAGGTTGTTCTAATCTAGGTGGTCTCTGGTGTCTATTAAAACTCTGAGATCTTGGAATGCTTTGATTTTTTTTTTAAAGGTTGACAGTGATGAGGTGATTCAGAGGAGAAATTCAGGTGATTAGTTGAGGTAGAATACTTAAAGAGATTAAAAATAAAGTAACACTGTCTTTTGTAGTATCCCTATGGCTTTGACTGAGTGACCAGCAAGGAAGGCCATATGAAGTTACTGAATATTATGATGACCTTTACATTTAGAAACTCTTTACAGTTTTAAGTTGAGACAAAATATGCTGTGTTTGCATGTCTTATTCCAAGAGTAAGATAAATGAGTGTGTGCTTGCCTTTAGTCTTACATTTATTAAGTTTGTCGTCAAATGGAGTGCTGCTCTAGGGGGAAAGGAGACTAGATGGGAAGAAAATATATTTTTCAAAACAAAGTTTCAAAGTGTCCCACTAAAGCATTTTTAAAACTCATCTGAACTAGAGGCTTTAAGAACCATGTCAATCTATTCCTCATTTGTTCTTCTAACAAGTGTTTATTACATAGCTAGTGGATAGATAGATAGATGGATACACACATATATACATATATTATACACACATATACGCATATGTGTGTATGAACTGCCATCCTTACAATATTTACAATATTACATAAGGATAACATATGAGATCTCAAAAATCTTAGTGCGATTTTAAGCTATTAAAGCTTAGACTTGCACTTGGGATACTCTGTATCAGTATCAAATTTATATGCAAGTCTTTTTTTGGGGGGGGAAGGAAGTAGATGCAGAAAAAAAATATTGAGTTTTCCTCACTGTTGCCAATTGAAACCAAAGGATGAAGAAGAGAAGCAATTTGAAAATTGAACACCTCTCTAATAAAGTAGTATCTGAAAATGGGATTTGGTTTCCTAGATCATGACATAATAAACATAAGGCTGGCAGATATCTGATCAGAGATTTAGTACACTGAAGAATGTCTGGTTAGAATGAATTTTCTATGTGTCTTACTATTTGAATCAAGAAACCTTCCCTGGCTTTCTTCACATCTCAACTAAAGTCCTACCTTCTGCAAGAATCTTTATGCCTGTTTTATTCCATAAATTAAAAATTAAATTAAATTAAAAAAAGCTTTTCCCATCCCTCTTCAATCTTCGTGCCTTCCCTCTGAGAGTATCTCCAATTTATCCTTTATAGATGTTGGAGTTGTTTGAATGTTGTCTTCTCCATTAACCTGTGACCTCCTTGAGAATTAAGACTGTTTTTCTTCTTCCCCTGTACTTAGTAGGGGCAGCTAGGTGGCACAGTGAATAGAATACTGGACCAGGAATCAGGAAGACTCCTCTTCCTGAGTTCAAAACTGGCCTCACTTCCTAGTTATGTGCCTCTGGGTAAGTCATTTAATCCCATTTGCCTCAGTTTCCTCTTCTGTAAAATGAGCTGTAGAAGGAAGTGGCAAACCACTCTAGTACTTAGCACACAGTGCCTAGGTGTGTACTTAATAAATGTTTGTACTACCTTAGTAAATCTTTCCTGAAAACTCCCTTAGGCTGGATGACTAATTCTCAATTGATAATTTTGGAGGGAACCACAATGACAGGGACTAAAACCCATGGCAAAAGAGAATGGTAGAGACTAAACCCAATGACGAAAGAGTATTACTCTGGACTCCTGGGGGTTTATTCCTATAAACTGAGGAGTAGATTGCCAAGACCAGACTCATCAATGGAAATGAGAATTGAGGAAAGGATAATCCAGACTTCACAAGAGCTACACAGTTATCATTTCAATGTCCCAACTCTGTTTCAAATTACAAAGTATATTGTAAAATTGTATGTCATTTCACTTTTTAATTTGAATGAATCTTCTTCAAACAATAGAAAAAAGGGTGAAATTTACCCTGAAGTTCATAAGACAACAAGGAATGGCACTGATATCTGTCTTTAAATGCAGTATTCTGTCCATAGCTATCTCAAAAACATGTCATCTATGCTTTATGTAAGACATTAATAAATATGTTAAATAAAATAGTACCAAGTACTGATCCCTGCATTACTATAGAGAGTTATTTGCAGTGATTTAAAATTACACAATGAAATGTCACATTCAGAAAAATATGCAATGGGATTAAGAAGTATTCCTTAAGAGTAAAAAAAAATAGTAATTTAGATAGTAATGGTATAAATTATGAGTACTACACACTTAAAGCAAAAATGAAATTTGAGTTTCAGATCTCTTTACTAAATTATAATCCCAAGTCCATCTCTGAAAGTAACTCCATAATATTTTTTAAATAAAATTTATTTTATTACAAATAGCTGTTACATTAAAATTAATTCGGCTATGTGGATGTGAATATAATTTCCAGAATAACTTGTTCCAATATAAGAACTAAGTTATTTTGCATCTCATTAGTTGCCTAGCAACTATGTTTCTTTCCTTTAACATTATCAACATATTCTCCTGTATCAAGGAGAGAGACTTAGCAATGGACCACAAGAAAAAAAAAAGCCAAAGACCTCAGCTTCTGGAATAAGAACTCACTCTTTGACAAAACTGCTGGGTAAACTGGAAAAGAGTATGGCAGAAACTAGGCATAGATCAAAATCTCCCACCATATGCCAAAATAAAGTCAAAATGGGTTCATGATTTAGATATAAAGGCTGATGCTGTAAGCAAACTGGGAGAGCAAGGAATAGTTTACCTATCAGATTTATGAAGAACAGAAGAATTCATGACCAAACAGGAGATAGAGAACATTATAAAATACAAAATGGATAACTTTGATTACATTAAATTGAAAAGTTTTTGCACAAACAAAGCCAATGCAGCCAAGATTAGAAGGAAAGTAGGAAATTGGGAAAGAATTTTTACAACCAGTGTCTCTGATAAGGGCCTCATTTCTAAAATATACAGAGAATTAAGTCAAATTCATAAAAAATATAAATCATTCCCCGATTGATAAATGGTCAAAGGATACAAACAGACAGTTCTGAGATGAAGAAATTAAAGCCATCTATAGTCATATGAAAAAAATGCTCTAAATCATCATCGATTAAAGAAATGCAAATCAAAACAACTCTGAGGTACCACATCACACCTATCAGATTGGCCAACATGACAAAACAGGAAAATGATAAATGTTGGAGAAGGCGTGGGAAAATTAGAACACTAATGTATTATTGGTGGAGTTGTGAAATGATCCAAACATTTTGGAGAACAATTAAATATCTCCTGTCTTCAGGGAGTTTACCACATGTAAATATTTAAATGAATTCAATACATAAACTAAATAGATATTAGTTTCCAGAGTGTGAGGAAATAGGAACTGAGAGGATTAATTGAAAGTGGCAGATGAATGGGGCTTTGCATGAAACCAGGGATTCTAAGAAGCAGAATGAAGGTGGAGTACAATTCAGGCCTGAGGGGATAACCTGGACAAAACATATAGGGAGTAGATGAAATAGCTTGAGAGTACTTATTATAAATAGGCCACTCTGGCTGGAGCACATAGTATATGAAAAAGAGCCAAAGAGATTGGGAAAGGCAGCCTGTAGCCAGAATGTGAAGGGTTTTAAAGGCAACATAAAATATTTTTTTTCTTATTAGTTATATGGAGATGCAGGAGATTTGGGGGGAGTAATATGATCAGACCTGTGCTTTAGGAATATTAATTACCCACGTGATGTATGGATTAGAAAGAGAAAAGACTTGATATAGGAAAACCAATTAGGAAGCCATTGAAATAATTCAGGTAAGAGGTGTTGAGGCTACGAACTAGAGCAGGGAATGTATTGAGTATAATGAGTGGACAGATATGAAAAACACTATGGAAATGTTGGGGGGATGGGGATTCTATCCTCATCTCAATTATCATAGTTACACAAGACTTAGACATTCACTTAATTAATAAGTCAACAATTCTAGCAAAGTATTAAGAAATTTTCCTACAATCTCACCATAATGTGTGAATAAGTCATTAAGCAATTTGAGATTTCAGCTTTTGAATAAGGGCAGATGACAACACATGAGAAATATCTTGTGACTGGCTGATAGCATCAGATATCCTCGTAGGCATAAAAACAGCAGCCACAAGGGCTAACACAATCCAATGTTTGAGGTTCTAAGAGGGGGGAAAGTGATGGTTTCATTCTCACTCTTCTTTCTCCCTTCCTCCATTGACAATGACCATAGAAACTGAATCAATAGGAGACCACACGGGAGCAGAGTAATACACCAAGCACAAAAAGATGCAGAAAGACTTGAAAAAGGAAGCTTTACGATGTATGACTTTTTGAACCAAAGAAGAATGTTGGATGTGAATGTGCATCACAAGAAAGTGCCTCTAGGCCATAAATTACCAGGAAGTGTGAGTAGCCCATTTGATACTGGTGTCAAAGTAAATATTGACTAAAAATTATCACAATTTTTAGAGAAGATTAATCAGTTCCTAGGATTTTATATACAGATACATGTATAGATGACTGAATCAGGATAGAAAATTTCCTTTAAAAGCAAGAAATTGGTTCAAATATAAGCTTGTGTTCCAAAATCAACTTCACAAATTTTAGATGAAAATTAGATAGCAGTTTCCCCTCAAAACAACATAAGTGTTTTATTGAGCTAAAGTAGTGAAATTAGAATTTCGATATGAGACAATATGAAATGTCAGCCAAAATGACCCTGATCTAGTTTCAAGTTACATTAAAAGAGGGGATGGTTTTCAGGATCAGTTTGATTGGTCCTACCATAATCAGCTCAGGTCAGATCACATCTGCAGTACTGTGTTCAGTCATAATTATTACATTTGAGAAAGGAAATTCAGAGAAAGGTGGAGAAGATGTTAAAAGGCCTGAATATAATGCCATATGAATATCAGTTGAAGGATTTGGTAATATTTAGCTTGAGAATAGAGTACTTTGGATGGGAGGTAACTATATTTGAGTATTTGAAAGTCTTTTGTGTGGAAGAGGGATTAAACATGTTGTATTTGACCATAAGGATTAGAATTAGGAACAATGCATATAAATTAC
Organism: Phascolarctos cinereus; assembly: GCF_003287225.1. NCBI lineage: Eukaryota > Metazoa > Chordata > Mammalia > Diprotodontia > Phascolarctidae > Phascolarctos > Phascolarctos cinereus. The sequence continues at coordinate 114,309,950 of NW_027556180.1, forward strand.
AAATTGAGGAAAATAGGCTTGATATTGCCTCCTTATTATTAATAATCGAAGTGGAATGAATGGGTACTTGGAACCTGGTAGGTTTTTCACAATAGAGAAGTACAAGGGAAAGCTGAATAGTTTGTTGTCTTTCAGGCATATTGCTGAAGAGAGATTTGTTCAGGGCCCAGTGGCCTTTGAGGTCCCTTCTAACCCTATATTCTGTGACAGTAATTCTAGAAAAGGTGCACTGTGTAAAGAGCAAAACCTGATAGTTTGAGCTGAAAAGACACTTTAAATCTCATCTATGAAATTGTGTGAATAACAAGTGTCTAATTTTTAAACCACATCTAAGCCTATTTCATTAAATTATTTTAATCTTTTTATTTCTTTTTTATTTGATTGATTAAATATGTACCAAGAAATACATTAGAGTTCTAGAAACTATTCAGGGAATTAATACAATTGGCCATTTTATTTCCTATTTATTTAGGTAATTTTGTTAAAAAGTAGGATGACAATTTTAATGACTTACACACATGGTACATAAAGAAGGACCTTGTACATAGTAGGTACCAGATAAATTAATCAATATATGACACAATAATAAATCAAACATTTTTTTTTACTATTTAGAAATAGCTTTCCTCATATCAACCCTGTGAGATAATTAATACAAGTAAGTTGTTGTTGTTATTTTCATTTCCTCAAGCTGTGGAAGTGAGTAGAAGCTGAGCCTCTGAGGCCTTAAGTGACATGCTTGAGGTTAAACTACTAATAGCAGACCTACGACTTGAACCCACGTTTTCTAAGTTTGGTTTTCTCTCTACTACCTTGTGCTACCCGGTGCCATATCAATAGGCACCATACACACTGCACCTTTAAACAGTTTTGACTGTACATTTAGTAAAATCTTGTCTCTCAAAAATAAAAATCTTTATACAAACATACACACACACACACACACACACACACACACAGAGAGTGAATCAGCATGATTGCTATATTTGAACTTGGTATATCTGAGTTAAAACTTTGGTTCTACGACATACAAATTGTATGACTTTGGGCAAGTCATTTACTTTTTCTAGGCATCAGTTTTTTTTTCAAGATGAGGGAGTAGAACTATATGAGATTTTGATGATCCTCAATTCCCTTCCAGCTCTAAGTATGTAATCCTATGGTATACATTGATTTGCTGACATCCTCTTCTCCCCTCCATAACATCCAATCACACAAAAATAAATGAATGGCAAGGATAGATAAGTACAGCATATACACAAAATAGTCATGTTAACTTATTTATTTTTCATACCCTGAAATATATTACTGTTGGAGATGAGCTTTTTAGTTTTTTCCATTGAAAAATTAAAGACACTTATAAAAATATATCCACAAAGTTTTTTTAAATTTTTATTATTTTTTAATTTACAAAATAAATCAAGCATTTCCATAACATTGTATAATAAAAAGATAATTGCAGATAAAACTGCAAAGTTATTCCTTTTAAATATATAATAAAGTTATATAAATTTATTTTTTCTTCCCTCCCCCCACCCTATAGATGCTACCATTAAACACAAATAGGTATACAGACACACACACACACACACATATGCATATATATATACATAATTATTCTATATATACTTCTATTTATCAATTCTTTCTTTGCATACAGATAGTGTCTTTCTTCATATGTCCCTTATAATTAATTTGGGTATTTTTAATAGTCAAGATGACTTATTCACTCAAAGTCATTCTTAAAATAATATTGTTATTACTGTATCCAATGTCCTCTTGGTTCTGCTCATTTTGCTTTTCATTATTTCATGCAAGTCTTTCTGTGATTTCTAATATTATTGTACTCCGCATTTCTCATGGAACAGTAGTATTCCATCACAATAATATACCACAATTTGTTCAGCCATTCCTCAATTGATGGGTATCCCTGCAATTTCCAGGTCCTTGCCACCAGAAAGAAAGCTACTATAAACATTTTAGAACGTATAGGTTCTTTTCTTTTTCCCTAACCATCTACAAAGATTTTTGAAGAAAGTGTTGACATCATAGGAAAATCTGGCCTGGGACCTAAGAAACAAAAATTCCTGGGGCCTAGAAGGTCCTTCATCCATTCCTGATGTTGTTCCATCTTGATCACCTCAGTTCCCACTTTGCATTTACAACCTTGCTTTTCAAACTCTTCAAAATTAATGTGGGGCATTGGCCAGCATTATAAGAGGATCTTGAATGAGTGGTAAGAAGCATCCATGGGAAAAGGGATGGAGAGCCAGTCTTTAGTCAGAATTACCTGTGATTAAGTAAGTTGTATAATGACTGGACCTGTCATTTAACCTCTCAATGTTCCAGGTATCTAAGATCATGAGCTGCAGAGCAATTGGTCAATGGGGTTGTTTCATTGGGGATTCCCTTTTGTCAAAGAAATCACAGATCTGGGCTAAAATACAACTTTGAATGATTATCTGTAGAATGTGGGAGCTATTCTATTTTTTGTCTCTGCATCTCTAATACCTATCACAATAATTTGTACATATTAGGTGCTTAATAAAAGCTTATTGAAGAAATTAATATATTTTATCATCTGTTAATTATATGTGAAAGTTTTATCACTGAGCAAATATTTTATCTTTATCTTGCAGTGCTGTTCACTTTTAGGGAAAAAAAAAACAAATAGAATCTATGACCATAGGATTACCAAAATGTATCCAGGAACTAGATAATGATGTATAGTTACTAGCCCAGTTGCATGTATTAATTTTATGACTTCCTTTAAACCACAACAACAATTGATGATCTAATCATCTTAACTTATTCACAGATATTCTATCGAGAGATGCATAAATCTCAACAATAATTTTTAACATGTGACCTTTAGAAATTTGGAAAATAAGGTTTTAAAGCCTCTTACTTGTAAAGACTAATGAATTCTCAAGTGCTTTCTCCCCAGCACTATACCCATGTCTTAGCAGTAAAAGAATGGTCATGGGCAGTTTTGCACAGGAATGCAAAATCCTAAAAATCTCATACTTCTCTACAGCACACTACATCATGAGACAGAATGTATATTTCATCTCACAAAAAAATACCTGAATATACAGCATTGCTGTGTGACTATGGATCTGAAAGTGATCTCCAACAAATTTTCCTATATATTGTGCAAGTGAAGTTTATTTTATACATACGAATAATGTTTTTGTTCATTTAAAAAATCCTAATCCTTCTTCACTACATTTTGAAAATAAAAATAAAATTAAAATCTTTCAGAGTCTGGGATTTTTTTTTTCTGTAATGAGACAGAAATAACTCTGAAGGGATTGGCAGAAAATACTTGCCTTCATTCTCCCTTCTTGACAGTCCCACCCATATGTCACATCTCTTTGATTTTCCTACAGAAATGATCGATTGTCTCCTGAGACCTTATTTCTTGGGTACTCTCAGGTAGCAATATGACAACTTGAAGCCTGTTTGGCCTTCGTGGGTAAGTGGCTGATGAAGATTCCAAAGAAAATAAAATAGAAACTATAAAAGAAAATGGGTTTGGGGAGACACTTTTTCTAAGGTATTCACAATGAATAGAGCAGAAAAGTACAGTGGATTCATCTTACCTATCATCATTGTCTGTGTGTTTGTGTGTATGTGTGTATGTTAACTGGATCTTGGTCTTACCAGGTAAAGAAGCATGGGTTTCTTCCAGAATATGAAATGTGGTTTAAAACCCTAAATAAATATATAAACAAGAATATAAGGTAAGTTGGGAAATTAAATAAAGAGTGTAAAAATAGGCTTTTAAATGGAAATTTATTTCTAGTTTTTAACTATTAAAAATATGAACAAATTATAACATTTCTATTTCTAAAGCACTTTACAATATACAGAACATTTTTTCTTACAACTTCTTCCAACGTATAAATTCCAGGTAAAATTATTCCCATTTTACAGATGAGTGAATTGAGGCACAGAAAGGTCATGACTGAGCAACTAGATCTAGTGTTAATCTTTCCACAATGTATGAACAGTACAAGTACTCAATACTTTTGTACTTCATAAGCATATTTTATTATTATGAAAATGATAAATCCTGAAGGATAATAGATATATGATAGATACATAGACATGGATCATTTTTAATGAGAGAAGTAATGTCTCTTTTTTTTTTTCCAAAGTAACTCTGCCATCTTTGTATTTAATCTCTTCTTCTCTTTCTTCAGGACCCTACTTCTAGCACTTTGATTTCAGAGTTTTACGTTGGATTTTTCCCTTTTACCTAAAAATATTCATGGGTCTTGAAACAACATGTTTTCCTCTCTAGATGCTATTTGATTTCTTGACTTCTATTCTTTTTTTTTAACTTATTTTCAAAAGAATAGTTTCACTGCTTCCATTTCCTCATCATCTATTCATTCCTTAAACCATTGTAAATTGGATTGGCAACACTACTCAAGTAGCATCCTTGAAAGTTCTTAGTACCCTATCTGTCAACCAATCAAACGTCCTTTTGTTAGTCCCCACAATTTAGAATACTCTCCTTGAAACTAGCTTCTCCCTTATCCTCACGTAGCAATAATCTATTGTTGCACTCCTCCTACCTTTCTTACCATTCTTTCTCTGCAATTTCTCCTCAATCATTCATTGAAAAGCCATCACTGTTAGTAATGTGCATAATATTGTATGTAACACGCTGTGCTATATCTTGTAATACAAAGATAAAGAAATAAATTAAAATTCCTCTTCTCTAGAAAATTGTAATCTATTTATGAATGAGTAAGGAAGGGCACATATATACAGATAGATATACACATGATATACAGGTCAGTATATCAGGTAGGGTATGAAGTGAGAAAAAGAGAGACCAAGAGGATGTGCTGTACTAAAAAAAAAAAACAAACAAACAACTTTTCACTTATGGAAAATTAAGGAAGGATGAACAGACGACGATAAGGAAAGAAAATAATTCTGTAAAGTAGAGATGAAAATACCTAGATGATTCCAGGGATGGAGGACGGCCCCAGCAAATGCATAGAATGGGATGACTCTACATGATGATCAGGAAACAGTTATTAGTAGAATATGACTACAACATGGAGTGCATGAAGAAGAGTAATGTGAAAAAGATTACTATATTGTGAAGGGTCTTACATGTCAGTCTAGAGAGTTCACTTTTTTTTCCCCTACAGGCTATAAAGAGACACAGAATTTGTTTTTGGGTATGCCTTGGGAAAATTATTTTTGTCAACTATGTGAAGGATGTGTTGGGGTCAGGGCTGCTAGAGGCAAAGTGACCTATCAGAAGGCTGTCATGGAGGTCAAATGAAGAGATGATGAAAGCCTGAACTAGGTTGGAAATTGAGTAACCTCACTCAGCTGAAACAGTGTAGTCTATTCATGAGTGCATGGAATTTTCTTAACTTGTAGTGGGACATTTATCAGGTTAAAACTATACATTTTAATTGACAAACATGTTGATCCTTTTCTCAGTGTTCATTCTTAATGGCCCCAGTATATTTGACACTGGTGAATACCCTCTCCAGCAGTCTCACTTAACTCTATGTTTTCATATCTCAGTCCTTTTCCTATCTGTTTGTCCTCAACTTCTCAGTCTCTTTTATCAGAGCCTCTTCTATGTCACATCCCCTTACCTATGGATATATCTTTACAAGGTTTTATCCTAGTCTCTCTTCTCTCTCTAGATCATCTTTTAATGATCACATTAGCATCCAGGGGTTTAGTTATCTTTATACCAATTATATATAGGTTTATTTATCCAGGTAGATTTTTTTTTCTTCTGAGCCCTACATTACCAGCTGCCTAGTATATTTTCTAATTGGTGGTCCTGTAGATACCTCAAACTCAACATGGCCATGTTCTCTGCCTCTGCCTGCTCCTCACTCTTTTAAACTTGCCTCTTGTTGAGGACACCGATATCTTTCCAGTACACCAGGTTCACAACATGAAGCCATCCTCAATTCTTCACCTTCCTTCAACCCACATATTAAAAAAATCCATCCAATTACCAAATCTTATTGATTCTATTTCCCCTTTTAGGCTACCTTTTTCTCAGGGACATATTTGGAAAGGGACACAAGACTGGGGAAAATATGTGTATACAAATACAAATGTGTATACATATTTAGTATATGATCCACATATTTAAAATGCCTTTATGCACAAGTATATATGTGTGCATGGTTATACATATTTATATTTATTTTTATTTCTGTGTATTTATTATATTTATTTGTTTTTACATTTTATACTTATTAATATTTATACATATATTTGTATATACATATTTATAAATATATTATATATATGTATATATACCCATATGCTCACTCAATGCACACATATGCACATATGTCGATAGATACATGCATACATACACACATACACATATAGCTACATATATACAACATACATTTCTAGGTATATAGCTACATATAAGTATATGTGTATTGCACCTATATGGATATGTGCATATATACTTAAGTTCAACCACCAATACCACCACTACCAATTAGCTTTTATGTAGTACCTACCATGTGCTGGGCACTAGGCTAAGCACTTTACAAATATTATCTCAGTTGATCCTCACAAAACCCTAGGAGATAAGTGTTATTGTTAACCCCATTTTACAGTTGAGGAAACCGAAGCAAACAGAAGTCAATTGTCCAATAGAAGAGAATTGTCCCAGGTCACATAACTAGTAAGTGTCTGAGACCATATTTGAATTCAATTCTTCTTGACTCCAAGCCCAGAACTCTATCTAGCCATCAAACATATATACATATACACATATTTACTCACCTTTACATACAGGTACAAACTTATGTATATGTGTATGTGTATACACACAGACACACACACACATGCACACACACCTTTTCATATATACATATATATACTTATGCGCACACATAGTTTCAAAAGTCTTAGCACACACAGTATTTAACTATTAAATCCTAAAACTGCAATTAGACTTTGGGTTTTTAGGATACCATAAATATATGTATATATATATTTATAAGTCTATGTATATATATGCATATGCACACATGAGTATGTGTGTATATATGTCTATGTATATGTGTATGCATTTGTATATATGCATATAAATGTTTATATGTATGTATATACGTGCTGATGTGCATGTGTGTCTATGTAGGAGGAGAGAGACAGAAAGAGAATGGATAGATTGATAGATATGAAAAATTTGTAAGATGAAATACACTAACTTTCTTTTGTTTTTTAATGGTAGTAATAAAAGTTACCACATAATCTCAAATTTCATGGCATCTTCTTACACTTAAGTGTATCTCTTTCTTATCTCTGCTAGTCCAAGTCATGATTCTTGAAGGTAGAAATTGTGTCTTCTTTGTATACTTCATTTGGCCTCATCTCTAACACAGTAATATTCATTTCAGCCTCTGCATAAGGATGTGTTGTTTTCTGATTTATTAATAATACATAAGAATCAGTATTGTGGTATAGTATTTCATTTAAAAAAAATGCTAACAGTATGCAAATAGATGACATAAACAATTTTATAAGATTCCATATGCTAAAACAATTGTATTAAACTTGCTTTAGTTTCATAAACATGGTATTGTATATTATTTTTGATGAGAGGAGAGCATGACAGCAAACTATATTTGAAATTAATCTCAAAACTAGTTGCATTCATTATATTTATTGGCAGTAAAAACAATATGCCAAAATTTCAATGCATTTTACTGGAACTGGTTTTTTAAAATCTTTATGTTGTCAAAATTCTGTGAAGCTAACCACGGTTTTAACATCTTTAGAGGAATACGAGAAAAAAATGTTTAATGAATTTAGTTTAAAAGGAAACTTCCAGATAATTATCTTAAATATTTTAAAATCTTTTAATTAAAAAATTGGTAAAATCTTGCTAATTAGGATTAAACTAATTCAAAATGTATGAACTTTCTGAAAAATTTAATTTTGTACTATTTATAAAGAATTTTAGGGGCAGCCAGGTGGCACAGTTGATAGAGCACTGGCCCTGAAGTCAGGAGGACCTGGGTTCAAATCTGGCATCAGACACATAACACTCACTAGCTGTGTGACCCTGGGAAAGACACTTAACTCCAATTGCTTCACCAATTTTTTAAAAATATACATCCTATAATTCTGTACAGAGTGTTATTATGGATTAATTTCATAAAATTTCAACATATTTCAAATGATGAACAGAGACCTTGAGGAGGGTAATTTATTCAAAGAAACATTGGTTAAAAGCTAGAATCTGAATTCAGATTTTCTTACTCTAAATCTAATCCTGTTTCTAGTAAACTGCCTAACATACCCAAGAAAAGAGCAATATAAATACATTTCACTGAAGTTTAAAATAATGACTTTGTGGAAATTATCACATTAATAAGATTAGAGGAATTTTGAGAAGCTTAGAAACAAGATGCCTAGAAAGACCAGAAAAAATGCGCAGTGGGAGGAGAAACTTTGAGGAAATAGGCCAATGTAGAAATAGAGAAATTAAGACAAAACAGGTCAGAAGATCTCATGCCTTGCAAATTTGTCGTTTCATGCAAGACATTTTTATTCATGGATTTAGAAAGACACTTTTAAGGCCATAATTTAACCTAAGAGAGTAAACACAAAACTATGAGCTGGCTTTGAAATATCATTAAAGTATGAGAGGGATTTGTAGATGGTGAGAGATGGAGCAAGAGCTTTAGGACAGTTTTTCTTCTATTGAAAGGTTGTGAAATATTGTATTCAGAGTCTTCAAGAATAATTGTTACCATGACTAAGTCCAAAGAATAATAAATTTGAGTTGACCTATATTAATTTGCTAAGCTATAAAACTAGAAATTTTTTTAATCTAGAACTTAAACATCTCAAAAGGTTAAAAGAAAAGAAGTTTTTCTATAATTGCTTTGATTACATATGTTTACATTTTGTTGCCTCCATTAGATTGTGAACTCTTTGAGGACAAAGACTATCTTTTGCCTCATTTTGCCTCACTGTGCCTGTACATAGTAGGCATTTAATAAATATTGCTTGACTAATTAAAAAAAAAAAGAATGTAGAATATATTGATGTCTTCCTTCCCTTCTACTGGAGGTGACTCTAACACCAATACTCTCTTAGATCACGTTCAATGTCGGAATGAAATGACGCACTGGAAAATCACTGAACAGTTAACAAAAGGAGATTTACTTTTTCCTAACACAGCAAGTAGGGGCAGTTAAGTGGCACATTGGGTAGAGTCTGGAATCAGGAAGACATGAGTTCAAATCCAGCCTCACTTACATGGGCAAGTCACTTAATTCTGTTTACTTCAGTTTCCTCATCTATAAAATGAGCTGGAGCAGGACATGGCAAACCAATACAGTACCTTTGTCAAGAAAATCCTAAATGGGGTCATGAAGAGTTAGCTATAACTGAAATGACTGAACAAGAGCACAACAATGATATGCAATTAGAATACAGTGGCATTTACCTTCTCTACAAGCAGTGCTGATTGTCTCTATGTAAATGTTCCTTGTCATCGAGGCAGTAAATGTTGAAAGACATTGTGATTTGCATGGTCTTCACAAGTCCATCAAGTTGGAGGGGCCCTGAGAGAACATTTATGCTGATGATTTTTGTGAGTTTATTTTATGTCTAGCAACTTTGATGGAATTGTTAATAATTTCAAGTAGGTTTTTAGTTCATTTCTAGAATTCTCTCAGCACATCATCATATCATCTGCAAAGAGTGATGATTTTGTTTCTTCTCCTTCCTTTACTTTCTTTTTATCTCTTATTGCTATAGCTATATTTCTGATACGATATTGAATAATAGTGGTTACAATAAGTTTTGTTGCTTCACCTCTGATCTTATTGGGAAGGCTTCTAGTTTATCCCTGTTACAGGTAAGGCTTGTTGATAGTTTTAGATAGATACTACTTATCATTTCAAGGAAAGCTTCATTTTTTCCTATGCTCTCTAATGGTTTTTTTTTAATAGGAATGGGTGTTGCATTTTGTCAAAAGCTTTTTTCTTCATCTGTTGAGATATCCATATGATTTTTGTTGGTTTTGTTATTAATATCATCAATTATGCTGATAGTTTTCCTAATATTGAATCAGCCCTGCATTCCTGGTATAAATTCCATCTGGTCATACTGTAAGATCCTGGTGATATATTGATGTAATCTCTTGGCTATTATTTGATTTAAAATATTTGCATCCATATTAATTAGGGAAAATTGCTCTATAATTTTCTTTCTCTTTTTTGGCTTTTCCAGGTTTAGGACTTACAGTTGAAAATCTAATTTTCTCTTTAGCTCTTGTCTTTTCATCAGGAATGTTTAAACGTCCCCTATTTCATTGAATATCCATTTTTCTCCTGAAAGATTATGCTCAAGTTTTGCTAGGTTGTCGATTCTAGGCTGAAGTCTAAGCTCCTCCTTCTGGAACATTATATCCCAAGCTGTTTGATCCTTTAATGTAGAAGCTGCTAAATCCTGTGTAATCCTGACTGCAGCTCCTTGATATTTGAATTGTTTCTTTCTGGCTGCTTGCAATATTTTCTCCTTCACCTGGGAGTTCTGAAATATTCCTAGGAGTTTTCATTTTGGTATCTCTTTTAGGAGGTGATTGGTGGATTCTTTCAATGACTATTTTACTCTCTGGATCTAAGCTATCAGGGTAGTTTTTCAAGATATTTCTTAACAGATGCTGTCCAGGCTCTTTTTATGATCATTGCTTTCTGATAGTCCAATAATTCTTAGATTATTTCTCTTGGATCTATTTTCCAGGTCAGCTGTTTTTCCAATGAGGTATTTTATATTTTCTTCTATGTTTTCATTCTTTTGAATTTGTTTGACTGATTCTTGGTGTCTCATAGAGTCATTAGGTTCTACTTTCAAATTCCAATTTTAAGGAATAATTTTCTTCAGTTAGCTTTTTAACCTCCTTTTCCATTTGGCCAATTGTGCTTCTTAAGGAATTGTTTTCTTCCGTGGATCTTTGTACCTCCTTTTCCATTTGGCTAATTCTACTTATTAAAATGTTGGTTTCTTTTTTCATTTTTGTGCTTTTTTCCAAGTTGTTCACTCTTCTTTCATTATTCTCTTAAATAACTCTTATTTATTTTCCCAATTTTTTTTCTACCTCATTTATTTGATTTTTAAAATCCCTTTTGAGCTCTTCTAGGAGGATTTTTCTGTTCTAAGACCAATTAATATTTCTCTTTGAGACATTACATGTAGACATTCTGACATTATTGTGATCTGAGTTTGTGTTTTCATCTTTCCTGTTGCCACAACAGCTATCTATGGAGAAGGATTTTTTTTTTGTTTTTGTTGTTGTTGTTGTTGTTGTTCATTTTCCAGCCAATTTAATGACTTTTAAAGTTGACCTCTGCTTCTGGGATGCAGGGGACACTACCTCAAGCTTCTTGCACCAGGGGCCAGAGGTCTGGTCATCGGCTTTCTGTGCCAGGGGCTCCAGGGCTGACAGCTCACCTGAAATGCTGGGGTATCCCGGCCAAGTCTAGCCAGCTGTGCTAGGGCCTCCTGGCCTGCTAGTTGCTGATTTGTGCTTATGTCAGGGGCCTCTCACTGGCTTATCCAGATACTGCCCCTTTCACCGAAATGAGACAAACCTGTCCTGCAGTCTTTCTGGGGGTTCTGTAGCTCCAGAATTCATTTTGAGGTATGATTTAAAGTTATTTTGAGGGAACCTGGGAAGAGCTCAGGCAAATTCCTGCCTTTTCTCCACCAACTTGGCTTTGCCTCCCTCAATTTAAGATTTTCAAATCACTTTTATACATTATCTCGTTTCAGCCTCAAAACAAGTAGGTAGGTACTAAAATATTATACAAAGCTGTGTCAGGAGGAAAGTCCTGATAACTGTGAGGTCAGTAAAGGCCTTGAGTAAGTGATATTTTAAGAATGTCAATTAGGAACCTTGTGAAGGATGGATTGGAGAGGGGAAACATGAACATGATGCTAATGTAAACCCATATGAGGAAATCATATGTAGTTTTATACTGCACTAGGCAATTTTAGCAATTTTTTCTCTTCTCATCTACCAGTCTGCCAAGGAAGTAGCAAATATATTCCATGACTTCAAAGGAATACTATAGTACAAACTGCAACCATTTTCCATCATTACTGGAAATAATAAAAGTTGAATTTAAATTTGAACTTAAAAATGGTTACAATTTATGTGCTGCCACTCCTTTGAAGGCATGAAATATAGTTGCCACTTTCTTGGAGGAGTGAAAGATAGGGAGTAGAAAAGCTGCTGTAAGTTTCTTGTCGTTCTGTCTGTCTGTCTGTCTGTCTGACTGACCCATACCCTCCTCTCTCTCCTCCCCTTTCCCTTTCTTTCTCCCCCCCCTCCCCACTCTTCTCTTTCTTTCTCACTCCTTCCCCACTCTTCTCTTTCTTTCTCACTCTCTCTCCCTCTCCTGAAGGATCAGACTAACAATGTATGGAAAGGTTCAATACCAGTAAGTACAAAGTTCTTTGGATGTGGCAATCCATGAAACAAAGAAGTTTCAACTAAATGTATAGATAGCACCTAAGTTCTCCATGGTGAGTCAAATAAAAGAATTAGAAGGATGGGTGATGTCATTCCCTCAAAGGCACCTAGAAGAAAAAAATCCATGGTATAGATTGAAGTATATATCCCAACAACTGTTAGAGAGGACTAACAGGTAAAAAAAAAAAAACCCATGAAGAATTAGATATAATCCTCTAAACAAGTTATCATATAGCATGATACTTGATGAGCAATAGCGAATGGCAAATATATGTGTTGAAAAAATATAGTTCAGAATTTAAAAATGAAAGAAACCAAAGACTGATTAACTAATTAATAATCTTATGCATGTATATCATGAGTATTTTTTTCACCAAGAGTTTCAGAAGGTGCTTGATATGAAGTAACCCCCCCAAAAAAAAGACCCAATCTTAGATAAGAAATGACTTGAGACTGATATGTGTCATTTCCAAATCAGCTGTCAGTATGCAATTTGATCACTGAGTAGAAAAGGAAAAGATCAAAATCACTGCATGATTAGAAGGAAAAAAAATTAGAATATATTGTGTGAAATTATAAACAAAACAATCTACTGAAAATGAAAAACATATAGAAAAAAAAGACATTGATTCTGATATCACCATTTTCTTTCAAGTTGAACCAATGTAAACGAATTGCCACTATGAGAATCCTGGGCAAATGCCTTAACTGCTATCTGCCTCAGTTTCCTCACCTGTAAAATAGTGAAAATAATATCACCTATCTCCAGCGTTGTGAAGATAAATGAGATACTATTTATAATGTGCTTTGCAAATCTTAATGAATTAAATAAATACTAGCTGTTATTAAGCCAATATTTACTAGAAACCACTTTCACCATAAAAGAGAAGTATTGTGCATTAGTATATGGATAATGATTTGGAATCACAAAGAATTGGGTTCAAATCATGCCTCACACACCAATTTCCTGTAGAGCCCAAAGCAAATCTTAATCCTCTCTTCCTACATGTCCTAAATAAGGGTCTTGTATGCAATATTCTCTGTGAACCTTCCTATATTTGATCAGATGATCAATTACTTGATTTTCTTCTCTTACTGAAGAGACATAACAAATAAGGGCCACAAAAGTTTAGCACATAATCTAACTCACAAAATGTTACAGAAGGAAATGTCAAAAAAATAAGCAATTTTTTTCATAGAATACCAAAGAATTATGAGGTAGGAATGGTGAAAGATGGGCTTATACAAAGTTTCACATGGCATCCAACTAAGTAAAAGACCCTCACATATATTTACAGGTGAAAATTGGAAAGTGGGAAAATTAACAGGTGTGTGCACATCCACGCACTCACTCATGTACACAGATGCACATACACAGCATACAGTAGGACAAATTTCCTTCTTATAGACTTTCTCCCTACTGGGAATCTCCTGATGTATATATTAAGATGATACAAACTTCCTTAATTGGTCTAACCATGAAGATGAGTTCATTAATGATCTGATTAACAACCTCAAAGGAGATACAAATCAGGGAAAAATACAAACCTTCCAGGTGTATTCCATAATCAGTCTACCATCCAAATGGAAGAGAATTTCTTTAAAATTATAACATTGTGCTTAATTAAATAATTAATAATTGAATAATTAAACTAATTTTTGTTAAAAGAAAAAAAAATATGAGGCCCTACAGATTTCCTGTTTGAAGAAGCAGCAGATAGAGTACTAAATTTAGAGTAGGGAGACAAGTTTAAATCTTACATCTGATAGTTATTAGTTATGTGATCCTGGACAAATTATTTAAGCTTTCTGAGCCTCAATTTTCTCAACTTTAAAATGGGGATAATATTAGCATCTACTTCACAAGGATGTTGTGAAGCTCACTGTCTTTTGTACCATTCATTCATTCAACAAATTAGAAGTTTCCTTTTCCAAATTTCCAGGTGATAAAATGAGCTGTGGCATTCTAAAATGATCAAGAACACCTGTCTGTGGGAAATAAATGTATATTTAAAATAGGAATTACTCATCCTCTGATGTTATCATGATGAGAGGGACGAGAGAGTTGAGCTGTGAAGCAGGTACTAAGCAGCCTCTCTCTCCCTCGAAAAATGCCTCTATACAATAAATTTAAAAAACAAAACAAAACAAACAAACAAAAAAACAGACTCAACTCCTCTGTGCTGTTCTTCTAAAGCACTCAGGGTCCTCTCTGTGGCCATGCAATTATTTCTGTTGCCTACAAGGAGAATAAGAAAGCTGGCAAAGACCTCTTTGGAGCAGCTTAATGCAGCTCTGGAGCATTTTGTGAGCGTACATGATGGTCTATGCCTATGTTTATATGTTTTGCTGGGGTGTGTGTGTGTGTGTGTGTGTGTGTGTGTGTGTGTGTGCGCGCGCGCACGCACATGCTTACACACACCCATTTGTGCATTGCTTGTCAGCTTTGCTCTGTTCTCTTGGGCATGCCTTTATCAGTGGTTATAGGACTCTGGAGACTTTCAATGGCATTTTCATCATGATGACATGTATTTTCACCTAATTTTCTCATTGACGGAAAAGGAACAGTTTTATTTTCTATGATTAGAGATTGGTAGTTGACTTTTATATGTAACTTTGTCCTCATTAACTAAAATTAGGATGTGCATGACTGTCCTCCAGGTTCCTTCTCTCTTCCATCAAGAAAGGTGCAATATGCTATTAGTAGTCTGAAGAGTTATATGTTTTGAGCATGGGGGTTGGGGTATGTGCTTTTTTTTTTACCAAAATGGAAACCAGACAGCTTAAAATGTATTAATGATCCCACAATGAGCAGAAGGTAATATAGCTTTATCTGTTCAGCTTCTCAATTTTTAAGCAAACTATTTTGAAGTAGTAATGAAACAAGTAGAAGAAGACTGGAGAATTTCAGGAAAACTTAACAAGCAGCAGAGCAAAATCGATAAAATAAATCACTACTGTTAACATTATCAGTCTGTCTTATCCACTTGCTGAATGTAGCCTGGAATACAGAGATGTCAGAAAAAAATAAGTTCTTGTAAATGTGTTTTTGTGTATGGGCACACATACTCATGGGAATAATTTTAAGGGGGAGGAGAAATCTGCTACCATCACCCCCATCCCATGTACATCTCTGACTTAACGATAGATATATTGTTTATATCATTCACATTGTGCTTTTAAGAAGGCTTCAGATTATTTAACTCATCATTCTTTTGAGTCTTACAACAACTTGATGAAATATATATCCCTGTTTCTTGGATTAGGAAGCTAAGGCTCAGAAAGGTGTAGCAATTTGTCCAAGATCACACAGCCAATGAAGTGATGAAGACATTACTCTAAATACACGTTCATAAGATCATATCTCTGGAGTGGAAGGAACATATAGGGAAGCTATAGCATAACTCTCTCATTTTAGATAAGCTAACTGAGGATCAGAGAAGCTTGTTCTTCTTTAAGATTAGAGAATTATAGGTAGGCGAGTCAAGATTCAAACCTTGATTCCAAATGTGGCACACTTTCCACTGAATGACCCTCTCTGTTTCTAAAATCATTGCTCTTTCAAGTTATGAAACTAACATCCTATCAATTTGATCATTTAATTTATGAAGATTCCTCATACCTAAGGGATTAAACCCTTTTTTTTTTTTTACTGTGGGAAGGTTTCAGGTTACTATGAATATTCAATATTCATTAGTTTGTTATTCCTGAGGATGCGAAACATACTCTGAATGAGGTTAAGTGATGCTCCTTTCCTTTGTTTCTCAAATGGCACATAGATAGCATCTTTCCGGGCCCTAATGGAAGAAAAAATAGTTTATGCAGAGAGCATTGAAAAAAAAACACTAAAATATCAACTCTGACATTCTGCATAAGATTGTGGGGAAAAATTGACATAACCTGGCAAGTATGAATGTATGAATTTCATTTGACTTTATGCATAGGACCAGAAAGAGATCCATTTATGTGAATGTAAATGTGAGGGTATAAGTACATGATAAAGACACATTTGACATGTGTATAATGGGAGTACATGGAGTATGCATGAAGTAGGATTTTTGCGTACGCGTTCTAAATTATTCATAGATAATGGGAAATATTTTTGGTAGAGTTACAGGAATACATCAAGAAGTTTAAAAATGGAAACTTTTTTTTTCCCATTTCAATCAGTTTATCATGACAGCCAAAGTAATGCAGTCAAAAACTTGATCAGATGCATGTAGGCTGCATACTCATGAAGTCCATCGTCTTGGCGTCTCAGAGGATTTAATGCCATTTCAATCAGAAAATTGCCCCCAGACAAATGCAATAATAAATTGGAGAAATCATTTCCAGCCTTTTCTTCTCCAGGGATGAGCCTGAACAAGTTGGGAAGTGAGAAAATAGAAATCGTAATGAAATAGATGACACTCAGTCATCTACCTAGAACTTTGCTTATAATGTAGCAGAAAAGGGAGACCTTAACTTGAAATAGCACATAAAAAGTAGTGAGTGGCACAACTTTAGGTAATGGGATCACTTAGCGGAATAAGCTAGAAAAAAATGTTTATTGAAAAGAGGTATATTCAAGTGCTTTAAAAGTTATTAAGGTTAATATTGTATTTTCCAAATATAAATCTATGCTAAATTAAGTCAATATGCTTTCACGCAGAGGTTTTCTTTTTCCTTGAGACAACCATTCCAAGTAAAATAAATAATACTAACTTAATCATTTTAATACTTCCTATCCTTGCATCTATAACTCTTATTTTTTTTTTCTTTTTCAGACTAGGCTCAACCTGTTCCTACCAGTACTTTCGATAAAGAAAGGATGATAAACTTATCTCAACAGCTATAAAATTTCTTCTCTGAAAGCTGCTGTAAACATATTTGCTCAGTATACCTTTGTTTATGGTTTTAGAAATGCTTTGTGAATCCTGGTTCTACAAAGAGGCTGGGCCAAAAGAGTTTATTTCTGGACAGCTTGCCAGCAGAGAATAGCAAGAGAAGTCTCTGAGAAATGGAGAAGGATGGTGCAACAGAGCACCAGGAAGACAAGGGTATTATTCATAGTGTGTAGCAGCAAAAGAACAAGTCTTTACAGTGTGCCTGCAATGGAAATTCTACCTTACTTTATCATACATGGAATTACAGTTTGCAATTTTTGGGGGTGTGCATTAGTCTATCTGATCTTCATTTTAAAGGAACAAAAATAAAGCCTTCTAGGCAC
This sequence comes from Phascolarctos cinereus, assembly GCF_003287225.1. Taxonomy (NCBI): domain Eukaryota; kingdom Metazoa; phylum Chordata; class Mammalia; order Diprotodontia; family Phascolarctidae; genus Phascolarctos; species Phascolarctos cinereus. The sequence continues at coordinate 114,327,673 of NW_027556180.1, forward strand.
CAGGAAACTTTATGGATAATTTATAGAAAGATCCAAACCATTTTAACAGATAGTTTTCCAAACTACTCTAGTTGAGTCATCATTTACACAAATGAGATTCCATTAAATATAGTTTTCAAAACAACTGCCTGTGGTGGTTTGGCAGATACAATTATCCACATCATTTATAAAGGGAAAGAATGAGGCTCAGAGATGTTAACTGACTTTGCCAAGTTTATTCAGCTAATAGGAACAAGAGTCAGGGCAAGAACTTTGGTCTTCTAATTATAATCCTTGATATGTGTGTGTGTGTGTGTGTGTGTGTGTGTGTATGTGTGTGTGTGTGTGTGTGTGTGTGTGTGAATGTCTGTGTCTGTGTAGACACAACATATTAACCACTTTTGATGATCTATACAACATTCTACTCTACTATTCCTCTACCTCCATTTTAAGGAATGTTGTTATTATGTTTTAAAATAAGTGTAAATAGCAATTGTTCTCTTTTCTGGCCAGAAACTCAGAGGGTCCTTCTCTCCCTGGCAGATATCTTTGTGGTGGTAAATTGGACTACCTTTTGTCTCAATTCTTACTAGCCTTTAGTCATTTAATGGTTGTGGGCTCATACTAACTGAGACTTGGGAAAGACCTTAATTTAGAAAAGGCAAATGTCATCTACTATATGGGACCATCCATAACTCTGTAGGAGAAAGTGAGACACAGATAGGTCTCACCGAAATCCAGTTCATGGGCAAGTCAAGACATCATCCTCCTCATGCCATTGGTCCTCTTCCAGAATGAAGGAAGGACAGAAGCAGCAGCAACACCAACAAGGAAGGGGTTGTGTTTCATTACCTGTTCTCTAGAATTATCATTGTGCTTTCAATTATTCAGATTTATCTTTCCTTTTAGTGTTATATTTTTACATTGCCATAATCATTGCATATATTTTTCTTGTGGTGCTGCTTATTTCACCCCATAGCAGTACATAAAAATCTTCCCATATTACTGTTTTTTTCTCATATTCATTCGATGCTGCTTAGAGGCAGCTGATAACAGAGTGGGTAGAATGCTCAGTGTGGAGAAAGGAAAATCTAAGTTCAAATCCAGCCCCAGACACTTACTAGCTATGTGACCCTGGAAAAGTCACTTAACCTGTGTGCCTCAATTTCCTCAATTATAAAATAGAGATAATAATAGCACATCTGTACCTCACAAGGGTGTTGTGATATAATATTTGTAAAGTGTTTAACACCATACGTAGCACATAGTAGGCACTTAATAAGTGGTTCCCCCTCTAATTTTTTATTGAATAGTAACACTCAATTATGTTCATATAGCCTAGATTTTTGACAATAGATTCCATAGAGTCAGTCATTTTTACCACAGTCTTTTTTTTTTTAACTTTTTGGTGAGGCAGTCAGGGTTAAATGACTTGCCCACGGTCACACAGCTAGCAAGTGTCAAGTGTCTGAGGTCGAATTTGAACTCAGGTTTTCCTGACTATGAGACTGGAGCTCTATGCACTGTGCCACCTATCTGTCCCACCAGTCTATTGCTATCACAAACAAGAGCTTGGGATATATATGACTTTGCTTCAGTATTTTACTTAGCTAGGTGTGTTCATTAGTAGGATCACTGAATCAAAAAATCTGGACAGTTTGTTCATTTTTCTTGAATAATTCCAAATAAAAATGAGAATGGTTGGACTACTTTTCAGCTCCACAATGTATTAGTATGTTTGTCCTGTCATAGATGCTCCAACACTTAGTATTACTGTATTTCATTTTTTGTCTTCTTTGCACATTTGAAAACTGGGAAGTGAAAACTCAGAATTATTTTCTATAGTACTCTTCTCATGATTTGTGATTAGGAGCATAGTGGCACATAGTTCTTTGGAGTTCGCACAATTGCTATTTTGAAAACTGTTTATGTCCTTTAAAAACTTATCTATTTGATAAGGGCTCTTGGTTTTATGTATCTGTATCAGTGTGTACTGCTGCATTTGGAGTCAGAGGATCTGGATTTAAATCTCAACTATCCTATTTTTGAGCCATGTGACCTTGGTCAAGTCACTTAACCACTTAGTCTCAGTTTTCTCATATATTAAATTAAGAGATAGACTATAAAGTTTCTAGACAACTAGATCTATAATCTCTTTTCTACAATATTTTTCCCATGTGTGTGTATTTTTGTTGTTGTTGTTGTTTTTGTTTTTTTTTTTGATGAGGCAGTTGGGGTTAAATGACTTGCCCAGAGTCACACAGCTAGTAAGTTTTATGTGTCTGAAACCGGATTTGAATTCAGGTCCTCCTGACTCCGGGACTGGTGCTCTATACACTGTGCCACCTAGCTTTTCTCCCATGTGTTTTTTATGCCACACATTAACAATAAAATTTGAGGTAAATCTTGTCCCCGTCTTATAGCTTCTCATATTATTTATTCATCAACTTGCTCATTAAAAAACGTTTAACTTTTATATAGTTAAAACTGTCATTTAAAATGAAATCTGTAACCTTTTTTGATTGAGAATTCTATTTTGTTTATGATGCCACTTTTTATTTAGACTGAAAGTCCAGTTTCAGCTTAATTATAACGAATGGGATAAGACATTGATGTAAATCTAATGTTTGTGAAAATTCTTTCTGAATGGTCACCCCAGCAGTCCTTGTCAAATTGGGAATCCTTCCCTCAGTAATCTAGATTTTGGGGATTAACACTGGGCATCTGTTTTCTATTCATTATCTCTTGCTTATCTGGTATTTCCCACTGATAGGCTTTTTCAAAAAAACTTTTTTTTTTCACCAATACAAAATAGTTTTAAAATCATTGTCTTAAAATACAATTTGAGACCTGGTAATGTCAAAACTCCTTAATTGTTTTCTCATTTTCCTTGAGATTATGTTCTCCCAAATGAATTTTGTTCTTGGTTTGTCTATTCTACAAAATATTATCTTGTTAATTTGTATACCACTAAATCTTGAAATTAATATATATGTTATTATATTGGCACAACCTAACCTTGAACAGTGAATATATACCCTTGATTATTTTCTCTCTTTATTTATATAAAGTGTTTTACAATTCTATTTATTTAAGCCATGCATAACTTCGATATTTTGCATATCCTTACTCACTAAAGTGGAATTTCTCTTCTTTCTCCACAAGATCATCTGTCTAGAGCTGAAAGGAATCTCACTTGGCCACGTAACATAGTCCTATCTCTCTCTAGATGTGAAAACTGAGATTCAGGGAAGTTGGTGGCCTGCATGAGATCACATAGGCAGTAAGTCAGAGGGAGTTTTTGAACTAAGGTCCTTTAACTCTAAAGCCAATGCTCTTTCCATTGTCCTTACTGTTTTTTGTTTGTACTGTGTGATTTTAGTGGATTTACTTTGATCCTGCTTTCTTACTTAAGCTATTTATGGTGTCAATTTATTTACTGATTCTCTGTGCTTTCACACTTATAAACCATCATGCTATCTCAAAAAAGGGAAGATTTTGTCTCTTTTTTTGGCTAATATTTAAACCTTGAATTGTGTCCCATCTCATTGCTTTATCAAATATTTCAAGAACCATGCCAAATAAGAGGTGAGTTATGACTCCCTTGTTTTACCAATTTTCACTAGGAAAGTTTTGAGTGTGATTTTGATCATAAAGTAAAATAACTTTTTAACATGATTTTTAATGCAGACTCTTTCTAAGCTACAGTTTCTTCTTTGGGTTTGTATTGACTATTTCAGAGGTCCCTTTCAGATCTAAATCTATGGTATTATAATTAAGCTAGTTATTGTACCATGATTATACTAAGCAACTTCCTCACATAGAATTATTTTCTGAATATATTGTTATTCTCTTGAATAATGTGGCAGGTATCCTATTTAGGATTGCCTTGATTTCTAAACAATCATGTCTAGATCTTTCTTTCTGGGGTTCCAGGGTATGGTTAACTTCAGGGCCTTGAAAAATGACTGAGATAGTAAAATCTAAATAAGAAATGCTTTGAGTGTAATCATTAAATATTTGTTGATGGATTAATGAATTAAAGAAGATGCTGGCTTTGCCTCTGCTATCTTTTGATCTCAGTGGCAAAAGAGAGTTCTTTGAGAATTTCTTTGGAGTCACTTGTTCTAAGGAGATTGCTTCAGCAGGCATATATGCTCCAAATTTACTGGTTTGCTGTGTGCTTAATTGACTCCAATATTCATATTCTTCAGAAGACTTTATCTGAAGAGCAATGAAGAAGTTTGATAGATGAAATTATCTCTATATACAGAGGTAAATATTTTTACTTCCTATTCTTATACTGTCCAGTATACCATGTGAACCTTTTGGGTGCTCAAGGAATATTAACCAGATTATTATTAGAGAGAATCACATCAAATAATCACATTTGCTTAACATATCCTATGGTTAGGTCAACACATTACACTAGCATTTGCACATACTTGGGCATTGTCCAAGAGTTTCATGACTTATAGGGTTCCCAATACCATTTTTTTTATTCCAGAATTATGTTTTTCATCAATTAATTCTCACAGTTTTCAAAGAGATTGTTTATTATGGGTTTCAGATGATATGTGGGAGCAAATTTACACTGAAAAGTCTAAGGCCATTTTTTTTTTTTTGCTGTGGCTAGTGAACTGATAACATTCAAGTAATTAAGTTTTTCATAAGTATTTACAGTCCTGTGAAGTGGACAGATGGGGGTGAGGTATAAACATTTTAATTGGTTGTGGATTATAAAATATACTTGTCTCAAATATGTAAACTCATATTACACAAAGACAATAGTAGATCTATCTAAGAGGTCTACCAATGTAAATTTCCAAAGAATTGAAAACCAACAATGCAATTTAACTCAAAACTATGATGAAGTATTTATTAAGCATTTAATACATATCCAGTACTGTTCCAAGCCCTCAGGGAGCTCATAATCTAGAAGAGAGAGAGACAACACACAGAGAATGGTGGACAAAAAGAGACATTTTGTCTAGAAAGTTAAAGATAGTGAAGTGAGTTGATAATGGTTCCTTAGCTAGAAGAGGAGGGAGGCACTGTAGGACTATTTAGTGAGGCTGTTAGAAGATGGCCAGGGAGTAGAAAGTGAAGTTAAATATAACTAGATCCTTACAGGGGCCTAAGTGAGGCACTAACTAATTAGTTCAGTGGGATCCCAAGGCAGACAATCTGGAAATTAAAGAGTTAAATCTTTCAGAATATGGCCTCTATTCTGGGCAGCAAGGAAGCTGAAGGAAGAAGATGGGAAGGCAGTAGGGAACATAGTGCAATGGACCAAGAATAGTCCTCAGAAGTCCAGGGTTCAAGTCTTGACTCTGATAACATACTGTGTAACCCTGAGCAAGTTAACTCACTTCTCAGTGCTCTAGGAAACCCTCTAAGTCTATAAGTTGCAGAGAAAATTCCAACTTTCATTAGAGGAAGATATTCCTCATGTGGGAATTCCTGATATCCATTAAATTGTAGGTCCAGGTATACATGATGGAATGAACTTTTATATCATAGATATCTCTTCTAATTTTTTTTCAATCTCAAAATATTTCCCTTTGTATGTGTGTGTACAGGTTCGACTTGCAAGAAGGTGATTCTATTCTTGGATTTTCCTGATGTTTTATACCTTTTTAGTTTCTGTATTTGAAGGCACAGTGATTTCTGGAGTATTTCTACAGTAATAAAGTTCAGTTGTCTTGAATGCCTGCATGTCTTCTGCCACTTACCAAGAATGAAGACATATCGTGTTGACAATTACAGGATGCCACTAAAGATGAAAAACTATACATAGTGTAACTGCACTTGATAGACTCAAGTCCATCACTCTTGGTACTAGAAACTGAGGAGATTTGTATGTAGAATGTTTATGAAGTCTGCTAGCTTAGAAAGTAAGGTTTCTATACAGATGAAATTTGGTTTTCTCTAGGAGAAATTTAAGATAAAGTAGACTGTATATGAGATGATGTGACCCTAGGAGTCTGTCTGGCTTCATTAAATACATTCATAAATATACACATACATGCATACATACAAATACACATGTATGTATAAAACATAAATATACATCCATATAAATTATACATGCATACACAGAAATATATGTAAATGTGTATGTGTATGTATATATGTGTACATGTGTATAACATAGTAAAGTCCATTACCATCACCAACCCTGCTTCGTGTATGTTGGCAAAGACATCGGATTAACTTTTAACACTATTCAAAGTATCCTTCTACTTCATCTGGTGGATACTTCCACCAATGATATGTAGATCACTATTTAAGAATTTAATTTTTCTATTCAGGAAAGGCTTGATTAAGTACTTGCCTTCAATCAGTAGCATTAAGGAAAATATCACCTGTGCCTTCTAAGATCTTCAGTTTACTCTCTATGATTCTATGATCTGTATAATGCTCTCTAGTACTTTTATCACTACATTAATCATTTAAAAAATGTTAAATGGTTACTGGTTAACAGTTTCAAAAGTCTCAGAAGGCTCTTTGTCATATTCTGCATACACACTCTGGTATGCATATCCCCATATTTACTATGTTATAACATCTTGAAACTCGTCAACAAAAAAGTAACTAACCACCATTATTTATCTCTTCGTCTTTTGAAAACTACTCGATGACCTCCCTTCCACCATAACACACCTCTTAATAACCAGTACTTACATAGAGTTTAAGGTTTGTAATGTACTTTACATACATTCCCTCATTTGTTCCTCACAACAAACTTGTGATGTAATTCCTATTATTAGCCCCACATTTCAGATAAGAAAACCAAGGCTGAGAGAAGTCGAGACATGTTCAGGGTCACACAGGTAGTAGGTATCTAATGCAGGATTTGGACACAGATGTTCCAAACTCAAAGTCCAGATTTCTATGACAGTGGTTACAGTAAGTTGTGTGAAGTCTTAATTATTCTGCATATCATTTATTTGTACATATTTGTTTATGTGTTTATCTACCATTACATTGTGAGCTCCTCAAACATGGGGACTGGCTTCTGTCATTCTTTTTAACCCCTAGTGCTTAGAATAGTAGCTGATGTACTTTGCAGACACTTTATAAATGCTTATTGACTGATTGAGACCATAGGTAACTCATACCTTGGATTGAATATGGAGGAAAAGACCAGAAAAGGAACTACTGGAGCTATTAAAATTGTTCACAAACTCTCATAATGAATTAGTTGCTCACAAATGTTTTCTTTTATGGGAAAATCACAGTGCCATCTCATAAAGTGGTTATCTTGTTGGCCATCCTGAATGCAGTACACTTGGCAATTCTTCACCTGAAACTATATCCAGTAGCCTAGAATTGATTCTATCATTTAAAATATTGTAATGGAGACAACAGAGAATAACCAGCCAAAATGACTCATTATTACATATAATATCCAAGAATTCTTGGTTAAGAATCTATCTTGATTTTAAGAAACCGTTTTAGGAAAAAGTGAACAAAGCAGTGAATCAACATTTATGTAACATCTGTGATGTGCAAAGCATTGTTGCTAGGTACTGGAAAGGTATAAACTTTAGTTGATATAATCCTTGCCCTCAAAGGGTCATAACCTAATGAGACTTATTGTGATATGTTACTTCTCAAAGTATTCCCTTGAATACACTTTCTTTGTTCTATTTCAAAATCCATGGACTCTGATATACAACACTGATATTGTGTGCAAATGAAAACTATAACAATGGGTTTTTATTTAGTTTTATTTAGACTAAAGAATTAGAATATATACTGTCACCATCATTTCACATTTCCCTTCAACAAATGGCTAGGTAGGAAAAAAAATCAGTCTCTTTTTTTCGTACACAGATTTTTTTCGTATACAGATTACTAATAATATCTTAAAGCATATTGTCCAAAGAGTCTATAGTGAGAAAAGAACTAGAAAGAGAATCAGGAGACCTGGGTTTGAATGTAGGCTCTGCACCTCAATCTGCTCTTGAGTGAACATAAAGAAATCACTTTGAGTTCTTTAGGCTATATTGCCCTCATCTGTAAAATAGATATAACAAGTCTCGTACTATCCACTTGCAACTTTTTTAAAGATTTACTTATACATCTACTCCATCTATCTGTCTGTCTGCCTGTCTACATATCTATTTCTCTCTCTAAAGGCTTAGGACCCCATTTTACTCAGGATAGAAATACAGGGTGGGGTGAGGTGGATATAAGGTATTCAGAGGCCTGTTTCTGTTAGTGATTGGCATGGGAGCCCTTTCTATTTCTACACAGGGCTGGTTTGTGCTCAGAGCTAAGAAGCTCAAGAGATCCATCACCCTCAGCCTCCCAGGTAGCTGAGATTACAGGCATATACTCAGTTTTTATTTCTGGAAAGAACTTTGAAAATTGAAACATGTAATATAATATGTGTGAAGTATTCTATGTTTGAGGGTTACTCTGAAAAAATACAGAGAATTTAATCCCTTTAAATTCCTGTGGTTTGTGAATTTTAGTTTCTGGATTTAATGTGGCAGTAATTTTGAGTATTACACCAATAGAGTTCAGCCATATTACTTGTACCTTTGTCATTACATGAAAAGTAGCACTTTTATTACTATGTAAGTGATATTAATGGATTTTGGCCACATGGATAAGCAGAATGAGTGATATTTAGTATTGTTGTCTTAAAAGAGGAAATTTTAAAGCATGGTTTATTAAATCCCCTTTTTGTGTCATAAGCCCCTTTGGTAATGTGGTAAAGCCTATAGCATCCTTCTCAGAATAATATTTCAAAACTCATAAAATAAATTACATAGAATTTCAAAGGAAATCTAATATATTTAAATACAGTAACATACACATACACATACAGGTATTTTTACCTAGGTTAGGAATCCTTGTTTTTTATTGTAATTTATTTTGGAAAATACTTGAAAAACTATATTATGCAGAGTTTTTGCAACTGTCAGGTGACCTGTGTGAAGAGAGATAATGTTAGACCCTCTAGGGTAAGGTGGAGGCACAAAGCAATATCCATAATTTTCAAATATGTTGTGTATAATGCCTGCATAAGTGTACCTACTTTTTAAAAGAAAAATAAAAAAGCTCAAATTCAATAGAAGCAAGACTACTAGTATGGCAAATATTTTCCATATTTATGTCAACTGACAGTGACTACTACACATTGAATATTTAACATGGTATGTATAAATGAGGTCAAAATTGAGTTCATTTGAAAAATCGTGCAGACATGATCTGCCACCATCACTGTCAATCATCTAAGTTTATGATACAGATGAGTTACGTGGTCAAGTTACATGTTGCATAGAACCCAAAGTTTGTAAACTTGAAATTAAATAATCTTTTCAGGATGTGGAAAATAAAAGTACTATGATAACTGTCATATTCCTCAACATCTTTCGTTTTGATGAGTATAATAAATAGGTTTCAAAAAAAGGTAACTTAAAAGACAAATAATTTTAGATTAGCTATAGATAATTTGAAATTCTCAATTTAAATGTAACTATATTTTCTGTATTTTAAAAAATAAAATGCTATTTTTTTGTAGTGAGTAAATACATAACTGATTTGTAGGGAAAATCCAGTGGTTTAGCTGAATAGAGATAACTTAAGAAGAAAAAGGAAAAAAAATTCCAAATTCATAAAATATAATCAATTACATTTATCATCAGGATTCATAAATAATTGCTGTGGTTTTGTGCAAATCTTTACTTATAGATAACATAGTACCTAATACCATAAATATCTTAAAAGTATAATGCAGAATACAAGACAAAACAAGATTTTTTCCAAAAAAAATTAGAGATGTTTTTCATAAGCAAAGACATTTTCCCCATAATCACAATTCTGACTTCAAAGGATGTCACAGTCAAAGGACTATGATGTCGTATAAAATTGCTTAGCTGCTAATGGAAAAAAGAGTCTTATTTCATAGAAGAGACATTGGATCTACCTGCAGCTATCCATATATTCAAAATGATTTTTGTTGAATGATATGCAAAATAGCTTAGAATGGTTCTATTTGCAGATAATATAGTGAGTAGGAAAATTGCTTTTATTTCTGAAGACCACTGTGGCCAATTAACTGAGATACTAAAATCTTCTGATTTACAACGGACATTGAAGAAATAGTAAACCTAGTAAGCATGTACATTTGATTACATAAGTACAATATATTTGTTAACAGTCATATTGGTGAAGATTTGTAACTTTGCCAGTCTATTTGTTGCTGTGCCACATCAAGAGAAATATTCAATTTCATTGATGGAATTTTTTTAGTGAAAAAGATTTAAAGTTGAAGAATTTTGTTAGATTCTGCAATGGTGCAGTTCACTTGATGTCAAGATGAAATAAGCTTATGAGTACTAGTGAAAAATGTGGCCCTTGTGCTACTTGGACATACCACATGCTTCACAGAGAACCACTTCGACAAGGAAATATAGGTCAAGAGCCACATATATTTTTAAAGTTGTTAAATAAAGGAGTAACCAACTTTTTGACTCAATTATATAGGAAGAATCTTCGCAAAATTGTGTACCAATACGTGGGCAGAACGTAAAACCATATGCCTCTTAATAGTGTAAAATGTCTTTGAAATGCTTAATAAAAATAATGATAATGATGATAATTATTTAAGGTATACATATGAGATGTTAGGAGGATTTAATCAAATACATATTTGTTACATTCTAAATTACTTTTTAGGGTCTTTAGTGTCAAAATTGTTATAAATTATAAAATTTTCTGTAAATATAATAAAAGGTAAAATAATCTGCAGAGACTTTTTTATGAGTAAATAGAGGCAAGTAAATGGCACTGTGGATATAGTGCTAGATCTGGAGTCAAGAAGGCCTGAGATTAAATCCAGCTTCAGACACTTATTGTGTGACCCTGGGCAAGTCACTTAACCTCTGTTTCCTCAGTTGTAAAATGGGAATAATAAGAATAGCACCTTCCTGACAGGATAGTTGTGAGGATAAATGAAATATCTATAAATCACTTTGCTTATCACACAAATAATATTATTATGCCAAAGTTACTGGAACTCACTTCATGCAATAAAAGAGAAGCAATGTGACACAGTACATAAAATACTACTTGGAAGAAGGAAGAACCAGGTTCAGGCCTCAATAAGTATTTTGTGGCAAATAATTTCATCACCAATGCTACTAAAGTCACCATATCTGCATTCTAATGTCATAGTCTATGATATCCTATGTAAGGAAGATAGACATTAAATAAAGCAAAAATAAAAGTTGTTTGACTAGATTACTTTTATACACAAGATATTTGAGCTGTGGATGACACAAAGAAGTATGTTACAAGGCACTGAGGAATTGATGCTCCAAATAACTGAAAGGTAAAAGGACTCCAAATTCTTGTGGGGGGGAGGGAGACCAAACATTTCTATGGAGAGAAATGGTGATTTGGGGAGGGGGGAATCAATTACTAAAAGCCTATATGCTAAGTTTTCCATATCTATTTATGAAACTAGTTTATCTACATATTTATCAAAACCATCCTTAATGAAGAACTGCCAGGAAACTGACAGGCCTCTTCACACACACTATTTTAAAGCAGAACTAATCTTAATAGTCACACAACTGACTAAACAAGGAGAATACAAAAAAAAACCACTTTGTTGTTGTTTGTTCTCCTTAAAATGTCATTTAACTCAGAACAAAATGCCACTCTCCCTAAAGATGTACCTCCAACAAGGTGACATGCAAGTCTTAAAATGATCAATTTTCCTCGGTAGATGTAATAGCAGATATGATTGTTAAATGAACTTCTGATTTCCAATATCAAATGAGACACAACTGAACAACTTAGGCTTGCTGAAGGTGTTTGCCACCATAATGGAGGAGATAGAGCTTACAGTTCAAATTGAAGAGAGATTCCAGATGTTCCTATTTGCGGCTAACATCAGGTTGATTACATCCATCCTCAGAATATTACATAGTTTCCTAAATGAGATTCATAATCACTCAAAAGAGTTCAGCCTAATTATCCACATAGAAAAAAAAGATGAATACTGCCTATTATCTACAGTATAAAATGCAGTTGGATGGTGGCCCATAGAGTTGGTTCATCAGTGCATATAACTTGAACAGATGCTGCAAATAGACAATTGAGTGGGCCCAGAATTGAATAAAAGGAAGAAGAATACGGCAGTATTGTATTTGGAGAATAGCATGGTACTATTAATGAGTATAAAGTTCTTCTTGAAGAAAATTTTTAACACAATATTCTAGAGCAATACTTTTATCTCCTGTAGGAACTGATACTTTTAAGAATGAATTACAGGACAGCCAAGACGGTGGAGTAGAGGTAAGAACTCACATGAACTTTCCCAACATTCCCCTCCAAATAATTTAAAAATAATGCCTTAAATCAAATTCTGGAGTGGCAGAGGTAACAAAAGTTCAGGGTGAGATATTTCCCAGCCCAAGACAATTTAGGATGTTTGCAGGAAATGTCTGTCACATACGGTGGTGGGTTGGTAGGTCTGGAGTACGACACAAGCCTTCCTGGCAGCAGACTTAGGGAGGAAGCTCCAACAGCAGCAAAAGCAGCAGCAATTTCGGGAGTTCTTCACTAATAGTAAGGAGGTTGGACAATTGGTCAGAAAGAAATTATAAAAAACCCTTTGCTTGTACTGGTTCAGGATCTGTTGCATTGTCTATACACAGTACCAGCTTACACTTCCAGGCAAAGGAGAGCATTAATGCATGCCTCCACAGGAGAGCAGGGGACCTGATCACAGCTGCAGGGTAGAGAAGAGTGTTTGTGGTCACTGACAAAGTAGCAGGGACCCTGGTCTCAGTTGCAAGGAAGAAAGGAACACTAGTGATTGCATCTGCTAGAAAGCTGGGGACCTAGTCACAGATCCAAGGAAAAAAGGAATATAAGCACTTGTTGCTACAGGGGGAAAGGGTTCCATCCCAGGTAAACACCAGAGCACAGTCCAGGAGAGCAGTGACAACACCTCTTCTGAGAAGATACAGCCTTGGATGCACTGAAAATTTACAGACCTTCAATATGAGCTCTGAAAAGAGCAGCATGAAAAATCTGAAGTTTGTAAAAATGATCCTCCACCAGAGGAGGAGAGCCCAACATTAACATAAAGTTAAAAATTAAAAAAAAATAGGCTGGAAAAATAAGCAAATAAAAAAAAAAAACAAATAAAAGAACCTAACCATGAAAAGTTACAATAGTGACAAAGTTCAAGACACAAACTCAGAAGACAACAATGTCAAAATAACTAGAAGCAAAACCTCAAAGATATCTTTGAATTGGACACAAGTCCAAAAAGAATTCCTGAAAGAATTCAAAAAGAATTTTAAAAATCAAACTAAGAGAAGAAGAAGAAAATTTGGGAAATGAAATGAGAGTGATGCAAGAAAATTATGAAAAGGGAGCCAACAGCTTGGTAAAAAGAGGCACACATGAACTGGGGAAAAAAACCTTAAAACAGAATTGGTCAAATTGTTTTTAAAAAAAAGGCAAAAAAAGTCACTCAAGAAAAGAACTTCCTAAAAATCAGAATTGGCCAAATGGAAAAAAAGAGTTATATTTGTATCCAACTCTTCATGACCACATTAGGGGGGTTCTTGGCAAAGATGCTGGAGTGGTTTGCCATTTCGTTCTCCAGCTCATTTTACAGATGAAGAACTAAGGCAAATAGGGTTAAGTGACTTGCCCCAGGTAACACAGCTAGTAAGTGTCTGAAGCTACAATGAACACAAGAAGATGAGTCTTCTGACTCCAGGCCTGGTACTTTATCCACTGTGCACCTTAGCTGCTCCTAAAAAGTAGAATTGGCCAAGCAGGAAAAGAAGTGCAAAAGCTCATGAAAGAAAATTATTCCTTAAAAATTATAATTGGCAACTGGAAACTAATGACTCTATGAAACATCAAGAAAGAATAACATAAAGTCAAAAGAAAAAAATACAAGAAAATATGAAATATCTCATTGGAAAAACTACTGACCTGGAAAATAGCTCAGGGAGAGATAACTTAAGAATTATGGGATTATCTGAAAGCAGTGATTTAAAAAAAAAAAAAGGAGCCTAGACCGTTATATTCCAAGCATCTATCAAAAAAAAAAATTGCTATGATATACTAGAACCAGAGGGCAAAATAGAAATTGAAAGAATCCACTGATTTCCTCATAAAAGAAATCACGAAATGAAAACTGCCAAGAATATTTTATCTAAATTCCAGAGGTCTCTGTTGAAGGAGAAAATATTTCAAGCAGAAAAAACAATTCAAATATCACGGAGCCTGAGTCACGATTACACAAGAGTTAGCAACTTCAGCTTCCATGTTAAAGGTGTGTGTGTGTGTGTGTTTATTTGTGTGTATGTGAGAGAGACAGACAGGCAGAGAGACAGAGACAGAGACAGAGAGAGGATAAACAGGAAATAGAAATAGGATGGAGGGAAATACACAGTTAGTAATGATAACTGAGAATGTGAATGAGATGAATTCACTCATAAAGTGGAAATTGGTAAAATGGTACGGGGGATGACCTTTGATTCATGCGTAAATTGGATTTAAGTGAGGCAGAGTTGCATGAAGTTGTTGGCCTCACTCACTCTATTCTCTAGAGTAATCACAGTGTAGTGGCAGCACAGAATCAAAATGACTGCTGATGGCTCAAGATGCAGTGGATGACCTTGCCATGTTCCATGTCTAACCAAGCTCTAAGCACTCCATAGTACCTGCCTCAGCTGCCTTTGTGGCTGTTGGAACAAATTGTTCTCATCCGCCCATTCCACCAGGGGAAGTCTTCACATGCTTGGGGTAGACAACCCCCTAACTCACCAATAGGTGAGGTACCTTGACATGGTTTAGCCCATCTGCCAAAAGAATTTACTGAGGTGTGGCCACTGTGCATGCTACAGTTTCTTGGAGCTACAGATGAGAGTTAGGTGGAATAGTTGGATGCCAAAGGTGGAAAACAGCTCTAAAAAGAGCTCAGCAGCGTTCATATAAGATTTAATATCAGAGTGGATTAAAATAACATAATCCAACAGTACGTTGTTTATAACAAACACACTTGGAATAGAGACATGGAGTAAAAATAAGGGGTTGTAGCAGAGGTTTAACTAAGGTTAAAAAAAACACGGATACCAATCATGATCTCAGATAAAAAAAAAAAAGGAAAAAATAGACCTAATTAAAGAAGATAAGCAGGGAAATTACAATTCGCTAAAATGAAACACAAACAATGAAGCAGTAGCAATAATAAACATCTATGAACCAAATGGCATAGCATTCACATTCTTAAAGGAAAAGTTAAATAAGGTAAAGAATAATAAGACTGTACTAGTGGGGAAAACTCAACTTTCTCCCATCAGAACCATACATATCTAACTTAAAAATAAACAAGAAAGAAATTAAGGAGATCAATAGAAAGTTAGATATGATAGACTTCTGGAGAAAACTGAATGAGAATAGAAAGGAATATACTTTTTTTTTCATATCTAAACATAGCAACTTCACAAAAATTGACCATGTAGGAGGGGATAAAAAACTCACAACCAAATGCAGAAAAGTGGTAATATAAAATGCATCCTTTTCAGACCGTAATTTGATAAAAAAATATATACATGTATATATACATATATACATACATATATATATGCGTATATATATATATATATATTCAGTAAAGGGCCATGGAGATTTGGATTAAAAATTAATTGAAAACTAAATGACCTAAGCATAAAAAATGAGTAGGTCAAAGAACAAATCATAGCCACAATCAATAATTTTGTTAAAGAAAATTTTGGAAAACTGACACAACATGCCAAAATTTATGGGGTGTAGCCAAAATAGTACTTAGGGAAAAATTTATATTTCCAAATACTTAATGTTAATAAAAAAGAGAAAGTACAGATTAATATATCGGGGATGCAAATTAAAAACAAAACAAAACAAAAAACAAAACCTAGAAAAAGAACTAATCAAAAATCCCCAATTAAACACCAAAATGAAAATCCTGAAAATCAAAGGAAAAAAATAATAAAATTGAAAGTAAATAAAATAAACTAATAAATAAAACTAGAAGAAATGGGTCAAATTTATAAGATTATGAGTCATTCCCTGAGTCAAATTTATGAAAACACGATTCATTTTCCGACTGATAAATAATCAAAGGATTTGAACAGACACTTTCAGGTGAAAAAAATCAAAGCCATCTACAGACATGTTTTTTAAAATGCTCTAAATTGGTTAGAGAAATGCAAATTAAAACACCTTTCAGGTACCACCTCACACCTGTCAGATTGGCTAATGTGACAAAAAAGTGAAAATGACAAATGTTTGAGGGAATGTGAGAAAAATGGAACACTAATACATGGTGGAGTTGTGAACTGATCTGATCATTCTGGAGAGCAATTTGGAACTGTGCCCAAAGAACTAACTGTGCATACTCTGTGACTGAGTAATTCTGGTACTAGCTCTATATCCCAAAGAGAATTTAAAAAAAAAAAAGGAAAAGGATCTATATATACATAATATTTATAGTGACTCTTTCTGTGGGGGCAAAGTATTGGAAATTGAGGAGATGCTCATCAGTTGGGAAATTAATGGACAAGTTGTGGTATATGATTATGATGGAACACTATTGTGTTATAAGAAATGACTAGCAGGATGGTTTCAGAAAAACCTGGGAAGTTTTTATAAGAATTGATGTAGAGTAAAGTGAGCAGAACCAGGAGAACATTTTAAACAGTAAGAGCAATATTATACGATGAGCAACTATAAATAACAGCCATTGTCAGCAATATAATGATACAAGACAATTCTGAAAGACATGATTAAAAATGTCATCTACCTCCAGAGAAAGAAGTGATGGTGTCTGAAAGCAGGTTGAAGCAAACTTCTTTTTTACTTTATGTATGTTTTCTTGTTTTATTTTATCTGTGTTTTCTTTAGCAACATGGTTAATAAAGAAACAAGTTTTGCATGGCTTTACATTTATAATATATATCAAATTGCTTGCCTTCTCAAGTAGTGGAGAAAGGAAGGAGAGAGAAGGACAAGGAGAATTTGTAACTCATAATTTTTTTTAAAAAAATGAATGTTAAAAGCTTTTTACATATATTTTGGAAATTTTAATTAAAAATAAAAATATATTGAGAAAAAAGAGTACATCAAAAGAAGTACAACATAAAAGAAGGAAGGAAGTGAGGTTATCTACAAAACATTATTTAGAAACTATTTAAAAGACAGAGCTCAAAATAACCCTAGAACATTAATTCTATGAGAAATACAAAGAATGAGAAGAAATAATTAAGTGTAAGGACCATGAATTAATATATAAAAAAGTTTAGAATCCACAGAAAAGTAAGATAATTAATGGAGATGTCAAGGTCTGTTTTTTAAATGCAGAAAAAAAGAAAGAAATATTTTGTTGAAGAGAATGGGTGTTACTTGACTATGTAACTGAGAGAAAGAAAGAAGGGAAGAATTAAACATATAAGAGGAAGAAAAAAAGAATGAATAAAGTAAAATTTCAAATCTAGGGGAAAGGATGCAAAAGGGGAAGAGGAGGGAGGAAGGGGTCAGAGGGTAAATAGAAAAGTGCCAGTGGGAATAGGGTTGATTTAAAGCTGGTTAGTTAAAAACAAATGAAAAGGGGGAAAAAAGTTGTTTCTACTGAGGGAGGTGGGATTCATATTAAAATTATTAGGGACAAATGAAAGAAAATATAAACCAAGATATAATAAATTTTAATGTAAATTAATTTTAAAATCCAATAAAATGGAACAGGGTTAGTTAAGAAAATAAAATCCCACAATGTCCTGCTTACAATAAACACACCTATATGTCAAAGAAACACAGAAAATAAGAATGAGTGGGTAAAACAAAATTTGCTATGCATCATTTGAAATCAAAAAAGAAAAAAAGTCTCAATCACATTATAAGACAAAGCAAAAATAAAAATTTAGTATTTTAAAAGCAGCAAATGAGGAAATTTCTTTACAGTAAAAGAAACTATAGACAAAAAACCAATATCAAAATTAACTTTATATCCTCCAAATACCTTAGCATCTACAATCATAAAGAAAAAGAAATGTCTGGATGATAAGAAGACATGATACATTAATAGCAGGAGATGTTAATGGCCTCTGCTCATTTGTGACAGATCCAATAGAAAAATAACAAAAGGGGCATGTGATAAACAAAGTACTGGAGAAACTACAGATAATACATATTATATAGTACTACTACTACTACTAACTACTACTACTACTACTACTACTACTACTACTACTACTAAAGAATTGGTTGGTTGTTGTCTTTCATTCTCGAAGAGGACCAAAAATCAAAATGGTATCACTATGCTAGAGCCAAGTTACAGTGTGTCTGACTGTGGCTAATCAGACCAGTATGAGTTCAGAATACTCAATTATAGGCCATGCACAAATAATGCATGTGAACATTTGGGATGAAAAACCAAGCTATTACTAAAGAATATGTATGTTTCACAGCACCAAATGGAAGTTTTTCAAACATTGACCATTCATTAGGGCACAGAGATATTGCAAATAAATGTAAAATAATAGAGCTATTAAGACATCCTTCATAGATCAAAATATAATAAAAATAGTAATCCATTCAGGGAACACAAACAAAAGACACACACCCAAATGGAGATTTAACAATGAAATCATACATAATGAATAGTTAAAAGAAAATCATAGAAACAGCTAATAGTCATTTGAAAGATGATTATAATGATTAAATTACTTATCAAAATTTCTGAGATGCAGTTAAACATTTATTAACATATTAAGTAGATTACTTATTTATTAACATATTAATTAGTATGTTAGCAAAATAGAAAAAGAAACTATTACTAAACTGAATGAGCATTTTAAAACAGAAAGCCAGGAAATAAATCTAAAATAAACACAAAAGAGAATATATGGAAAATTAGAGGACATACTGAAAAACAACAGGACTATAGAAGTGATAATGCTATAAACTGGTTCTTTGAAAATATTTTTAAAATTGATAAACTTTTAGCCAAAATTGTCATAAATAAGGTAGGAAATAAAATCAACAAAATAACTAATGAACAAATTCAAATCACAAAACTAGATTTTTTTTAATTATAAGAACCTGCTATGTACTCACAGTTACATGCTAACAAAACTGAAGACACCAAAGAATTGAAGGAATTCCTTCAAAAACATAAAATACTCAAACCACAAGAAGGCCAAATAGAGATTAAATCATTTGAGTTTAGAAAATGGAATGTCACATTATTTTTTATATGATTGTATAATTAAGTTGAGGAATAATGCATACACAGCCTGTATACCCCATTGATAGATATACAATGTCAAAAGATCTAGGAGAAAGCCACTAGTGAGGTGGATGGACTTCTTTTGGAAGAGTTTTGGATAAATACGAATGAAGTTCTCATAAGGATTACTAGGTATGAATAAATAATTGCTTTTTTGACTCACTGCCTCCACCCAAATCCGTTAAAAAAACTTTCTGAACTGTTACAACCCTACTTTTTCTTGCTTTACATTCTTGCCCTTAGGACTAAGGTGTCTTAATTGGTGAGTGAATCAGTGAATGCAAACTCACTTAGCTCATTTTAGATCAGGCTTCCAATCCTATCTAACTCTGAACTCTAGCTATTCTTACAACACCCCTGCCGTTTGTGTCCTCCACTTCCACTTTGCACTTCATGTCAAGGAACACGGTAATCCAAACACTACTAACATTGCTTCTTGAAAAGGGGCAGCCAATCAATTGCCCTATGGATGAGCTTACCATCCAATGATTCCCAAGTCTCAAACTACCTTTCCTTATCGCCACTCCCCTATATGTTATTTTCTCATGTCATATCAAAAAGGCAAGCTTCTTGAGGGCAGTAACTTATATTTGTATCTCAAATCCTTTATACAATCCTAGTATACAGTAATTTATAATGAATGATTTTTAATTAAGTACTAATTTTAGTCATTAAAAATTCTCTGACATTAGTTGTGATTTTCCTGTTTCAAACTCATCTCCCTTTAAAAAAAAAAAACAAATGTTAGTTTGTGGTGTTTTGCAGTCATATAGCATCAGTGAAAGAGCCCTTGTGTTTATGAATTGACTTTTCATGTCATATCACTGCTTGTGATCCTTTAAAACTCTACCATTCCCTAACTTCAAATTTTCAAAATGCTATCAAACTTGAGTGATGATCCAAAGGGCCACATAGGGGAACATGAGGTAGATGTAAACATATTACAGATGGTTATTATATCTCAAATGCCATAAAATATGGTATCCAGGAAATGGGTAATAAAAGAGGGGGATCTTTAAGAGAATTAATCCTGCACTAGTATTTCAAAAATGTTATAAGACTTGAAGGAAGCTGTCCTGCATGGGGTTGGATTCTCCATGCAGGAGAGAAGAGAGGATATGGACAAGAATCACAAATGTGAGATGTGTAAAGTGTAAATATCTATACCATTGAAAAAAGTACTCACATAAATACAGTGTAGTATTAAAGTAAGTTATTAAATGGTATATAATAAATAGCTTTATAATTTCTATTGGAATGCTATATAAACTATAATTTTGTTATATATTAATTTCCATAAGTTTTGAAATTCATTAACAAATTATTGTTGACAAACACATTACTTCAAAGTAAATCAATTTAGATCTAAATTTTGTTTCTTTGGGGAAGTAAATACACAAGCCTATTGTCATTAGTTGTTAAGGCCTTAGTGATTAAAGATGTGGATTATCTCTCTCCACTTAAACTAAGATGATTATAATTATTTATAATATTATGACTGATAATTACTGTAATAATTCTAAAATAGTTTAACAAAACTTTCTAGAAATTAAAATGCATTGAGATTAAAAAAAACATTGTAGTGGCTATCCTCCCTTGTTTTATTTTTGTGTGTATTATATAAAAATAGAGTAGGAATTAGGAGCAATGAGTGAGCTTTTTACTTGTCTCATCTCATTCCCTACTGTATTAAAATGTTTTTCCCCAGAAGTGCTTTTAGAAAGTAAAGGGTTTTCTTCTCTGAGAAGGAAAAAGAGAAAGGAACATTAAATCATTAATCTGCATATGTTTTCATTAATAAATTAAGACCTCTGTTTCTAACTCAATGTATCCCTTGGTTGTTAATTGGTTTTATTCAAATCCTTAACTAAATTCATAACTACAAAGTAAGGAGGCTGTCATTAGAAATGTATCTTTTTACATTAAACACTAACTTTGCAATACATTAGAGTAAAATTGTATAATAAGATGAAATAGTTTTAAGGAGAGAATAGATGAAAACACACACACATACCAGCAAGTCTCAACATCCTGTATCATTATAGTTTGTTGAGAATGCTTTTAAGAGCCAACAGAATTTATTTTAAAATTCTAAAATGTCATATTTTTGAATTGTAAAAAAAAACAAACAAAAACCCACTGGTCATGAGAATCAAAGAAACAATATCATAAAAATTATTAATAAATGATGCCAGACATACAATGAGGTCTTCCATGTATAAGTTAATAGATGCAAAAAAAACTAAGCAGAGGCATTAAGACCTAGGAATCACAACACATTTTCAAAAAATGAGATCTAGAAGGCCCTCAGATGCCACTTATTCTAACACCCACATTTTACATATTAAGAAACTGAGGCCCATGACAATGAAGAGCCTTGCCCAACGTCATATCTAGTACGCATTAGTTGGAATCAAGAGAATTCCTAAACTACCTCTTTTTTCTCATATCCTATTGGAGAAGTGACCATTATGTGATGGATTGCTTTAACTCATAAAGTCACACGAAGCCTCTAGTTGAGCTGTCACTTGTCTGCCTCTGTGCAAGGGGAAAAAGAATCTGAATGGAAACCCCAACCCCCATAAAATTGATCCCTAACACTCATAAAGATGCATTTTGTCTTTCTAAATGATCTGGGTCTATTCATTTTCGTTTCAAAACTAGAATGTATGGTTATGCACAGTTATGTGTGTTGGGGTATATATATGTAATATGTATCTAAACTAAAAAGAAATTAACTTAGAATCTAACAAGGGAGCATGTTTCCTGTAAAGAGGCTTATTCAGCCCTGGAAATGATGACTGAGAGGAATTGTAGAATTGCTTTCATGGAAATATTTCAAGGCAGCATAGGGAATACCCTCCCTTCTTTTGAACAGGCTTTTCTACTACCCTGTTTTTCCAAGGTTGGTTGCTGTAAGATTGTGAATCTCTTTCAGAGTACAGAAGGGCTGTCTAAAGTATACATTCAGCGTTCACTGTGAATTTACAGTGTTCTGTCAGTTTGAATCACAGAGCTTCCATTTTCATGGTCATCACCCTTTGTATCTCAATGAGTTTCCAATTTTATTAGCTGTATGCCTTTTCTAGGTCCATACAAATCTCGTGAACTCTAGACAATTGTTACATATATGAAGAAACCAAGCAATTTCTCTATTTGTAAGATTTAGGATAGACATAAATTCTTACCTATTCTTCTAAACCTTAATATATCTATTGCCAAGGAAGGAACCAGCTTTGGAAGTTGAAATAGAGAGAGATTTTGTTTTCAATCCTTATGGGTATCTGTTCTTTTAGCAACTCAAAAAGAAAAAAAAAACCTCAAAACCTTTTATTTTAACCCGAAGTACCAATGATGCATTTCATACAGTAAACAGATAGAAAGACATCTTGGAGTGAATTCTTGACAATTAATACTTTAAAGAGGGTTTGTTACTCATGTAGTGTGAACCTGAGGTAGAAGATAAATGATCTGAGCAGTATACTTGTAAACTTGAGATATAAAAAGAACAGGAAAATAGAATTTATGAGAAAATTTGAGAATAGAAAGATATGGAAGCATTGTACAGGCCTAGGGACTATCTCTCCCAACCCCTTCATTTTATAGGGAGAGAAACAAAAGTTCATAAAGGTTACATGACTTGCTGAAAGTTATACAGGTAGTAAGCATAAGAGGTCAGATTGGAATGCAGGTCCTCTGACTTAAGCATCAGTGCTCTTTCTTCGAATTGTGATCTGAGTCAGTGAAGTAGGCATACAGAATGGAAAAGAAAAAAAAAGAAATGTCTCAAAATGTCATCAAACTTCTCCTCCCAGACTGATTCTTTTATGAAAGCAAATTAGTCTATCTTTTGCCTCAATTCTTACCTAGCATTTAATTATTGAATGAGTGTTGCCTCAGACAAACTAAGACCTGGGAAAGACATCTTAAAAGGCCAAAGTCCCTCATTACATCTGAGGCTATCACCAGTCATTCTAACCTTTCTGGCCCCTCATTAACTATTTTTATCACAAAGTTTTTCTGAAATGTACATTTTAACTTTTATTTTCCATGTCTCTTAAATAATATTTTATGTTTAATTTGATCATTCCCTCAATTCGAGTGTATAATATTTCCATTAATTTACAATAATTATAGGAAATAAGATAATAAATTAATCATTAGGATGCTAAAAAGGATGTGTCCTCATACTCCCTCCTCCATCAACCCAGATTGTGTTCCTTCCCCTGATGGCTTAGTAATTGATTTGATTAGTTGTGATAAAATATATAGATAGACATATACATACATATACATATGCACATACACACATATACTCACATGTGAATAAAGTCTACATATGCATATGCAATATACACCATATATGCATATGCCTGTACATCTGTATATGGATATGTATGTATATACATGTACTCAGCATATAGACATATACATATATATGTACATATATAAATATGCACTCACACATGTATAAATATACATACATACTCAATGAGTCTTCTGGTGATAAACTTTTACAGATGTACCTAATCTGACTCAAACAACTGATAGAGGGTCAATTATGCCATCGAGACTTGAGATTTTTGGCTTGATAGGACTTCCTATTTTAAAAATTCGGGCATATGATGAAGGGCAAAAGTAAGAGTTTAGGAGAATAATCAACTAATCACTCTATATTTATTGTGTACCTACTTAGAACAGAACATTATACTAGGTGCTATAGGAGACACTTGGGCCTCAGCTATATACTATTTTGTTTAACAGATGATAATCCATTAATGATTTTACTATGAAATGGCAAAGTTTAAAGCAGTGGTATTCCATGATGTCTAAATAACCATTGCTTGAGGCTTGTTGGTAAAACTGTTTTACAACTGTTAAACATGTGCTGATAACTTTAAATGCCATATAACAGAAAACTATGATCATATTCACTGAATTATCTTTGAGTTTTAAGTTAAATATCAAAATATCATATTAAACAAGAATCTAATTTAAATTAAAATATGATTTTTTAAAGAGAAACACTGATTTTTCATCTAACATATAACTAAATGCTCTCACTGACATTTAATCCCTTTTCTTCTTTCTAGACTTTCTATTAATAAAATAGAAAGTAATTTAACCCAGATCCTCCTAACTGTTCACATATTAAAAAATTCAGTAGGCATAAATAATCCTTTAATTCAGGGGTTTGTGGAAAATGTTAAACAATCAATTCTCCAAAAAGAAAAATACACAAGACATATATCTAAGTTTAATCTGCATTATTAGTGTTTTCTCAATCACTCCTAGACAATCAACAAAACAATAAATCATGCCTTGATTTGTAGCATTTGCTAATTTCTGGGGTGTAAATGGTCACAATGAACATTTAATATTTAGCCCTCATGAGCTGGTTCAAGCTAGCTGCTCAACACCCCTAAATGATCTTTGTTTTTGTTTTTGTTTTTTTTCCATTAGAATGAATTATAGAATCTCAGAAGTGGAAAGGGACCTTAGCAGGGTTATAGTCCAACAAATAACTTGTGCTCAGGTCTCCCATTCTAGCTTCGGACAGCCCTGCAGGGAAGATTTTTTTTCATATTTCAGCCACTATTTGCCTCTCCGTAATTCTTACTTTTCTTTAAGTCTTTTCTTTTTAAAATCTTTAATGCATTTTTAAAATTAATTTTATATTATTCAAAGTTTATTGTTATCTATGGACTAAAATATTAGTATTAATGATGCTATCAGTTGTGTCATTTAAACATAATGCTATGCTATTTGTGGAATGAATTATACAGAGCTAGTGATTTTCATCTACTGCATCACAATTCTTTTATTTATGAGTTCATAGTCACTCAGACTGTGGAAGGTCTTAGGACATGGCCCCAAATGCAGTCTCTCTCACTAACTGACCTTGAATAAATTACTGTATCTCTCAGTGCTTCCATTTCTTAACCAATAAAATGACAGGAGTAGAACTAGTTGGGCTCTTTACTCCTTTCCAGTTCTTAATTTATTATGTTAAAATAAATTACTTAATATATTAGGAAAAAATTTGGAAATTATTTGGTAAATTTGGGAAGTTGACAAAAAAAATCAGAAAAGTTCATGCCAAAAGTCCACATAAATCAAAAGATAGATCTAAAAATACATTTTCCCAAATTTCTTGCTTGAGTTATCTACTATGACTATACTAAATATACCTCTGTATTTCTCATTGTGCAATGAAAAACTTTCAGCAGTAATACAGTTGGGTAGTATTACAAAGAATTATGCCCATAAGGGATAATTTTATCAGATAACATATACAATTTTTCTTCCAAGAAAGAAAACAACTGGTCTAACAACTATCAGAAGATAAAGCTTCACAGGTAGAAATCTACTAGGTAGAACAAAACAATGAAGAAACATTTTCAAAGTACCTATCCCTATAAATCTTTAGCATCTTAAACTACACCATTTCTGAACTCAGCACTAAAAATATTTTTTCCATAGTATATAGCATTGGGTTTCTGACCTTGTTTTCTGAACATCCAGAGAACAACAATAAATTTTTTATGTATATTGCCAATTTTAGGTAGGTGCATTGTCTTCTTTTTTATTATCTTAAATTTTAAAATGTTGATTCTTCCTCTTGATTTGTATTGTTTTCCATAAGAATATAAAAGTTTTTTATGGGTTTTATGTCATAAATCTCACCAGAGCCTTATGAAGTACCTAGACTTATAACTTCCATTTGATAGATTGCAAATCCTTTCTATGCAATAGTAAAATTCAACATCTCACAGTAATGTCAAAGAATGATATTGAGTACAACCAGAAGCAAATACAAACACACATAGCAAAGAAGCAAAGAAGTCAAGGTCCAGGCTGAGAATATAGGATACAGAAATAGAACGATTAGAAAAATAAGGATATAAATATCTACACATGCTATCTCAAAAGGGAGTGTGTTATTGAGAAATTTGTAATGCATGGAAAGTCAGGTGATCTATGTTCTAGTTTCAGTTCTTCCTCTAACTAGGCATAAGATGAGATAAAAAAATTGTTCCTGGGTTTCTCTATAAAATGAAAGTGGTAAACAAGATAATCTGAGTGGTTCTTTCTAGACCAAAAATTCTATACATTTTTAATTTTTCAAAATTGTTTTTAATTAAAACTTTTTTTGAGTATTTCATATATGTTTATGTGCATTAAGGGAGGCTTTTCTGGTTAGAAGAGAAGTAAAATATTCAGAAATAATTTTTATTTTAAAATTTATATATGCAATATAGAATATATATTTAACATGAAAATGTATTATATATACATTTATTAAACAAAGAGGAAAAGGAAATTTTGCAAAAAAATCACTTGACTATGTCTAGTAATATATGCAATAATACATGTCCATGGCTATGTCTTGATCATTTTATGCATTTTGAAGTTAATTGGAAAGGTATTTCTTTTTCTATAATTGCTGTTTGGATTTTGTTATGATATTAAAATACTATGGCTATTTGAAGATTTACTTTGTAGCCAACATTTTTCTGAATGTATTATTTGGTTTAGTATCTTTTCTGGTTCTTTAGGATTTTGCAAATAGAACATTATTTCACTAGCAAATAAGGATAGTTGTATATCTTTTTTACTTATCTTTATGTCTTTAATTGCTTTCTCTTGTGTTGTTCTTTTTGCTAGAATTTCCTGAACTAGGTCAAATGGTGCCAGGGAAACTGATTATCCTTGCTCTATTCCTATACTGGGAAAGCTTCCCATGCACCTTGATTACAGAAGTTTATGAAGATAAAAGTATTGCCCCAGGATAGGAATTTTTCCATGTCCCTGGATTGTGCAGTTCATTATTATACACTTGCTTTCCTAATTATCATTTTCCTACCACTTTCTATGAAATCTCTTCTTTGAATATAATAACAAGACCCTCCTCCTTTTCTTCAGAATTTCCCTCTCCCTCCTCCTCCAGGATCTCTGATTCCCTTTCACCTGAGGAAAGATGCAATCCATGGAGAGCAGCACTCTCCCAGAGACTGAGATTTCTGTAAGCAACAAATTCCTGCAAATTATAATTATAGAATCTCTCTCCAATACCATCATTGTTCACTAGGATCCCTTCCCACTGCTGAATCAATTCTCCCTGTTTCAATCCTTTCCTCTGCCACCTCACCAATTCTCCTGTAGGTTCTCTTCTTTGTGAGAGACTACAGGAGATATTTTCATTCCATTGTTAAACACTGACTTCATTAGGTACATCATGTATTCCCCTCTGTTTTTTTTTCCTTTCCTCTTCCCTTTTATGAGCCAAACCATCCTTGAATTTATTCTCTCAAAAAATATATACAAACAGAAAATCAATTGGCTATAAGCAGGGTGCTATGAGGTTTAGTCCACTCCTTTCAGGTTCATTCCTCTGCCATCACTTCTATTTGACTTCTGCTTTCACCTGTGTCTCACTGCATATTTTTAGAACAAATTTTTTTACTGATTGTTCTGCTGGTATTTTACTATTTTTAAATGCATAGACTTTTTTTCTTAGTTTTTTGGTATTTTCTAGAGTAATTTATCATATTACATACATATGTATATATATATACATACATATATATATATATATGTATATATATATATTTCTTGATTGCTGAAATAGTTCACATTTCTTGTATCTTGGTTGCATTAGGGTATTTTACAAGCAAATAATCTGCTCATGTCTGTGTCTCCCCCACACACTCCTCAGGAGCTGCTTCAAATGCCTCTTTTCATTGAATGCCCTTTTTTTCCATTGATGATTAGGCTCAGATTTTCATCCTGGGTTATATCTTGCCCCTATTGCTCTTTGGGAAAGATATTGAATTCCTTTCTTTGGTTCTGGTGGTTACAGAACACTCTTGTAGTATGTTCTTCTTTATATTTGCAAAATTTGCTATTTGTCTTTGGAACTATTAAATTTAACCACTATGTGTCTTGGAGTTTGCAACATTTACTTTAGTTTTCTTCTTGTTGTTTGTTTGTTTTTGTTTTTCTGAAGGTTATCTGTTGATTCTATGGTTTGGTACTTTGTTTTGTGTACGAGGTGTTCAAGGAGGACTGGCACTTCCAGTATGAAGATTTGCCAAGCTCTTTTTAAGGCTGCTTATACACCTTTGGTGTCCACCTGGCAGTCAATTCTTACCTGTGGTTTCAAGAAGCTGTACAATACACAGTGGCCACACCCAAACAAACCATCTCCATAGATAGGCTAAATCAGATCGAATGTAAAAGAAAGATCTCAAGGCTGTTGGTGAGTTGCAGGTGTTCACCCCAAGCAGGTAAAGATTTCCCTTGGCGCAATGGACAAACAAGAACAATTTATTTCAATGGTCAGGAAAGCAGCTGAAGCAGACTCTGTAGAGCACTTAGTACTTGGCTACACATCAAAGATGCCAAGCTTATCCGCTGCATCCTGGGCCATCACCATTGAAACTGACTTGTCTTGCCACTGGACTTCAATGACTGTGGAAGAGTGTGAGGCTGACAACTCTCTGCAACTCTGCCTCACTTAAATCCAATTAACTCAGGAATCAAGACATCACACAGTGATGTCACTCTTCCTCTTCAAAAATGAAGGACAAAACAAACTTTTCTATGTTTAGAAGTTCTGGAAAGGTTTATTATGTTATTTGTTGCACTTTGACATGTTTTAACATGTTTTGTTCTTCTGGGAGACCTATGATTGTTAAACTGTTTCTACACATCTATTTGTTTGATCAAAATTTTATTTGCATAGAGATCTTGCCTTTTTTATTTGTTTGTTTTGTTTTTAAAAGTCATTGCTTATTTGACTCCTTTCCCCCAGCTTGTCTTCTACTTCTTTGTATTTGCATTCCCAATCAGTTTTTCTCTCTTTTGCTTCTTTGGTCAGATTTGTAAGTGTAGATTCATCTCTTTTTTTTTCCTGAAGATTATTTCTGTTGTTCTGGCCATAAATTCTGTTTTCATTATTGTTAATTCTCTTTTAACCTTTCAGGAACAGCCTGCTGTGGTTCCCTGTTCTCTATTTTAAATGGAATTTCTCTTTCTGCGACTTCCTACTGGGTTTTGTTGGTAATCTAGAGAAATACTGGTTATTTATGTGGTTTTATTTTCTATCCTGACACTTTGCTGAAGTTATTGTTTCAATTAATTTTAGTTGACTCTCTAGATAAGCCATCATTTTATATACAAAATATAACTTTATTTCATTTTGCCTGGGTTTATTCCGCAATGTTTTTGTCTCATTGCTATAGCTAGCTAGCATTTCTAACTCACTATCAAGAAGTAGTGATGCCAATTGATACACTTGCTTTATCTCTTATCCTATTGAAAGGCCTTGAGTCTATCCTCATTTCAGTGCTGGCTCTTCATTTTACATAGATTTTGGCTTACAATATTAATGAAAGGTTCATTCAGTTAGACTAATTGGTGGAAACCTTGATCATTCTCAATTTGTCTTTTTTGTAAATTCAGATTTTGAGATATTGAGTTTTTCTCAGTATATTAGACACTCAAATTAAGCTTGCAATATCATAATATGGACCTCTACCAAAGGCCTATTCTGATGCCTCATAGCGGTGTGTGGGTGACCCTGGCTTTGAAAGGACTATGCAAGTAAAACAGGAGCCCTTACAGGTCTTACCAAAATATAAGGTCTTTAAGTGTAGGTCAGATGTTGTATGTATTGTCTAATGACAAGCATAAATATATATAAAGGAACTCAGTACTGGAAGTTTGGTCACAAAGTAATATTTGTTTGTTTATTTCAGTGACGGCAAATCTGGGACCCCAAAGAAGTTATGGTCTGTGCTGATGAGTAAGTGGCCACACGGATAAGTCATTTATGTACGTACTGGATGTCTCACCCTTTAGAATGCAAGTTCCTTGGGAGTTACTTTGTACTTGTATCCTAATCTCTTTGCATGGTGCTTATCGCTTAAAAAATATCTACTAATTGGTTGTTTGGTATACTGTATCCAATCTCATTGCTGTTAACAGTGTCTGGAACACACTCTCACCTTTTAGAATCCCTGATTTTCTTCAAATCCATCTATAGTAGTTTATATTGATCTTGTATTTATTTCCTATATACTTATTTTGTGTGTACTTCTATCTGTTCATATTGTTTCTCCCTAAGCAGGTGAGCTCCATAAGGGCAGAGACAATTTCATTTTTGTCTTTTTATCTCCAGGGCCCAGCACAGTGCTCGGTACATAGTAGGTTCATAATTAGTTATTGTCGATTAATTAAATATTTTAAAATGAGTGCCATAGGAAGGAAAGCACAGTTCTTCCCAAGTTCCTGAAGTCAGTTATATCCAAGGACAGTTTTATGGAAAAGTTAGGAGTCAGAATAGCTGTATTATTTTACCCATTTAAACTCTATGAACCTGTTTCCTCATATGCAAAATGAGACCAAAAAAATGCAGTACTACCTACTTCACAGCTTTGTCACCAAGAATTCACTTCATGTACCTTATAAAATATATTCATGGATTTTGTTATCATTATCATTGACCCAAATGACCATTAAGTCATTTCTAGTTCTAGAATTCTGTGGCTACTACCTCTGTCTACTTTTTGTGCCAGATCAGAGTGTAAATCTTTGTATATTTCTATTAACATCATAATTAGTGTACATTTGACTTGAGAAAAATCAGATTCACAGAAAAAATACCTCATGTAATTTACAAACATAATCTAATTAGATTTAACAAGATTTATTAAGTACCTCCTATATGCTAGGAATTGTGTTAAACTGGGAATACAAAGAAAGACAATAACATTTCCTGCTCTCAAGGAACTCACAATCTATGTAGGAGATAACATGAGAATTATGCACAAGCGATAGAGATCTATATCTATATCTATCTATCTATCTATCTATCCATCTATCTATCTATCTATCCATCTATCTATCTATCTGACAAATTGGAGATAATCTCAGAGGGGAGGTCCTAAATTTAAGGGATATTAGGAAAGACTTTTTTGTAGAAGGTGGGATATGAAGTCAGGAAAGCCAGGAAGCAGTGGTGAGGGAAGATAAAATTCTAGACAAGAAGAATAACCTGTGAAATTGCTCAGAACAGGAAGATGGAGGATTTTATGTGAAGAAAAGAAAGGCCAGTGTTATTGAGTTTCAGGAACCATGGAGATGAATAAGTTGTAAGAAGACTGAAAAGGTAGTAAGGGGCCAGGTTATAAAGTGCTTTAAAAGTCAAATGGAGGATTTTACATTTGATTCTAAGTACTATAAGGAGCCACTGGAATTTATTAAATCATGTTATAGTAAAACCTGGTCATACATGTGCTTAGATTGTAAGCCTTGGTGACTGGGAGAAAAATGGTACCTTTAATAGTAATAGGGATGCTAGGAAGAGGAGAAGGTGTTGGGGGAAGAGAATGATTTTAGTTTGGGATATCTTCTTATCATTATTATTATTGTGAATATTAGAATTACAAGAGTATATGTGCGTGTACGTGTGTGTGTGCGTGCGCACACACAGCTAGGCAGCACAATGGCTAGAGATCTGGGCCTGGAGTCAAGAAGACTCAGCCTTCTGAGTTCAAATCTGACATCAGACAATTACTAGCTGTGTGACCCGTGGCAAGATACTTAATCCCATTTGTCTCAGTTTCCTCATCTGTAAAATGAGCTTGAGAAGGAAATGGCAAACTACTCCAGCATCTTTGTGAAGAAAACCCCAAGTGGGGTCATGAAGAGTCAGACACAACTGAAAACAACTAAACAACAATAGACCTACATACATATTTTCCCTTTTTCCATCTTTCAAGCTTTTTTCAGTTATATTATTTGTTGAATGATAATAAGATACAGCAAGAGCAAACTGTATATACAATCATACCAATATTATGTTGCATAATTTCACTCCCATATAACTTGATGTTAGGCATCAATACTGTTCCCGACTTTAAAAAAGTTTCTCTCTCAAAAATATTGTGCGTACGAAACGTATACACGCACATGTCAAGAGTATATTGTGTGCTTGATTAATGCTGATAGACCTCTTTACTTCTCATCCATTCCTCATTTTTTTCAGAAGAAAACCAAAATAGATTTGAGACAACAGGGATCTGAATTATCTGTTATCTCTCTGTATTGCAGAAATCGAACATGGCAGTCACAAGTTGATGAACAGGCCTGTGTGTCCTTCACAGAAAGTGCTGTGTATTGAGAGAAAGATATATTTGCCCTATTAGTCTGAGCGATTTGTATTGAAGAAAGAACAATGCAATGTTAAGCTACAGGCAAATTTAAGGGACTTTGATGTGCTCACCTGTTGGGAAATGATGCTGTTACAATTGCCAGAAGGCTATAGAAATAAACTTCAGTATGATTCATTATTATAGCTAGCAAACATGGCAAAAAAAAAAAAAACCTTCCCCTAGAGTGGAGTTCTAAAAAGGATGTGGTAGTTCTCTTTAAGTGTGTTTACTTCCCAGTAAACGTTGTTCCCAGAAAAGTGTACATTTAAGAAAATGGGCAAGGAAGGGAAAACAATAGCTCAGAAGAGAAGAGTTCTACTTTAAGAGTTTAGAAACTAATAAAAAGAGGAAAAATTAGAAATTACATGTTGCAATTAACTTTTTCCATGACTACTGTGTAAGTATCAGTGAGGTATCAACTGCTTTTACCTAATGGGATTGACAGTTTCAAAAATGAAAATAGGTGAAGACCCAGATACTTTCATATCCCTTTACCAAAATCTCCTCTCATGTTCCCACTCATTTGAGAGTGAAAACCATGCCCTTAACATACTCTCTTAATGATATTTAATTGATTCTTTTTTCATAATATTTCATTTTTTCCATCAATATAAGGCAACCATCAGAAATTCCATAATTAATTCAAGGGCATTTTCCAGGCAACTTCATATGACTTGTAATTTCATTGTGTGGACAATCTTCTCACTAATACAAATAGTAAATCCTCAGTCAGGAGACTAAAAACACAAATAGATAGTTAGGTATATGTATATATGTATGCATATATGTATGTATGTACATACACAGATATATACATATATACAATATAAGAGACACATAGACACATATGCATGCATACCCATACATATGTATGTGCATGTATATACACATATGTGTGTATGTATGTATATCACCTTTGCCATTACTTTATAAGCCCCTTTTTGGATCTCCAGCACTTACCATAATCCTTGGCACATAGTATGCATTAAGGCATTTATTATATGTTTATCCATTGTTTGAACTAAAATACCACCTTCTACAATTAGCCTTCCTAGAGCCCCTCCACCTTAATGCTAGTGTCTTCCCCCCTTTTGGTTATCTCCAAGTTATAACTATCTATCTATCTATCTATCTATCTATCTATCTATCTATCTATCTATTTATCTATCTATCTATATATGTGTGTGTATGTGTGTATATATGTACATATACATATATGCATGTATGTATTTGTGTATATATGTATACATGTATGTGTGTATTTGTATACACTCATATATATGTTATCTCCTATATACATGTCTTTGCCTGTGTGTATGTGTGCATGTTGTTGTTATTTGTACAAAGTTGTTTGCATTCAATCTCCCTCAATAGACTATGACCTTCTTGAGAACATGGACTGGCTGATTGACTAAGAAATAATATTACTATTACATGAAATAATATTACATGAAAATTGGTTGAAGAAACTGAGGATATTTCATCTGGAGAAGACTTATAAAAGACATAATAGCTATCATAAAATATCAAATATATGAATGGTTAATATGTAAAATAAGAATCAGACTTGTTAGACTTGCTTCATTTTTCTCTGGAAGACAAAACTATGACCAATATCAGTGAACTACGGGGAAATATATTTCATACAAATGTGAGGAAAACCATAAGAATTTAAAATGCTCTTCTTATAGAAGAATATGCTTTCTCATGAAGTAGCATGCTTACCTTCTGTGAAGGTCTTCTAGTGGATCCTGAATGAGCACTTGTGAAATATGGAGTACAACATGTTTCTGCTTCAGCTATTGTTCGACCATGGTGAGCTTCCTATTTCCTTCCAATTCTAAGATTCTAATTCCAAGAAGAAATAGCTATATCTTTCCTATGCACATCTAAATTGTAGCTGTTCTTTGGGTTGCCCCCACCAATGGAAAAACAAATACTTCATTTCTCTTTTCCTGTTCCTGGAATCATTCATCTTTATTGATTAGCTTCTTTACAACTAGAGCCCTAGTTGCTACTCAGTAATCCTTTTGTCCACATTTTGATTCACTGTTACATAAATGAAAGTCACTGTTCTGACCTTTCAACTCTCTGTGTAAGTCTACACATCTACTCCTGCCCCTCCTATTCTCTGTAAATGATTTCACTTGATACATGTCTGAGTAGACCAAGAGTAGCTGATGAGAGATCTCTCAACTCTTCTTCTATATCTCTTACTACTTCATCATTAGATCAGAGGAAGAGTTAGTCTTTTTTCTTTTCAAAGATAAATCTTGTATCTATATATCATCCTAACCCATCCTACTTGTTCTAGGACCTTGATCTCTCTCTCTCTCTCTCTACCTCTCTCTCTCTCTCTCTCTCTCTCTCTCTCTCTCTCTCTCTCTCTCTCTCTCTCTCTCTCTCTCTCTCTCTTTCTCTCTCTCTCTCTTTCTCTCTCTCTCTCTTTTTTAATAAAGTCCTCTTTTTTTCTCCATCCACAAGCCTACAAGCATGCTCAGTTTCTTCCATCCTAAAAACCCCTTCCTATATCCCTTATTCCACCGTAAGCTTTCATTTCAACCTCTACCTTCTCATTAACCATCATTTACTTCAAAAACTTGCAGTATATCAATGAATTGGAATTGTTCTCTCCAAGCTCACCAAAGGTGGTCTCTTCTTACTCTATATTCCTCCTTCCCTATTTGAAATCCTTGATAAGTCTCTACATCTGCATAGTTTCTCCTCCCTCATCTTCTCACATTTATATTTATAATACCTTTATATGTATAATTATTCTTTCTTCCACATTCATTTAATCATTTTTCCCTCTCATCCTTTAAATACTGATATCATCCAAGATTTTCTCCTTGTATCTTTTTTCTCCTTTATATTTTCTTACTTGGTAAACTCACCCATTCCTATGGCTTTAATTATCACATCTAGTCCAATGACTCCCAAGTATATAATCTTGACCTTCTTTGAGCCTACATGTCCATTGACCCATGGGACATGACTATATAGTTATTCCATGGTCTTCTAATATTCAGCATATCACAAACTGAATTTATCGTCTCCTCTTCTAAACCTGTACCCTCTCCCTAAATTCCCTATTTCTATTATTCCATTTAGTCATAGCCAAAATTTTGTGATCATTTTGGCTCTAGTCATTTTCTCAGGGCTCCCCTTCCCTGTCGTTGTCTTTGTACTATCACAATCTAACCTTTTGTTTGGAATATTAAAATACCTTCCTAACTTTTCTCCTTTCCTAACTGTTTCTTGGAATGAGTGACTACTCATTCCAAACTATGCTGGAAAGTCCTGCCAGAATAATTTTTTTCCCCTAATGCATGGATCTAATCACATGACTCATCTCCTTAAAATCATTCAATGGTTCTTTATTGGCTGCTAAGCAATGTTCATTTATTTATTTATTTTATCATGGCATTGTGAACACTAGATTTTGACAGCAATCTGCTTTTCTAAAGGCAGCTAGGTAGAACAGTAGAAAGAATTCTGGAGCTGAAGTCAAGAATATCTGACTTTAAGTTAAGCCTTAGACACTTAGTACTTAGCTGCCTTTCACCAAGTCATTTAATTTCTGCTGCCTCAATTGCCTCAATTGTAAAATGAGGATAATAATAGTATGCACCTCCCAGGGTTGTTGTGAGGATCAAATGAGATATTTATGAAGAGTTTAGCATAGTGCCATGAACATAGCAGACACACTTAATAAATGTTTCCTTCTCCTCATCTCCCAGACTGAATTCACAATTCCCCTACCTACACTCTCTATCTTCAACTCTTTTCATTCTTTTCCAGATCTACTCATGCTTGTCCAACTCTTTCATCTAGAATGTCCATGATCCACTTTGCATTTCCACCTACCAAATTCATTTGTGCCCTTTAAAGCCTAAATCAACTACCAGCTCCTTCATGAAGTGTGGCCTAGTATCTCTATTATAAGTAATAATTAATTCCTCAGATATCTAATAGTACTTTCTTTGAATATCTCCTATGTAGTTATCACCTTCCAATTAATATCATTTGTGGTGCTGTCATTTTGCCTCCGCTAGATTATAAATTTGAATGCAGGAATTATATTTAATTCCTCATTGTATCCCAAGAGCTTAGCTCTTGTGTTGAAAACAGTAGAAATCTAAAAACATTTGTTGAATCATATGAAAAAGTCAAATTCTGAAATAATGATATGGATTTGAAAACAGTGAATAGTAGTTGTTAAAGCATTTTAATCTATAACTTCACACTATTTTCCCCTGTTTCAAAGTAAAAAGGTATGCATGGTCATTTCTAAGAAGCAAATAAAATGAACAAAAAGTAAATATTTACATTGCATCTCTCAATATGTGTATTTGAACTCTAAAATAACACATGTAGTAGTTGATGTGCATGGAGCCTGGAGATAAATTTGTATTATGAATTATTTATTTCTTTGGATTTTTGTATTTGGGGGGGAAAGATGATTTTATGTATCTTGTTTTACTTACCTTTAAATATGTTAAAATGTCTTCTCATTGAGTTTTTCTTATTATAATAACTTACTAGATACAAAATTTACCTTTTTTTAACTAATTTGTATTTTGCAAGAAAACAATTGTAAATAAAACAACTCTGTTAATAAAGGAATTATTCTAGTCTGCTCATTTGAATGCCTACCCTTCAATAATAGTGAGCTATTCTAATTCTTAAAATAATACGGCTCAACAATAATACTGAAAGAACCACTTTTAAATTGTTATGTTGCATGTGCTATTTGCAGCAATATTTACTATCTTACCAAAACATTATGTTTCCATTTTAAAATGCGTTAGGAAATATACCTATAACAGAGGTAGCTGAAGAGTTTTGTTACAAACAATACTTAACAGAATGAAGTAAATAAAAGCCTCTGAAAATCAGTTTAATAATGATTTTAAGAAAGAAGTCATTTAAAATTCTATTTCATTTTTCTCAGAAAATATTCTTAGTTATATCTTTTATTGGTTTATAAAGCAATATCCTATTTAGAATGGGAAAATAATGTGCTTATGAACTATATGGTTAAAATAATGCAAATTTTATTAAAAAAAGAATATCAATTGATCTTAAGTATTTTTAAGACTAATATAGATTGTTTACTTACATGATTAGATGAACCTATAGCAATCAAGATTATATCCTACCTTCACTCTGTTATCATACTAAATATTTGAGCCCTCATCAGTGTGCTTAAGTGGTGGGGATCATTTTATTAGAAATGATTAATTAATATTAAATTTTTAAAAAATTTGCACAAAAACAAAACCAATACAACAAAGATTAGAAGAAAAACAGAAAGCTGGCAAACACTTTTTATAGCCAGTGTTTCTAATAAAGGCCTCATTTCTCAAACATATGAAGAACTGAATCAAATTTATAAGAATACAAGTAATTCCCCAATTGATAAATGGTCAAAGGATATGAATAGGAAGTTTTCAGATGAAGAAATTAAAGCTGTCTATACTCATATGGAAAAAATGCTCTAAATCACTTGATTAGATAAATGCAAATTAAAACAACTCTGAGGTACCACCTCACACCTATCAGACTGGCAACTATGATAGAAAAAGAAAATTGTAAATGTTGGAGAAGATGTGGGAAAACTGGATAGTAATGCACTCTTGGTGGAGTTGTGAACTAATGCAACCGTTCTGAAGAAGAATTTGAAACTATGCCCAAAGGGCAACCAAATTGTGTACACCCTTGGATCCAACAATACCACTATTAGGTCTGTATCTAAAAGAGACCACAAACAAGAAGGAAAAGGACCCACATGTACAAAAATATTTATAGCAGCTCTTTTTGTGGTGGCCAAGAATTGGAAATGGAGGGGATGCCCATTAACTGGGGAATGGCTGAACAAGTTGTGGTATGTGAATACAATGAATACTATTGCGCTGTAAAAAAATGATAAGCAGGTAGATTTCAGAAAAACCTAGAAAGACCTACACAAACTGATGCTGAGTGAAGTGAGCAGAACCAGGAGAACATTGTACACAGCAACAGCAATATCATGCAATGATTAACTATGATAGAGTTAACTCTCAGCAGTACAAAGATCCAAGAAAATTTCAAAAGACTTATGATGGAAAATGCCAACCAGCTCCAAATAAAGAACTATGGAGTCTGAATGCAGACTGAAGCATACTATTTTCACTTTTGTTGTTGTTGTTGTCTTTAATTTTTTTTTCTTGTGGCTTTCTCCTTTTGTTATGATTCTTCTTTCACAACATAACTAATGTGGAAATATGTTTAACATGATTGTACATATCTATATCAGACTGCTTTCTATCTTAGGGAGGGGGAAGAGAAGGAAGGAAAGGGGGAAGAAAAATTTAGAACTCAAAATTTTACAAAAATAAATGTTGAAAACTGTCTTTATAAAAAATAAAACGCTATTAAGGAAAAAAAAAAGAAATTCTTAACAAGCAAAATATTTCACTTTAAAGTTAGCAAAGTACTGTCCTCACAACAAAGGTAGAGTTAATCTTATTACTTCCATTTTATAGAAAGGAAAACTGAGACAGATATCAAGTGGCTTGAAGATTTTACTTGGTGTCATGCAAGTACATTTTAGACTCTCTATATAATCTTTGTTTCTGTGTATCAATTCCAACTGTGCTGTCATGTCTTCTCAATCTCCCCTGTTACTAGAAAAAAAAATTTTTAAATATATTCACACTAAAATATTAGTCTGTCATATCTCCTATGAGATGGACTGACTAAAGAAAAAAAAATCAGATGTCAGAGTAGAAGCTATTTTTTGTTGGAGTAATAAGATTACTATGTTGCTTCTCATTGATTTTACCCAAGTAGAATTTCAAGTAGGAAACATGTTCTTCTATTTTTTGTTTTGCTTTCATGCTTAATGACAGAATAGTTTTAAAAACTATGTCAAATGAATTAATACCATTTAACTAGAGCTGAGGAGGGGAATCTGAGACTTCGAGGCCACATTTAGCCTTCTAGGTCCTCGGGTGTGGCCTTTTGACTGAGTCCAAGTTTTACAGAACAAATCATTTTATGAAAATGATTTGTTCTGTGAAGTTTGGATTTAGTTAAAGGGCCACACTTGAGGACCCGGAGGCCACAGGTCCCCATCCCTGAATTGGACAAATAACTAGCCTCTGGGATCTCTTTGTCTATGCTGAGAAGATTACAAGTTTGTGTTTATTACTTCAAAAATCATGTTTATAGCTTTTCTTGAATATTTTCTTGAAATAATTTGGATACCATAAATGAACATGATGCTGTCTCCAATTAGAATTTCAGTGGTCAAATTATTCTTTTGCAGCTATTTCTGTAGGTAATTTTTCAACTTTGATGAGAAAGTAGCATGGCTTTGATTTGTGGGTTTGTTCAGAGTACACAGGATTCAGGAGCTCTGAATGTCTATAAAATTTGGCACAACCAATGAAAGTCTTTCCAAAACTCTATAAAATCTACCAAGTGATTAAACTGAGGATGATCATCTGAGCAATCACTACTCAAACCTGTCACATTCTATTTAAGAATTATAGAGGCAGGGTCAGCTAGGTGGCGCAGTGGACAGAGCACTGGCTCTGAAGTTAGGAGGACCTGCGTTCAAATCCAGCCATAGACCAAACACTTGACACTTCCTAGCTGTGTGTCCCTTGGAAGTCACTTAACCCCAACTGACTAAAAAAAATTATAGAGGCAATTTAGACATTGTTTTCAAGAAGCTTCTTAGTCAGGTTCTATCCATGATCTTTATATTTCCAGTGGTTGCTGATACACTACTCAGGGTTAGTAAACATGAAATAATAGATGTGTAAGCTATGAATGTATTTTTGTTTCTTTTTAATTACATAATTTACTTTTAGTTTTCAGCATTCACTTCCATAAGCTTTTGAGTTTTAAATTTTCTCCCTCTCCCTTCCCACCTCCCTCCCCAAGATGGCTTTCAATCTGATGTAGGTTCTACATTTACATTCCTATTAAACATATTTTCATATTAGTCTTGTTGTAAAGAATAATTAGAACCATTAGAAGGAACCATAAGAAAGAAGAAACAAACCAAAACAGAAGGAAAAAAAATACCAAGTAGTATGCTTCGATCTGCATTCAGACTCCATAGTTCTTTCTCTTGATGTTGATAGCATCCATTACATTCATATACCACAACTTGCTCAGCCATTCCCCAATCGATGGGCATCTTCTCAATTTCCAATTCTTTACCACCGCAAAAGAGCTATTATAAATATTTTTGTACATGTGGGCCCCTTTCCAATTTTTATGATCTCTTTGGGATCATATTGCTGGGTCAAAGGGTATGAACATTTTTTATATCCTTTTGGGCATAGTTCCAAATTACCCTCTATTTCACTAAGATTGTCATATTTATTGCCTTATGGTTGGGCAAAATAGTTCCTAATTATTGTTTTAATTTCCTCTTCATTGGTGGTAAATTCACCTGTTTCATCTTTGATACTGGCAATTTGGTTTTCTTCTTTTTTTTAATTAAATTAAGGTTTATCTATTTTATTATTTTTTTCATAAAACCAGCTCTTAGTTTTATTTATTACTTCAATAGTTTTTTTTTTTAATTTCAATTTTATTAGTCTCTCCTTTGGATTTAAGTATTTCCATTTTGGTATTTAATTGGATTTTTAATTTGTTCTTTTTTTAGGTTTTTTTTTAGTTACATGCCCAATTCATTGATCTTCTTTTTCTCTATTTTATTCATGTAAGCATTTAAAGACATAAAACTTCCTTCAAGAACTGCTTTCGATGCATCCCATAAGTTTTTATGTTGTCTCATTATTGTCATTCTCTTGGATGAAGTTATTTATTGTTTCTATGATTTGTTTGACCCATGCATTCTTTAGAATTATATTATTTAGTTTCCAATTAAATTTTAGTCTATCTTTCCATGGCCTTTTATTACATATAATTTTTATGGCATCATGATCTAAAAAGGATGTATTTGATATTTTTGCCTTTCTGTATTGGATCATGAAGATTTTATGCCCTGGTACGCAGTCAATTTTTGTGTAGGTGCCATGTACCACTGAGAAAAAAAAGTATATTCCTTTCTATCCCCATTCAATTTTCTCTAGAGGTCCACCATATCTAACTTTTCTACAATTCTATTCACCTCTTTAACCTCTTTCTTGTTTATTTTATGGTTAGATTTATCAATTCAGAGAAGGGTAGGTTGAGGCCCCCACTAGTATAGTTTTGCTGTCTATTTCTTCCTGTAACTCCCTGAACTTCTCTAAGAATCTAGATGCTGTACCACTTGACACATATATGTTTACTAATGATATTACTTCACTGTCTATGGTGCTTTTTAGCAGGATGTAGTTTTCTTCCTTATCTCTTTTAATAAGATCTATTTTTGCTTTTGCGTTGTCTGAGATCAGGCTTGCTATCCTTGCTTTTTTTACTTCAGCTGAAACATAATATATTCTACTCCACCTTTACCCTGTGTGTATCCCTCTGTTCCAAATGTGTTTCTTGTAAACAACATATTGTGGGATTATGGTTTTTAATCCAGTCTGCTATCTGCTTCTGTTTTATGGGACAGTTCATTCCATTCACATTCACAGTTATGATTACTAACTGCGTCTTTCTCTCTATCCTATTCTTCCCTCCCCCACTTATGCTTTACTTTCTCCTTTTCTCCTTTCCCTTACTTGAGTTTTGCTTTTGACCACTGCCTCCTTCAATCTGCCCTCCCTTCTCTCAGCAGAATCATATTTCCTGAGAATGCTAATCTTATTCTTCTGATGATTGGAGACTTCTCTCTTCATGTTTTGAATATGTACTCTGAGGCTTGATATGCATTTTGTGAATTCTCAGGACAGCAGACTAAGCAGAGTAACCTTTCTCCAGTTGCTCCCTTTCACTTCAACACCAAACATAAACTCCCCTTTCTGACATTAAGAACTCTTCCCATGCACCTCATATGACTTCTCAAGTTCTGTATAATTCCTCAGAAAATAAAAGCCATCAGAAAGACCTAGAAGGTAGAGAGGTTGTACTGGTTGCCTGACATTGAAGCATAAACATCTTGAAATTGAAAGACCAGTGAGAAGATCAGTTACAAAACAAAACAAACAAACAAAAAAACCCAGCTACTAACCTTAGTAGAGGTACAGGAGGAAGGGGAAAATGAGGAGAAGGAGAAAGAGGAAGGTGAAGAGGAAGAGGAGAATTACTCTTGTTAAGACCAAGACCATCCACTCACTTGAGTATTGAAAATTGGGGATGAAAACGTAATTTTATTGATTAAAATTGCTTTTTTTCAGTCCAGGTTATACCAAAGCCTTTGGCTTTGTTAAGATGTACCACGACTAGTATAGAGTGGGCAAGATTTGATGTGAATTTGGTCATAGAAAAAGTATTTGCCAGAGTGAACAGAGGAGACAGATTAGTCTATGAAGTGTCAAGGTTAGGAAGTAGGGAAGTAGGAAATAAACAAGAGACTATGGAAAATATACAATTAGGATTTCCATATGTCAAAAAGCATCAATGGAGCTCTGATACCAGAAGTCTTTATGGGCTAATACTGACCACTAAGTAAATCCATCTTGAGAGAGGGATAATTGATGATTCCTAGAGACTTAATTCCATCTTAGAGGATGGGGCTTAGGAGTTAACTAAATGCGAAATGGTTTTTTTGTTTGTTTGTTTGTTTTATGGTCCAGAGTACACTAAATCAGAATCTGAAAACAGTCATTCCTCTTTGATTTCTAAAGGTATTGATGGCCTGGGGAACTTTCTGAAGTGATGATTACTAGGATAAATAAGAGATCATAAGTGAAAAAAATTTTGAACTTTTCAGAAGATATTATGCGAATTAAAAGGCCCTTTATTATCCTACAACACACTGTAAAATAGTGATAGTGAACTTTAATGGGCCCAATGATAATGATGATAATAATAATCTAGTATTTATATAGTGTTAATTTAAGGTTTGCAAAGCACTATACAAAGACTATCTTGTTTTACTCTCATAACAACCTTGGAAGCAAGTGCTATTCTTACCGCATTTTATAGGTGAGGAAATTGAGGCAAACAGAGCTTAAGTGACCTGCCCATGGTTATATAGCTAGTAAGCATCTGAGGCTGGATTTGAATTTAGGCATGGTCTTCCTTTCTCCAGATTTAGTATTCTATTCAATTTTATCACCTACCTACAACAAAGAGGAGGAAGAGCTATAGTATCCCTTTTATCTTGAGGAAAACAAGTAAAGTTGTAATTATAACCAGTCATTGATTATCTTTATGCTATCTTCCAATAATTCCTACTATTATTGATTCCATATGATATATAGACTAGGAAAAATTTCACATATTTTACTTAAAAATATTTTTCTTTTAAAAAGTTCTAAATAATCAAACTGATTTGTTTGTTTATTTTTTTGTCC
This sequence comes from Phascolarctos cinereus, assembly GCF_003287225.1. NCBI lineage: Eukaryota > Metazoa > Chordata > Mammalia > Diprotodontia > Phascolarctidae > Phascolarctos > Phascolarctos cinereus. The sequence goes on from NW_027556180.1 coordinate 114,371,607, forward strand.
TGCCTATTATGAGAGTGCTTAACAAATGAATTCTCTATTCCCTTACTATGTAACTGTCACTTTTGCTAATGAATATATTTGATCTATAGTGGATATGTCCAGAGTGGAGAGGGACGCTGAGGTGTAACTGAGACCTTCAAAACTCTGTTACTCTGTCAACATGCCTTAATTATCCCCTTAACTCCTTTCATTCTTCTCTATCCAATTGGATCCAATCCAATCTAATGGGCATTTACAAAGATCCTACTTTGTGGAAGGCCTTTTAGGAGGCCCTGGGGACGAAAACAAAGGAAAAGCAATCCTCACTTTCAAGGAACTAAAATCCTTTTTTTTTTTTTTGAAGGTGGGTAGGGTATAAAATGAAAACCAACAAGTATACTCATGTTCATTTCAGGAAGCTGAGAGCACTAACTCCTAAAATGTACAAGAAAAAATTCCTTTAAGAAGTGGTCTATGAACTGAATCTTGAAGGAAGCCAGAGATTCTAAGTGGCAGAAGTGAGAGGGAATATATTATAGACTTGGGAAGTAGTTAATGCAAAATCATGGAGGCAGGAAATGGAAATCTAATTTTAGAGAACATCCAGTGGGGTGGGCTAGGTAGACAAAAAATTCAAACAAAAATCTCATACTAGGGGAATCAATATTCCCCCAAATGCAGGAGTTTGGAGGAGTTAATACGTATCTTTGTTCCTGTCTAGGTATAGGTTGAACTAGATTGCCTTTAATTTAGTAATTCCAGAATGTAGAGTACTGCTGGACTAAGAGTTAGGAAGATTTGAGTTTGAATCCTGCTTCAGATACATTGTCTGGGTGAACTTGAGCAAGTCACTTAACTGTTTTTACCTTAAGTTTCCTCAACATAAAAAAGGAAAGATAATAGCACCTAACCCAGTCGGTTGTTGTAAGGACCATAATTTTTGTAGTGATTTGCAAATTTAAAGCATGATATAAATGTTGTTGTTGTTGATGATGATGATGTCGTTATGGTAGCTAGGTCATATAGTGGATAGAGTGCCAGGAATGGAGTCAGAAAGACTCATCTTCCTGAGTTCAAATCTGGTCTCAGACACTTACTAGCTGAGAGACCCTGGGCAAGTCACTTAACCCTCTGTTTCCTCATCTGTAAAATAAACTGGAGAAGGAAAGGCAAACCCTCCAATATCTTTGCTAAGAAAACCCCAAATGGAGTAACAAGGAGTCAGACATGACTGAAACAACTGAACAACAGTGATAGCAACTATTATTATTATTATCATCATTGATCTATTCTAAGCACTATCTCCCCCCCTACTTTCTAAGTCATACAAAAGGGCTGGGCACCAATCTGTTTTTTGGTCCTATCTTCTACAGTTTAATGATATAGTTTCTAGCAGAGTACTCATAATAATGAAATTCCCCTACAGCAAAATAATTTGGAAGTCTCATGGAGTGTCTTTTAATGATATTTTACCTGTGTTACTGGAACTGTTAAAATTAGTACACCTCTTAAAAAAACTAGGTCAGAGACATTGTGGCATACTAATTGAAAATAAAACACAGTTAGAAATAAAACTACCTATATTGGCAAAAAATTAGTGTGTCATTTTTAATCACTGGGTGAGTCTTCTTCCTTACTTTAGTGGTCACCAGTAGGGAGGCATTGCTACCTGCCTTAAAGGATAATCTAATTAAGAAAGCAGGGCCCTGGATGAGTATTCAGGAGAACCTCCTGATCAGGTCTATGTACCTTCCATTTGGATAGCTAACCTATTAGTTAAACAAAAGGATCATTAAGGTATATGGGTTTCTTATTCTGAATTATTAAGAAAAGTTATCTTTTTCACTTATATAAAATGAATTTGCTAAGTCTTCCACATATTCTATATATTTAAATGCAACTGATCCCTATAATTTCATTCCTAACAAGAAGCTTGCATTTTCACATTGTTCAGAGTGCCAGTGGAGAAGTCATTGAGTGAGAGCAGTAAAGAACATATGTACTGAAACCACAAATGACCAAATAAGAGAACAAAAACACTAATTAGAAAGGTGAGTTTGGACAGCAAATACTCTATTTTGCAAACTACAGCTGGTTTCAATTTTCAATTGATATATATTATATAGGGATGAGAAAAGGAGTAGGAAACAAGATTTTCCTTTACAGAATGTTTAGGAAACGTTCTGTCTGCTCACTCATCCACAAATGCCCATCAATGTGTGATCTGATAAATCAATGTGTTGCAAAGATTAGCATGGGAAAACAGAAAATGCACTGTTGTAGAAAGGACTAAGGTTCCTAAAAGAAAAGATGTACAACCACATTGATAGAAGCAGAAGTGGAAGCTGAAAGTTACAAGGAAAGCTTTAAAGACAAAGTATCCAATATACCTTTCCTGACTTCTCCTTGCAGCATATCTGTTGAATAATTTGCAACACCAAACTAAGGACAGGGAGGGATTACTTTCCAAAAAAATTCTTCCAGTTTCTACTTTTACCAGCAATGAATGAGTTGATAGGTTTTAAAAAACAAAACAAATCAAAACATTTGTGTGCAAGATGAATTGGAGGAGATGGAGAAAATAGTTAGGGAGACTAAATAGGGAGCTATTGCAGTAGTTCAGGCATAATGTGATGAGATCTTGAAATGGAGTAGCCATTGGGAAATTGGAGAGAAAGAGATCAAGATATGTGGAGTTAGAGTTGTCAGGACTTGATTACTGATCAGATATGGAGGGTTAAGAAGAGTCAGAAATACCAAATTTGAGAGTCAGAAGAGTCCTCAGTGGTCATAGGGCAACCCATACATGAAAGGAATATCCCTAATAATACACTCCTCAAGTGATCAACCATCCTCTGCTAAATTACTTCAAGGAGCAGGAAACTATTACCTCATGAAGTAATCCATTACACTTTGAGAATATTGTGCTTGTTTGGAAATTTATCCTGGCATCAAGATGACATTTGTCTTTACCCATTACTTCTGCTTCTTATTTTACCCTCTGTTGCAAAATAGCACTGACCTAAACTCTTTTCTATATATGAACTTTTCAAATAAATAACTGAAAACAGCTATCATGGCTTCATTGAGTCTATTCCTTTCTAGGACAAACATGCCCAGTTCATTCAACACAACCTTATGGACTTGAAGCTCTTCCCCATCTTGGTCACTCGTCAAATAATAAATGGCCTTATTAAATAATAGCAACCAGAACTAAACAAACTACTATTTAAGATGTCTGATGAGGGCAGAATACAGTAGGACTATCTCCTCTCTCTTCCTGTAAAATAATAGTTCTCTAAATGCAACCTAAGATGTATATAGATATATGTATGTGTATATTCATGCATGAGTATGTATACATATATACATGTGTATACATATATATATATATGTGTGTATAGATACAGTTACCGCATCATGTTGCTAAATCATATTGAGTGTGCAGTTCAGTAAAACCCCCACTTCTTTTTCAGTTAAATTGCTATCTAAATAATAACACTTTATGTTAAAAGTTATTTTTAATACTCATGCAAACTTCATTTTTTCTACTGAACTTCATCATATTAAATAGAACTAATTTCTCTAGTCTGTCATGATTATTTGTGCAAGACACTATATTAGACCTGGGAGATAAAGAATGAAACATTCCCTATTCACAAGTCCAAGAAGTTTTGTTATAATGTGGTAAACAAATACATACATATGGATATATGTATGTATATATACTCATACATAATATATACACATATATACATATATATACACATGTATAACTGAATAATTATAAAGAGAAAAAATACAAAGTAGTGGCAACCATAAGGTAAGAAAGAGAAAGAGAGAGAGAGAAAACACACGCTAGCATTTTGGGTAGAAGAGAATCATGAAATGAAAGGGTTTATGTAGGAGGTAGTGATTGTTGATGGAAAAGATAGTCTATGAGATGGAGGTGTTAAGGAAGTTCATTCTAGTCATGGGGGATAGTCCATGCAAAGGCACATATATGGTAGATCGAGTGTTTTTGGGAGAAATGCATTTGGCTGGACAGCGGCATGAAAGTATGGGAATAATATACAGCAGGGCCATAAAATTTGACTAGGCCAGGGTTTTTAAAAGACTAAAATCTAAACAAATAAGTTTATACTTTATCCTAGAGACAAATGGAGTCACTAGAATTTAATAAGTAAGGGGAGTAAAGCAGTCAGCTTTCTGCTTAAAGAAAAGTAATTGGGCACCTGTGAGAAGGATGGATTATAGTGGGAAGAGGACTGTGGCAGAGATAGCAATTAGGAGGCCAATGCAATAATCAAGCTATGGGATGATGAAGGCCTAAAGGATGTGAGGAGAAAGAAAAGAGTGGAAGGAGGAGATATTGTAAAGGTACAAATGGTAAGATTTTGGAACTGATTGCCTATGCATGATGGTGAACATTGCCAAATACAGCAGGGAAGTCAAAAAGGATGAAGACTGAGAAATGACCATCAGAATTGTCAACCACTAGGTCATGAATAACTTTGGAAAGAGAAATTTGAGTTGAATAATAAAATCAGAAACTAGACTGAAAAGGCTGAGGAGTATATGAAAGGAAAGGAAGTAGAGAAGATGAATGCAGGCATTTTTTTCAGCAAATGTGTTTAAGGAGAAGATAGAATCTAATAAATATTTTTCCCTTGGCACAGTGAGGGAAGATTGGGAATGTTGAAAGGCAGAAGGGAAAGAACCAGAAAGTGATTAAACATTAAAGAGAGGGGGTAATGATTCAGGAGATAGTGTCTAGAAAAAATGGGAGGGGATAGCATCAAGAGAAAGATGTATGTTTGAGGTAAATTAACTGCAGTTTATCGACTGTAAACTTTGTGCAAGTAACAGAAAAAAGTGTCAACATAGATATATTTGACCTGACAAAAAGGTAAGCAAGTCAGACAAAATAAGGGATAATAAATGGATAGTCCACATGCTACACTGTTATTCACATAATTTGGGGCCTAAAGAAAGACTGTGGCACATTGATTGCATCCCTAACCTCCTTACATAAGTAGACAGACAGGAAATATAAAACTTGGAAGAAATCCTAGTAATTAACTAGGTTGTAAAATGATATGCATTACATGTTTAAGGGTAACTTGAAATAGATAGGGTTAGCTTCATTCTGATTGTGAGAATATAAGGAGTTCCATTTTTTGGTGATAATGCATATCAGATAAAGTTTAATGTGTACAAACAATGTTCATATCAAATGGCACAAGGCTAACAATTTATGTTTTATTAGGTTATTCTGGGGCAGCTCTCTTTGTTTTGCAAAGTCCTAATAAGCTTTTGCCTTGTCTCTTGGCTTTCTGTTATTGACATTTCAAAATTTACATGCTAATTAGAACCAGTATATGCTAATTAGTTTTCTTTTATATTTCTTTGGGAGAGACAGTATTCTGTGCTTGCCTAATCATTACTGTAGGATTAAGGGATGAAATGATGATAATATGAGATCATCCATTCTCTGTTCAATAATCCCCATGTTTACATTTAACTACATAGTATATAATTTTCAGCATGAGAACAACAATTTTCCACAACACAGTTCTTATATCTTGTAGGAGACTGTATTTCTAAGAATAGAACTATAATTATTTGTTACATCATTCCTGGTACACAATTAGCTTTTGAAATAAACATAAGACGGATCTTATAAATCATTTTTACAAGACTACCCAAAACAGTTGCTTAGCATACTGTGCTAAACTGGTCACTGGAGTTTGTGAGATTGCCAAGGACTTTAAATTCTGAGATTTTTGTATTTTATTCTAGCGTAATAAAGAGACAGTGAAGAATCTGGTTGGGGAGAAGGGGAATCATTCAATTCAATTTCAAAATTCTTACAGGAAAAAAAAATATTTTTCTTTTCCTTTTGGAGTGACCCAGGCCAGACATTTTCCCATTAAAAATAAATTGAAACTATAATACTTTTATCTTCCTTAAAGTGGTTGATGCTAGTTAGTTCATCACATAAAGATAATAAGAAACTCCTAGTGGTATCAATAAGAATAATGAATACAGGAAGAGAACAATCCATAAGGAATGTATGGCTGGTTGTCTTTTATGTTCTTTAAGGTTCTTGATTTCATTTTATTAAGAGAGTAGGCCCATGTCTAATTAGCAGTCACTAAATTGGACTCAGTGGTTATGATCACATCAACCATATTACCAATGTGGTCATATCAATCATCAGATAAATTGATCACAGTCTTTCAGTGAATGTCATCAATAGATAAGACCATCCAAATCTATGGATTTTCAGTACATACTGCTTTAAGGGCTACAACGTGGTGAAGTACCAAACAAGGGCTTGCTTTGGAATTAAAGGTACAATTCCAGCACTTTTTCTCTTTACTAGCAAAAATAGCTATAACACAGTCTGCTCATTTAATTTATGAAGACAAATTTCTTTTAGTCTTTCAGTGAGATGTTTTTACAACTGCTTCATACTTCTATTTAAATAGCATTGAAATATGCTTATTTCCATAATTCCTAAACTCATAATTAAGAATGACTTAATGTAAGGCACATGGTCTCTTCACCTGCTTTAAGCAGGTGGCATTCCAAAGAGGGGAAGTTTACAGAACAAGTAGGAGGAAGAGAGAAGAGGAGGTGTCAATCATATGTATAGTGTAATTGTAGCTTTGTTTATATAGTCACATGGCTTCTCATACCACATACTGACTCATTTTACTTTGTTCCATACTGCCTGTATTGCTCACTATATGTCCAATTTGATTACTCCTAGCATCAGGCAGACCTTCTCATTTTAATGGCTCCCAAGATGATGATGCCATCTGCCTCTGAATAAGAAATGAACACAGCAAAAAATTTCAACCTGTGAAGTCACCTAGGTAGACATAGTGAAAAGAGAGATGCACTTGGAGTCAGGAAGACTTGATTGTGAATCTTGACCTAGATACTGATTGGTCATGTGACTCTAGGCAAGTAATTTAACTTATTAGACTTCTAGGCCAGCTGTATCAAACTCAAAAAGACATGGGAGCTACTAACCCACATGTAAGAAACCCTGCAGGCTGCACATTGACTTCATTTTAAAATAAAATGTTATCTGTTTGATTGTATTTTTATTTATTTCATTAAACATTTCCCAATTTTATTTTAATCTGGTTTGCACCTGCATTAGAGATGACTCAGGGCTGCATGTGCTGGTTTGACACATCTGCTCCTTGACTATAAACCAAGTGTTGACCTGCATTGGTAGAAGGGCTATTGTTACCTGAGATTCCCTCATTCCAGTTGAACCACAGATCCAGTCTCTATGGCCTATATGTAGTACACACTATGAGGCCCTTTGTATTTAATAAACTATATCACTTGGCCAACTTATTTGAGATGACCTCAAAGTTTAAAGCTTAAACTATAACTTTTCCACATTTTAGCCAATAGGCAACTTCTATTTATGTCTGCCACCTTGTCCTGCCTGATTCTGGGTAGGACTCCATTGCAATGCTGCTCCCTATGATTTTCTCCACAGATAAGAATGTAAATTATGATTTCCATCAATCTTTATCTTCATGACAGCACGTAGGAAGAACAAGACTGGGCTGTTGAAGGTGGGTGTCAAGACAGAAAATAAGACTAACAGAAAGTTAGCCAAAGTGGTTCACTGGGAGACTTGACCACAAGAGCTACCAACAAGAAAGAAAAATTAGGACTGAAGCTCTTGCTTCTAGAGAGTATGGAGAACATTGGTGTTTTTTTTTTGTTTTTTGTTTTTCACAATGAGACAAAGCATGTGCACAGTTTGGCTTTCCTTCATTCCTAGGTAAGTTCTGAGCATGTGAAAAAAAAGCAAGTTGGTCTCCCTTCTGGACAAGAAGGTTAAAGAGTAAAAAAGAATAACATGGGGATATGCATTGGGAAAACTGATATTGCCAGAAAGTACCTAGAAAGAATATAACCTGTTTCCCTCAGCACTGAGGTTTTTAGTGACTGTTTATTGAATCAGATTGGATTGAATTGTTAGGAATTATGGAATACTAGGAAAGATGGAAAAAAAACAGTCATGTGTGGTGCTTCAATTACTGCTATTGATTGAAGGTAGGGCCTTTAGTAAAGAAAAGTAAATTTGGGAAGGGAGCATCTAGTTAAGAAAATGGCAGAAGGGGATTTGGATATCTGGATCATGACTTAAAATAAAAGAATAGCAGGCTCAGGGGAGAATAAGGATGCATAAATAAATAATGACAGCGTGGTGAAATAGATAGTGTGCTGGTTCAGAGTCAGGAAGATCTGAGTAAAAGTTCTGGCTATTTGGTGTCTTAACTTTTTGTGTAAAACATCCCACCCCTGACTCCATGGCTGTATGACTCTAAGTAGTACCAACATGCACTGCTAGAGGAATTTTGTATTTGCTTTCGCCCAGCCCTGTGATTTCATTACTTTTGGAAACTCCCAATGAGGAGCTTCCTCTACATATCCACACCTATTCTGCAATGTACGTCTTGAAGAGTTGCTTGTCTAAATTGAGATGTTAAATGATTGTGTTGGAGTGGATTGAGTATGGTCCTGGCATCAAGAAGACCTGAGATTAAATCCCACCTCAAGTACTTAACAGCTGAGGAACCCTGAACAACTTACTTCACCTCTTTTCCTCATCTACAAAATGAGGTAGGTTGGAATGATTTAATTTGGGTATGGGTGTGCACTGTTGGGTATTGTGAGGAGCTGATTCTTCATCCTTTCTGCTCCCTTCTCCCTGATGGACCAAAGTTGAGTTGAATACTTCCTAGGCTTTTCCTGTCTTTTTGGTGTGTATGTGGGAAGTGGAACACAGAGACTGAGGGAAAGGTTGTGATTTAAGAGGAAGTCTTTTTCTCAGTTCAATGCTCTATACTCCCTACTCACTTTCTGGAGCTTTAATCAACCACAAGTCATAATAATTAGGTCACTTTTAGTCTACGGACAAAATAAAAGGTGTTCAATGTGGCCCCTTCTTTTGAAGTTTTATAGTATTTATAAAAGATGAAAATCTAAAAGTAAAATCATAATAGCTAAGAGCCCCAAGTTGGTAAAATTCCTAACATTTAGGCAGAGGTTTGTCCCTCCGCATGAATTTAAATTTATATTTATCACTAGTTCATCTTTGGCTTTTTTATGTTTGAGGCCAAAATTAGGATATAGGAAATGTTTGGGTAAAAGAAGAGTATATAAAAAAAGATAATAAAGTAACTGTTGCTGGACAGATACAGAGAAAGGAAGCTGAGGTGTGGGGTTTAGCTGCTGGCCTACCCCAGGATTGGGGGTCCTCACTACTGGGTTGCTATGGTAATAGTCTTTCTGGTGGCCTAAAGGAAAGATTTTGTTGCTTGTCTGCCCCAGGGGTAAGGCCCTACTTCTGGGTTGCTATAGAAACAGGATATCTCTGCTGGTAGAAGCCAGGGGCAGGGTCTCCCTGTTAGCCAGCCCTGGGGTGGGGCTTTCCTACTGATCAACAATAGGTCAAGGCCTTGATGGTGGCTTGTTCTGGGAGTGGGGTCACTGTGGTAGGGCCTTGCTACACAGACTGCTCACTTGCCTAGGGGCTACTAAGGTTTGCAGGAGGACAGGGCCTTGCTAGTGGATTATCTCAGGCTTGAAGCCTTGCTACAGGCTCTCTGCTGTTGCTCTTGGACCTCATTCCCCTCCCACCCCAGTGAGGCAGACCTTTCCTGCTGGGCTGGTAAGCTGCTTCCCTACTCCTAGGTCAATTCTGAGGCAGTTTTCTGGTTGTTTGGAGGGGAACTTGGGAGGACTTCAGAGGGTTTCTTCCTCACTCCACCATTTTGGCACCAGAAGTTTGAAGACATCTTTTGAGAGTATTTTTTTCTCTAAGACTTTTCATATTTTCTGAGTGAAAACACTGACTTTTAAATAACAGGTAGGCAAATCTTTTTGAGCACTATAAGCTATATTCCTGATCAACACACACCAGTATCTTACAGATGGTGACATCAGGAATTTATTTTGGCCCACATCAAAAGGATCCTTTTTAACAAAGGTTTTCTCAAGGAATACAATAATACTGGTATTAAATCACCTCTGACCCCTAGAGCAGTATGGTTCTCTCAAGCCACATAACTGAAATTCCAAATAGCACTTTTGGCTATTACTCCTTTATATATTTCATCTGAACTGTGCCTAAAATTTAAGGAAGACAGAAGCAAGGACTTGTAATAGACAATAAATATAGAAGAATAGCACATTTTTAAAATTCCTCCTTTACTCCGGTCTCAAAGGAGCAAGTGAACTTTCCTCCTTGCAAAGCCAATGTATCTACATGAGCATTTTATTCCATCTCTGTCTCCTGTGCTCTTAATTTGAAATCAGTTTACTATTCATTACTCCACGCTGCCTCTTTACTGATTCATTATTTAAAATTAAATTATTTAGTCTTTGTTCAAGCCTGATATTTATTCATATATTATTGATATATGATATACTTTTTATTGTGTTATGATCCATAAGGATGTGTTAAATATTTCTGACCTTTTGCATTTCTTTGTCCTTTATGTTCTAGCACATTGTCAATTTTTGTAAAGGTGTCATGCAAGGCTAAAAATAATTATATACTTGAAGAATCTCATTCAATAATCTTCCAAGGTCAATCATGTCTATTTTTCTATTATTCTGCTCAGATTCCTTTTTGTTTATCTTTATGTTAGATTTTATCCAGTTATAAAAGAGGCACATTGAAGTTTTCAACAATTATCAACTAATTCCCTAAGTCTTCTCGAAATTCAGTTAGTCCTTCACTTAAGTGTTTAAGCGCTCTTTCTGTTCCCAGCCTCACAATTGGGAAGACTTAGGTGGAATCATCATTGAAACTCTATACTCTGCCAGAGTGGCTACTGAATTCCCTTGATGATTATTTACCCTACCTTTAATTACTGTCTTTGAGGCAATAGCTACCATAGCTACCATTGCAAGCAATGAGCCTACAATAAGGAGACAATAACATTGTACCTGGGGTTGGGTAGCAGGACAAGCCATTGCTGCTTGGGATGGTCTGGGAGTGTCAGAGAGGGTTCTTGGTTAGTATTTGCCTCACCTGTGTGGTTAGTGTCAAACCTTTTACTCAGTTACCATTGAAAAGATAAGAGCCTATAAAATTAGCACCTGGGTGAGGGGCCATGAGGTGAGCAGAACAGGTTACCTATGTTTCGATCTGCTATTTATTTATTTCAATTTTCTACGGGGATCTTCTTGATAGAATTGCTTTCCTTTGTTGTCTTTTGAGTTTTCCAATACTATATTTATTGCATTTCTTACTGTGTTTGAGGCAGTGTTGGAGAGGGCTAGGTTTGGCCGTACATTTTCACTCTACTGTCTTGCTGGAACATTTCCTTAGCCTGGTATTTAAGCCCTACACAATTTGCCCTCACCTCTATCCCTTTCATGTATAATTTCATATTATTTCTCTGATTACTTCAACTTTTATCTAGTTAGGGATGGGGAACCTGTGGCCTAGAGGCCACACGTGGTCCTCTAGGTCCTCCAGTGCACCTCTTTGACTGAATCCAAACTTCACAGAATAAATCCCCTTAACAAATGGGATTCATTTTGTAAAACTTGGACTCAGTCAAAAACTGGCACCCAAGTACCTAGCTATTTCCTTAATTTGAAATTCTCTTTGTCATATCCCAGTCTTTCTGCTCTTGATGTACTTTCTCCTTTCCTTCACCATCTAGAAATATTAATTCCTTTCAAGACTCATCCTTATCTCCTCCCTCATTCATTAGTGATACCTCCCTTTTGAAATTACTATATATTTGCTTGTCTGTTTATATACTTTGTCATCCCAGTAGAATGTAATGTCCTTGAAGGCCTTGCACATATTAGGTGCTTAATTAATGCTTGTTGAAGGAATTGAATGAATTCAATTTAACATAAGATAATAACAAAAAGGTTATATTTATATAGCACATTGAAATAGCTTTATCTACATTATCTGACTAGATTCTCACAATTTAAAATAAATTTGTGCTACTATAAGTCACACAGTTAGCAAACCAAATCTTCTTACTCCTATAGTCCATTGTAAGAAGGGACAAGGAATCAGAAGAGAAAAAATGATGCCACCTCACAACATTGTTATGAATATCAAATTGGATTGAGTACATAAATGAACTTTGAAAACAATAAATACACAGTTAGCAACATTATTACAGGGCTAGACTTTGAGTCCCAAGTATGGCTTCTGACATATTCTGGCCATTTAATCCTGGGCAAAGCACTTAACCTTTCACAGTAAAAGAGAGAATTTTATTTCTTTCCTTTTTCACAAGTAATACATATTTTATTTTACTTCTATTAGATTTCCCCTTGTCTCTATCTCCCTCTTGTTCCTTTATTAGAGAGTTGTTTGTTTGTTTGCTTGTTTTTAAGGAAGAAAAGAAATAAAAATCAGAAAAACTTTTTGATACTTTAAAAAATATCTTACATTGTTTGTAATGTTCCACATCGATGGACCCCTACCTTTGCCAAAAATCTGGGAAGAGAGGAAGTAGTGTCTTATATATTTTCCTGGGGGTCAAACTTGTTCTTTATTCTTTCAGAACATTGGATATTGATATTTTTACAGTTGTTATTCTTTCCATTTAAATCTCTGAAGTCATCAGGTACATTTTTTCTAACTAATTATTTTATTTGCATAAATTCATGTAGTCTTTCATGTTTCTCTATATTCATCATGTTTGTATTTTCTTTCTATACACTAATATTGTGTTATGTTAATATATCACAATTTGTTTTGCTATTCCCCAATTAATGGACATCCATGTTGTGTCCAGGTATTTGTTACCAAGAAACGCTTATGTAAATAATTTGTTTCATACACATGGAGCCTTTCTTTTTATCAATAAGGTTACTGAGACTTCTACTTCTGGGAGCCAAGATGGCGGAATAAAAAGGTAGTCTCTCTCACCCTCCCCTATCAACCTCTGAAAGTCCAGAAAATACTACCCCAGAAAAAACCCTGGAAGAGGTAAACCAGAAGAAAGATGGGGAGCAGCAGTGCAGTAGCCCAGGTAGCTTGAGGGATTAACGGGAAAGGCCCCTCTTACCTTGGGGGAAGGGGAGCAGTACAGACCCAAAGGTATCCCAGCCAGCTAGCAGAAAGCTAGGAGGAGTTCCTGAAACCCAGGTGGTGGATCAGGCAAACACCAACACCTGGACCCCTGAGTTCCCCATTGAGGGTGAGGGAACTGGTGGAAACCAACTCAGAAAATCATCAGGTGCCTCAGCGTTCTACAGCAAGTGGCTCGTCAGCAAAAATAAGGAAAACAGCACTACAAAGGACCCCAAGCAGATAAACACCCTGCAACATCCTTCTGAAAGGAGCTAAAGAAAGCTAAAGAAAAGGACAAGCAGGCAATCTAGAGTTGCCCAAGAGTTTCAGCCTTGCTGGTTCCAGCCCAACACCAAGTAAGCTGCCAGAACCTTACAGCCTCCAATTGCCAACATCTGAGGCCACAGCACAGAAAGCCAGCGACCAAGATCTAGGCTCCCAACACAAGAAGCTTGGGTCAGTGTCCTCTTCTCACCAGCAAAAGAGCTCAATCTTTTTAAAGGCCAGGGAATAAAGAAACACCATGAGTAAAAAGAAATGTACCATAGATTCATATTATGAGAAAAGTGAAGATCAAGGCAGAAATTCTGAAGAGGAAAACGTTGTCAACAAACTGACATCTGCAACATCAAAAGGGAATATGAATTGGTCTGAAGCCCAAAAAGCCTTCTTAGAAGAGCTCAAGAAGGATTTTAAAAGTCAAATGAGAGAGGTAGAAGAGTCCTTCAAAAATACAATAGGAAATAAAATACACTGAAGAAAATAAGTCCCTAAAAAACACAGTTGGCCAACTGGAAAAAAAAGTACACTGAAGAAAACAAATCCCTCAAAATTACAATTGGCCAATTGAAGAAGGAAGTACAAAACTAACAGAAGAAAACAATCTGTTAAAAACTAGAATTGGACAAATGGAAACTACTAACTCTATGAATAGAGAGCAAGAATCAGTCAAACAGAAACAAAAAAAAAAAAAAATAGATGAAAACGTAAAATACTTCATGGGTAAAACAACTGACCTGGAAAATTGATCCAGGAAAGGCAACTTAAAAATTGTGGACTACCTGAAAATTATGATGAAAAAAAGAGCCTGGACAGCATCTTTCAGGAAATCATAAAGGAAAACTGCCCTGAAGTCCTGGAACAAGAAGGTAAAATAACCATAGAAACTATCCACTGCTCACTGCCTGAAAGACATTCCAAATTAAAAACGCCAAGAAATATAATAGCTAAATTCCAAAATTACCAGATGAAAGACAAAATACTGCAAGCAGTCAGAAAAAAGCAATTTAAATATCATGGAACCACAGACATGATTACACAGGATTTTGCAGCTTCTACATTAGAAGACTGCAAGGGGTGGAACATGATATTCCATAAGGCAAAGGAGCTTGGATTGCAGCTAAGGATCAACTACCCAGAGAAAATGAGCATGGTATTTCAAGGGAGGAGATGGATATTCAATTAAATAGGGGACTTCCAAGCCTTCCTGATAAAAAGACCAGAGCTCAACAAAAAATTTGATCTTCAAGTACAAGATTCAACTGAGACATAAAAAGGTAAATGGGACAGAAAGATACAATATGTTGTTAATAAGGGCAAACTGTCTACATCTCTACAAGGTAAGATGACACTTGCAACTCTTGAGAACTGTATTGTTATTACACCATGTTAAAGAAGTATACATAAAGGTGGTGGATATAAGTTGACTTTGATATAATGATAAAAAAAAATCTAATCAAATGGGTTAAATGGATCCAAGTAAGTGGATTAGTCTGATCAAAAAAAATGTACTGAGAAAGGAGGCAGACAAGGGTAAATTACATTACAGGAAAAGACACAAAAACCTATTATAGCAGAGGGAAAGAAGGGAGGAAGATGAGCATTGTTTGAACCTTACTCTCATCAGATTTGGCTCAAGAAGGAAATAACATAATCAATTAGATATAGAAATCTCACTTGCCGTAAAGGCAGTAGGAGGGAAAAGGGGGAAAAAAAGAGGATGGAAGGGAAGGAAGAAGCAGCAAGGGTAAAGGGGAAGAAAAGGGAAAGGGCTAATAGAAGGGAGGAGGGACTGAGAGAGATGGGGGTCAAAAGCAAAACACTAGTGAGGAGGGAAAAGGAGAAAGGAGAAAGAAAAGCATACGGGGGGGGAGGATGGAAAAAAAGACATAGACAGTAATCATAACTGGCAGATCAAAGCATACTATTTGCTATTTTTCTTTCTTCTTTTCTGTTTGTTTCTTCTTTCTGGTGGTTCCTCCTATTAGTTCTAATTCTTACTTACAACATCACTAATGTGAAACTATGTTTAATAAGAATGTATATGTATAGCCTATTTTAGATTGTGTGCCATCTTGGGGAGGGAGAGAGGGGGAGAAAAATTTAAAACTCAAAAGCTTATGGAAGGGATTGCTGATACATCAAAATAAATTAATAAATAAATAAAAGAACAAAAAACTAAGGTTACTGACTAGTGAATAAATATTTGGGTAAAAAGGCAGAATCATTTTTGATACTTTCTTAGCATACTGCTAATTGGTGCTAGATTGGCTATGGTAATTCCCAACTCCACCAGCAATGTCTTTCTGTCCCTGCAACATGTAATGTTCTAATATTTTTTTCTTTGCAATTTGCTTAATGTGACTTGAAACTTTATTTATTTTGATTTGCACTTCTCTTATTAGTGATTTGCTACATTCTTCCATATACCTATAAATAATTTGTAATTATATAATTGAGAATTGTCTCTTTTTGGAGAATGTCTTTTGGTTTTATATTTCTTTTAGTTGGCTATTTATTTTAGTTACTAAATTGTAATCAGAGATATATAATACAAAGATTTGTTTCACTAGTTGTTCCTTCCTTTCTCCTCCTTAGATGCACTAATTTTATGTGTGTATGTGTATAAATACTAGGCTATTGAGTTCATTTATTTTTGTTTCTTCCTTTGTGTGTTCTATTCATCAACTTTTCTATTTTTAATCAGTACCAAATAGTCCAGATAACTGATGCTTTTTAACACGGTTTAAAGTCTGGAAATGCTATTTTCTCCTATATTTCTATCTTTTTTTTTCATTATTCTTCTTGATATTCTAGATATTTTGTTCCTCCAAATCAATTACATTTTTTATTTTGTCTGGCTCAACTAGTAAGTTGATTGATGTAGCATTGAAACTATAAATTAACTTTAGTTGTATTGTCATTCTTGTTATGTTGACAAGGACTTGGCAACTTTCTAATTCTAACTGAAGAAAACCTAATCAGCATAGAGGAAATACCCTATATCAATGAAATCAAATGGTTTGACAAAGTAAAACATTACTAAAGTTACTGATTCCAGCTTAGATAGGTTTGAGCAACTTCCATATGGAAGGTCCATTAGTTTACACTTTGCCCAACACACTATGAAAGGTCACAAAGATAGTGATTGACCTGAAGAACATGTTAAATGAGTAATTGAAAGAACTCTGGAAGTTTACCCTCTGGAAGAGAAGACATAAAATGATTATATTTACATATTGGCTGTTATGTGGAAGGGGGAATTGATTTGTTCTTTACAAATCTGATGAGAAAAAATAGGTAGAAATTTCTAACAGTCAGGTTTAGGCTTGAAATGAGGACAAACTTCCAAAAAGTAGTTAACCAAAAAATGGAATCAGTTATCTTGGAAATGAATGGGTTTAACTAGAAGTCTTTAAAAGGAGGTTAAATAATGATATTGTAGAGGGAATTGTTTTCGGTATCACCTCTGAATTCCTTTTTAAATCAAATTGTTATTCCTTCCCCAACTATAAAGCTCAACAACAACAAAAAAAAACTTCTTCCTTTGACCATTTTCATGATTTCTTACCTAAACTGTAATGTCAATTAGGGCATTTAATTACTTGGAAGAAAGTGACTAAAATGCATTTTACTTCATCATTAAATGAATGAATAAACATTTTTAATTAAAAGATTATTTTGTTTAAAACACTGTGCTAAGTCCTGGGGTACAAAAAAAAGTGAAACAATCTCTACCCTCAAATAATGTTCTAATGTGGGAGGAAAGGGAAGAAAATAGATAGCAACTCATTCAAATGTTGAAAATATAAACAATTCTTATGACTGCCAGCTGAAAATGTTTCACAGTTGACAAAATTGCTCATATAATTCAACTCAAGACAGGCTGAATTATTGAATACTTAGCTACTACTTCTTCATATAGCCTTAATATGCCTTACCTAGCTATTATGCTCTACACTGGCTATATGGATCCTGAAAAGAATGTGAGCCTTAACAATTATTAATTTTCCAACAAGTAATTATATTCCTTCCTCAAAGAAACTTTACAAACCCAGAAACTATATGAACACAATTACAAAACATTTTTCCCACTAATAAAGTCAAATCTAAATAACTGGAAAAAACATCAATTGTTCTTGGGTAGGATGAGCTAATATAATAAAAATGACAATTCTACCTAAATTAATTTACTTACTCAGTGCCATACCAATCAAACTACCAAAAATTATTTTATGGAGCTAGAAAAAATGATAGCAAAATTCATCTAGAAGAACAAAAGGTCCAGAATATCAAGGGAATTAATGAAAAGAAATGCAAGGGAAGGTAACTTAGCCATATCAACTATTAAATTGTATTGTAAAGCAGCAATCATCAAAACTGCTTGGTACTGGCTAAGAAATAGTGTTGGATCAGTGGAATAGGTTAGGTACATGAGACAGAGTAGTCAATGACTATAGTAATCCACTGCTTGATAAACCCAAAGAATCCAGCTTCTGGGATAAGAACTCACTATTTGACAAAAACTTCTAGGAAAACTGGAAAATAGTATGGTAGAAACTAGGCAGAGACCAACATCTTGCACCATATACCAAAATAAATCCAAAATAGATACATGATTTAGATATAAAGGCTGATACTATATGTAAACTGGGAGAGCAAGGAAAAGTTTACTTGTCAGATATGTGGAGAACAGAAGAATTTATGACCAAAGAAGAGATACAGAACATTAGGAAAGGCAAAATAGACAATTGTGATTACATTAAAATGAAAAGTTTTTTGCACAAACAAAACCAACTCAACCAAGATTAGAAGGGAAGCAGAAAACTGGGAAATATTTTTTACAACCAATGTCTGTGATAAAGGCCTCATTTCTAAAATGTATAGAGAATCGAGTCAAATTCATAAGAATACAAGTCATTCCTCAGTTGATAAATGATCAAAAGATAAACAGGGAGATTTCAGATGAAGAAATTAAAGCTATTTATACTCATGTGAAAAAATACTCTAGATCACTATGGATTGGAGAAATGCAAATTAAAACAACTATGAGGTGCCACCTCACACTTATCAGATTGGCTAATGTGCCAAAAAAGGAAAATGTTGGATTAGGAAGGGACGTGGGAAAACTGGGATACTAATACATTCTTGGTGGAGTTGTGAACTGATCCAACCATTCTGGAGAGCAATTTGAAACTATGTCCGAAGGGCAACCAAATTGTGCATGCCCTTTAACCCAGCAACACCACTTCTAGATCTTTATCCCAAAGGAACATAAAAATGCAAAAAGGACTCATGTACAAAAATATTTATAGCAGCTGTTTTTGTGGTGACAAAGAATTGGAAACTGAGGAGATGCCTATCAATTGGGGAATGGCTGAACAAGTTGTGGTATATGAATGTAATGGAATACTATAGTGCTATAAGAAATGATGAGCAGGCAGACTTCAGAAAAACCTGGAAAGACTTCTATGAACTGATGCTGAGTGAAATGAGCAGAACCAGAAGAACACTATACACAGTAACAGCCTAATTGTGCGATGAATAACTTTGCTAGACTTACCTCTTCTTAGCAGTGCAAGGATCTAAGACAACTCCAAAAGACTCATGATGGAAAATGCTATCCACATCCAGAAAAAAGAACTATGGAGTCTGAATGCAGATTGAAGCATATTATTTGCTCTCTCTTTTTTTTGTTGTTGTTATTTTTCTTTCTCGTGGTTTCTCCCATTGGTTCTAATTCATCTTTACAACATGACTAACGTGAAAATAGGTTTAATATGAATGTATATGTAGAGCCTATGTCAAACTGCATGCCATATTTGGATTGGGAGTGGAAAGGGCTAGAGAGAATATTTGAAACTCAAATTCTTATGGAATGAATTTTGAAAACTAAAAGCAAATAATTTTTAAAAAGAAAGAAAAAGGGAATCAGTAAACTGCTCATTACTGAGTAAACACACTATTCTGAAAGTTCTACAGAATATGACTAGACTGATCCAAGAAATCTTAGAGAAAGCAACAAATTGAGTATCTCTTGTATGAATGAGAAAAGAAATAGGAAATATTTATTTTCTTTCTTTTTTTTTCCTGAAAATAGAAATGAGAATAAAACCAAGCAGTCCTAAAAAAAAAAAAAGCAACTTCAGAGTCTTGGGTAACAGAATCTGTCAATGAGAAATGCCACCCTCACCAAGTGCGTGCGCACACATAAACACACACACACACACACACACACACACACACACACACAGAGACTGAAACATTAGTGAAAAAAGCCACTAACCCAGAAATACAAGTGTTCACTCCCATTGTCCCTGACCATAGAGGCAGTGAGGAGGAATGATGGTTAGTAGCAGCACTGCTTCTACAGATGTGAGTGGAATCATCATGGTGATATGACTAGGACACTCCTACTGAGAGTATTTGGCCTTCCAACTAAATTCCTTGGTGTTTATCTTTGCTCAGTTCTTTGTGTTGCTTTCTACCAATATTTTGTCAAATGAGAAAAGATATATACATCTCTGAACTCTCCCTTTTATCAATTTTGATTTTCACACACTGGATTTCATTGAAATGCAGAATACTTCCATTTATATAGAATATCAGAGTAGGAAGCAAGAATCTCCTTTACAAAATCCCTTCTAAGCTCCTCGGTGATAAGGAGCCTATCACATCCTAAGGCAGCCTATTCTACTTTTAAGAGGATGTTATTGATATAATGTTGAGCCACATTCAATCTCTATGTAACTTTTCCTTGTCAGGGTAATGAAAATAAGATGATTACCTCTTCCCTACAAACCTTAAAATACTTGCTAGCATGTCCCCCTTATGTCTTCTTCTAGTTTCATTATACCAATCCCAATCCCATGGAAACTATCCTTCCCCCTTTTATGGTTGCCTCTTGTTTCTCATTGTTTATGGCACCTGTAATGGGAAACGCTAGTAAAATATCATCTTCTGCGCAGTCTAATCTCAAAGATTCAGAAAGATATGACACTCAAGTAAAAGGAAGTGACCACCAGGTTTCAGGAAAAGGAGTTTTAACTCACTCATTCTTCATGTTATGATATAATTCCTTCTCAGAGTTCCATTTATGTGAAATATCTACCATCTTTTTTACCCTATCTTCTTATAGAAAGGCTTCTGGTCTGCAGTATACTACTCAACCACCTCTAGATTCAAATCAATTCAAGTTATTAAGTACCTATTATATTCAAAACATCATTACATGCATTAGAGTTTTTTTTTTAAAAAGGCAATAGAATTACTTCTCCAAAAGAGTTTATAATCTACAGGGAGAATATGCAAATAATAGTAATAACAATAATAACAGTATTTCTACCAATAATTTATCTCTATAGATCTAATATGGATTATATATGTAGACTACTATGTATATTATTTGCAGTTTATACATTATATATAGATTGTATGTGAAAGATTATATAGATATCGATGTATATATTCATATATTCTTTCAAATTGATTTAACACATATTTCATTTGTATTCCTCAATATGTTTCCCCCTCTGAAGAAACTGAATTTGTAGAGGTTGTAATTTGCATGTGGACCCACAGCTTATGGAGAGAGAGGGAGAGGGAGAGACAGAGAGAGAGAGAAGTAAAGAGGAGAGTTGAGACTTGAACAGATCCTTAAAGAATAAGAGAAGGATTTTTGTCAGGTATAGATGATGAATGAGTCATTCTAGGTATGGGATATTGACAGGATTTCTAAAAAGCCATGCCTAAAATTGAACACACTATGCTATATGTGGTCAGACTATCACATCTTTGTTTCTAGACACTACGTATCTCTTAATGCATAGTATATAACCAATTAACAAGTACTTATTAAGCACCTCTGATGCTGTATTTAGAATAAGGGATGCAAATACAATGAATGAAATAATTCCTATGCCTTAGGAATTTATTTTCTAATGAGGGAGATAAGTGTTTATAGAATTATATACAAAATAAATGTAAAGAAATAAATACAAATAACTGGTGATGTAGAACACTGGTTTTGGGATCATGTAGAAAGTGGTTTTTGAGCTGTGTTACCTTAGACTGAGTTAGGATTTCTGCCAGCCATGTCATCCTGTTGACTTGAGTTTGCAGCTCACTAAGACAAAGACTGTTTTTTTCACATGCAATATTGTCTGACCATATCTCCTACATCCTGTATATATGCTACTGTTTTGTTGGTTTTTTTAACCAATGCAGATGCTTCAGATTTCATCATGTTTGATTCAGAATACTTTTCCAACCTGTAGAACTTGTAAATCCTGAGCTTATCATCCAAAATGGTGCCTTTCTCCCAAAATATTGAACTGAAATAGGCAAAAGATAGTGATTGAAATTATATATATTTGATTTGGTATATTATGTAATATATCATATCATATATAATGATAAATATATAGGTTTGATATTTGATATATAGATTGAAGTTTTATATATATGTACATATATATATATATATATATATATATATATGTAATCTTGTATTTAAGCAATATTTCTTATTTAATTATTTAAAACGTTTCAGCTAGGATTGTTTGCATGCTGAAAGGTATTTACTGAGCTTCCTCCCCCAAATAAAGTATTAGTCTTTTTCATTTGTTCTGCCGTAATAATCTGGAGTGGTATACTCTCCTAACAACTCAGTATCACTGAAAGCTATCTACATGTCTTTAAGAAAAATCCTCTAAGTATAGTGTTCTTTTACACGGTTAGTTTTGTTTGAGTAAATCTATATACTCTAGTATTGTAACTTATATAGCATTTTAGAGTTAGAAAATGTGTTAGGTAAATTACTTCATCTGAGCCTCACACACCCTGTGAAGTAGGTACCATAGATGCTATGTTCACAATTTTTCAAATGAGAAAGATAAGGCCCAACAAGAGTAAGCAATTTGCCTCCAATTACACAATTGGGAAATGTCAAGAAATAGAATATGAACCCAGGTCTTCCTGACTCATATTCCAACATTCTATCCATTATACTGTCTTGTCTCACTTTGTGGCATAATCACTGAATTAAGCTGTAGGTATGGGAAGAATATCTAAATATAGCTGAATATCATGAAATAAGGTATGAATTAGGAAAGCACAACCATAACGAAATAGAAAAGTTGGGGAAGAATGAGTTTTATGTCCTAAACTTGGAATAAATCCATTACAAAAAATGAAGTTAGGTGCCAAATCACAACATAAAATATGGGACAAAATATCCTATGAATGTACCCGAAGTATGAAGTATGGGTGACTGTTGATAATATACAACTTCTAAGCACTGATCCATCATTCACTTTCACTTAGGAATCAACACCTGATAATTTAATCAAGGCCACACTGCTGGTAAAACTGCCTGGCCTAGAAACAATAAATGTCACATTAGAATTTAAGGCAGTGTCGTTTCTCCACATATATAAATACATATATATTTTATGGAGAGATTAAAATGCTTCAAATTAGCACAAATGGTTTTAACAGATTTTTTTTTAAATCAATATAAATTATACCACAAAGCAAAAAGTTAAAAACCTGAAATGAAAAACTTCTTATGGGCTCAGAAAGAACATTCTTTCAATGTAACTTCACACCATTTTGGTGCCTGGAGAGTTTAATAAGCACAATCTAGAGGTTGCCCCTATATTTCATTAAGTAATCAAAAAGAGCTTTGGATGTTTGCACATAACTGATTATGCCACTAACATTCATTGTCTGCTCCTGCCCTTCTATAGATCTTAGTGAATTTTAGAGCTATGAATAAGGTCACAAAGGAATTACTTTAGCTCCACATTATACCTTCAGATTTATTGAATGCAATACATGTAACCCAAATACTGTAAATATACTTTTTGAAAATTACATTTAACCAATTTGAATTTATGGATCTATTTACAAAGTATTTTACAATATCTAACACAAAGTCGACATAATAACTTAGAAGCTTCACTAAAGGAAGCAAAAGTACAGATTTAAAGGGAAATTTGTATACAGAGTCTAATTTAATCTCAGTGTCAGGAGGGAAATATTTGGATTCATAAGAATGCAGCCCTAAGGCAATTTGTCTCATGTTATTATTAATATGGCTAAATATCTCTTCCAGAAGCTAACCAGTCATTCTGCTGAATATGTAGGTTATTCTTCATCTTATAGTTATATTAATAGATGCTTCACAGGTATAAAATGAACCCAGAATTCCCTTGAGAATTTAATCGACTTCATTACTACCAACTTTTCTCTCTTGAGGATGATTATAGGGATAGAAAGAGGAAAAAAGTATGTTCACGAGGTTATTTATTTTAATAATGCCGTCAGCTACCATAGAGCAGACCTACATTCTTCTGTCTATCATCCTTTTTTCACAATTCAGGTAATAATTTGGGTTCCATCTCATTCGTTCAGAGCATTTCTGAGAACTTACTGGGTACTTCAGTGCCCACGAATCTTAGAATTATACATGAAATCCAGCAATATGTAGAACTTAAAAAGAGTTGTTCCTAGTTATTTATGATTTTTCACACACACACAAACACTGTGAGGTATAAAAATGGCTAAGAGACAGATGCTGCTTTCAACACAATTACAAGTTTGAGGTGTTTTTCTGTTGTTTTCCCCCCAATACTATGTATACTGGTTTATTTTTCAGTTGAATTCAACAGTATTCAAAAGTATTCATTGAGTGTCTACTCTGTGCTTGAGTCTGCACTGGGGATGCAAAGAAAGAAAGGAAAAACTCCTTGGGCACAGTCTAAAGAGGGAAACAACATATAAATAGTTATATACAAGCAGGATATATACAGAGTAAATTTGAAATGATTTCAGAGCAAAGACTAGAAAGAGGACTAGAAAAGGCTTCTTGTAGAAGATAGGACTTTAGCTGAGACTTGAAGGAAGTTAGGGAGTTAAGAGGCAGAAATGAATGGAGAGTTCCAGGAATAGGAACAATCATAAAAATCTATTGTTGCTCGGTCATTTTTCAGCCATTGCCCCAACTCTTCATGACTGTATTTTTAGGTTTTCTTGAAAAAGATACTGGAATGGTTTACCATATGAGGAACTGAGGCAAATAGGCTTAAGTGATTTTTGCCCAGGGTCACACAGCTAGTGTCTGAGTTCAAATTTTAACTTATGAGGATGAGTCTTCCTGATTCCAGGCCCATTTCTCTATTCACTATACCACCTAGCTAAAGTTAAATGAAACAGAATTGGAAAAGTTGTATCTTCCCCAATATAAAAAGACCCAATTTCTTCACATGCTATTTCAAAGCACTAATGTAGTAGAAATTGTGTCTGTTCTGGAATTATAGCCCTAAAAAGAGAAGGAAGCTATGTTAAAGGCAGGGAGAAAGGAGAGAGAGAGAGAGAGAGAGAGAGAGAGAGAGAGAGAGAAAAGAGAGAAAAAGAGAAGACAGAGAGAAACAGACAGACAGAGAGACACAGGTAGACACAGAGACAGAGAGAGAATGAGAAAAGAAGGACAGCAGAGAGGGAGAAAAGCAGAGAAGGGGGCAAAGGGGAAGAAAAGGAAAAGGGAAAGAGAAAGCGAGAAAAAAGGAGGGGGAGTGAGAAAGGGAAAGAGGGGGAAAAGGAGAGAAGGGGGGAAGGTGGGAAAGGTGGGACAATGTAAAGAAAAGATGCAAAAGGAAGTTGCTGAAGTTTCTTGCTGTCGTAATTTAAGAATTTTGTTTATTTAGTCACAGCTAGGTGGCACAGTGAATACAGCCCTAGACCTGGAGTCAGTGAGCTCTTGACTCACTTAGTAACTATGTTTAGGCAAGTCACTTAACCTCTGTTTACCCCTCATTTTCTTCATATGTAACATGGGGATAATAATTATGTTGATGGTGATATTATAATAATGTAATAATGATAATATAACAATAACACCACCACCTAACTTGCAGAGTTTTTGTGAAAACAAACAAACAAACACGAGATATTGAGTTCTATAGAAACTTGTCCCTTACAATACATATTCAGTAGTCATTGAAGGCCTTGTTTGTTTCAACAGCTCCCAAAATAACTTTTTCTCTTTCTTCTTACAAAAAAAGTTTTGACTGCTATAGAGTGATTAAAAAACGAAAATGTAGATAGTTCTCCAGTGAACTGGCGGTGACCATATAAGATCAATAAGAAGAAGGAAAAAAATTCAGGCAAGAACCGTATGGGTTGTACTATAGCTGATTAAAAACCTGGTGTGGCATGGGGGGGGGGAGCATAAGTAAGTGGGCCATCCTTTTGCAAGTTCCTCCATCAAAACATGTCCAAATCAATGCATTATGGAACATTAAAATTAATAAATTAATTAAAATATATTAATAATATTTTATACTTGAACGGTGCTTTAAAGTTTTCAAATCTCATTCACATACATTACCTCATTTGATCCTCAAAACTATTTGAGACAAACATCATTTCCCCCATCTGATACCCAGCCAATACAGTGCAGCACTCAATGAAGAGTAAGAAGACCTGTTTTCCTAAGTCATTTAATTTTTAAAAATCAAATAAAATAACATACATAAATCAGTTTGCAAACTATATAAATATGTTATTATTATTATTAGCTATAAACTGTAGATGATGAATGAAAAACCAAAAACCACTTACTATGCCAGTTTGATAATTACAGGAGATAAAAAACACAAGCACTGCTTGCCTTCATGCAGTTTCTGAATTATAAAGGGGAAAACAACTCACATAAGGGATTGCTTGAGATGGGAAGGAGTGCTGGTGTTTATACCAGAGAAGGCAGAGAGACTGGTGAAAGTAGTAATAAGGCAATTGATTAACTTGTCTTTACCAAAATTGGTGCTGCTGACAATTACTACTCTTAGAGATAGAGCTGAAAAGCAAAGAGGAAGAGGAGGGAGCGAGAGAACTATGTGGCATGACATGACGATGGTGTGAAAGGGCTGTGGAAGACCTGACACTGAACAAGATGAGACGAAATCCTTACCAATTAGAGCCTTGGGTCAAAGGTTAGGGAACTGAGGTTTCAGAGAAATGTAAGCAGGAAATGAAGCAGAATGGAATAGAGATGACTACAAAGTGTCACAGCATGGCTTAGAACATGTGAGATAAGGAGAAATGATAACCACTGGGGTCAAAGGAGCAGGACCTTAACTTCCATACACAGGTGGAGCCTGGAAAGCAGGCAGTAAAGCATGAAGATGGCTGGTAATGATACAAATTTCAAAAGTTTTCATGAAAATCAAGTGAACTAATTACATGAAAATGCCTTTGAATACTGTAAAGGCATATATAAATGTAAGAGAAGAGGTAGCTTAAGTGGCACAGTGAATAGAGAGCTGGGCCTGGAGTGAAGATTCATCTTCCGAGTTCAAATCCAGCCTTAGACTCTTACTAGTTGTATGAATCTGAGCAAGTCATTTAACCCTGTTAGTCTCAGTTTCCTCATCTCTAAAATGAGCTGGAAAAGGAAATCACAAACTGCTCCAATATCTTTGCCAAGAAAATTCCAAATGGGGTCACAAAGAGTCAGACATGACTGAAAAATGACTGAACAACAACAACTACAAAGTCAAGGAACAATGGAATTACTGAGTATAGTGAATATAGTGTACAAAGATCCTGCCTGGCCATCAGGACTCCTGTTCAAGTTCTAACTTTCACGTACAATTATTGGCTGTGTGAATTTAATCAAGTCATTTTATATAGTAAAGAATCTCTAATTCACTAAGACAAAAGATTACATAATAGTTTCTCTTCTCCATTGGTAGAAATAGATTCCTGAAGGATAATTGCTTATGCCAATGAAATCATGGGCCCAACTTAGGAAAAACGATTATCATAAGTTATGTCATTTGTAAGACAATTTTCCCCATAATAACAGTTATAACATTTCTCAAGCTGAATGAACAAGATTTATCTTCTTAGTCCTTTTCCTTTCCCCCCTTTTGTTGATCTTTATCTTCCAACATTGTAGTTTTTTAAACAAAATTTATTATTTATTTATTTTAACATTAATTTTGTTTAAATTTTGAGTTCTGAATTCTCTCTCTCCTCTCATCCATTAAGAAATCAAAAAAGTGATATCAATTATAAATGTGAAAACAAGCAAATCATACTTCCATATTACCCATCTTATAAAAAATAAAGATTAAAAAATGCCTAAAAATCATGCTTTATTCTCAATTCAGACACCATCAGTTCTCTCTGTTAAGATGAATAGCATTTTCTATTATAAGTCCTTCAGAAATGTCTTGGATCATTTCATTGATCAGAATAGACAAGTCAATAGCAGTTGGCATTGTACAAAATTGCTATTACTATATACAGTGTTCTCTGGGTTCTACTCACCTAACTCTTTATCAATTCATATAAGTTTTCTGAAGTTTTTGTGAAATCATCCTGCTTGTCATTTCTTATAGCACAATACTATTCCATCAAAATCATGTACCAAAACTTGTTCAGCCATTTTCCAATTGATGGAAATCCTCTCAATTTACAATTCTTTGACACCATAAAAAAAATACCTAATAAATATTTTTGTACATGTCATTCCTTTTCTTTTGAGATATAGACCTAGTAGTGCTATTGCTAGATAAAAAGATATGTTTTTTAGCCTTAGGATATAATCTTACATGTTTCTCCAGAATAGTTGGACCAATTCACAATTCTACCAACAGTGAATTATCATGCTTATTTTTCTACATCCATTCCAAAATTTGTCATTTTTTCTTTTCTGTCATATTAGCTAATCTGATGTGTGAGGTGGTACCTCAGAGTTATTTTCATTTTCATTTCTCTAATCAATAGTGATTCGGAGCAATTTTTTTTCATATAACTATAGACAGTTTTGATTTCTTCTGAAAACTGCCTGTTCATTTTCTTTTATTTTACTCAGTTCCCTAAATACTCAAGAAAAAAGTCCTTTATCAGAGAAACTTGCTACATATATTTTTTTCATACTACTATAGATAGTTTTTATGTGTGCTTCTGAGAACTGACTGTACATATCCTTTGATCATTTATGGGGAATGACTTGTATTCTTATGAATTTGACTCTGTTTCCCATATATCTGAAAAAGAAGGTTTTATCTGAGAAACCTGTTGTAAAAGATTATTTTACATTACTTTATTGTCTATCGTACATTTTATCAAAATGTAGTTTCTCTAATTTTAATTAAGTCTATATTTGCTTTTACTTTGAGATTATGATCGCTACCGCTACTTTTTTTTCCTTCAGCTGAAGCATAATGTATTCTGCTCCATTTACTTGTTTTAACTCTGTTTATGTGGCTTTCTACTTTGTGTGTCTTTTTTTTTTTTTGCTTTTAGGCAATTGGGGTTAAGTGACTTGCCCAGGGTCACACAGCTAGTAAGTGTCAAGTGTTTGGTCTGAGGCCGGATTTGAACTCAGGTCCTCCTGACTTCAGGGCTGGTGATCTATCCGCTGTGCCATCTAGCTGCCCCTAAGTGTGTCTCTTTTAAAGAACATATTATTAGATTCTGGTTTCTAATCCATTCTGCTATCCACTTCTGTTTTATAGGTAAGCCGATTCCATTCATATTCACAGTTATGGTTACTGTGTATTTTCCTCCATCCTATTTTATTCTATTTATCTTTCTCTCTTTTTATCCTGTGTCTCTTCAAAAGTCTGTTTTGCTTCTGACCACTATATTCATTAATCTGCCCTCCCATTTATCACTTCCCTTTTTTTATTATTATTATTCCCCTTCCTCTCCTATTAACCTGTTGGATAAGACGGATATCAATATACAACTGTGTGTGTGTGTACACACACACACACACACACACATACACATATGTGTATACATATATATGTCTATACGGGTGTCTATACATGCATATATATATATATATATATATATATATATATATATATATATATATATGTATGCACATCCCTTCTTTGAACCAATTTCAATGAGACTGAGGATCAAACAGTATCCTCTCTTCCTGCTTTCCCTTCCAGTATAAAAGGTCTTCTTTGTGCACTTCTTTTATATGAGAAAATTTATCCCAGTTTACCTCTCCATTCCCCCTTTTCTCAGTTCATCTCTATTTTTTCACTCCTTATTTTTTTTTAGATCATCCTAACATAATCGATTCATATCTGTGCCCCTTTTCTATGTAGACTGCTTCTGTCCTAACAATGGCAAAGTTGTTAGTAATTAATATTTTCTTCTCATATAGGAATGTAAATTGTTTAACTTCATTGAGTCTCATGATTTCTCTTTCATGTTCACTATTTTATGCTTCTCTTGAGCCTTGTGTTTGTATGTTAAATTTCTCTTCAACTCTGGTCTTTTCATCAGGAATGTTTGAAAGCCCTTATTTCATTAAATATAATTTTTCCCCCTGAAGGATTATATTCAGTTTTTCTGGGTATGTTATTCTTGGTTGAAATCCTAGGTCCTTTGCCTTCCCAAATATTATATTCCAAATAGTCCGGTCTTTTAATGTAGAAGTTGATAAATCTTATGTGATTCTGAATGTAGCCCCACAATATTTGAATTATTTCTTTCTGGCTGCTTGCAATGTTTTCTTCTTGACCTAGGTGTTCTGGAATTTTGGCTACAATATTCCTGGGAGTTTTCATTTTGGTGTCTCTTTCAGGAGATGATCAGTGGATTCTTTCAATTTCTTTTTTACCTCTGGATGTAAGGTATTGGGGCAGTTTTTCTTGATAATTTCTTGAAATAAGATGCCTAGACCCTTTTTAAAAAATTGTGGCTTTCAAGCATTCCAGTAATTCATAAATTATCTCCCTTCGATCTATTTTCTGGGTAAATTGTTTTCAATGAGATATTTCAGGTTTTCTTCTTTTATGCATTCTACTGACTTTGTTTTAATGTTTCGTGATATCTCATGAAGCTAATAGCTTCTACCAGCCCAATTGTAATTTTTAAAGGATTATCTTCTTCAGTGAGCTTTTATTCCTTTTTTTTCTTTTCATTTGGCTAATTTTTATTTTTAAGGAATTCTTCCTATCAGTGAAATTTTGTACCTCTTTTACTATTATGCCAATTCTGATTGTTGTTGTTTTTTAAGGCATTCTTTTTTCTTTTTTTTGTGCCTCTTTTGCCAAGCTAGTAATTCTCTTTTCATAATTTCCTTTTATCAGTCTCATTTCTTTTCCCATTTTTTTCCTCTACTACTTTTATCTATTTCATTAATTCTTCCAGGAATTCCTGTTGGGCTTGGATCCACTTAGCATCTTTTTGAGGACTTGGTTGTGTGATACAAACAAATATGGGAAGCATGGAAAAAAGTTTACCTGTTTCTTCCTGTGACATTCTCTATCATTTATCTGATCATAAACCTTCCCTAATCCTTAGATCTGACAGATAAATTTATCCATGCTTACCTTATTTTCTTATATCACATTTTTCTGTCTAAATAATGTAACTGCCTTGATGTACAGAATGAGACGTTGTCCTATGTCTTTTTTCTGACAAACAACTTTCAAGCTTTTTCCAACAGTTCTTGCCAAATATTGAATTTTTACTCCAATAACAGTGATCTATGGGTTTATTAAACACTGTTGACCTAGTAATACCACCATGTCTGTATCCCCCAAAGAGATCAAAGAAAAAAGGAAAATAATCCACACGTATAAACATATTTATAGCAGCTCTTTTTGTGGTGGCAAAAAGAAATGCTCATCAATTGGTAAATGGCCAAACAGGAAGACCTAAATGAACTGATACAATGTGAAGTGACCAGAACCAGGAGATCACTGTATACAGTAAAAGCAATATTGTAATACTGCGCAACTGTGAAAAACTTAACTACTTTGATCAATACAAGGTTCCAAGAAAATTCCAAAAGACTCATGATGAAAAATGTTATCTAAAAATAGGGTAAGATATAATGAACTCTGAGGGCAAATTAAATATACTTTGTCTCACTTTGTTTTTCTTGCTTTTTTTGGTGCGATATGGCTAATACGGAAATATGTTTTGCAAGATTTCCCGTGTATAATTAATATGTTGCTTGCCTTCTCAGTGGATAGAGAAAGGGCACAAGGAAAGAATTCGGAAATCATTATTTAATGTTAAAAACATTTTTAAAGAAAAAAAAACTTGTTTTTACCACGTGTAGATGTTTGATTATAATTGTTATTTATGGAGAGAGACTGTAAGTGGGTCCAGACTGTAAATGTAGCTTTCATTGAGGAAAAAATATATCTGGCTTAGTTTGATTAAATTGAACCAAATATTTGTAAGTGTTTACTTCACGCACAGAACTGTACTAGATGCTAGGGATCTAGGCATTCAAAAGTAAAAACAATGAGATAGTCTTTGACCTCAAGAAGTTTGCATTCTACTATACATTATGTAACCAGCATATACACAAATAAGTAAATACAAAGTAACTGGAGGAATTCCTAGAGATAATATAAAAAATGAGAAAGTTGGCTACTAAAGAAGATAGCAACTGAGTGGAGTCTTGAAGAATGAAAATGTTTTTGAGAGGGGAAAATAAGGAGGAAATGCATTCTAGGCATGGAGAATGAATTGTTAGAATGCACAGAAATGGGAAATTGGAGATGAGTTTTAGACTTTAGGGAACAGTTAGTCATACATGTGGAATAAAGAAATCATTTAAGGTTCAAGGTCAGCAGGAGATAAGATGAGAAGCTGGGAATAAGTAGATAAATGACAACAAAGATAGGATTCAATTTACCATTTAAGAAAGTCGGAGGAAGAAAACAAAGTATGAATTTGGGTAGGGGTACAACCTGGAGAATCTTTCAGTAAGGCATGACTAGAAGCAAAAGAATGTAATTTTGTAGCAGCTTTGGGGACTATGTGGAGCATCCAAATATAAACATGAGTAAAATAAGTAATTTCAGGATTGAGATCACTAGGACTTAGTTTGTGGATTTAGATATAGTTATAAAGAGAAAGGAAGGTATATCTGAAATATTGTAAATGATGGTACTGCCATGAGTTGGTGGTTGGCTGAATGTGGGGGTAAAAAAAGATGAAGAAACAGAAGAAGCAGAAACAGAAGGAGAAGGAGACATTTGAAAATGATTATTTGAAGTAATAGTCCTGCTTCTTATAATGATCAGAAAGTTGTAAAACAATGAATATATCAGTCTGCATTGAATGTTTTATGCCTGCAATCTACATTATACTTACGTGGTATCATCAGAAAGAGAATAGAATATGTGGTCCTGTCTTTGAAGAATTTATAATTTAAAGTAAGGTAATCTAAAGATAGTAACAACAGAAACAGCAAAAAGTATTCAGAATATCCGTAAATATGCTAGGAGCCACATATAAAAGGCGGTGCTAAATTTCAAAGGGAAAGGAAAGGGGCAAAGAAAAAAAACTACGAAAGAGTGGTAGGGTGTTATTTAGTGAAGAGGAGCAAAGAAGTAATTTAGAGTGGTAGAGTATATCATCTTTTATGGCTCAAAGGTGAAAAAGAACAAAATATGAGAAGTTCATGATGCTTTCTTGGTAGAAAGTATTTTTTTCAGATTTTGTACAGTAATGGAAAATATAACCTATTAAGTAAAGGGAATGTAATTGAACCTGGATAAAACTTTATTTGATGTGAGAGACATTTAGAATCTAGGTGAAACTGACCCTTAGGTATTTAATGATCTGGAAAGGAGACTGATATGGCCTAATGACAAGAAATGACAAGAAGAACTGTCCCAGTTTTCTTGGAATGAGGATGGTGAAGCCAGAAACTATGGTAATGGGAATGTTGAAAGAGAAAAAAAAAATTGAGAAATACTTGAGAAAGGTAAGACTTTGTAAGGGACCACATATGGGGACAACAGATAATAATGAATAGAAACTACTTAGAACCTGGAAAGTTTGTAATAATTTTACTGTAGCTTCTTCAGTATTCTAATTTGATTAGAGATGATTTAAAGGATTTCAGTTGGATTTATGACCTCCTGAAATGGTGTAGAACTGACCATTGGTGTCTATCTGGGTTTGTGTGTGATTATTATAAGAGCTGTCCAATTGAACTCCATGATTTTAGTCTCCACTTTCTCAAATATATTCACTACACAGTTCTCAGATTCACATTCCTAAGACTTAGGGTCTGACACAGTTAGACCTTACTTAAAAATCTTCATTGGCTCCAAATTGCTTCTTAAAATACACGTCTTATTTTTATTCAAAGCCCTAGAATATCTTCTTCCCATCTGTATTTACACAGCTATATATTCCTCCCCTAAAACCAGTGTATTCCAACAGTTAACCTACTGGCTGTTTCTTGAATCTGATATGGCATCTCTCACCTCTGCCTTTGCATAGCCCATATCTTACTCCTAGCATTCCTTCTTTCCTCAAGTCTGATGCCTTGAAACCCTATTTTCCTTTAAGCCTCTCAAGTCAGCCACCATCTCATACACAAAGCCTTTTCTTCTCTCTCAAATTATTAATTCTTTCTCCTCTTTTATGTGTAATAGGGATATGAGAATTGTCTAGCAATTCTCAACAAGGACCAAGCAAGCTCTCTCATCCTGGAGAACAATTTTGAGCTACCTTAATCTTTGAGGTAAAAGGCCAAATCAAGTCACACCTAGAGGTCTTAAAGAGACACAGTCTTCAAGACAGAGACTGAGAAGAGTAAGGGTTTGCTTTATGGCTGAGTAGCAGCAACAATGGGGTTAACTTCCCCAGCTCCACACATGACTTAAGGATCTGACCCAGAAAAAACAGCTCCACACATGACTTAAGGATCTGACCCAGAAAAAACAATGTCATCAACAATAGACAAAAGGATAAAGGAAAACAGTAAGGAGAATCAAGTAGAGCTACAGCCTCTACATGTATTTCAGAGCAGAAGATTAGGCTGAAGCCATAGATTATACCCACTTCTTTAAAGTCTGAGGGAAATTCCAAGAAAACGTCTTCTTTTCCCAGCTTCTGCTGGTTTCTGGTTTCTGGTTTCTGCACATCGACATGTTTACACATCGAATATCACATTCACTTATTTATTCATTCCTAATAACCTGAATTTTGATTCAACCTTAGTAAAGCTAGGGGTTATCTAGAGAAAAACATACATTTCAATTAAGGCAGAGAGCCACACTTCTGCCTAAATGTTAGCAACATTCCTAACGAGAGTCCCTGAGCTATTGTGATCACTCTCCTGACTTTTTCTTCCTCTTGCTCTTCCTCTTGTTCTTGTTCAAATCATGGAACTTTTTCAAAGTCTGATGAATCCTACGGATTAATCTCAGACTGTTTTAAATGTATAAAATAAAATTCATAGGATTACAAAAGATGCCAGTTACATTGATATGAGTCTAGGCAGGTTGTCTGATGTTCTTGTGGACTGCAAGTCCATAGGATAAGGTTTGTCAACTTAGAAACCCTAAGAAATCAGCCCTCCATGTTCAATTTCTTTTGCAGAGCTTCACACTTCTTTGAGGGCTTTTCTAAATTTATTTTCTTTTCGAGTTAACTTTTTTTCCCCCTTCTAGGGAGGAGTTATTTAGAAATTGCTTTAAATTGCCTTTGAAATGCCAGAGATCCGTTGGTAATATCTGAGGTACACAGTGGTGTGGCCTAGTTACTGAGA
Organism: Phascolarctos cinereus; assembly: GCF_003287225.1. Lineage (NCBI taxonomy): Eukaryota > Metazoa > Chordata > Mammalia > Diprotodontia > Phascolarctidae > Phascolarctos > Phascolarctos cinereus. Next base: position 114,406,535 of record NW_027556180.1, read on the forward strand.
GGTATGATACTGGATAGAGGCTGGACATGGAATGGGGAAGATGTGCATGCAATTTCTGCCTTTGACACTCACTAACTGCATGAATTTGAGTAGTGTTTAATTTCTATAATAATTGCCTCATATGTAAATAGAAGATAATCATATGCATAGTACCTCCTTTACAGGATTTTTTACATAGATCAATTGGGACAACATGAGCAAAAAGCTTTGTAAAATTAAGGCACTTTATGTCAGTTCTTATTTTATTGATTTGAGGGGTTAAGTGATATTTGGAGGACAAAGACACAGTATGTAATCATTTGCTGGCAGAGTACATAGAAATCTTGAGATATTCTCTATAATGAAATGGATTGGTGGTCATGGTTGACTTTGAAAGTGTTTACCTACCCCAAGTTTGGGTGATGGGGTAGACAAGGTGTAAGATGGATGCCCAGGGCACTCATCTTGACCTGAGCCTTTTCAGTGCTTTCCCCTGAATAGTCATATCACCACTGATTTATAGTCGTTGTTCTTTTTTCTTTTGTCCTGAAATTATTTGGTGAAAGGAAGTGTTAGACTATTTGGATGGATTATTTGGGCCTTGGACATATCAAGGTTCCAGTTCCAGCACCTCTTTCCAGATGGCTATCTAAGAGCCAGATAATTATCTAGAAAGATTCCTCCTTGTTCACTGTTTTTATAGTCCTGGTTATTTACTTTACAAATACTTCACTGTTCTTGACCTAAGAAGAGGGTGTCTTAGTGACCTTCCTTTGTGGCTATATTGTACATGAAGCAAGTAGCACTGATTTTAATAAGTTCAATTGCTTATTTTCATAAGCCTCCTTGTTTGTCTTTATTTCTTTCAACTGGTATTTTATTCGTTTTGTTTAGAAAGGGGCTGCGGAAATGTGTGAATTAGGTTGCTTATTTTGGGGTGATAGTACATGCCACCACTACAAAATACAATGAATTCACATACATACATGTATATGCACACAGACATATACATATATATATATATACACACACACACACACACACACACACACACATCTATATACGTTCATGCTCACTTAAATGAATAATGATAATGCTAAGGGTAATCTCTCTATATGCATATTATACATATAATATGTTATCTATGTGTAACATATAATTATGTATATATGTGTATATATTACACTTAGGAAAAATTTCTATTCTTTTAAATAAAAATGAATATATACAGTATAAATTTAATGGTAGAACTAATATGAGAAGTAAAAGGAGATAAAACTTATCAATATGTGGGTAAATAGTAATTTTAGTGTTTTTGTAGGCTAGAATTGATTTTTCATTTAATTATTTGAAGACTATTTAGTCCACTATATATATAGAGTTAGTTTACTTAATTTCATGAAGCAAAATATAGATAGTTTCATGATTCAGGTATCAAATGGCACAGACAGTAGTGTCATGCTCTTTTATGATTTCCTAAATAAAAGGTTTAGAGTTTAGAAAGATGCCAGTGTTGGACATTTCCAACTGGAAAATGAAATTCTGAATGCCAAGTGCATGGTATTCAAGCTCATCTACTTCAAATGTCAGGGTTGTTGGGCTATATCAAGTGCTGGACTGATAAAAACAGGCAGTAAGATAGAACATCAAAGAGAAATAAAATATGACATAGAAGAACTCAGTGCAATGCTAGAAAAATGCAATTTTATTTCATTAGAAGAGAAAGACTACTGGAGTACAATTGTAAGTAAACAGAACAGGGGATTTTAAATTTTACTCATAATTAAGTCATGAAACAAAGGGCCATATGGTAACAGCTCTTCCTATCGGTTCTTTATACAGTCTGGATTTGACAATGAAATTGAATCAAGTCATGGGCCTGGTTCTGTAATCTCACTGCAAGTTCCAAACAGTATGTCTGTCAAAGTGAGATCTAGCAGGATTTTTTTCTTTACAAGAAACTGTGCCGCTTAGAAAAGAAGGAAGAGAGAGACAGAATGTGCAACATTTATGATGCTGGGCATTTATGGGATGAGACCTTTTGTAGCTTAGCTGACAAGATGGCTATTGCCTTTTTGAAGAAAAGAAAATAATATTTTCCCATTGACAAAGCATTCCAAAGCCACACATAAATCTAAATGACACAGAATGTAATGTCTCCGTGAAATTACATAGACCATGCCTTTTAAGGTTAGGCTATATAGATCATTGAAATGTATACTACATTTTGCTTCCTGGGAATATAGCTCATGAGTCAATACTAACATAAACAAAACAGCAATAAAAGAGAAATTTGAGGAGCTGTGTGATATGATCTATCACACTGTCATGTGTGTGTAATAAAAACTGGAAAATGTGAGCACATTTATTCTATTTAGAAGCAACATAATCTTTCAACTACAAATAGAACTTTCTCTCTCTCTCTTTGTGTCCCCCTTAAACACAGAAGGTGTATCATCACAGTTTCTCATGTGTTACAATTCAACACTGGACTCCAGTATTATAATTTTGGATTTCTGCACATTATGTGTAACACCTAGCAATTGATCAACTCGAGTGCACTTATTAAGTGGGTACTATGTGCATTGAGCGTCAATAGGCACTGTGCTAGGCACTAGGCACAAAGACCAAAACACACAAAAAAAACCCCAGTCTCTGTTCTCAAGGATCTACAGTCTAATGGAAGGGGGCCCCAACCCCTACATATATGTACATATATACAAAGTAGTTATTGAGGGAGGACACTATCAGCTGGGGATAACAGTAAAGGCTTCATGAAGAAGCAGGTATTTAAGCTGCCTCTTGAAAGACATAAAGGAATTGCACTCCAGGAAAATATATATATTTTTTTTAATTTCCAAAAGAACTTTTGAGATTGCAACTAGTCTATAACAGTCAGTAACATAATAACCCTGTTTAATAAACTATCATAGTATTCAAGGAAACAATCACTTTATAAACCACAGGCTCTTCTGCCCAGAGCAAACAATAAGAAAAGGTACAAATACAATCAAGAAAAGGGCCTAAAGAAAAATACAATGTTATGCTTCTCTTCTCTAGTTCCTTTAAGCTGTTTCTCTGGGAACAGATGCATGTATAATATTCTCTCATGGAAATATTTCAGGAGAAAAAAAAAATTGAAGATAGATTTGGCCAGGAAGAGGCCTTCATGTTAATAAATTTGAAGGACTGGAAAAATTTAAATTTCAATGGAACAAGCAAAATTTGGGGGAAGTTATAATAATGCTAAGTACATAATTTCAAGGATGCAGTACATATATAATTATTTATTTTACGAAATATGAAAGTCTCATTTTTCCCAGTTTCCTAAATATAGGGAAATGACTCTAATAATATACTTCATACTTTAAACTACTTGCTATGTATACTTAATACAATGTATTAAATTATTCAAAATTATTAAACTAAAAGCCTTCACATGTTATGCTAATTAACACTGACCTTGAAGAAGTTACTTAATATATTTGAGCCTTAGGTTCTTTATGTATAAAATTAGGGAGTTAGATTATATGTTCTATAAAGTACCTTCCAGCTTTAAAATTAAAATATTATAACATTTTGCAATATACATATGTATATACAAACATATATATGTACATATATATGTGTGTGTGTGTGTGTGTGTGTGTGTGTGTGTGTGTGTATACAGTTGCATAGACATGTGGAGAGAAGAAGGTGGAAGAGGAGGAGGGGAGAACGGAAGTCTTCAGGCACTCCAGAAAGACTTTCTTTTCCCCCCACATTAAAGTCCCATTTATTTTAGAAGAACAAATAGATGTATATTGGGGGGAGGGAGGTTGCAATTCCCACTTTTTCCAGCCGTGGCTTAGTTCCCTTTCTCCAGGGTGAAGTGAAGACAGCCAATCAATCCCAAGTGAGTACATAGACAAAGGACTCATAGCTTTTGACTAGGACCCAGTGACTCCAATGTGTGTATGTAGGTGAGGGGCTGTCTTTAATGGAGGACAGTACAACATGACCTAAACCAACCTCTCTCCCTTCACAAGTATTTTTAAACCTGAATCCAGTAGGAAGAGGAGAATGTTAGATTTCAAATCTAGGAAAACAGTTCTCTATCCAGTATGCCATGCCATAATAGATATCACCCATCTCTCCTTCCTCTGTCCATTACTAAATAACTGAATGACCTCTATTTTCATAGCACCCATATATACAAATCACGATTTCTTGGAATACAAGAAACTACTTCCTTCTCAGAAGATCCATTTTATCATTAGTAAGAAAACTATTACCTATATGTTATCTCCTCAGGCATTTATCCCTCTCCAACACTCGCCTCTCAGGTTTGTCAGTTGGGGGTTAACTACTGCTAATTTCAGTCCAAAGATACTTCTGTAGGTCTACACTCCTAAAAACTACAGCTCATGAGCTTCTGCCGATGAATTTACCTGTAATAGTCCAGCCAGTAGACATAATTATCTCAAACCCACTAAAGCTATTATTAAGATGGTAGAATAATAAAAACAACTTGTAGCTATAAAAAATTACCTCCCATAAACCTGGGGAGCACTTTTCTACAAACATGCATTGTCCATGGGAAGAGTAGGCACAACTTAGAATACTTCAGTAATGAGGTATCCATAATGAAGGCAAATACTGGAAGGCCCCAATGTCTTTCCTTCCTCTTGATATTTTCATGAACTTGCCCTGCCTACAAAGTCTCTGCTGGGCAGGTAGTTAATTTTGTTAACCTGGATGTGCTGTATGGCTCAGTGGTCAATTTCCAGGTCTCTCTCCTTAAAACTATGGCTGGCTTTCTTCTCTGAGTGGCTGTTGCACATCCAGCCTGAGTGAGATAGAGAGATCCAGTAAAGGGAAAGAAAGAAAGAAAGAAAGAAAGAAAGAAAGAAAGAAAGAAAGAAAGAAAGAAAGAAAGAAAGAAAGAAAGAAAGAAAGAAAGAAAGAAAGAAAGAAAGAAAGAAAGAAAGAAAGAAAGAAAGAAAGAAAGAAAGAAAGAATGCAATAGGGTGGGGGGAGGGCAGAGTAATAAAGAATTAGGAGCTCACTGGTCATGTGGAATGAGTGAGAGTGAGATGAGAAGTTGAGGATGACACCAGAGTTGTAAGCTTGGGAGACTGGAAGCACGGTGGTCCCCTTGACAGTAAGAAAAAAAATCAGATGACCATTTTTGGGCAGGGGGAGATAATGAATTATGTTTTAGACATATTATATTTTAAATGGTTAAGGGTCAGCCAGATAGAGATGTTTAGTAGGCAGTTAGTGATAAGGGAATGGAGATCAGAAGAAAGTCTAGGGCTGGACCTACAATTCTGAAAGTCATATGCATGAAAGAAATAACTGAAACCATGAGATCTGATACATGATAGAAAGAGCAGAAAGCTACTAGTTGATAAATCATAAGAAAATAATTAAACAGAAAATATGTTAAATTAAATTTAACATAAAAATTAGACTTGATTAATGATAAGGCATAATAAATATGAACCAATCAATACTAATAAAATTTTTATTGTGGAAATAATTAAAAATATGGATCACATATTTTCTTAAATCTCTCACATCTATTTAAAAATTCCAGATAACATTATAATGACCTTTAGATATAATAATTATGTTCATTTAAACTTTGTCACAAAAAAAATCAAATAACCAAAAAAAAAAAAGAATTGACTCAATCCACTTTATTTTGTGCCATTTTTAAATAAATTAAAACACTACCTTTTCTCTTTACATTACAGTCTTATCTGGTTTTCCCTTCTCCTTGCCTTGAACTCTCCTTATAACAAAGAAAAATAAAAATAAAGCAAAAACTCAGTAGGGAATGATTGTAGCTGATAATGTAGATACTTCTGCCATTCTGCTGTGAGAAAAGTTATGTTTCATTATCTCCTCAGCAAAATTTCACTGTTTTATCATTTACTTAGAGTTAGTTCAGCTTCCTTTCAGTAATCCAAATTACATTATTATATTGTTTATATTGTTCTCTTGTTCTTTTATTTCAATCTATAAAAGTTCATACACATCTTTCCACATTTCTCTAAATTCTTTTTTATATTTCATTTCTTTTACACTAATATTCACTATGCTTTTATGCCATAATTAAAAAATGCCATAAAAAAATCTCCAACTCATGGATATTCACTTTCTTTCCAGCTCTCTGCTACTGCAATATTTGTTGTAATGAATATTTTGGTGTACAATTAAATTTTTGTTTCTGTCTTTGACTTATTTGTGCCATATGCCCAAGAGTAGGATCACTGGGTCAAAAGGTAAGAATGATTAAAGATGATTTTTTTTCCCCATAACTCCAAATTGACATCCAGAACTATTGAACAAATTCACGGGCTCAATCAACAATGTATTCACATGCTTACTTTCTTACAGGTCCTCTAACATTTACTTTTCCCGTTTTTGTGACAATCAGATGACACAGGGCATAGTGCACTGGAATTGTAGCCAGGAAGACCTGAATTCAAATCCTATGTCAGACACTTTATACGTTATCCCTTCATATCAGGTTCCATTTTCCCATCTATAAAATGGGGAAAAGAATAGGATCTACCTCTAAGGACTGTTGTGAGGGTCAATAATGTATGTAAAGCACTTTCAAACCTTAAAATGGTATATATAAATACTACACTATTGTTATCACCATCATTGTTACTATTATTCATAATCATCTTTGGCAATTTGCAGGACATAAAGTAAAACTTCAGAGTTTTCATTTTATTTCTCTTAATATCAGTCATTTGAAGTAAATATTCAAATAATGATTTAACATTTGTTATTCCTTTTCTTACAATAAAACTGTTGCTCCATATGCAGGAGCTGAAACCCTGCACTCTCCATTGTCACTAATAAACCTTTTCCCCTTCTCTTCCTCTCCACTATAGGATCATTCATTGGACTCATACATGTACAGCAGATTGGATTCATTCCTGGAGTAGCTTGTACTATATGAAAACTGATCAGATGGGCTTTTTTCACATTCTTTGTTTCATTACACCCCTATTTTCGCACTCTAAGAATGATTTAATGCTTAGTTTTTGCTTCATATCTAGAGTACCTCCAAAAACAAAGGATAGAGTAGGACTCAAAATATGAAGCAGGTATGCAATAGATATTAATTTCTTTCGCACAAAAGAAATTGTAAAACAACTTATAACTACTTGCACCAAACATTGTCCTTTATTTGCCATTGTGGTTTGAGCTAGGATTATTGCTTTGGAGTAGCCTGGCTTCTTAATCAAACAGTTAAACTCCATAGTGTTTCATTCCACCATCAACCCCTTTCCCTCCTCAAATTCCTAAGAAAAAGTTGTCACTTATAGAGTTTATAACTATAGAAATGTTTATGGTTTGGAAAGCTAGGGTTTTCCCAAGCAACAATGAAATTAAGAATATACCTAATGTACAAACATAAACCAAGTATGGAATAGGCAATTTTTTTTTCCACAGAGAAAAGGAAATGCCAAGCAATTATTTGGTACCCTTCATTATCAGCAGTCAATGAGGCGCATCCAATGAGTCATACACAGCTGAAAGCAAGGCAGGGCCTATCTGGGATTCTCAAGTTTTTACACAGTTCCTTGAGGGCAGGCAAAGAATATCTCCATGCTCCAGTGGGAGGGTAAGGGTAAGGTTACATCTTACTAAGAAATTGAAACTTAAACATTATCAGAACATTAAGTAGTTTGTGGGACTACTGAATAGTTACTGTGACATTTTACTTGAGCTCTTCACTGACATCAAAGTCAATGTCTTCTGGACAGCTAGAAAGCCAAGGCTCATGCTCTTCCTCCTATTGAAGGGGTGTGTGTGTGTGTGTGTGTGTGTGTATGTGTGTAAAATTTTCCTCTTGAAATAAGCCATATCCAACTAAGGGGTCCACAACTTCTGGAACTTTCAGATTCAAAAAGCACCCTCCAAACATGAAAATGTCTGTTGCAAATTTGATGTCTGGACACCTGTATTGAAGAAAGAAACACAAAACAGAAATCTGATATCCAGACTTAGGTTTGCCTAGGCAGGACAGGTGCTATAATTTACCACATATTCAAAGTCAAATGTCAGTGGGGTTGGGGAAAAGTATAAATTGCTGATCCCACTAGCCCTTGTGGGAAGTCACAGAGTCACAGATTGCCACCTCAAAGGTCAAAAGAAGAAAGACAGAGATTGACATACTGTTTTTAAAACATCTACTCATTCACTGATTCTTTTTCCACAGTGGACAAGCAAGGGATTGCTTAGTCATCTTCAAAGAACACAAATGTGAGCCAATATGCATGATTAATTAGAAATAGATAGTACAGTTCAAAACATGCCCTGATCAACCCCTGTTTACATTTTGAAAATTACTGTTGTACTTTTACCATTTATATATTAGGGAATGGTTCTTGGTCCTAAATATGTGACAATTTTCTATAAAGATGTCCCTTTGACATCAAATTTATTGGTTATATTTGATGAAACTTTCTCTACTTAACAAGTCTTCAGCAAGCATTTATTAAGCACCTACTACATGCTATGCCCTGTGCTAAACACTTGTGATATTAAAATAAGGTGGAGAGAAGTCCCTGTTCTCAATTCATTATAATAAGCAATATAACATGCACACAACTATGTACAAAAAAAATGCATAAGATTTAGTAAGGAGGCTAATGTCACTAGATCATAAAATATGTGTAGAGAAGTAAGGTGGGAAAAGAATGGAAAGGTTGCAATGGTCTATGTTGTGAAGGGCTTTAAAAGCCAAACAGAGAATTTAACATTTGGTCTGGAAATAATAGAGAGCCACTGGAGATTATTTGAAAGGGAAGAAACATGGCTAGACTTATACTTCAGGAAGATCACTTTAATACTTGAGTGGTAAGTGGACTGGAATACGGAGAAATTTGAGGAAATCAGAAGGTTATTATAATAGTCCAGCTATGTGGTATTGAGGGCCTGTACCAGGTTGCCTACAGTGTCAGAGGAGAGAAGGGAGAGTATAAAGTATCTGTTATGAAGTTAGAATTGACAGGACTTGGCAACTGATTGGATGCGAGAGGAAATGGTTGAGAGAGAATAATGAGTCAAGGATGACACCTAGGTTGCTAACCTGAGTGACTGGGATGATGGTGGATGGATGGATTATTATTCAACAGTAATAGAAAAGTTAGGAAAAGGGGTGAGCTTGGGTGGGGGGAAGGATAATTAGTTCAGTTTCAGACATATTGAATTTAAGATGTCTATAAGATATCCAGTTTGAGATGTCCAGTAGATAACTGTAGGTCAGGAGGAAAGTTAGATCTGAATAAGCAGACCTGAGAATCAGAATATAGTTGATAATTAACCCTAATCATCAAATATTGGAGTGAATTTTGAAAACTGATGCAACAGAGGGAGAAAGTAAGACAGCCCAAAACAAAGTCTTGGGGGGGGGGGCACTTCTTATTAGTTTTTGTAGACTGATTGAAAATCCAACAAAGAAATTTAAAATGAGAGGTCCCATGTATGGGAGAAGAACCAGGAGAGGAATATGAGGAAAACCTAGAGAGAAGAGAGCATTAAGTAAAAGGGGGTGATTCATAGTGTAAAAATCTGCAGAAAGGTCAAAAAGAATGAGGATTGAGAAAAGGTTATTAGATTTGGAAACTAAGAGATGTTTATTTAATAACTTTGGACACAATAACAAGATTCTCAGCTCAGAGGTTTGGGGAAGAGGGAGCCATCAGAGGTTTGAGGAATAGTGAAAATATTTGAAAAACCAACTGTAGTGATTGGGATAGTAATTTGATTAGTGAGTTTTACAATGATTGCCCAATAGCAGCTCAGTTGAGATTGTGAAACATAAATATTATATGGACCCAGCCAACAAAGTTTCATAATTTTCTCCAGCTTTAGTCAGTAGCACAAGTAGGAATAGAGGTAGTGGATGGTGGGAATAATGTAAGGCTGAGGCTAAGAAGGGCAATATAGGATAACAGGTCAAGAACCTTAAGAAAAGAGTACAGGGGGCAGCTAGGTGGCACAGTGGATAAAACACCAGCGCTGGATTCAGGAGGACCTGAGTTCAAATCCAGCCTCAGACACATAACACTTACTAGCTGTGTGACCCTGGGCAAGTCACTTAACCCCATTGCCTAGCCAAAAAAAAATTTAAAAATTTTAAAAAAAAAAGAAAAGAGTACAGTACAAAGTTGAACTTTTTCACCAAGGGACCAAGATGGGGAAAGAGAATAGTGAAGCCAGGGTAAATTGCCTGGCAAAGAATCTTTCTTCTAATTCTAGATTTGTTGATTGTATGTGGATACGTGTACTTTTTTTTTTAAATTTCACATCATAAGAATTGTCTTTTATGGTTTTTATGATCTTCTGTAACCCTTAGTAGGCTAAGAATTTCCCTTAGTCATAGTTGTCATTTTTTCTTTTCTTTCCTTTTTTAATGATGTGAAATTTTATATTCAGGATTATGCCCATTTCTACTTCATTGTCTACCTATGTAAACATAGGTAGGTAGATTTACATCTAATTTATGCCAAATTTCCTTTCCAGGTTTACATAAGATTTTGTCAAGATGAGATTTGTCATCCAAATAATTTATATTCTTAGGCTTCTCAAGCACTGGGCTTCTGGTTTTAATTGTTTCTGATTATTACTTATCAATTATTTTCTACTGGACTACTTTTCTGCTTTTTTGATTTATGCAAAATAGATTAGATGGCATTAGTATCTTGTCTTTTTACATCATAAATATTTATTTTAATACTCACATCTGCTTGTAATATACACCATACTCACATACTGCCATACTCACATATGCTTTTCTTTCAACAAAGAAAAAAGTTAAGCAAAGCTAATAGATAGAATGATCATGCCTAAGAGATAACACAATATTGTGTTCCTGCTGCACCCTACTTCTCTTTAAAAAAAAAGTTTGTCCTTTACTCTCCTCTAACACAATGATATTAAAATTATTCCAATTTTAGCTTTTTTTAATGGTTTTTTTTTTGCATTAATCTAGTCATTGTGCATATGGTTCTTGCTACACTTACTTCATGCTCTTCATAGAAGTCTTTCCATGTTTTCCAAATTCTTTTACTATTTGTGTTTTCTTTTTTAATTAATTATTTTTTTTTTAGTTTTCAATAATCACTTCCATAAGCTTTTGAGTTTTAAATTTTCTCCCCCTCTCTCCTGTCTCACTCCCAAAGACGGCATGCAATCTGACATAGGCTCTACATTTACATTCCTATTAAACATATTTTCACATTAGTTGTGTTGTAAAGAAGAATTAGAACCAATAGAAGGAACCACAAGAAAGAGGAAACAAAACAAAACAGAAGAAAAAAGGAGCAAATATTATGCTTTGATTTGCATTCAAACTCCATGGTTCTTTCTCTGGATGTCGATAGCATTTTCCAGCATGAGACTTTTGGAGATGTCTTAGATCCTTGCATTGCTGAGAAAAGCTAAGTCTATCAAAGTTAGTCATCACTCATCATGGCTGTTATTGTCGCACAACATTCTGCTCCCAGATTCTTTATATTGGTAATTTCTTACAGCCTGATCTATTATATGTTTGTGGCTAGACAGTTTGTCCAGCCATTCCCCATTTATGAGAACCTGCTTTGATAACTTTGTTTGTTTTTTTGTTTTTGTCGTTGTTGAGGGAACAATGTTGATATAAATTTAATAGGCATTCTGAAGCCTCCGCATAAATATTATCTCTGTTGTTTACACATTTCAAGTAGAGGGTTATAGCATTATTCATATAAGATATAGAAACATACTTCCACCAACGCATTTTTTGAGAAATGACATTTAGCTTTTCTGGACGGAAAAAAATGAACTCATTGGTTAGGTATAGAGGAGTTTTATATTGTTCTCATAATTATTAGAAACATGACTTTCCCAAGTTACTGAAGCGAAGCACTGGAATGGAAAATAACTCATGTGCAAGACATCTTGAGAGTCATCTCAGTACAAAAAGAAAAGTATTTTAAAGGTTTTTCCTCAAAGTAGAAGACATGATTATTCTGTTTCAATGAGGAGGAAGAGAGGAAGAGGATGATAATAACAATCATAATAAACTCAAATCCATTTTCTTTGAGAAACAAAGTTACTTGAAAGATTCTTTGGGTTAAATCACCTTCTATATCTCTGAAATTGGTCCACCACTATTATTGAGGCCTACAGAAATAATGGTGCCAAACACATTACAACCCATTAATATCTTAATTTAAGATTAGGCAAAGATGAATGCTTGGATAGTGTTGAGGGCTGGCTCTAAAGAGTCCGATCTGGGTTTAAGATCCAGGACAAAGTTTGACCCTTGCCCAGTCTTAACCCACAGGGCTCAATTATTTAGAAAGCAGGGCTCTCCAAATCTCCCCCTGCAAGGGATGTTTTCTGAGACATTCCTTCTCACTCTTTGAACCTTAGATTTACACATTCACTCCTCTATGCTGGTGGCACCAAGGCACATGGGAAAGGCTTGGAAAATACAACCCAATCTAAGAACCTTGATAACGAGGAAATGTATGTTGTCATGTTCTCAGCAGATGTGTTGGGGAGTGTCTCATGGGGAGGACTCTTCGAAGTTAGGCTAGATTTTCTTATATATCCTGCACCCTCAGATGAATGAACTGAGTCAGTCTCTACTGCTCCGCCTGGCCCACATCTCACATTTATTTCGCCTTCCTGTTTGGTGTACTGTCTGTTGCTGGCAACAGGATAGAAGAGACAGCAGAATAAAGGTACTTGCTCCCCTCCCCAAAGAAACTTTGAGACTTCAGAATGACCAATACCAAAGCAAAATCTAATAGATGACAGCTGTTTTCAAATTCAATTTAACTCATTATATAGCCACAATATGCAAAACTGATAGTAATAGGTATTTAAAAAAAATAGGATGGAGACTTTGTCTCAAGGAGATTATAGTCTAATGGGGAAAGAAGGCAATCTAGGTATTTCATTAATTTCTACTATTAATAGCACTTAGAGACCTAATTAAATTCAATTGTTGTACATACCACAAGTTGGCTATGGACCAAAAGGTCAGACCTATATTTAGGGCTTGATGTTTTAGGAACACATTAAAAGACGAAAAAGTGATCTCTGGACCAAAGTCAAATCCTCACCGTTTGCCTTGAACATTTTATCATCTGCACTAATACTGCCAACTTCTCCACATTTGGAACAGTACCCTTCAGAGCTCCAAAAACTATACCTTTCTCTGGATCAAACAATCAATTTAGCTTTGGAATTCCACCCTGAGCTGATCTAGAGGACTAAGTGCCAGTTCAGCTAACCAACTCTCTGTACCCCCTTCTAATGCCCCCCATTCTTCCCCTCCCCCACATACATACAGGGCAAGCAAGTGAGTTCTGGACATCTTGCTATCTATCCTGATCCTGCTGCCATTTCTAATCCCCACATTCTGCCTCTTGCTCTGGGAAAAGTAATCAAATCAGGTCTGAAAATGGAATGACAATAGACTGTTATATGTCTCCATTTACTCTCCCTGTAAATCCTCAAATCAAACCTTCCTTCCTTACACATTGTTCCCCTACATGCATTGTTTTCTTCTTTTAGAATGTAAGCTTCTCAAAGACAGGAACTGTCTCACATTTAAATGTGTATTCCCAATCCTTGTTGCATGAAAATATGTAATAAATATTTTTTAATTCACAAATTCAACTCAAAAAAATTTTGTATTTACTCTGTTCAGAATATTGTGCTAGGTGCATAGGGAGAGGGAGAGTTTAAATAAGATAAAGTTACTTCCTTGATGTAGCTTTGAGTCTATTAAGAGAAGATGACATATATGCAACTATTATAAACAATAAATGAATGACAAGTACATTTGTGTGTGGTGTGTGGGTGTAGAGAATGAGGGATCAGTCACTGTAGTTGGGGACTCTCACGTGAATTCGGGAACTAACTGGTACAAGAGCTTTTCCAAATGAATGATTGCAATCACATTGGGGTAAAGGAAAAGGCCCACCATATGAGACAGATACCCACTTATACATATACATAGATAGCAATGTAAGTAAATATATACATATTTGTGTGTGTGTGTGTATATGTATACATATATATGTATGTGTGTGTATATACTAACACATTTATTTTTAAGGTTCTGCATTTTCTTTTTAAAATATATTGATACCTTTAGTTTTTTCATTATCTAAATTTCACACTGTATCCATCCTTGAGAACCATCCCTAATAAATGTGATATGTGTATGTAAATATATATCTATGTGAATAAATGAATGAATGAACTAATTATTAAATACTTATTATATGTAAAATACTGTGCTAAGTGCTGGAGATACAAATAGAAAAGTAAGATAGTTCCTGCTTCCAAGAAGGTGGGGAATAGAGGGGAGACAACACATATGGAAAGGTTTCCACTGCAGGTCAGAGGGAAAGGTCCCTTGCTCCTTAGGCAGTTGGTAATGCCTCTTCTTTAATGTCATTTATCAGTTTCTGATGTTGAATCATTTGACAATGCAAAGGATTTTGGTCATAAGAACTCTTTTTATCTTCAAAAAATGTTATCTTCACTGTCAAAAGCTGCAGAGACATCAAAGAGATTAAGTATAGAGAAAATTGGCAACTACAAAATCATTGGTAACTATGGAGAGAGCAGTTTCAGTGGAATTATAAGACTGGAAACTATATTGTAAGGGTTAGGTAGAGAGTAAGAGGAGAGAAAGTAGAGGCACATGGAGCGGACAACCTTTACAAGGAGTTTAGACACAAAAGGCAGAAGAGATAATGAATGATAGTGGAGATAGAAGGAGCAAAAGAGGGGTTTTTAAGATTGAAGAAGACATAGCCATGTTGGTAGTCAGTAGAAAAGGAGCCAGTATATAGGGAGAGTAAAAATGAGTAATATAATTGGGATGACAGAAGAAGTAACCTGTTGGAGGAGACAGAATGGCATGGAATCATTCAATCTGATATAGAGTTTGTCCTTGGTAAGGAATAAGGCCACCTCTTCATGTGATACAGGGGTGAAAGAAGAATCACTTGCAGAAAGCATTTGAGTGATATGAGATGAAGAGAGGTGAGAAGAGGGAGTTCATGACAAATGACCTCATTTTCTTTTTGGTAAAATATGTGGAAAGGTTCTCAGATGAGAGTGGGATCAGGGGAGCCATGGGAGATTTGAGGACAGATGAAAAGATTTTGAAAAGCTGCTGTGGAGAGTAGGACAGTGAGATAATGAGAAAGGTATAGTGGGATTGCCTAGCAGCAGTGAGGGCCCAATTGAGGTTGTATAAGATAAATTTGAGTACCTGCAAGTACAATGTTTGCATCATTTTCATTTTAATTCAGTAGCATGTGTACAGGAGTGAAGGCAATAGATGATAGGAGTGATCAAAGATTGAGGCTTGGCAGGGTGCAATTAAGAAGTTAGGGTCTAAATTGGTTCACCAAAGGGTCAAGATAGGGGGGAGAGAGGAAATTTTAGCTAGCACAGGGGAAGTGCCATGGGAGAGAGTTGAAGGGTCAAAGAATTGTACATCACAGTGTGGACAAAGGCCATACAGGTAGTAGGTGTCTGAGACCACATTTAAACTCAGATATTCTTGAATCAAGGCCCCACACTGTCTCTGCTCCACCACCTAGGTGCCTCATCAGTTGATAATATCATGTTTGGACCTCAATATTATAGGGACTGTTACACTGTGACTCTCTTAATTCATTCTATAGTACCTGACTTGGGATCTCTATAACTCTAATTTATTTTAATTATAAGGTTATGTTTTTGTCATATAATTTTCTAACTATAAGTGCTATCCTTCATTCTGCGGAGTTTACATGAAGTTATATAGAGTACAACAGTACACTAATATGTATATATTTATATCTCTATCCATATACACAGTACAGGAGCCCAGGGAGTGGCAGCAACTTCACCTGCCTTCTTCTAGTTTAACTCTCACAGCCATTATTTGGGAAATCCAGTCCTTTGGAAGAGAGGCTAGCCATCCCTATCAACTCTGGTCTGCCCCAGTTTCCTGAAGTATAAGATGAGCATAAAAAAAGTATCTACCTCCCAGGGTTGTTGTGAGGATAAAATGAAATAACATTTTTTTAAGTGCTTAGCATAGTGCCTGGCCTATGGTAAGTGCTATATAAATGCTAGCTATTCTAAAATTACTATCATTATTACTATTACTATCATTATTATTAACTGTGCTGCAACTTACATATTTAGAGTTGTCAGAGAGACAGAGATGTTAAGTGACTTTCTAGAGGTAACACACCTGGTAAGTTCATAGATAAGATTACTGTGTAGACACTATATCAAACTACCTCTTTGTTGTTGTTCAGTCATGTCCAACTCTTCTTTAGCTTATTTGTGGTTTTCTTGGCAAAGATACTAGAGTGATTTGCCATTTCCTTCTCTAGCTCATTTTACAGGTGAGGAAACTGAGGCAGAGTTAAATGACTTGCCAAGAGTCACACAGCTAGTAAGCGTCTGAGGCTAGATTTGAACTCAGGAATATGAATCTTCCTGACTTCAGGCCCTTCACTCTATCCACTGTGCTATGTACCTGCTTAAACTACCTTCTGTCAAATGCTAAGTAAAGTCCTAATTGAAGTCCAGGGCAGGAGTCATTAATGAAGGGAGGAGAGAGGAACATATTATTCAAGTAAAGCTTCATAGAGAAGAAAGTCTTTCAACTGAATTTTAAATTTAAGTATGGGTTCACAAAAATAAAGATTAGGTAGACCATTTCAGACGGAAAGACATTGAAGCAAAAAATTATATGGGGATGATTAGAGTGCATTTACCTACATTTCATCATTTATTTCAGCTATAATTCTTATACGCAGTAGAGTTTGGAGATTAAAATACCAAACAATTTTGAAAGGATACAAATGGAATCCCATTCCATATGTACTCAGTAAATTATTAAATTTCCATATCAACTAAATTTTTAAAACTTGTGCTTTGTTTCTGTAGTGAGAATAAAAAACCAAGCTAGGATTACATAAAAACCAGTTGAGACAAAAACAACTTGAGTTCAGTTAATAAGCAGTGTGTACACACACACACACACACACACACACACACACACACACACACACACACATAATGAATGTATGTATGTGTATATATATATATATGTATATTCACATGTATATGTATTTGCACGTGTGTAGATATATATGCATATATGTATATGTGTATATATGTATATACACATATACTTGGTAGTACCCTACTGCCACATTCAAATTCCTAGTACCTCTGCACCCATCATCTTTTCAAAGCAACTGCCGAAAAGTTCCCATTTTCCTACTCAAATCTCTTAGCACTAGACATAATTGAAAACATGTAATTTAAGGTAAAAGGACATTTGTTTTAAACATTGCACAATATCTTGTAAGGAATTTAAATAATATATAATTGTTTCATTGCCCATTTCTGAAAATTAAATCTACCTATCACTTCACATTTTGACTCTAGTCAGTGCATTGCTGCCTTCCGGGGGGGACACAAAACATGTTTATGACTTCTCCACTGGATAATTTTAAACCCTAATTATGTAGGACTTCATTGTCTCTCAGCAGAGGCATGGGAAAGCCTTTTTTTTTCCCCACAAAGAAGTGAAGATGCTTCACTGTCCAAAAGTATTCCCTTTGGCATGAGGAAAAGTGAATAGGAAGCCAATTATTAGCCCCACCAGAAATAAGATTCAGCCAAGGGAAATCCCTATGGCTTACTTTTATTTTCTCTTCCTCTCTCCGACATCTTGTCTAATATTTCTCTGGCTTGCAGTCTGCCTATCTGAAAGTCCCTGGGTCTTCTCTCTCTCTCTCTCTCTCTCTCTCTCTCTCTCTCTCTCTCTCTCTCTCTCTCTCTCTCTCTCTCTCTCTCTCTCTCTCTCTCTCTCTCTCTCCTTCCATTTCCATCCCTGTCCTCAAACAAATCAGTCTATGCCTCCTAACTGACACAATCTCCATATGAAGGTTCAGACATTGCAATTCTGTTCCAGAAATACCTACAACTGGCAGGAATGATTTCTGCTGTGCTTTATCACATATTATTGACAGATAGCAGGTGTCAGTTTCAATTCAGATCTTAGACCATTTAAGATTTTTTGTCAATAACCCTACATGATGGAGGCTTCTAGAATATGTCTGAAGTTCATGTTGAACACAAGCTAGAACTTGGGAGTGTGGAGAGAGAGGGGAAAGGGAGCCAGTTTGATTTCATCACGCCCCTGACAATGTAAAGAAGTTGATGGACACAATAATATAGCTTAAAGCCCTTGGTTTTGACTTATACTTACCCCATATGGTAACATTCATCCTATTCCTGTTGTGAGAGCCACTGCTACCTCGACGTAGTCCAAATTGCTTAATTTTTAGCTTGAGCAGCTGTTTTCTCTGAGTTTACACCACCTCTGTTTTCTGACCCCTGGGCCTGCCATTAGCTCAATAAGCAGAAAACTGGGGGTAGCTCTGATGGCAATCAACTGTGGCTTTGGATTTGGGCACTTTGCTTCTCACAAAGATGGAATAAAAACTGACCTTACTTTGGTAGAAGCTTTGGTAACTCTCAAAGCTGACAGGTGCTACAATACTCAGCACCTGCAAACTGGCGTTTGCTAATGAAGCTTTGAGCGGCTTCAGAAATGTGAACGACGGACAAAGCCCCGCCTCCCGCCCCCCGCCCCCCGCCCCCAGCCCAGCCTGGGGCAGGCCTTGTCAAGTTCAGGTGGTCAGGGGGCGGGGCTCCAGGCTGAGGAGCGGATCAAGATGACGCCATCCCTGCTGCAGCTGCTGCAGCTGTTTCTCTGAAGAACCAGGCTACACTTTGGTTCATTCAGCATTTTACACTCGGGACAACCGGCATGACAAACCCAACTAGCTGAAAGTTATACTGACCTTGGGCACTACTGCAGGCCTATGGGCCCTCATCCTCCACCAACATGAAGAAAATATTTTAGGACATGAAAGAAGAAAAGGGCTAGAATTGTTTGAATCTGCTTCTTCCCTAATCGTGTGCTGTAAGACGTGATGACAAACAGTTTGTGGGTCCATTGAATGATGTATCAGAAAAATAACTGCTGTTAGGATTTCTCTAAACTATCACAGAATGTACAAGTAAAAAGTCATCTAAAAAAAAAGATCCTACCCACTTTTCAGGTTATATACATCCTATCAACCAGTATTTAATCCACTTCTATAGATGAGGGGAACCTTACTTGCATTTCAAAGGCATTAACATTAACATTGATAAGCAAATTAAGAATTTCAATAAAAACTAAAAACACACTGCCAGAAATTGGGGGGGAAAATAATAAATGTGAATAATGATGAGACTAATTTAATCTTTTAAATCATGAAACTAAATGATAACATTTTAGGAAAAATATGTTATGGGAATTAAGCAATCTGCTTAAAAAATTCAAGGTGGGGGCAGGTAGGTAGCTCAGTGGATAGATCACCAGCCCTGGAGTCAGGAGGACCTGAGTTCAAATCCAGCCTCAGATGCTTGACATTTACTAGCTGTGTGACCCTGGGCAAGTCACTTAACCCTGATTGCCTCAGCAAAAAGAAAAAAAAAAGAAAAAAAATTAGGGTAGACCTAAGTGCTAAACTGTGATTAAACTTCTTGGAAGAAAAGGGTTATTTTTTTAGTTGTTTTTGTAACAAGTTAGTGTGCTTGTTTTCTAAACTGTGATTAAACTTCTTGGAAGAAAAGGGTTATTTTTTTAGTTGTTTTTGTAACAAGTTAGTGTGCTTGTTTTCTGATATTCCCTTTGGCAGCTATTTCTGTCTTTATGCTGCCTATTCTGACAGGTTCCTAAGCAGCAACCCAGATGCACAGAATTCTGAGAAACTGCTAGCTAGCAGCCATCCAGTCTAGGAGCTGACAAGTAAAGGATTTGGTTCAATCAGTTGATCAAGGCAAGTTGCCTAGAAATTCGGGCTGTTCTCTTGGGCAGCCCAATGATGTATAATGTTCTCTTAAAAAAGGAGAACAGAGCAGAATAAAGGTTAATGTCTTAAAGAGTTTGTCTACATTCCATTTGTAATACTGATGTATAGGAGATTACTTACATGATCGCTTAAAGAACCTCAGATAATGAATCTAATGTCTGCTTTTGAAAAGTTTCTTTTAAATTTACTGGTTTCGTTTCAGTTAAGAAAAACTCTCTAGCCCCAATGCAACTTTCAGGTCAATACAAGATTGTATGTCTTCTGTAACCCACATTGTATAATCAATCCCTTTAATGTGAGGTAAGTCTTTTTTTTTTTATCTTATTTTAGGTGGCCACATTAGTAAATTATTGAAGAACTTCACAGAGGTTAGGACTCGGCATTTTGCTGTGGTGATTTCTCCTGGTAGTTGACTGGGTTCATGACACTACCTATAAAAAGTCATTTTTTCCAGTGTAACTCTTCCATATGAATGGAGAAAATAGTGGAAGTCAAATACCTTTCCCCAACTACAGAACGGTGAGGAAAGATATATTAGTAGATGGCAAAAAAGTTACCATTCATAGCTAGAACTAGGAAGAAAATAGAAGCTGTCATTATTTAAGTATGAAAGTTTTTGGCTTTTGTTTGTCTGTTTTATTCCTTTCAGAAAGGTTTTGCCAATCCTGGCGCTAGATAGTCAGAGTAGCCATGAGTGGCTTAATTTAATTTATCATTGCATCTCTGATGCTTAACAGGGTGCCATGGAAGACTAAGACAGAGTAGTATTAGGAAATGTCAGTGTGCTTACATTGGAGAAGTTACTATTTCCAAGTTTCTTCTGTTACCCTAGCTTTGCCATCATAAAGGGGGGCAATAGAGTATATTCTCAAAACCAAAAGACGTAGAACTGGCTGAAGGAAACATAGGATGCAGGTGGAAAAGTGTGTGCTTGCAACTAACCCCTCACAGATGATGTGGAGAACAAGGAAGACCAAAAAATAAAAAAAGTGAGCACACATTAAAAATGCAGTGATGAAGTAATGAGGACAAAGACTGGGTAAAATCTTGCCTAGCTTCAGAGAATCAGAGAATTTGAATATGAAAAGAACCTTAGCAGTCATCTAGTCATCTCCTCCCCACCTTAAATTAAGTGACTTACCGAAAGACATACAAGTAGAACCCATGTTTTCTGACTCCAAAGCTAACATTCTTTATATTGCACTACATTGTTTTTCATTCTTTGTTTACATTATGTACCCCATGCACCTGACAATGGTGACTTCACTGCATGACAAAAGGCACAAACCAGAATTTCTGGGTAAATACTGGTAGAGGAAATGTAGCCTTTACTATGCCCACAAGTTCTTGGGATGGAATGAAAGGAATAATACTGTGAAATAAGCCTAGAACTTTTTTCTTCTTTAGATAGCTCTTCAAAACAGTCTTGGCTCTAAGGCCTAGTAGTTTAGGTTTTCTCATTTTCTTTTTAATGGACCTTTTCAACAACCTCTGACTTTCACTAAGGTATTCACTGGAACTCTTTTTTTTTAAGGTCAATCAATAAGGCATAATATACTTGAATTTCCTTTTTTTGTGTATGAATGAGTGGATTCAATTTAATCAAAATTTCTGAAGCACTTATTTTGTTCAAATCACTATACTAGGCACTAATAAAAAAAGTCTAAATGAAACATATATCCTGCTTTCAAGGAGATTACCATCTGACAGAGGTGAAAGACACCTGAACCAATTGAAAGATGGATTAGATTCTGGAAACTTTTAGCAGCAAAATAGGCCAGGGAACTGACAACTGAAAGACTCCTTATTTTAGAGAAAATACTTTCAGTAAAAAAGGGAAGGGAACCACAGTGTATAAGACAAGGTAGTTAATTTTCTGGTTCTGTATCGATAGACAGATAGATAGATAGATAGATAGATAGATAGATAGATAGATAGATAGATAGATAGATAGATAGATACATAGATACATAGATACATAGATAGATAGATAGATAGATAGATAGATAGATAGATAGATAGATAGATAGATAGATAGATAGATAGATAGATAGATAGATAGATAGATAGATAGATAGATAGAACCTAGTCAGAATTTGTACGAAATATTGGGTTGCGTTCTGGCTCCTATGTTTTAAAAATATTGACAAACTGGAGAATGTCAGAAGACAGGCAACTAAGATAGTGAAGGGCATTGAAATCATGTCATATTAGCATAAGAACTGGAGAAGACATAAGACAGTTGGAGAGCATTATAATGATGTTAGAAATGTCATGTAGAAGCCATGTTGTACTTGATTTTCTTTATCCCAGTGGGAAGAAATAGGGATAAAGACTAGAAACTGGAAAGGCTAACTTGATATAAGGAAAACTTTCTAGCCATTGGGGCTAATTAAAAATAGAATAGATTGTCTCTGTTCCCTCTTCCTTCCTTAGATATCTCCAAGAAAACTTGGATGGACAATTGCCATGTATTTTATGCAAATGATAACTAACCAATTATCTATTAAACTTGGTGCCCTCTACTGTCTCTTCCAAACATAAGACTGTGATATAGTATAGGCAAACACTATAAAAACTTTGAGGAAGTAATCTGTGGAAGGAATATATACAAGGCACTGAGAAATACCTTTATAAAATATACATAGGAAAATAATAGAACCAAATCAGTGAATGACTACTAGTCCAATATGACTTAAATAAAAATGTAGAGGAAACTTGTGGGATCTATTAAGGTGACATTTGTAAAGTGATTTGTAAGGTGAAACAGTGGATAAAGTGCTGGGCCTGGAGTCATCAGGAAGATGAGTTCAGCTCTTGCCTCAGATACTCAATAGCTGTGTGACCTGTAACAAGTCATTTAACTTCTGTTTGTCTCAGTTTTCTCAACTATAAAATTGGGATAACAAAACACTTACCTCTCAGGGTTTTTGTGAGGATCAAATGAGATCATTTTTATAAAGTATTTAGCCTAGAGCATAGTAGGTGCTATATAAATGTTTATCTTCATCATTATATCATCATAGTCATCATACAAATCATTATTAATATTGATGGTGGCAGTAGTAGTCACAGTATAAGTTGTAGTAGAAAAAAATTGA
Organism: Phascolarctos cinereus; assembly: GCF_003287225.1. Taxonomy (NCBI): domain Eukaryota; kingdom Metazoa; phylum Chordata; class Mammalia; order Diprotodontia; family Phascolarctidae; genus Phascolarctos; species Phascolarctos cinereus. Next base: position 114,429,582 of record NW_027556180.1, read on the forward strand.
GTTTGGAAACACATTGGAAAGGGCCTTGAAGAGCATCCTAAAGTAGTTTTACATTCCATTATGTATTTATATTAATGTTATATATTATATCATATATGTTATATTTTTTCCTTCGGTAGAATTATTCTCAGTTTTTCAGAGTAGGCTATTCTTCACTGTAAGCCTTTATCTTTTGCCTTTTGGAATATATTCTAAGCTCTCTTCTTTTTTAAAGATGCAGCTGCCAAATTTTGTTTGATTCAGCTGTGACTTCTTGGTACTTAACCTCTTTCTTTTTGGCAGCTTGAAATATATGTGTGTGTGTGTATGTGTGTATACATATATGTGTGTGTATACATATGTGTGTACATATATACACGCACATATATATACACACACATATATGTGTGTGTATATATGTGTGTGTGTGTGTATATATATATATATATATATGTATATATTTTATTTTGACCTGAAAGCTCTAGATTTTGACTATGACATTACTGGGAGTCTTTACTTTGGGATTTCCTGCAAAAGATGACCAGTGAATACTTTCTATTTCACTTTACCCTCTGTTTTTAAAATATCTGGGCAGTTTTATTTTTTTTTTAAATTTTTTTTTTGATGAGGCAATTGGGGTTGAATGACTTGCCCAGAGTCACACAACTAGTTAAGTATTATTTGTCTGAGGCCGGATTTGACTCATTTATTATTTCTTGAAATTGATATACAAGATTTTTTTTCCCCTTTGGTCCTGTTTTTCAAGTAGTCCAATGGTTCTTAAATGATCTTTGTCGAAATTGTTTCAAGGTCATTTTTAAAAGCTATATTCCTTACATTTTCTTCATTTTTTTCATTATTTTGATTTTTTTAAACATGGCTTATTGACTCGTGGAGTCATTTTCTATTTGGTCCATTCTAATTTTCAGTAAGTTTATTTTTTTTGTAACATGTAAAACTGTTCTAAGATATTCATTTCTTTTCTCTTTAGATATTTTATTTTTTATCACTTATTTTCATTTCTTCAGGGACTCTTATAGTCCTTGTGGCCAGCTGAAGCTCTTTTTCAGTTTGCTGTAGAGTAATTCTCTTCTTTGGGGTTGATCCTTTGTAAAATCCAAGGCATTTCCATTTTGAGTCTAGTATTTTCTCCTGTTTCCTCACATCTCTCCCTCCACCCTCAGTTTCTAAGTTGAGTGATTTTTCTTGGGACACACTTTACTCTTATACCACTGCATGATGTGGGTATCATCTGATTGGTACTTGGTGTAATGACTGAGACCAGGCTTCACCTTCTATGGGAATTGTTTGGTTTTGACTTTTGCTTGTGGTTCTAGCCAAGGCTTTCTGAAAACTAGTTCTGGCCTGAGGCTTCTTCTTTGATGCTGATATTGGTTTGGGTCTACCTGTAATTTATGTTGAGTGAGGAGTGTTGGAATGCTGGGTAGGTTATAGAATACCTGACCAGAGCTCTGGGCCTGTCTCCTAGTGCTGGTGGGACATCATGAAGGCTCTGTGCTGTGCATCACTCAAGGCCTGTCTCTCATGAGACTCTGAGACTGTCTCTGGTTCTGTCCCATTCTCTGTGATTGGACCTTATTGACTTTCCAACTACCTTGAATTGTCTCTATTCAGGATATCTGAAGGAATCTGGTAGGTTTTCCCCGTAGTACTGGATAGGATGAAGGAGTTTATAGAATGATTCATGTAGTTTTCTTTGTCATTATTCCTTCTGGTACACTTTAAGAGTTTTATTAGGGTGTTTTTAGAGGATCCCAGATACCCTAGGTCCTAACATGCCACCATCTTACCACAATTCCAAATATGTGGATTTGCAAAGCATTTTTTAATACTTGGAATTTGAGATTTGTTAATTAACTACACAAAATGTGGTACATAAAAAAAAGGTTGAGTTGGGGTTTTGCTCTTTAATTAAACTAATTATAATTCCCTTTTGCTTTGTTTTTTTTTTCCTTTTTTTCCATAACTAGCTGTCCAGAAAATACCAGACATGGTATAAAATGCCTGCAAGCCTCATAAAACTTGCATTCTTAGTAAACAATATAACACAGAGACATTTGAAAGGCTTTTTAAAATAATGTAGTTTTTGCTGTTCTTTTTGAGTATGATACATACATAAGTAGCATTGTTCATCTCATGCATCATTTGGCTCACAGTAGCTCATGGTAAACTATCCCCCTCCCTCTAAAATGGTAATTGAAATAGATACAGATAAATGGAGGAGGAATTGTATTTACTTCATTTTATTTGTGAGCCAGTTAAAATGCATAGGCCAAAAGTAACATGCTCTTCTTTTCTGATATTAGTTTATACTGTCATTTAGTTGAATTTAGTGTCAAGTTGTATTAAAAGTGTTGTAATACTCATATATTTGTGCTTAAAAAAAGTTCCAACAATGGTCAATCTTTAGAAATAATTGACAAGATAATAAACCTTTTACTACACTACTTTTCAGGAACTCAAGATACATCAATAATTATGCCACTTCTCTTGGAGCTGCACTGGAATTTCTATGGAGGACTATAAATGAACAGGTAGTTTATCACATCTGGTGATAGGAAAAGAAAATGCTATTGAAGGAAGAATGTGAAATGCATTGTTTCTTGGAAAGGTAAATTTAGCAACCAGGATCTTCAGTCTTCTTGTTGACTCTGGGAATGGAAATGAGGCTATTTGACTAAATGATCTTTAAGGTCCCTTTCAATTGTAATATTGTATAATTCAGGGATTCTGTGAAAGTAAGAACAGTAAGGGCAGCTAGGTGGTGCAGTGGATACAGCACCAGCCCTGGAGTCAGGAGGACTTGAGTTCAAATCTGGCCTCAGACACTTGATACTTACTAGCTGTGTGACCCCGGGCAAGTCACTTAACCCCATTGTCCAGCAAAAAACAAACAAAATAACAAAAAAAAGAAAGTAAGAACAGTAACAATAAGTGTTTACCTCATGTTTTCAACCTTCCATCCTTCCTGCTTCTTGGTAGTCAATTCTCCCACTGAAGCCCAAAGGAGGTGAAGAGAATCACCAATTTTAGCTGGCATCTTAAAACAGTTTACCCAAGTTTTGATGATCAATTCAAATGGTTAAGTTGTTCTAGCATTTACTAGCATCAAAAGTAATCTAATTCAGTTTTTAGTAGAATAAAAAGAAAAGTTGAAGTTCTGGCTTGAAGTTAAAGTTACTTTCTTGTTCTTTTATTAAATTATTGATATAGTGACACTTGTAGGATGGAATGGGATAACAAAAAATGTAGATAGAACTTTTTCTGTGAAGACAGGTGACACAGGGGAAAAATATTAAAGGAGAAAGGTGGATGTTAAAGGAGTGATGAGTATTCCTCCTATCCCCCAAAAAAGAGAGATTGACCCAGAGATCATTAGTTTTAACCATTTTAAAACAAATCTAATTTTTCAGTCCTCCTTGAACTGTTGCTAACAAAGTGGTGACCTATTTTGAAAACTCTAGCATCTCTCAAACAATGGAAAATGTCCATATTTTCAAAATACCAACGATGACAGTTGGAAGGAAAGTCGTCAGGATAGCTAAAGAATAGAAACGTGTCCAAAGAACACCCAAAGGAAGCATAGAAATTTTAAGGCACAGAAGCCACTGTCAACCTCCAGAGTTTAGCCCATGTCAACCTCCAGAGTTTAGCCCAAGAAAGATAAATAGAATTAGGCCACGTGCGTGCTTTATCTCAAAGTGGACAGGCATGCGTGCATGGAAGCTGCAGTTGGAACTAAGCTCTTTTTGGGGTTAGGCTGCACAGATTATAAAGCCATAATAGAAAGAAAAGCCCCTGACTCAGAATGGCTGTCCTTTTGTTAGCCAACATTACAATTTCCATAAAGCAAGGCCCCTGACTCAGAATATCTGTGCAAACTTCATCTAGTCTTGTGGTGGCTGACATAGCAGGAGGATTTTCAGGTTCACTCAGAGAGCATTGCAAAGCATTATGGGTATGTCTGTTCAGAAGGGCTCAAACTGTCCTTTTTGTTTGGCCAGTGCAGGTTTTCAGCATTCATCAGGAAACAAATGGTTTAGCCTGGTGTCACACCACCTTTTATTTATCCCTTCAAAGGAACAGCTATTGTGAGAAGAACCCTATCATGACACCCTTGCAATTAAATATACCTAAATAGTCTACTTGGAGTGATCTGAAGTAGCATCCAAACAAGTTACATTTTGTAACTTGTAACTAACGTGAAATAGAGATAAATGAATGTACGGAAACTTTTTCAATCATTTATCTGATTCCAAGAATATATTTTACTGCAAAATACCACCTCCTAAAACTTACCTTCCAGCTCCTGGCACTTTCGTTTTGATATGGGAACACAATTTAACGGTCAATGAAAAAAAAATTTACTTAGCCAAATCAAATGAAAGATATTTAACAAAGGTAGGTATTAAAAACCTATTGAGTTGATTGGGCTGAATGAAACTCCCGTGGCAATACATCACCCAAACTTCCGAGAGTCCCTCCCTAAGTCCTCCAGGCTTCTTTATACCCAGGCGATTAGTAGATGATATCAATATTCTAAGCTCTTAGTCGCTGGAGCCAACTACATTTTAAGGAATGGCTCAATATATTTAAGCCTAAAAAGGTGGGATAACTTGAAGAAGCAAAGATATACTCAATGCACATTTAGAAAATTCCCATTAAAATCTTATACTTGGAATTCACTTTTAGTAAGGAATTTCAATAGTGATTACACCAAGAATTTGTAAATCCTATTTCCAATAGGTGTTTATTATATAAATAGAGAGATCTATTAAGTTTTAGGCACACTAAAAAGTTATGAAAGGTTATGGGGCAATAGAATACATGCCCTTGTAAAAATAAAAAAAAAATTTAAATTAAAAAAGAGGGAGAGGTAGTATTATTACATTACCAAGTCAAGTCTCCCCACTGGAATTGTTTTTAACAAAACACACACACACATACACACACACACACACACACCACACACACACACACACTTCCTGGTCCTGAACACTATGCCATTAATAATTAGTTAGGCAACAAGCATTTAAGTGCTTACTACATGAGAGGCACCACGATAAACAGTAGAGACACAAAGAAAGCAAAAACACAGTCCCTACCCTCTAATAGCTCACATTCTCATGGGGAAAACAAAATGCAAACAAATGTGTACACATACAAGATATATGCAGGGAATATGAGAGATAATCACAGAAAAAAGGCACTAGCAGTGGGTATTTGGAAGGACCCAGTAAAAGCACAGCAAAGTGTGAAATTTAGGGGAAAGACCTATATGTATGTATGTGTGTGTGTGTGTGTGTGTGTGTGTGTGTGTACACACATATATATATATGTGTGTGTGTACACATACATACACACATACTATTTTTGTGATGGCAAAGAATTGGAAATTGAGGGGGCACGTCAATTGCAGAATGGCTGAACAAATTATAGTATTGACTGTGGAGGATATCATTGTATTATAAAAATGATGAGTAGAATGGTTTAAGAAAAACCTAGGAAGACTTTTATGAAGTGATGCAAAGTGAATGGAACTGAACTGAAAGACGTTGTACACAGTAATAACAATATCCACTGTGAATAAGATTTAGCTATTCTGATCAATACAATGATACAAAATAGTTCCAAAGGATTTGTGATGAAAAATACTATTGCCAGAGAGAGAACTAATGAAACCTGAGCACAGATTGAAGCATGACCTTTTCACCTTATTTTTCTTGCATTTTTTGCAACATGGCTAATATGGAAATATATTTCACATGGTTTCACATGCATAATTGATATCACATTTCTTGTCTTCCCAGTTGGCAGGGAAGGGGCTGGAGGGAGAGGGAGAATTTGGAACTTGAAAAAAAAAATGAATGTTACAGATAAACAAATAGCAAATTTATTTTTAAAAAAGAAGATGGAATTTCAGCTGGGTCTTGAAGGAAGCCAGGATATTCAAGGGGTGAAGGTGAGAAGGAATACAATTCCAGTACAGGAAGGCCAGTGAAAATTCACAGAACTGGGCAAGTCACTTAACCTCAATTGCCTCACACACACACACACACACACACACACACACACACACACACACAAAGAAAAGAAAAAAATGCACAGAATTGCTAAGTAGAATGTCTTGTGTGAGGTCAGTGTTGGTGGGTCATACTATAAGTGGTGGAAACCAATGCAAAAGAAGACTCAAAAGAGAGAAAAAGATCCAGTTGTGAGGGTCTTTAAAAGCTAAGTGGAAGATTTACATTTGAGAACCATATGGAGTAGTGGAGGTGGGTGACATGGTCAGACCTGCAATTTATGAAGATCATTTTTGTAGCCTAAGATCACATCCCTTTTAAGGCAGCCATCACACTATTCAGTTCATGTTGAATATGCAATCATATAAAACAATGAATATGTTTCTAGCCATGCCTTCTTCATCTTGTACTTGTGAAGTTGATTTTTTTGAGCTAGGATAAGACTTTACATCTAGATTGTTTGATTTCTTCTTTAACCTAGGCTACTTGCCTCAGAGAGATAGGAGTAGATTGAAGTAATCTCCTATCTCTCTGAGGCTCTAAAGTTGACTACAACTGCAGTTCTCTAGCAAATGGTTTGCTTGACCAGATAGTAACATCGTTTTGGGGAAATTCTTGTTTGGGTCTTCATTTTCTTTCTGTTTGTTCATTTTAGCTCCAAGTTTATTTTATTTACTTTGGTTTGTTTGTTTATATAGATTCCTGAAAGCACCAAGATAGGTGTGAATCATTGTCAGTCTGTGAATTATTCAATAAGCATCTATCTGTTAAGTGTTTACTTAAATATTTGCAGACTTATTTAAATGTAAACACTTATGTACTTAAGCAAGTAATTAAGTATGCAAGTATTTACATTTATTAAGTATATGCTAGGCATTGTGGTAAATCTTGGGCAAAAAAGGGCAAAAACATGTTCCTGATCTCAAGGAGGTCTCACTCTGAAGACAGAGAAATACACAAATAACTATGTACATTCAAAATGCATAAAATTTACATAGGAGATAATCTTACAGGGAAGGCATTAGCAGTGGAGAGGATAAGGGAAGGTAAAAGATGAGATTTGAGCTGACTCTTGAAGGAAGTGTAGCATAATTATGGCTGGGGTAAGAATAAGCTCTAGTGTCACTCAGCAAAGGGCCCACATACTCTTGTTTTCAGATAAATGAATAACTGAATATTCATTTGGGAAGTATCTAAGAATTATCATAAAAGCATCATTGAAATATCTTAAGAATTCCTTGGGAGACACTAAAGCATTTAGGAAAGAGGGCAATTGTGGAATCTTTTCAGGTTCCTAGAGAGAGAATTCCAGAAATGCCTAGAGGCACTATGGAGAGATTATTTGAAATATAGCTATTAAATATATTAGCTGCACCTATATCTGATTTATAAGTGAGAACAGAGAGAGGGTAGCAATGAAACAGAGCCCTAAAAAAAAAAAAAGTATAGCATATGGATGTGTACAAATACACACACACACACACACACACACACACACACACACACACACACACACACAGAATGGGCTCCCATTCCTGGGTAGAGAAGCCTTCTTGCTACCCTAAGCACCTTCCCATAGAATTTCATAGGCTGAGGTAGGGCAGGTGTGGAAAGGCAGATTCAGTGACCAAAGGATTCACGGAGGGAAAAACACGTCACATGAGAAGAGGGAACCACATAGTCCAAGAGAAAGCAGCAGCTCAGTGCTAAGACCCAGTGGGGGGAAAAAATAGTCCTGGATTCTTCTTCCTGGAGGAGGAAAAAAAATAAAGAATTTAAGAGAGAACCTAAATTCTTGGACCCAGTTTCCTAGACAAAAGGGGGACAAATCCAACTGGATGAACAGCAAGGAACTAAGCCATGATGAGGAAGAGCAAACCTGGACCCCATGTACCACTATTAATTATGAATTATATAGAATGGATAGCTTCAATACCCCTGAATATGATGACTACTTACTGTAAGAATCTTATATAATTCTTGTGGGAAAAGACAGAAAGATATAGGCTAAATGTTAATTTAGGTAAACAGATATGCATGTTGAATGACCAGACTCATAGAGTATTCATTCATGATTCAGTGTCAGCTTGGCAAGAGGTCTCCAGTGGAGTGCCCCAGGCATCTGTATTTACAGGATCTGTTTAATATTTTTAACACTTAGTTAAATAAAGGTATAGGGATGATATGCTTGTCAAATCTGTAAATGACATTAAACTGCTAGACATAATTAACACCCTAGATAACAGAGTAAGAATACAAGAAGATTTTGACAGACTAGAGCATTGAGCTGAATCTAATTAGATAAAATCCAACAGGGGCAAATATAAAGTTCTAAACTTGGATTAAAAAAATCAATTTCACAAGTACAAGAGGAATTTAGTTTTGGCTAAAGAGCAGTTCTATGAAAAAGATCTTAAGGTTTTATTGGACTGAGGTTTCAGTATATTAACTGAGTGGTATATGCAAAAAAAATGAATCTTAAAAGTAGTAGCTAGTATTTATATAGAATAAGGTTTGCAAACACTTTTATAGATATTTTCTTAGAAACTTCTCAATAATCCTGCAAGATAGGTCCTATTATTATCTCCATTTTTCAGATAAGAACATGGAGGCTGAGGGGAGGTTAAATGACTTGCCCAGGGTCACACAATTAGTATATGTCTAAAGCTGGATTTGAACTCAGCTGTTCCTTATTCCAGGTCCAGAACCCTAACCATTATACCACCTACCTGCATCATTAAGAGAAACATAGCTTCCATAATTAGGGAGATAATAATCAGATTTTACCATCTTGTTCAGACCACATCTTAGGTGTTGCATTCAGTTCTGGGTCCCATAGTTTAAGAAGGACATGGATATGCTAGAAAAACCTCTAGTAGAAGCCAACCAGAATGGTGAAGGACCTTGGGTGCAGGTAAAGCAATTGGAGATATTTAATTTGGAATAGAAAAGGAGTCAGGAGGGACATGCTTTCTTCCCTCTAGTATTTGAAGGCTGGCCATGTGCTAATGGATTAGATTGTCATATTTATTGGGAAGATAGGATGGCCATTCTTCCCTAGGTGGATCTGTATTCCCTGTAATTGGACTTCAAGTAGAAGTTGTTATTGTTGTTGTTGTTGAGTTGTTTTCAGTCCTGACTCTTAGTGAGCCCATTTGGGGTTTTCTTAACAAAGACACTAGAGTGGTCTGCCATTTCCTTCTCCAGCTCATTTTATATATGAGGAAACTGAATTGCCCAGGATCACATTGGTAGTAAAGGTCTGAGGACAGGTTTGAAGTCAGTAAGATGAGTCTTCTTGAGTCCAGGCCCAACTCTTATATCCACTGTGCCACCTAGTTAATTGTTGAATTTGTTATAGTTTGTTATAGTGGGTCTCATTTCTCAGGTATGGTTTGTACTGGATGGCCACTGATTTCCCTTCCAAATCTGAACTTCCTTGATTTTCTTAAAACATAAATCAGGATTACATCACTAGAAAAAGCCTAATTTTACATAGCATTATAAACAAATGATAAGGCAGAAGGGCATAATGGAATGAGTCCTGGATTTGGGTTTGGTTCATATACCAGCTCTATTGATTACTCTCTGTATGATATTGGACAAGCTACTTTTCTACCTCAAGCCTCGATTTTCTCATCAGAAAAATGAGGAGTTTGGACTCCATGACCTCTAAAGTCACTTCCAGCTATAATCCTCTGGTATTGTGCTAGAGACTTCTTATTTATGAGGTTGGATCATGAACTCCAGACCTTCACAAATGACCTTGAGAGCCAAAAACATTACTGCACAGTGAAAACACTATTGGATTTGTGTCAAGAGAGTTAAAAAATCTGTAAAGGCAAATATAAGACAATCATAGGTAATCCTAGTTCAGTACGTATGAACGTTTTGTCAGCTCTGAGATTTATGGCAGCATAGCTCTATATGTGTGGTCATAAACCAGTCAAGTCACTTCACAGCAAGTGCCATAACCATTTTACAGGACATTTAAATAGGAATATTCCACAAGGACACGTTTTCCCTGGGGAAAGCCATAAGTAAGGACAAAATATTTGGAGGGAGAGTGGGCAAAGGCTATTTAGTCTGTCAAAATGCATTCTTATTTCTGTATTTCATCTTTTATTGTTCCACCTAATGATTATTTCTTGAGCTGCCTGGCAGTGGTTTTCCTTGAACAACCTTGTCTAATAAGCTCTTTTGCATGTTTATTATATTCAAGAGACTCATGCCTCTGTTGTCTTCATAAAATGGATTTATTTTTAATTTTACCTTATTTAATACTTGTCTAACAATTAGTACTAAGCTTTAAAATAATATTATTTTAATAGTAGCATATATATTATGGCTAAGGACCAAGAAGTGGCCTAGGCCACTTTCAGAAGTAACGACTAAACATGGTGGATTTGGTGCTTGTCTGAGAGAGAGCACACATGGATTTTACTTTCAGCTTTGTTACAAACTAACCATGTGACCTTCAGTATAACAATTAACCTCTCCAGGCCACAAAATATAAATAATACCATGAAAGTATTTTCTTATACTTATGTAAGGAAAATTTTCCTGATGTGTAAAATTAAAGAGTTGAAAGAGATGATCTGTAAAATTTCTCATTTTTCAAAATACTCTATACTGTATCAGAGATCATTGATGATCAATTACTAACCTCATGAATCTGGAACTTTTTAAAATATTCTGTTCATGGCAATCATTTATTAGTTTAAGTAAACTTTGCCTAGAAAAGAAAAAATGGGTATAGATAAAGAAAAACTTACTAAGAATCTGGTCCTGAGAATGGTATTTCTATTTCTATTCCTGGACCATGACTGTTAGATATAAGAATAACTGCCTACTTTCCAGGAACAGTTGAAGAGTTCACAGGAGACTAAATTCAAGAAAATAACTAGTAGTAGAAACTGTGGTTTGAACATCTATATGCAAATGCTCAAAATGTCAACGAGCAAGATAAATTAAGTTTCCTGGCACAAGGAGACAAATATAGCCTCACATGTACCACTGAACTTGGTAGGATGAAACTCTTGGTTGGCATATGTCTCTACATGCATGCATCTTTTAGAAAAGAAGCAGAATGCTACAGGTGAAGGGGGTGAGGCTGCTATTTATTATACAGTATGTTAAGATGATATATGCATAAAATCTTGTGGGGGGGTACAGCACAGAATGAGGATGGATGTAGATCAGTGAAAAGAGAAACTAAAATGATCTTGTAATTGTAATATGTACTATAGACCATCTGGACAGAAAGAAGAAATAGATGAAAAGTTTGGGAAACAGATCATAAGCCTGGCATGGAGGCATCCTATAGTGTATTTTGACAGAAAGTAAGCTCCCTGAGAGCAAAGATTGTTTTAATTTTTGCCTTTGTATCCACAGCACAGAACAATGACTGGCACTTCACAAGGATTTAGCGCTGGCATTGGGGACAGCCAGAGAAAATGCACAGAGATTGCCAGCAAGGAAGCCAGTGTCAGTGGATCAAAGAGAAAACTACTTTATGATTACCGTAATATACTTTCCACTCCCCTAGTACTGTGTGATCCTCTTACTCTCTAAGTACTTCATTTTGTCAATATCCTTCCTAAAATATGGTACATGGAACTGAACACAAAATTCAAGATAGTAATGTTTGTCTGCCTGTCTATTCATCTAGCCTTCCATTTATCAATCCATTCAGCTATCTAGATCCCTGAATAAACACCTCTGAATTAGCCAAATGAATGAATTTCTGTTGATACAGGTATTGTAAAGTGAAGTGAATCATGCAAATAGTTAATTTGCCTGACTTCAACTTCATAGAATAGTGATTACACGAGCATAGCTGCTACCTTCGCCAATAAAGATCATTCCTCCATTATAGTTTTTGAGAATTCCACGGCCATAAAAGCATAGCCCTATAGCCAAGCAAATGAAGAGTCTCTGAGCTTAGTAGCATTGGTCCTCAAATGACAAACCCACCCAGTACACCCTGGAGACCATATGAGCATCCATTCCAGTGTGGGAGGTCTTTCCCACACTAATACTCAACTGGAACAACAGTCAAAATCCAAGAGAGTCACAGCTATCACATGATGACACCAAAAATAACATACAGCAATCAGTATAAAGATTTTTCAGAAGCTGAATTATCAGGATAATTGCAGGAGTTCTCGCAAGGCATCTTAGAGCTAGAAAGACATTAGAAGTCAGTGAGCCAAATTTCTAACTTAAAGCAGGAGTAGCTTCTACAACATCCCTCACCCATAATCATTCAGCTTCTGTTTGAACATTTTCACTGACTGGAAGCCCCCTTTTTCATAGGCAGAGCCTTTTCTATCAGATACTTCTAATTGTTGGAAAGTCCACTTTATTTAAGCAAAATCTGTGTTCATGTGACTTTCACTCATTGGTTCTGCTTCTGTTCTTTGCAGCATAATATAACAAATTTATTTCCTTGCCCATGTAACAGTCGTTAAAATATTTGAATATGTCTGTCACAGTTCTACTTCAAAAGTAGAACAAAACATCTCAAGGTCTTTTAATCGCTTCTTATACCCCTTTTAGGTCCCAGTCACATCACCATCCTGTTTATGTTCCTCTGGATAGACCACAGTTATAATGTCCCTGGACATTTTCAATTTGGGATTTTAATAATAACAACAACAACTAGCACTTTAAATAAATAAATAAAGCACTTCAATATTTGCAAAGCACCTTACAAATATCTTATCAATAATAATAACTGCTATTTAGAAAGCATATTAAGGATACAAAATACTTTCTGAATATTGCTTTATAGAAACCCTGGAGGGTTAGGTGCTATTATTATTCCAATTTTACAAATGAGAAAACTGAAGCAGATGAGTTAAGTAATTTGTCCAAGCTTTCGCAGCTAGTAAATGTCCAAGGTGAGAGTTGAACTAAAGACTTCCTGATTCCAGGTCCAGCACTTTATTCACCATGCCGCCTGGCTGCCTTTCAGGAAGTAATTGGTAGATTCTATTTTCATTTTCCCCTCTTGTTCTAATAGATCTAAACAGTTTTTTTTTTAAATATAGCATAGAGGTTTTATTTATTTGTTTGGTCATAGCTTTTAGGGAATCCAATAGTTCTTAAATTGTCTTTCCTGTACTTATTTTCTAGGCCTATTGTTTTGGATAATAGATAACTTACATGTTCTTCTAATCATTCTTTTTTTTTTACTTTATTCTAATACACTTTTTTTTTCTTGATGTATTCATTGATTCTCTCTGCTCCTTCCTAATTTTTCAGGGTAAAAGTTTTTACTTTATATTCCTGTTTGTTCAACTTCCATTTTTCCCCCCTTAAGAGCTCCAATTTCATTTCTAAAAATTTCTGGTTTCATTTCTTCCAACTATTCTTGGAGTTCTTTTGGCCAAGCTTTTCCTTTTGCTAAGCCTCTACTTCTACTTGTTGTGGTGTTACTCTCTTTTCCTAGGTTTACCTTCTTGGGCTTCTTTTAATCCATAATATTTCTTAATCATGTTTGTAGGGGTTTTATCCACCCTGTTTACTCATATTTCTTTTTTTTAAATATATGACCCCTTAATCTTCAACTCACACTGTGCCCTCTATCTATCTATCTATCTTTCTACCTATACATACACATTTTTTTTTCCCTCCAACTACCCTAATACTCACAAAGGTCTCATGAGTTATAAATATCATCTTTCCATGCAGGAATGTAAACAATTCAACCTTAATAAGTCTCTTATGATTTCTCTTTCCTGTCTACCTCTTCATGTTCCACTTGAGTCTTGTATTTGAAAGTCAAATTTTCTGCTCAGCTCTGGTCTTTTCATCAAGAATGCTTGAAAGTCCTCTATTTCACTGAATGACCATTTTTTCCCTTGAAGGATTATACTCAGTTTTGCTGGGTAGGTGATCCTCCTTTGCCCTCCAGAACATTATATTCCATGCCCTGTGGTCCTTTAATGTAGAAGCTGCTAAATCTTGTGTTACCCTGATTGTCTTTCTGCAGTTCTTGAATTGTTTCTTTCTGGCAGCTTGTAATATTTTCTCCTTGACCTGAGAACTCTGGAATTTGGCTACAATATTCTTAGGAGTTTTCCTTTGGGGATCTCTTTCAGGAGGAGATCAGTGGATTCTTTCAATTTTTATTTTGCCCTCTGGTTCTAAAATATCAGGGCAATTTTCCTTCATAATTTCTTGAAAGATGATGTCTAGGCTCTTTTTTTTTTTTTTGATCATGGCTTTCAGATAGTCTAGTAATTTTTAAATTCTCTCTCCTGGATCTATTTTCCAGGTCAATTGTTTTTCCAATGAGATATTTCACATTCTCTTCTATTTTTTCATTCTTTTGGGTTTGTTTTACAGTGTCTTGATTTCTCATAAAGTCACTAGCTCTATTCTAATTTTTAAGGAAGTATTTTCTTCAGTAAGCTTTTGGACTTCCTTTTCCATTTGGCCAATTTTTCTTTTTAGGGCATTCTTCTCCTTATTCTGTTGACTTGTTTTTCGTGATTTTCTTGTATCACTCTCATTTCTCTTCCCAGTTTTTCCTCTACTTCTCTTACTTGCTTCTCAAAATCCCTTTTGATCTCTTCCAAGGCCTGGGACTGATTCATATTTTTCTTGGAGGCTTTGAATGTAGGAGCTCTGACTTTGTTGTCTTCTGATTGTACATTTTGATCTTCTTTGTCACCAAAGTAAGATAATATAGTCTGACTCTTTTTGCGCTGCTTACTCATGATCCCAGCCAATTACTTGAGTTTTAAACTCTTTGTTAAGGCAAGAGTCTGCTTCCAATGTGGAGAATGTACTGTCCCAAGCTTCGGGGGTTTATGTAGCTGTTTTCAGAGATACTTGTAGGGACCCATAAATTTTCAGTTCTTGTAAGATGGCATGATAAGGGGTGAGGTGTTTACTCCTTTCCTGGACTGTGCTGTGGTCTATTAGTGACCACAAGCTCTCCTTTCTGTCCTGGAACTGTGAGGAAGGTTTCCTGTCCACAGCCACTACAAGCTCCACCATGCCATCGCTCCTCCTCGCCCCAGGATTCCCGTCCAGAACTGTGACCCAGATCCAAGCACGGGCAAAGCAAGAGGTTCCTGCCTCAGCACCGGCAGAGAGATCCCTGCAATCCCCTTCTGATCAGCCACTTGATTCCCCCTCAGTCTGTGGGCCAGAAGCTCAGGAAGCAGCTGCCCACCCCAGGGCCACGTTCTTGGGGAAGTCCTGGAGCTGAGACCCCACCTTTCTCCCTCAGTACCACAGAAACAGACTTTTCCCACTGGCCTTCTAAATTGTCTTTGGCATTCATGAATTGAGGAGTCTGGAAACTGCCACAGCTTCCTGCAGTTCAGTCCTCTGAGACCTGCTCCCTGTTTACTCATATTTCTAGAATCAGACTGGGTCTTTGTGTCAATGCTAGGCTCCACCTTCTTCTATTCTCATAGATGGGTTGAGCAGGTTCATATTGATCCTATTCTCTGTTGTCTTTACCATGGCCATTGCAGTTCTTGTTGGAGTGGGTGGGATCATGTGCCCTTAACCCCATCTCCTTCCATAATATCCTTTTGGGAACTGGATCCTTCCTCTGCTACAGTTCTGACAAACTTTAATTTTATAACCTAGGTTCCACCGGCCTCAGGCCACTTCAATTCCCTTTGATACAAGAGTGCTGTTTAGATCCCTTGTCTCATTGAGCGACTGAATACTTCTAGGCATGTCTTGGCCCCATTGTTAGATACCTACCTGAGACCAATTCAACACCACGTCCTGTTGTCTCTAACAGATCTGGGTTAAATTTCCACTGCCTTGAGTTTCAGAGTTTACAGTTATAGGAGCTCATTCTGGCTTTGTGCCTCCTTGTTACATTCTCCATCAGAGTTCCTACAGGCTTCAAGCCCCATTTAATGGAAGTCAGGCTGGTTTATGACTGCCCAATAGACCACCATTTTCAGATTTCAAGCTTTTGATCCTATTTACTTGGGATGGAACTTATTTGAAGATCCTGATGCGTACCTGCTCGGAGTGTTTATAGGCTTCAGTCTCAGAGTTGGAGGTGGCTTTAGTTTCCCACAGTGTGGCCCTAAAAATCAACAGGTTTCTGGACACCTTCTTGTGTAGCCCTAGAATAGAGAGGGAAGCTTACTGGTCTTTCTCTTTGATCTTCAAGACAGATGTTTCTTCAGGATTCCTCCTCGATCTTAAGCTCTAAAGCAAGGATGGATGTCCACAATTCAAGAACGCATTTCATTAGATGGTCTCTGGGACCAGTTAGTTGCAATCCTAAAATTATGTGACTCTATGAATGGTGTTCAACAAAGTAATAAATTCTTTATATCCCATGAGAAAGAGAATGAATGATGAATGAAAGGTACTATAAGCACACACATGCATATATTTATAACTATATGTACATATGTATGTATTTATATGTGCACAAATACACATATATGTATTTATACATATACATATATACACACAAATACACCATCTCTAGCTTTTAATATACTATGATTTTTACAAACAGTAATTATTTTGAATATTGATTTTAATACAAGTTAGAATTTATTTAATTTAGACAAAGTCTTTTAAATTTACACGGGATCTCATAGAACAAATCTTGTCATGTCACATAACTTCTATGACAGAATGTCAAGTTATCTTAATATTATCTACTTTCCTAATGCAGCCTATGTCTTTTCGCTGCTTTCCTTGTTTGACATATAGCTCAAGGTAATCTGATATGGTCCATGTTGAAATGATAGTCATTAATAAGTGTCTACAACCCTTTGTAATGAAAAGTAACTTTTTATTTTTATTCTTTCCAAATCTGGTACGAGCTGTCAGGTCTCTCAATATGAATGTTTTTTTTGTAACAAATTGAATGTCACCCCTTTTTTAAAAATGTATGACAAAAATGACCTTGTGAATATTACTGTTTTAGTTACTATCATGCATGATCTCTTAAGGTGTTTCAGCTGAAGAAAACCATTGAAATATCTGATAAAGTGAATTACAGGGGAATGAATTTATTTATTCAACATGTAGTTCAAAGAATCATAAATTTAGGAACACTAGATTTGGTGCCAGAGGACTTGAATTTCCACCCCAACTTACTTCTGGAAAAAAACTTTGATTTTTTTTCCCTTTTTTTTTCTTTTTCTTTCTTTTTTTTGTTTACCAAGGATAAGTCAGTCAGAACTGGAGGATAGCAGAGGAACTGCATGCACTTCTCTAATTTGGGTGCTACAATGAATTTGTAACTTTTTATAATTTATTTATTTGTTTTCCCTTTCAATTTACTAGGAAATAAATATATTACTGACTGAATATTTATTGCCTTTCAATGTTATAGAAGCTCTGCCTTATATGTAGCTACTCTGTTCATTTTCAAAAAATAAGTTTTTTGTTTTGTTTTGTTTTTAACTGTATAGAACATTGACAAAAAGAGAAGGAATAGATGTCACATTTTATGATATTAATATTATCCAAACAGTATCTGTACTGTTCTAGGATCTATAAGAGAATCATTTTACAGGTGTTTCTCAAATGATTTATTTTGTTCAATAGTATTTTATAATTCTTAGAGTTGAGAAGGAAAGCTTGACCTTTTTAAGAAATCTGTGGCAAGAAGTGACACATAGCATTATCCACGTTCCAAAACAGAAACAAATCATTTCTCAGAAGAGAAATTGAATGAGACAGGAAAATGCTCCTGAAGTGCCCTCCTAAATAGGAAAAGGCCGTCAAAGGAAAGTGAAACTGGAAATCCAAGTACATTGTGTGAATCCAATTTGAGTTTTCTTTTAACTAAGCAGGTGGTTAAAAAAAAAGGCAGAAATTATTAGCTTGGAATTATGTATGTCAGGTATGGCCTTTATATGAACTTGAAGTAATTTGTGCTTGATAGGGGAAGCAAAATAAGCAGAGATTCATGGGTCATGATGGCAAAAAAAAAAAACCCTTCGTTTAACACTCAATCTTCTCTGTACTTAACTAAGCTAATTTGGGGACAGAAAATAAGGTGTTTCCCAGGATGATATTTCCAGCTTTTTTTTCAACCAGACAGAACAGTATTGAGCCTGTACTTTAATGGCATTTTGAGAATCCTGAGTCACCTCTAGACCAAATGTTCAGAGTAAAATCAGACTCCATTCCCACCCTCAAAGTAGAAGTAAAAGTTTACTTAAGGAAAGGTTGATAATTTTTATGAGGAATGTTCAGTTTTTACCTAGGTATTTGTGTTCCTTTTTATTGTTCTCCAACATGTCAATTTTTCAAAGTACAAATTTTATATGAATCTACAGATATTTTTATTTTATTGCTAAGTATAGAATCTTATTTTTTTTAGAAAAAGAATCATTGATTGCAATATCTACTACTTATTTGCCTCTATCAATCATCTATGCCTAGCTAATATTTTCTGGTTCAAGTAAGTAAAAGTGTTCATCATTACCCTCATACACTTTCAAGTGCTGGATAATATTTTTTGTTGTATTTGTTGTTTAGAATAGTGATATGAATAGCTTTTTGAAAATTAAAATAGCATGCTTCCAGGTATACACATCAAAATCTCAAAGTGCTATTTAATCATAATTGTTATTTATATATCATATTGAGATTTACAAAATAGTTTACCTACCTTATGTCATTTGGCTGAGCAGAAGAAGTGGTAAAGGATTTATTTTAGGAAATATATGATTAGAAGAAGACATCAATCAGGCATGTAGATAGAGCAAGCCTAGGGACTGTAATGGTATGTAAAGTACACAGAGCTACACCAAGGAATACTTCTAATACATATGGAGGATATATGGGAGAGCAAATAGAAGAATCCCACTGGATAATAAGTTAGGGAGGGGTTATGATCTGTATTATGGAGATAGTACCCACGTCAATGAGATCTTGGATCTCCTTGAGTATTGCAGTTAGTTACATTTTTTGATTGGTTTACTTGAGTTTTCGAATACTTGATTTTTGACAATGAATGCAGTTCAGATACTGGTAGACACAGGGTATATTCAAAGTAAAAGAAACCTCTTGAGGAGTTCAGATATGGTGGGGAAGTATAATGTGCAATAGCATGCATATGATAACTTAAGACTAAAATTAAAAGTCCTAATTCAACAGGTTTGTAATTTCTGCTGGAATCAAACAATGTGAAACAAAGCCACAATGCAATATAATTTAGAAAAAATCCACTGACACATACCTTGGGAAAGAACTACTGTGAGGCTGAAATTAGGCTTTCACATTGATGCTCTCTCAAGCTCCCTACCTCCCAATTCTTCAGCCTGTTTAATCTCATGACCTACTTTTTTTTCACTTCATGTCACCCCACACATAGGATATCACCATTAGCCACAAGTGTCCTACTTCCTTAATGAGAAAGTGACATTTCTTTCTATGCCCATAACCTCCTACCATACCAGCTTTACCCTTCCTAAATCTATTCTTCACCCTAACTTAGATTTTCAATTTCTCCACCCCTTAGAGCTTTCTCAAGCTATTAAAGCTGCTCTGGTTTCATTTCCTTCCCTTTTAGTCTTGACTATACAGTTAAGCCATTTCAAATCTGCCCTGTCTTCTGCTCTCAAATTACTTTTTCAATTTTTTCTCTCATAATTCATTTCTTGCTGCACCTTAGACATAGATTATTCCTTCTTCCTCTGCTGTTCCTACTTGCAAGCTGCTAAACAAACTGGAGGAAGTCATACAACCTTGATTACTGGGTATTTTTTAAATTTATATTATCTAACTTCAACCGGATGCTCACCGCAAGGCAGCCTTTTTATTTCTCCCTACCTGATTCTCTATATCACTCTTTACTTATGCTATTTTAAACCTCATCTTTTCCCTCAAACTTTTCATATCTCCCTTTCCCCTTTTTTTCTGAGCTGAGGACTTCACATCTTACTTTACTAGAAATTTTAATTACAAATTTCTTCATTACAACGCTCCTTGATATAATGCCCTACTCTCTCTTCCTTTGTCCTGTTCTGCTCCTTGCCAAGGCCACCCACTTTACTTGGGCCCTTGGTTTCATCCCCTGCCTTCTTCTCCAACAGATTGCAACCTCAGTCATTAAGCCCTCAACTGAAACTACTATCACCAAAGTTATCAATGATCTCTTAATAGCTGTTCTCAACCTCTCTGATGTATTTGACATTACTCTACTCTTTCCTCCTGTGTTCTCTATCTCTCAGTTTTCATGAAATGACTCTCTCCTGGTTTTTCTAATTGTCTGTCTGCTTCTTCATAGTCAGTAATATTATTCTAACCAATGCTCTTGAATCCTTCTCAACATTCAAAGAAACAAAAATTTATGAAGCATATGTTGTGTCAGGCATTATTCTAGTCAATTGAGATATTAAAAAAAACAGTCCCTGATCTCAAATAAGATGCATTTTTCTGGGGATATAACATAAACAAATAAGTAAGCATATTCACTGGGTAGCAGACATGTTGTATGTTCAGAAACTAAGGTGATCTAAAATAAAATATATCAATAATTTTAAATAAAAGAAGATAAAATTTTAAATTATAGTCAATAAAAAGGAAAAGAAAGGAAAAAATACCCTTGGGGTTCAGATAACCCTAAGCTCAATCAGAGTTAACAACATAACTAATTCAATGTTAGATTCCATTAATTAAAGAAAAATAATGTAATGCCTAGAAAAGATTAAGCCTACAGTGTTTTGCACTGATCAGTGTTTGGTTCCAAGTACCATAATTTGGAATTGATTAACCAGAATGGTAAGAAGACTTGATACCAAGTGATGTGGTTCTTGTTCTTTGTTCTTGAAGAAGACAAAAATGATATCACTGTGTTGGAGTCAAGGTATAGTGTGTCTGACTGTGGGTGATCAGACCAATATGAGTTTCAAAGACTGTACCACCAGATGTGCACAAATAGTCCATATGAACATTTGAAGTGAACATATTGCTAAATATTTGTATCTCTTGTCTCTTTTGAGCTACTGTAATTCTGCTTAGCTCATAGAACACAACACCTTCTTTGATGCAAGCACACCATGATGGATGGTCCTTTGCCAGCATCTCCCAATGTCATGATATCTATTCCAAAGTTCTTCAGAGAGACTTTGAGAGTATCCTTGTGTCACTTCTTCTGACCACCCTCTGAGCCCCTTCCTTTCATGAATTCTCTGTAAAATGGTCTTTTAAGCAAACATAGGTTTGGCATTCAAAAAACAACAAATAATTAAAGGAACTGAAGATGTTTAGCTCAAATTTAGAAGTGGAAACATGACAGATTTATAAAATACTGTCATGAAAAAATAATAGAGTTATTCATTTATTCCAAAAAGGTTAGAATTAGAAACAATGGAACAAATAAGTGGAAGTTATTATACAGGTAGAGAGAGTTTGCTTAATGGAAGAATTTTCCAATAATTAGAAGTATCTAATGGAAGAGTCTGCCTGTGAAAAGAGGAAATTTTAATTAGTGGAAATGTTCAAACAGGGGTTGAATGTTAGGAATTTTCAATAAATTTGTTAACAAACAAGTAAATGCTGGCATTCTGTGAGATATTTGGGATACAAAAAAGAAAAAAATACCTATTCTTAATAAATGTATTCTATTGATAGAAACAACATTTACATAAATACACACACATACACACATATATACATATACATGTGTATACACACACACCAATTAAATTCATGATAAATTGTGAGGGGTTTAATAGGTTCAAAGATGTGGTGTTGTCCTTATGATAAAGTCAATAGAGAGTCAATGGGAAGTTAACATGCTCAGACCTATGTATCAGGCATATTAATCTTAATTAATTGAAAATAATTGAATCCATGGAAGGTGAGCCACTGTGAATGGATAGAGAGTGAGAAGGGGCCCAGAACACAGATTTGGAGGGCATCTATAGTTAGGAGGCAGAATGAATATGATGATCCAACAAAGGAAACAGAATAAACAAGGTCCGAGGTGCCAGGAGAACTGGCATAAAACACTATCACAAAAGTTGAAAGAGAAAAGAGTTTCCAGGGAAAGGGGGTATCAACAGAAAAAAAAACTGGAGGAAAGTCAGGCAGGATAATGATTGCCATTATTCCAAGCCTTTTAATCAAATCCTCAAACCTAAGTAATTTTTATTTTCTGCTCATAATTCTCAATTGTTGAACATTGTCAAAGAAAATAACCAAAAATGCTGACTGGGTCCTCTACAAATTCATGCCAACCTCACCCGGGGCCTCAGGGACTTTCAGCAAATCTTTCACTGATAGAATGATCCTCTCCCATATTTCTCCTAATTAATTTTCTAGCCACAGTTTTCTGAGCTAGTCAATACCATATCCAGAGCTGTGCTGGAACCAGCTCAAGCTGGGTCATGAAACTAGTTGTTATATTTTCAGTATGAGTTCTTACATTTCAGAAATAAGTAAGTCCAACAAATAAGCATTTGATTTCTTATTTTGTCCACTGTCTAATCTCAAAATAAGGGAGAAAGTGTGAATAATGCAGATTAAATTTAAAAGTATGTCACATATACATTTTTCAGGAAGCCAATTGATAAATATTTACTAGCACACTACTGATCATATTTCACCCCAGCTGTTGTCTCTGAATAGATACCTTTGTTTCTTTTGTCTGATGAGAAATCTGAGGTCATACAATATGAGGTCCTTTAACTTCCTTCCTCTCCATATTAAAAATTTCTCTTGATATTCACACATCTTTTTTTTCTTTTTCCTTCTTATAAACAGGAAGTGATGCACCATTTCCTTTCCAAACTTAAGCCTTCCTGTTGTTTCTTTGATCACCTTCTGAGCATTCTGTTGTTCAGTCATTTTTCAGTTGTGTCCAACATTTCATGACCCCATTTGGAGTTTTCCTGTCAAACATACTAGAATGGCTTGCCGTTTCCTTCTTTAGTTCACTTCACAGATGAGGAAACTGAAGCAAACAGGGCTAAGTAATTTGCCCAAGTCATACAACTAGTATCTGAGGCTAGATTTGAACTCAGGAAAACAAGTCTTCTTGACTCCAGGGCCAGCACTCTATCCACTGTGTCACCTACCTGCTGCCAATATTTGACCTCTCTCTTTATCTTCAATCCTTCATCTAAAAAAAAAAATCCAATTCTAATAACTATAGACATTCTATGCTTTCAACCATCCAAGGGGGAAAACAAAAACAAAAACCCGCAATTTCCCTTGGTCCCAATAACCTCTCAAACTTTCTTCCTATCATTTTCCTTTTTACTGAAAATTTTCTCTAAAAAATATAGTCTACATTTACTGCCTCTATTTTGACTTGGGATTTTATATCCATAAAGATCTCCCTATGAGAAGCTCCCTCTATCAATACAGATCTCTTTCCTCTTCTCTGCAGTGTGTAACCTAGATGCTGTGGGGCATATAAGTGTCGTTAAGTGTCACCCAAGATCACACAACCAGTATGTTGTGATCAGAGATGAGATTCTTTAGGACCCTGTGAAATGACTTCTGTCTTACCCCATTCCCTGGACCGAAACTGCCTTTAAAAAAAAAGTCACCAATGTTCTCCTACTTAACAGTTTCAATGGTCTTTTTCTTCAGTTTTCATCCTCCTGTCAAATAATTCTCTAAGGACTTGCTGATGTAAACACTGGGAACAGAAGAAGATGTCTATTTGATGAGTCTTGCAATTTCCTCACCGACTTTGAAAGGAGAACACAGGAAGCGACTTTCCTAAAAAAGTCACTTAGATGTACCTGAGAATACTCAACTGATGACTAGGAAGGGAGAAATGGAGGTTTTCAGTCTCTATCAGAATAGTAGAGAGGTTGGGAATATTAATGCTATTTCTTTTCATTTCTGATTTTGAATAATAAAATTACTCTTATCTCTATTGTAAGTTTGTATTCTTTTGGGTCACATAAAGTTGAGATAAAGGTAAAAATCTTGATGTAGTAGGGCAATAAGAGCCAACTTTGATTAATTTATGAAACATTGTATTATAATTATCTTTGTATTTTCTACCCTAGATTTATCTGATATAGAACCTGGACAATTCCAAGGAGACTAGGAGTGAACAGAGATCCAGGCAGGTATTCTACATCTGTGAAAGAGGTAAGTGGGCTTGACCTCTCTGTGTCTACGCATCTTTTCACCTGCAGTGCCCACATTAAGGGCAGATGCGACTCTACACAGGCAAAGTATGCCTGTGTCCCTTACATACACTTGAATCTCAGGTTTCCTTTGTGAATATAAGAGAAAGGAATAGGCTTTCATAAACAATTTTCTAAAGAAGGTGACATCTTCATAGTCATATAATATAGATTGAAAGGTATATAGAATACAAGACATCACTGTGTTTACAGTTTTGTTGATAATAGACATAATATATTTTTAAAATACATGTTCTAGAATTTTTGCCATGAGCCAAAGTGAAATTTGTCAGCTTCAATTTTGAAGACTCCATTCTTTTCCTATTTTTTTGAAGATTAGGCTAACATTTGTCTGATTCCAGTCTTGCAGCACCTCCTCTGGCATCAACAATTTTTCAAAGACTGCTGACAGCAGCTCAGTAATCATATCTGACAGTTCTTTCAGTTACCTGCAATGTAGTTTGTCTAGACCTGGTGACTTGAAATCACAAAGAGTAACTGGGAACTCTTTTACCAGTTTCTTGTTTACAGCTCCCTATTAACCATTTTTGGTGTCTATTTCATAGTTCAGAGTATTTCCTTGGCTCGAAAAAGAGCCAGCAATGAGTAATTCTGCCTTCTCTCTACCTTCCACTATTATCATCATACAAGCCTAAAGTCTTCTCCCTTCTTTCTCCTTCCTTTTCTTTCCCAAACAGGCTTTGAAATCTTTTTTGTTGTTTTTTTTTTTACATTAATCACTAGACATCTTATTCTGAAGTTTAATGTTTCTATCACTATTTCCTAGAACTCTTGTTTTTATCTGCTACTACATGTCCATTTTTTTCTTATTATTATATATAAATATGTCTGTTCCTATATCAACATATCAGTAACTTTAGAGAGTTTCTCTTTTTCTTCCACATTGGAATCATCCTTGTTTCTAAATTGCATTATTTAGAGATCTCAGATAGTCATCCTCTTCTTTTGAGCTGTGTTTATTCTTTATAATTTTATGACATTCACCTTTCATTTCTTTTTGTGGGTGTGGCTATTTTTCCATTTACATTGTAGTCATTCTGTATCTCATTTTTTGGGTTCTTTTTACTTCATTCTTCATCAGTAGTTGTAAATATTTCCAGCATTCTTTGTATTTGTCATTTCTTGAAAATGCATTAGATTCATGGTACATCCATGCACCACAATGCACCTAACCATTCCCAAAATGGTGGGCATCTCGACAGAACAGTGATATTACCATTACATTCATATATCACAATTTATTTAGCAATCACCCAAACAATAGGTATCTGCTCTGTTTCCAATTCTTTCCTATCACAAAAAGTGTATATGGAGACTATCTTCTAATCAATGGCCTCTTTGTAGCATAAGAGGTATTGACATTTTAGTCATTTTGCTTGCATGATTCCAATTTGTTTGCAGAATGGTCATACCAACACAGCTTCAATAAGAATACACCATTGTACCTTTTACCTTAGCACCTTTAACATTGACTATTCCCATATTTTTTGTCAACTTTGTCAACTTTCAGGGTGTGGGATCACTGTTTTGATGTATATTTCTCTTATTATTTATGATTTAGAACACTCTTTCATGACATGGTTAATAGATTAAAGTTCCTTTTGAAAAGACTCCATGCATTTTCACTGGTTGTCTCTCCTACACGGAATTCTCTTTCTACCAAGGAAGCCTCCTGGTTTCCTTGGCTTTTTCAAAACACAGCTCAAACTCCACTTTTTTCAACAGGTTTTTCCTAGTGCCCTCCCCCTTAACTCTGCCAGTGCTTTTCCTCTGAGATTGCCTCTTATTTACTCTCTTTAACTTGTAGATTCATAGATGTTTGCATGTTGTCTTCCTCATTAGATTGTGAGCTCTCCGAGGGAAGGAATCATCTTTTTGTCTTTCTTTGATTTTTTGATGTTTAATACAATGCTACCCAAATAGCAAGCACTTGGGGCAGCTAGGTGGCACAGTGGATAGAATACCGACCCTAAAGTCAGGAGGGCCTGAGTTCAAATCTGGCCTCAGATCAAACATTTGACACTTATTAGCTGTGTGACCCTGGACAAGTCACTTAACCCCAATTGCCTTAAAAAAAAAACAGCAAGTGCTTAATAAATGTTTGGTGACTGACTGGCTGGCTCCCTGATCATTTCTCTGCTTCTTGCCAGGCTACTTACTGTAAGCAAATTCCTGCTTTCCCATTCTGAAATCACAACCAAGACAATTCTGTAATTGTTACAGGAATAGATCATTCTATTATCTTATGGTTCCACTCAACATTCATGTAACTTTCCAAACCAAAGTAACCCTCCTTGGCCACCACAACTCTATTTGTTTTGTCTCTCCCATAAGAATGTAAGCTCTTTGAGGATAGAGACTATCAAAAATTACTCATTTATACCCTCAGAATTTAGCACAGTGTTTGTCATATATTAAGCACTTTCTCCCCTTCATTTATTCATTCTTTCAGGCATTCATTCATATAGTGGAAGTTAAAAGACTTGCCCAAAATTATAGTAGCTAGTGGCAGAGCCAGATTTTGAACCCAGACATTTATTCCAGAGCTACCATACTTATGAAGGCTTCTTTTTCTTACCCATAATTCATAGCTAACTTTCTGGGTTCCTGCATTGGTAATATTTGTTCTGATGTGTCACCAGGATTGAGTAATTGTCAAGTGTGATGAGTCAGACAAGACTTTATGTGGAGAGTCCATCAGTTCCTACTGTGCCACCTGATTTCCAGTGCCACTTTCAGGTTCTCTATCTCTATCACTCACTTTTCCTTCTTTCAGGTTCATACTATGCATCTCTACCACTCAATCAAAATCCTGGTAGTTTTTGTCTACAGACCTCTAAGTCATACCCCTTTCCTTCCTCAATAAGTTCAGTACATGGCTCACATTTTTTTTCTCTGCTCCCAAATTCCTGCCCTCTTATTTAGGAATTTCAACATATATACTGACTCTCCTTCAAACACTCTAATTGCTCAGATCCTCAGCCTATTTACTTCCCATGGTCATACCCTTGATCTTACTGTCACCCACAAAATGTACTACCTCTTTGTTCAAGAATTTTGAAATCCTTTGGAAAGAATTACATGAACTGATTCAGAGTGAAATGAACAGAACCAGGAGAACATTGTACATAGTAACAGCCACATTATGGGATGACTGACTTTGATAGACTTGGCTCCTCACAGCAACTCAAGAATCTAAGACAACTCAAAAAGATTCATTATGGAAATTGCTATCCACACCCAGAGAAAGAAATATGGAGTCTGAATGCAGATGGAAGCATAGTATTTGCTCTCCTTTTCCTTTGTTGTTTTGTTTTATTGCTTTATTCTTATGGTCCCTCCCACTAGTTCTAATTATTCTTTATATAATGACTAATGGGAAAAATATGCTTAACATGAATGTATATGTAGAGCCTATATCAGATTCTATGCTGTCTCGAGGTGGGGAGGGAGAAGAAGTGGGAGGAGGAGAGAAAATTTAAAACTCAAAATCTTATGGAAGTGAATGTTGAAAACTAAAAATAAATAAATTAAATTTAAAAAAAGAATTTTGAAATTATCCAATATAATCTGGTGACTTTCTACCTCTCTGTCTACCTTCCCTTTACCAATACTACTCTTTCTACACTCTGATATAATTCTTTGACCCTTTGTCACCATTTCCTCCTTCACTCAATATCACATGATGAGGTGGCCTTGCTCCTTATCAAATCTAACCCTCTATCAGCTTAGTTATTTCATTTGATCCCATCTCCTCCAATAGATTGCCCCCTCAGTTATCCTCTCTCTGCCACTTGTTTTCAGTCTATTTCTAACTACTGGTTCCTTCCACTATAAGCCTACAAACATGCTCACATCTTCCTTTCCCCCAAACCCTCACATTATCCTACTTGCTAATATTGTCCTACACATCTTTTGCCCTTTTATAGATAAACTTCTTGAAAAGATAGCCTTCAATAGATATCTCCACTTTCTCTCCTCTCATTCTCTTCTTAACCCTTTACAATCTGCCTTCTGATCTCACCATTCCACTGAAATTGTTCTCTTTAAAGTTACCAATGATGTATTAATTGTCAAACCCAGTGATCTTTACCCAATTCTTATTTTCCTAGACTTCTCTGCAGCCTTTAACACTATGAACTAGCTGTCCTCCTTGATATTTCCTTTGATCAAGGTTTTTAGGATATCACTCTTTCCTAATTCTCCTTCTACCTGATAGCTCCTTGTCTCCTTTGCAGGATCCTAATCTAAGTCATGGGCAGCTAGATGGCACAGTAGATAGAGAGCTGGGACTCAAGTCAGGAAGACTCATCTTCCTGAGTTCAAATCTGGGCTTGGACACTAGCTGTCTAACCCTGAGGAAATCATTTAACTTTGTTTGCCTCAGTTTCCCCATCTGTAAAATGAGCTGGTGAAGGAAAATGGCAAACAATTCCAGTACCTCTGTCAAGAAAACCCCAAATGGGGTTAAAAAAGAGTAGGACATGACAGAAGACAATTGAACAACAACAAAAAAAATTTGTCATATCCTCTAACCATAGATGTACCACAGGGTTCTGTCCTAGGCCTTTTTCTTTTCTCTGTCCATCCTAGTTCACTTGGTGAACTCAACAGTTTACATGGATTGGATGACCATTTCTAAGTTGACAATTCTCAAATCTGCCTATGTTGTCCTAATTTCTTTCCAGACCTCCAGTCTTGTACCTTCATCTGCCTTTCAGATGTCTCAAACTAGATGTCCAGTAGACATCTTAAGTTGAACATGCCCTAAACTGCATTCATTATCTTTCCTTCTAAACCCATCCTGTCTCCACTCAACTGTAGAAGACGACACCATCATCTCAGGCTCACAACCTAGGACTCATCTTAAACTCCTCACTATCTCTCCTACCCCCATATAAAAAGACAGTCAATTAAACCTTTGCAACATCTCTCAAATATTCTCCCTTTGCTCCTGACATTGCTACCATTCCAGTGCAGGCCCTCATCATCTCATGCCTGGACTATTGCAATAGCTTACTCTTGGGTCTGTTTCTCAAATCTTTCCTCAATTCAATCCATCCTGCATTCAGCCACCAAAGCGATTTTCCAAAAGCAGAGTTCTGACCATGTGATCTCCCTCTTCCTCAATAAATTTTCGTGACTCCCTATCACATCTGGGATCTAATATAAAATTATCTGCTTGACATTCAAACTCTTTCATAGTTTATCCCCCCCACACACCTTTCCAGTATTTGTATACCATTTTCCTTACCACATAATCTTCTTTCGAGTGATACTGGCCTTCCTGCTGTTCCGTGAAAAAGATAGTGTATCATCCTTGGTTCTAGGAATTTTCTCTGACTGTCCTTCATGCCTGGAAAATTCTCCTTCCTCATGGCTAACTAATGGCTTTCCCGCCTTCCTTAAAGTTCCAACCAAAATCCCATCTTCCACAGGAATTCTGTCCCAAACGCTCTCTGTTAATTTTTTTCTTATTTTTCCTGTAGATAGCTTATCTGTAGGTAGTTGTTTCCTTGTAGTGTCCACCAATTAGGAGGAAGAATTGTCTTTTGCCTTTTATGTATCCTCAGCAGTTAGCACAGAGCCTGGCTCTTAATAAACATTTATTGACTGACTGATTCTACTTCTTGTCCTGGATATTGACCCTAAGAAGTGAGTAGATCTCTCTATTCAAAAAAAGTCAAGAAATGGCTGATTTTAAAACTCCCAAGGGGAGTTAACAACTTACTAGTACCTTCTAATTTCTTTTTCCCCTGACCGTTATTGGTAACCTCTCTCCTACTGTTGTGTGTAGATTAAAATCATAATTCCTTAGAGCATAAGAAGTGTTTCATAGGGGATAGTTCCACTCTTTAAAGGAAAATCTTCACATTATATACCCTAAATGTTCAGGAAGTTTTTGATTGTTTTGCTCTCCTGCTCAAAATTGTTCAATAATTCCACATTAACCATCAAAATCTAAACTCTTTAGTTTTAGGTCATTTATAATACTCCCTGATCTGATTCTCTACCTTATTTAATTTCAATTTAATCTCTTATTTTCATATATATAGAATATGTATTTCTAACCAAAATGAACTACATATTCTGAAAGAATTATACCTTAAACTTTCTCTTCTATAATATTATATTTTAATTTATTTTATATTTTCTTATAGACAGAAGGTATCTTTTTCTTACACTTCATTTCATTTCAAATCTCTTTCCTAATTTTTTCATTGAAATCCTATTTGAAAGACCTGACAAAATGCAACCTTCTTTATGAAGTCTTTATTGATCTCCTGTGACAAAATTGATCTCTTTTGCTTCCAATAACATTTTGTTTGTATCTCTCCTATACCACTTAATACATATCAGTTTATGTTGTAGTTATAACGTGTTTGGATATATTCACAAGGTACTGAGATAACTAACAGAGATTTGCTCTTTCTTACTACCTTATTAGGTCCCTGAGGGAAGGTATCATGTTTTATCTATCTTGTGATACCAAACAAAGCTTGTCCTTAGTGTCAGTGACTAAATATAGATTTTTGAAAATTCATTTCAAACTGTGAAGTTATGATTACTTGCCAGAAACCTTTCTGATTCCTCCCAGGTACTGTATGAGAACACAATTTTTCTATATTTGTATTGCATAGAGTATACTTTTTTTTCATTTCAAGGGTTGGAAGTTATGGAACATAACAATATTATGATGTATATATTTACTTTCTTAATTAAATTAATAAAAAGTTACAAAGAATATCAAATGGATGATCCATAAAAGTGCAGGCAGAACCAAATTATAAACAGGAAAACAACCAAATGTTTCCTGTATTTTTCTTAAGTTGCCTTTTCTCAATAATATTTCCATCTAATGACAGTTAATATTTGACTAAATCTTTTGGAATGCAGCAAATGAAATAAGATTAAAACAAATTATTTAAGTAGTGATTCCTTTATGTGAAGCAGTAGATTTAAGACCATATTCTTTGTACTATATCAAAATAACCCAATTTTAATAAATTTTTGTTACTAATAAACCTTATCCTTGAAAATCCCATCTGGGACAACGACAAGGTAAAAACAAAACAAAACAAAAACATTACAGTAATTGTAAACTTCAGCAATTTCGACACGATATGTTTTTAACAAAGTATCATATAAAGCGCAGCATCCATGAAGGCCCTTAATAAATTGCTGTTGAAGAAAAATGAACAAAGATAGAACCATAGAAGCTGCCTACATCTTCTAGGGGAAAAAATTTAAAAAGGCCTAGTGAAGCCTTTTGTTCCTCACATTACAGTCATTTCAGAATTTACCCCCTCCCATCTGCTACTTGTAAGCTTTACCTTGAAAGCTTTCTTTTGTAACAAAGAGCAAAGAAAAATAATTTAGCCAAAACAACCAATACGGTTTCTGACAGCATATGAAACATTCTACACCCATTTATCCTCCTCCCCCTCTAACTGAAGTAGAGAAGTATTTTTCCTTAACTCTTCCCTGGATACTACTATTCTTGTCATTACACGGCACTTGGTTTCCATTCGGGATTTCTTTTCTTCACATTGTGGTAGTCATTGAATATTGCTTTCCTGTTTCTGCTTTCTCTGTGGATTATGCCAAGATCATGTAATGTGTGAAGGTTCATTATTGAGCTTCCAGTCAGTAACAGAGGTTGGGATCTACCCCAAGATGCCCAAGTGGTGCCCCATGTTCATAGCTAAGATCTTTGTCAGAGGAAGTAGCATAGCATGTGGATGCTTTTCAACGTTGCTGAAGAGGATAGTACAGGAATTAGTTCAATAGGTAAACAAAATAGGATTTATTTATATAGGAGAGCCAGTAGATTGAGCAAGGTGTCAATGAGGGTTTGCATTCTATATTATGTTAAATTCTTGAATGTTAAGTTGTCTAGAACTATTTGTTGTGTCTTGTGTAGCCATGTTCCAAAGAATGGCTAGTTATGTAGTGCATAATGTAGAATAAACATTATGAATCTATTTGATACTATGTATAGTAAATAAGATTAAAGGCAAATTCTGGAATAAATAACACCAGATTATGATATTTCTTCTCTGAAGATGTAGGAATACACGCAATTGAGGAAATGATCCAGGTGAACAGTGGAGCAAAGAGTACAAATCTGTGACACAAGGCCATGAACTAAAGCCTGTGAATGCTCTAGTACTGAACTGGGTTTCAGGTGTTCTTACCAATATCAGCATGAGAATTTCTAGAATAGGTGAATACCTTTCAAGAAGACCAATATCTGAAGCCCCGTAAAGGTGACATCTTTTAAATGGAACTTTAAGTCACCTTAATATAGACAAAACATTTTATATGTTTAAAATCATTAATCTATAGCCCAGAAAGAGAAATTTTCAGAGGTCACTGACAACAGTGATGGATTAATGAACTTGGTGGTTTTCTTGCCACCTTAAATTTGCATCTACAAATTTCTCAGGATCCTCACACTGAATGAAAGGATTCCCTGTTCTTCATTTCTTTTGCTCTCTGTTTGATAGAACTTCATTCTTCAGAGTTCTCAGGGATCAAGGAGCTTGTATATCAACTAATCTTAATACATAAATCGGTTATGTAGATAAAAAGTTAACATACAAGTTCATATGTACTGATTAACAAAATGCCATTTTAAGAAGTGCCAAATATAAGTACTAGGTTAAAAATAGCTTTCAACAAATAATAACTGAACAAAAAGTCAAATACTAAATAGATCGAATTCCACTGTCCCCAGCACTGCCATGAGTTTTACAGGAAGGCAGTAGCACTTAGAATGGATGAATGAAAAGAAACAGTTATTGTAAACCTACTATGTATTCAGCACCATACTGAGTGCTGGGAATAGAAATATAATAGTGGATAATCCTTGCCTTCAAAAGCTTATATTCTAATTGTTGTGCATAAGGAGGGGTAGGAGTATGGATGCTTGGTGATTGGGGGTGGGGAAGCCAGGGGACAGATGGGAAGAAGATTGCCAGGTTGGAAGATAACAAAAGACCTCCTTAAAGTGTTAGTGTTCACCTTAATATTTTAGCCCAGATACACTCTATTCTGGACCACAGGAACATGATGCCTGACTTTCTTCAAGAAGTCAGAAATCAGGAAAGAATCTTTCAACTAATTTAAGGTTCAAATAGGTTCAATTAAGATGCAATTTTACCTGTATACAAACCAACAAACCAATTTAAAGAAAGCGTGTTATCCAGGATAAATAAACCTATCTAAAACACCATACGGTTATCTATTTGGAATAAATGTTAGTTATGTTTTACTCTAATCCTTTCATTTTGTGAAAGAAAAATCTAAAACCAAAACAGATGAAATTACATCTCCCACATCAAGGAAGTACTACATAGCAGAGCTAATCTTAAGAATGGGAAGCTAAGAATGAAATATATATATAGCTATTAGCATATTTTGAGTTGGGATATGGTTTTGTTTACAGAGAGAAGAAAAATAAGTACATTACTGGAAAGTGTGATCATGAGGGCAAATCGAATTGGTAGAGAAAATGTACTTCTGAATTTTTGAGGCAGAGAAAAAGTAATTTCCTTGTCAAGCATATTTCTGTACTGTATTTTGAGAAAACCTTGGAACTTTCAGTGAAGATGCTTTACATATATATATATATATATATATATATATATATGTAAATATATGTATATATGCATGTATGTATATATACATGTATGTATATATGCATGTATGTGTATATGCATATATATACATAATATGTATAATTTTATCTATATATCTATCTATAGGTAGACAGTGCAGTGGATAGAGCAGTGGCGTCAAGAAGACGTAAGTTCAAATCTGGCCTTAGCTGTGTGCCTCTGAGCAAGTCACCTAACTCTGTTTGCTTCAGTTTCCTTATCTGTAAAATGAGCTGGAGAAGAAAATGGCAAACCATTCCAGGATCTTTGCCAAGAAAACCCCAAATGGCATCACAAAGAGTTGGACACAACTAAAATGACTGAACAACAACAAAACAACGCATACACATGTATGTATGTACGTATATATTGGTGTGTATAAATATGTTATATATACATATACCTACTTACACTGATGCTACAGTAACATTATGGGATAAAGAGGTCACAAAGTAAAGAACTGTGATATCTGTACAGTAGAGGAATGTGTAGAAGTTAAAAATGAATGAGATTGGTTGTCAGGAGAGCTGGGTGTGATTTTGCCATTTACAAGCTGTGTAATCATGAGAAAGTTAATTAATCTTTTTGAGCCTCAGTTTTCTCACCTGAAGAATGGAGATAATATTTTACCTACCTCACAAGGCTGTTGCAAGAAAGCTCTTTTGAAACTACATAAAATGATAAATGGATGTTATTATTAATGACTAATAAGAATTGTTTTTCTTTATAATATGAGAAACACTATATTACCTGCCTTACGACAATTAAAATATGAAATTAATGACATAGTCTACCTTCAAGGATTTTCTAATAAGCAATACAATCTATCTTGAATTATACTTTAGTAAGCTTTTCAAAACTGGAATTTCTGATATTATCCAACATAAACTTGAGTATAGCTGTTGCTATTAATGGAAGTTGGTTGACAAAGGTAGCTAGGGAATACAATGCATTGAGTACTGGGCCTGATATTAGGAAACCTGAGTTTAAATTTGGCCTCAGACACTTACTAGCTGTATGATACTGAACAAGTCCCTTAGTCACTATTTGCCTCAGTTTCCTGAAGTGCAAAATGGGGCTAATAATAACACTTACCTCACAAAGTTATTGTGAGGATCAAATGATACATGTTTAATAAGACCTTAGCATCCTGCCTGATGCATTGTAGGGTTCTATATAAATGCTTATTCCCTTCCTTTCCCTTCCCTTCACTGCCCTTCCCAAATAATAGATGACCCTGATAAGGGAGTTCAGTAATCATTGGTGCTAGGGGAGAAAACTTTTTGATGAAAAATGCTAATTTACATGTGCAAAAGGCCTTTTATGTCCTTATGGTTTTAGGAGGTAAAAGTAAATGTAAAGAGATTACCTAAAAACAATCCACATTAAGGGTCTTCCTTTTTTTTTTTTTTCTGGGTGACCTGACCAATACAGAGAAGCAATTCCTCTGTAGTATAGTAGGCCAATTTTGATGTTTTTAACAAAGGTACTAAAATAGCTGAAAATACAATTAAATCATATGAAAACCTATGACAAAGCAATGTATCAATAAATAAAAATCATCAGAACATTTCAGAGAAAGAAGACACTGAGATCTCCTGAGTCTACCTATAGATCGTTTGTCTCCCAGGTTTTTTTTTTCAGTATATTTTTTTCAAAGGAAACTAATTGAATATGATTTTTCATATTTTCAACAATAATAAAAAAATAGAAATTGGAATTATCAATAACAATTTTTTTTAAAAAAACACCACATGTAAGAAATCACTTGGTAGAAAACTTGCTTAGTTTCATGAACATATTTTCCCATAAAACGTATTTATATTATGCATACATATGGACAAATTAAGATCTTTGGAGTCTTAAATAACTGACAGTAGAATAAATATTTAAAGCCCAAAACATCTCCAGATGTCTCAAATAAATATTTGAAATCATAGACAGAACCTATTTCCAAAGAAAGTCCATTTCTTTCCAAATATTCAAACTAGAATTCAATACTTTAGTTTCTAATGTTCCATACTTAATGTTTCACTATATAGTTCATTCAGAATCAATAGAAAGTTTGTATTTTTGAGTAGTTTATATAATTAACTGGGAAACTGTCTTTTTTAAATGGCATATCTTATTTAAATGAATAACTTAGAATGATCAACCAATTTGAATACTTAGAGAGGGTAGATTGTAGAGATAATAGTCATTCTCAATCCCTTAAGAGAACATGTATGCCTGCTGGCCTTTCAAAAACTCATGTGTACAGATTGTCAGAATTTGGGTTTGACAGTCCAGAATATATTAGAATGTGAAATAGGACATTTCACAACAGGAGTTCTAATTTACATACTTTTACAATGTTGAATATAAATAGGCATTTAGATTTTTAAAATCTATGTGGATTGAAAAATATTGAAGTGATCTAATAAACATGTTTATATCAATGAGAAATGCCAAAATAATAGAATAATAAAAAATAACAACAGCAATATGTTTATATGGAGTCTTAGAGTTTATGAAGTTTTCTTTTTTTTTTTAAACAACTTGCTGATTATCTGAATATTATCCCCACCTCACAAATTGTAAAATGGAGGTACAAGTACATTCAGTTTATATATGTATATATGGTTGCTTGTTGTTCTTCATTTTCAACTATGACCAAAAGGATATAACTTTGGGGTCAAAATGTAGTGTGTCTGACCATGGCTGATCAGACCAATGCGAGCTTGGAAGGCTCTATCACAGGTTGGGCACAAATAGTCCATTTGAACATTTGGAGTGGAGATGTCTCTAAATTTGTGCCTCTCCCATCTCTTTTGGGCTACTGCAAATTCTGTTTCACTCACTGAGCACAGCACCTTCTTTGATATGGGTAAACCACACTAGGCGGTCTTATGTCAGTGTCTCACCTATCTCACGATTGATTCCAAAGTTCTTCAGTGGGACCTTGAGAATGTCCTTGTATCATTTCCTGTGACCTGCATGTGAGCGCTTGCTTTGTGTGAGTTCTCCATAAATGACCCTTTAGGCAAAGATACATTTGGGGTTCAGACAACGTGGCCAGGCCATTGGTGTTATGCTTCCTTCAACAGAGTTTGAATGCTTGGCAGCTCAGCTCCAGAAAGGACCTCAGTGTCCAATACCTTATCTTGCCAGGTGATCTTCCGACTCTTCCTAAGACAATTCAAATATATGTATACCAGCATATACATATGCACAATATATTACTAACATGTTATAGATTATATAGATATATAATATGTGTAAAAGTAATATAGCACAGTGATATATTGCATATATTATCAATATAGTAATATAATGCACATGCAACTTTCATATATGTAGGTATATATGGTGTACTTACACGTACATATATGTATACATAGACATACACCTACATATATATTTATGTTTGTGTATACATGTGTACATATATGTAATGTGGTACAGTAGAACTGGGTCTAGATTTGTGAAGTCATGAGTTCAATTCCATTCTCTGATACTTACTAGTAGTGTGACCCTGGCTTAACTTTAGTTAGTTAGTAACAACCCCTGTTTGTCTCAATTTCCTCATCTGCAAAACGGCAATAAAAATAATACCTATCTCTCAGGTTTTTGTCAGATTATCAAATGAAATAATAATTGTAAAGCACTTGGCACAGTGTCTGGCATGTAGTAAGTTAACTATTGTTATTAATTATTAGTATTGTTGTTATTATTAATAGATATAAACCAATCATCAATCTACAAGAATTTATTATACACCTACTAGGTGCTAGGGTATACAAAGAAAATAAATGTACCTTTCATCAAGAAACTTTCAATAAATCTCTTACTAGATGAGAGGCCATCTGTCTTAATGGCCAGAGGACTGGCTTCAGAGTCAGCAGAATCCTAATTCAACCATAGCCACTGACATGTACTTTCTGTTTAACTCTGCCAAGTTTCTTAACCTCTCAAAGCCACGGGAAGCTCTCTGAAAGTCCAAGTTAATGAGCAGTTGGAGATCTGACTCTGTAGAAGGAGCTTTCTCTCACCCACATAAAATCACATATTTGGACCACAAATAAAACAGCATAGCTGGATGGTCCTTGAGGTAAATATACTGCTTCTCCCATTCATTAACATCTAGGTTTAGTGTAAATTGAGACTATTACATGAACCTTTTGGACCCTACATGTAAGAATGCCTTCCAGGGTTTGTATTCAATCAACAAGCCAGAGTAAAAATCATCTGGTACCTCTGAGATTAGTCTTATTTCCATATGTAAATTAATTCCAGGACACAGTTCTAGATATCCATTGAGCAATTCAGATTTTAAGTTTCTAAATCAACTAGAAATTAATAGACAGCAGTCTACTACTAGGCACACAGTACAAATCACATCAATGTTTTTTTTTCAATTTGCTTTTCTCAAAATTCAGGAACTATATAATCAGGGAATTATCATTCCCACTTTATAGGTGAGGAAACTGAGGACCAGAGAAGGTCTTATAATTCCAAGACCAAAGTTTTTTTCAAATGAGATTGTTTCATTTTTTTTTTTATGTCTATGTCAAAGCCTTATGGCTTTTCTAGGGGTTCTAACCCACTCCTAGGTAAGAAAAAAATCAGGGCAACAAATGATTATCCATTCTCAGAAAAGAATGTGCCAGGACATCCCGTCCTACAAAAAGGCACATGTTTTGTTTTGTTTTGTTTTGTTTTGTTTTGTTTTGTTTTGTTTTGTTTCTCAGAAAAGACCTTTTTATGAATCATAGCCTTCGTATTAGCATATCTCCCTGTTTTCCTGGGTGGCTAAGTGGCACGTGGAATAGAGTGCCAGGCCTGGTGTCAGTAAGACACATTTTCCTGAGTTCAAATCTGGCCTTAGACAATTACTACTTGAGCAAGTCACTTAACCCTGTTTGCCTCAGTTTCCTCATCTGTAAAATAATCTGGAGAAGGACATGACAAACCACTCTGGTATCTTTGCCAGGAAAACCCCAATGCAGTCAGACACAACAACCACCCCCTTTTCCTAGAGAGCTCTCCCACTGGGAGACCCACAGTTCTCTTTAGATTAAAGGAGATATTACTTTTGATAAAAAGTTATAGTCCTTGGTCCCAAGGGGGTGAGTCTTTCCCAATTTGAAATTCCTATAATGAAAACTTGTTTCCCATCCTGAACAGCTTCCACTGGTCAAAGTTTAACAGAGATAGAACCCTAACTTCTAGTTTGGAAATAAAACTAATCTCAGACGTACCAGATGATTTTTATTCTGGCTTGTTTATTGAATCCAAACCCTGGAAGGCATTCTTACATAAATGGGTCCAAAAGATTCATGTAATGATCTCAGTTTACACTAAACCTAGATGTTAATGAAGGGGAGAAGCAGCATATTTACTTCAAGGACCGTCCAGCCATGCTGTTATTATTTGTGGTCCAAATATGTGATTTTATGTGGGTGAGAAAGCTCCCCCTACAGAGTCAGATCTCCAACTGCTCATTAACTTATACTTTCACTCAGTGGCTTCTTGCTGTCTCTAGGATCAAATACAAAATGCCCTTCATAACCTAGCCCCTTCCTATCTTTCCAATGTTCTTACACGTTGCTCCAAAAATATGCCCTTTGATTCAGTAACCCTGGCCTCCTTGCTATTCCATAAATAAGACCCTCTATCACTTGGCTCTAGATAGTTTCTTTGGCTTTCTCTTAAACCTGTAATACTTTTCCTCTTCTGCTTTGACTACTGACCTCCCTGGCTTTAAGTCCCAACTAAAATCTTACCTTATCCCACAGGAACCTTTCCCTAATCTCTCTTAATTCAAGGACTTTCTCTCTTTTAATTATTTCCTAATTATTCTTTATATAGTTTGGTTTGTATATGTTTGTTTGCATGTTGTCTCCCCCTTAAGATTTTTTTGCCCTTGAGGGCAAGTACTGTCTTTTGCCTCTTTTTGTATCCCCAGAATTTAGCTCATTGCCTAGCACATAGTAGTCACTTTATAAATATTCACCGATTGATGCCTGATTTGCATAGATTTTTGTGGCCAGAAGGAGTTCCTGAGCAAGGCTTACTTGCCCTCCCACTTAAGCTTTTATAATCATCTGGTCCTGTGTAACATTCTATATTGTGACTAACTGCAAACATGTCAAAGTATGTGATTACTCTTCACCTTTAGCATAGAAAAAGGTATATGTTGCTATGAAGCCCCAGGGCCCTACTCCACATAGTTATCAAGACACTTCAGTTACATAGTACAACAAAAGTTAAGGCTCCTAATCTTATGGGACAGAAACTGAAAAAACACACAGATATGCATTAATTCTTCCCTTGGGAGTTTAGTTATG
Organism: Phascolarctos cinereus; assembly: GCF_003287225.1. Lineage (NCBI taxonomy): Eukaryota > Metazoa > Chordata > Mammalia > Diprotodontia > Phascolarctidae > Phascolarctos > Phascolarctos cinereus. Next base: position 114,469,733 of record NW_027556180.1, read on the forward strand.
AAACATACGAATTTTTTGTGATAATGCACCCAGGTAGAGATAAGGAGATGCTCAAACAGCAGTCTGGGGGTTGGGATCTCAGCCTTGTGCTAGGGAAAGCCATTTGTCACCCTCAGAGCTGTACATGCACCCTCCTGCCACAAACTAATATACATGTAAAACATATGTCTCAGTCAGCAACCGAAGCTTATGAAAAATAAAATTAATCCAGTAACATCCAACTTTTAAATGGCTACAGATCTGAGGGCTGGCTGAAATACTATAAGGTGAAGGGGGATAAAGACCTTTGGTTTCTCCATATTCCTTGCAGCATGGTATTCTTGCCACATTGACAAAAAGCTATGATTCGTGCCCCTCAAAACAAATAAACAAACAAAAAAACCCAGTCATATTGCCTCTCTTCCTCTTTTAGTTTTCAATTCTACATATGGGTTTGGGGAGTTGGAAGCTATTATGACAAACTTTCTCTCAGCTGTTTTTGTCTGCTATGATGTTTCTGACATTGTCATTGTAAGACGGTGGTATGGGAGGCTTGAGGAAGGAAAGATGGTTTGCTGTAGTAAGTGGGATGAGGAATAAGAGAGGAGTACTAGAATTGCCTTGCTGCAGTGAGGGCCCAGCTAAGATTAGCTAACATACATCTGTAGTGTATCCATTCAGTGTCATGATTCCTCCACTTCCAATCAATAGCAGGTGATTATGATCAAAGGAAGCAGATGGAGGCAGTAATCCAGGTTTGGAATTTTTCCAAGGCAAGAAAGACAAAGGAATACATGATTCTAGAATAGAGAATAGTGTTTAGATCAACTAGTTAAAGAGTTCCAGGGGTTGAGACTGGGAAACAAAGAACATGTTGCTAGAATAGTGCTGACATTCCAGTATAACGACAGATGGCAGGATTTCATATCACAGTGAGGATGAAGAACACGTTTAGGAGAATAAGATCTAGCGAGAGATGGAAAGGCAAAAAAAAAAAGCATAAATAGATAAGAAATTGAGGAGTCCTTGAACTAGGAAGCAGAATGCTTATGACTGATGGCAAGATTAATCATCCTAAACCTGCTGTTTCATCCTCATACACCTCCTCCTGTGTGTAACTGAAGTGGGATTGAAAAATAGGTCATGAGAATTAAGATTAAGGAACTGAGAATTTCGGGTAGCTGAGAGAAAATCAATATATTTCTTGAGCTTCCCTAGAATGAAGAAGGGAATTGGAGTAGAAAGGAAGACTGAGAGTTAGTCACTGAACTCATTGGGAAAAGGAGAATGTTCTGCAGCTTAGTAGACAATGGCTACCAAAATCCATTTTGGGTGATAAAATTGAACTAAATGAATCTTAAGAGAGAAGAGGCTGAGGGATAATGTGGCAATGGGAAACAATGATTATTCTGATTCCTCTGCCATGACTCCTGAATTGAGTAAAGGTAGACGTTAAACAAGTGAATGAACAGCTAGTCGTAGAAAGAGAGGCTATTCAGAAATGTAGTGTCATCTATGCAGAATAAGGCCTCACGTCTCAGTTTCATTGCTTAGCAGTTTGCTATACTCTTTTTTTTTTTTATTCTGGCATAGTATTTGTATACGCTACTCTTATGCTCCTTTAAAGGGGCCCGCCATCAGAATCTAAGATATGTACAGAGCACATGTTTGCTGCAGAAATGCCATGTTGGTTGAGTCAACAGGATTATTATAAAGGAAGATCCCAAGGGCTTGGCCATTGATGGAGAAAGGATTGCTTGAGTACTGGCAAACAGAAATACCTACAGTGAAAAGGCCCAAGGAACCTTCTATTTGAAGCATTGCCCTGCGCCTATTTCATATTGTTTATATGATGTACTTTGTTTATGCCTTGGGCAGAAAATGCAATGGGAAGAAATCATATGTATATTTCTAACACTCTACCTTTAGAGAAATTACTTTTAAAGGATTTTATATAATTCATTTCCTTCAAATTATGATATTCTTTCATTATCATTTCTACTTTACCTTATTATCTTCCTGATTCCTGATTTTCCAGGTCTATAAATATATGAAAATGCATGCCATTCTCCCCTCCAGTCCCTATAGCTTTACAAGCAAAATAGGCTTGTGCTGCCATAAGTAATCACTAACATTGACTGAAGTTTTCAATATTAATGAAGTGATGTGAGGTCACCTCATGGGAAATGTTTGCACGTTCAGCCAGATGCAGCCGTTCCACGAAGGTGTGAATTGTTCCTTGCATGATATTGGTTCAGAATGGAATTAGCCCTTCCATTCCATATTACAGAGTTTCATTTCATAAGTTGCAATAGAACAGTTTCAAGTTTACAAAATGTCAAAGGCCCCAGAGAAGTTCATGATCTTCCCCTGCCTCACCTTTAACCACCTATTGGGTGACAAGAAGTCTCCAGTAAAATACCCCAGGGATTTGTTTAGTATTGTGCTCACTAACATTTTTATTAATAATGGATAAATTTGCTCTTGACACCAAGCTAGAAGGAATAATTAACACACTGGATAACAGTTAGTTAGAGGCAGCTAGTTGGTATAATGGATAGAGCACTAGGCCTAGAGTAAGAAAACCTTGAGTTCAAGTTTGGCCTCAGACACTTACTAGCTGTGGGACCTTGTGCAAGTGACTTAACCTCTACTTGACTCAATTTCTCCAACTGCAAAATGAGAAATAATAATAGTACTTATTTTCCAGGGTTGTTGTGAAAGCTCAAATGATACAATATTTGTTAAGTGCTTAGCAGTACCTGGCACACAGTGGGTACTTAATATATGCCTTTTCCTTCCTTCTTCCTTTGCTCTTAAAATCCAGACCTACACTCTTATTTCACTAAGTGGCAGGATCTCACATGTTAAGGTTGTCTTCTTCACTCAAACATCAGTGTTTCTCTATCCATTCCACCCCACCTCTTTCATCTGTTTGCTTTGCCTAACCTTTTAGAGGCTTTGAGAAAATTTTGTGCTGGTTTTCATTTTCTTGAGATCCAACCCTTTAGAAGCCTTTGAGGAAAATACTGGAAGGGCTGGAATAAAGATCTGAAAGCAGGACCGTTTCTTTCCTTGGAGAACCTTCAGAGATGTCTCATTAGAATCTGGATTCCTTAAGACAGTCTGAAAACCACTAAATCCTTAAAGATGCCATTCACGTCTATTAGTATCAGTTCTACTAATTCCCCTGATATAAAAGAAAATATATTGAACTGTATATTTCTCCCATCATTGTAAATATACTTACTTGTCATTTTCCACAAGTGACGTCAAACTCAAATAGAAACAGAGGCCACTAAAATGTACATAATGATCCCTTTCTCAAGGGATATTAATATTAATATGGTTGAGTCAACAGGATTATTGTAAAGGAAGATCCCAAGGGCTTGGTCATTGATGGAGAAAGGATTGCTTGAGTGTTGGCAACAGAAATACCTAAAGTGAAAAGGCCCAAGGAACTTTCTATTTGAAGCATTGCTTTTTTGTAATTAATATTATCTGTGTTTTATTGATGTGTTTTATTTTGTTAAATGTTTCCCAGATACATTTTAATCTAGTATGGATTGGACTGTGGAATGTTGCAGGCTATAGGGCTACATGTTTGACATCTCTTCTACAGGATAGAAAGATTACTTCATTCCAGGTAATTTCATTGATTGTAAAGTTAAATGTGAATTGTGATATGCTTGCCAAAATAAGTTAACCCCATCTTAGGTTTCACCAAAACATAGTGCTCTGCAATGAGGAAAATGATATTTCTACTGTATTGCTTATCAATCTACAATCATTTATTATCTACTTTGTGTAAGGCACTGCCTTAGGTCCCAGGGAAGCAAGGACAAAAATGAAATAGTCCTTTGTCCTTAAGGAGCTACATTCGGCAGTGGGAAGAAAAAACAAAACAAAAAGAAAAAAACAAAAAAAACCATGAACACATATAAGGGTAACTGGAATCTGGTGCTTATGCAGACCCTATCAACCTGATTCATTATTACAACTTCCCCTTTGTGGAAGGGGTGGGATCCTGCTTCAGTTAATGATTCCTTTGCTCACGACATTTAGAAAGATACCATGCTGAAAGAGGAGAATCCTTGGGGCCTTCTCTCCATCAAAACCATGTGGCCTTGTCATTCGCATTTGGTTTTGTTTTTTTTTCTTTTAGGAGAAGGAGATTAGAGCCTACAGCCTTGTGAGTTTGAAAGGTCAGTCAAACAGCTGATAAACATTTTTTTTTGCTTCTATTATATGCCAAACACTGTACTACAAACTAGGGATACAAATATGAAAAAAAAAAAATCCAGCCCTTGCCCTCAAGGAGTTTATGATTTAACAAGAGAAGACAGCACACAAGAGAAAACTGAAGGGACCAAGGTGGAAATTATCTGCCATGGCTACCATGGAGAAGTCAAATAAACCAAGGAGAGTGCAGCTAAAGAAGTTAAAGAAGTCCAAAATGTAGTCTCTTCAATATCTTGGTGTTCAGAGTCTGGGTTTCAGAATCAGAATCAATGTAATATCCACAACCTCAGAGGCAAGGGATGACCTTTGGTAGTAATCATTCAAGATGCCACCTCCGTGGTAGCTGAGATTAAGACATATCCTGCAGTCAGACAACCTTTAGATATGAACTTGGTAGAAAGAACATCAGATAGGATCTGAGCTAAATCTTAAGCTTCTACTATTCACAGGCTAAGGGGAAGGCATGCTGCCTGAGATATTGGGAAAAATGTTTATTCTTCGTACTTGCTCTATCATTGAAATAAATATTCATTTGAAAAAGTGGTTAAATGGAAGTGGGGCACTAGTTGAGGTCTTTAACAGATGGGCAAAACATAGCTGGTAGTAATATAAGTCTCTGGTTGTTGAGAGACACTCCAACTCCTCAGAGCTATGCTAGAACCCTAAGGAACAGATGTAGCCTGTAACTCTGAGAGAATGATGCAGAGCACACTAGCTAAATTAGAAAATCCAAAATCTACAACATTTAGGGTACATATTATGTTTCATTCTGACCTTCACATCTTGAAAGAATAACTGACAAACTTGAGTATGTCCAAAGGAGGATGATTAGGATAGTGAAGGGACTTGAAATTCTATCATATGAGAGACTGATTGAAGGGACTTAGTTTGGAGAAGGATTTAAAGAAGAGGACAGTTGATTTCAAAAATGTAATGGTTGCAGTATTGGACCTCAAGTCAGGAGATATTTGGACTTAAGTCTTGCTTCTAAAATTTTAAAACTATGCCTATGTGATTACAGATAAGTGCCTTAACCTTGATGACAACTAGTTTCATCATAGTAAAATTAGTATGGTACGATAATAACTGTATTAACTGTCTCACTGGGATACTGGTTATGGTGAAGTTATATGCACAGAACCTTAGCATAGTGTCTGGAATATAGTACATGTAATAAATTCTTATTGATTGATTGACTGATTATTTGGACAAAATAGATGATAAATATTTTTAGAGTCTCTGCCCTCTTTCATGTGTTCCCATAAAGTCTTACTCTAGTACCTACTCATTGGCTAGAGGTGAACCTGAGTTCTTAGAGGCTATGCTAAGCCTCTGAAATTTGGAAAAGGAAAAAAAAAGACTAGCTATGAATACACCCTATTATCATTTCCTGGGGATATTTAACTAACACAAATTAGCTATAATGAGGATGAGCAATAAAATTAAAACCACTTCTAATAAATAATATCACAGAAAGTTATGACAGACAAGGGCAACAGTTTTTGGAATATAAAAATTTTTGTAACCTCTTATGAAAGAAAATTGTGGGAGATTACGAATGACATCACCTCGTTTAAAAAAAAAAGAAATAGTGGAGGGGAAAAAAACCTTTTTAAAAATGTTGACAAGAAACTCAGCTAAGCATGACAAAATAGAAATAGCACTAAAGGAAAAAAAATATTCAAAGAGAACCTGGAGTAGATAAAATATATACAGAGGAAGGAGGTCATTACTAGAGGTAACACAATTTTCTAAGCATTGAGGGCCAGAGTCTCAAGATATCAAACACCCCAAAAGGTAACAAATCTTAAAGTTACAAAAAAGAAGGTGACTTAAAGAGTATTAACATCCAGGCAGTCAACAAGCATTTATTGCATACCTACCATATGACAGACACTGTGCAAAGCACTGAAGATAGAAAGACAAAAAGCAAAAATGAATAAACAAAAGAAGAAAAATATCTGCTTTCAAAGAGCTCACAGTCTAAAGGAGAAAACATACAAGCATCTATGTACAAATTGTTTATCTATAAATTGGAAATAATCTCAGGATCAGGTGAAGATTTGGGTAGGAGAGGGGAGACATGGCCATTTGGGTAGGCTGTAGGAAAGCAGCCAGTAGACAGAAAGAGATAGAAGATTAGTGATGGAGTAGATATAATAGAGAGAACTATCTGTTGGAGAAGATAGGATGGAATGGGATCATTCATGTACATAGAGGGGTTTGCATTTATAAGAAGAAAGGTTACCTCTTCATGTGAAATAGGAGTCAAAGATGAGATTATCAGACAATATGAAACTTTGGAGTCAGCATGGTTTTGTGATTTTCTTCAAATTTATTTAGCAACATATAATCAATGTCTCTAATTTCTCATCTTTACATTTATAAAAATGGGAATAATCTACACATTCATCATTGGCAGCACTGATGAGGGTTTGAGAAAAGAGCAGACAGACATTCATTAATTACTTTCTTCAGCAGATCACAATTGACTAAAAAGGGTAAAGAATACTCTGTATTTGGTTGTCGGCCACAAATTTGATTTAAGGTGTCTATAAAGTATATGCCAAAATCATACTAGATTATTTGAAAGATGTAGCAATAGAGATAAGTTATTCAGTGACTATCTAATTACTAGTATTAAGCAGCAAAGAGATGGTAGCTCACCAAAGGCATTTGCCACAATCATGGAAGATTTATGGAACAGAATTATAAATGGAGAAAGGTTTCCCTATAGATGAGATCCACTACAAACTCATATTTGTGAATGACGTGTGGTTTCTGTCAATTCCCAAAACATTGAAGGGTTCCTCAAACAGGCTGCACTATCATAGTTTTACCTATGATTGTTTAACTTCAATTGTTTAACCTTACTGTACATACTGAAAAAAAAAGTAGATAAAGAATGCCTGTGAGGCAGCTAGGTAGCACAGTGAATAGAGCACCAGCCCTGAGTTCAAATATGGCCTCAGACCCTTGACACTTACTAGCTGTGTGACCCTGGGCAAGTTACTTAACCCCATTGCCTAGTAAAAAATAAAAATATAAAATAAATAAAAGAATGTCTGATGTTTAAATTACAATGTGTATTTACATAGACAACCCATAGGCTTGGTCCATCACATGTTTGACAGACACTATACCAGATTTGAAGAAGAGGAAGAGAGAAGGCTTGACTGTCTTTGGGAAATTACACAGGGCTTTTAATGATTCCAAACTTCTTCTTTGAAATTAGAACTCATTTTTTAAATAACAGCATTCTTCTGGCATAGGTCTTCATGACTGAGTCATGGAATATCAGAAAATTTGAAAGATTAAATTTGAGGGCCACCCAAAAAGAAATAGAGAGGCATTTAGGAAATGTGAGTAGGGTATAAAACATTGCCAACCAAGAATTGCATGAGAAAAGTGCCATAAACAATATGCAAACAATTCATGACCAGAAAAGATGTTCGGCCATTCACATAGCCAGAGCAAAGAATTATTGATGGATAGTCACTCTAAAGTTAAGAAGAATGTCCCAAGCTCTTTAAATGGACAAATTATTGAGGATTTGTGCAAAAAAATTCACAAGGAGGAACTCAGGATGAAAGGGGCATAGATGGCTTCCAAAACTCATTATCCGAAGGAGTTTACTCCTACATGAGATTATAAAGACAGTGAAATTCTGAAAAAAACATTTTTTGATAAGGCAGGTTTTATCATGTAGTAAATATTAATATGAAAATAATCTTGTTGACTAAGGCTCCACGAACTAAGTAGAGCAGAGACTCTGAAAATATGTATCATCTTTAAAATGAATCAGCAAGCATTTATTAAGCATAGACTATGTGCCAGGGTCTATGTTAGGTTCTAGGGATGCAAAATCATTCCTTGTTCTCAAGGACACAGGACAGAGAGTCAACTTGTACAGATTTAGGCATGTACTAATATATCTGCAATGTAATTTTGGAGAGAGGCTGCTAGGGGCATTAGGAAAGGTGTAGTGTAGAGAAGATCATGTTTGAGTTAAACCTTGAAGGACACCAATGATTCAGAAAGGTGGTGGTGAAGAAGGATTGCATGGAGACAGCTAAAAAAAAAAAAGGCCAGGAGGCAGGAAATGTACCATTGCATAGAAGAACAAGAAACAAGGATGTCTATTATCACCCCTGTTATTCAATATTGTACTGGAAACCTTAGCTTTAGCAATAAGAGAAGAAACAAAAATTGAAGGTATTAGAATAGGCAAAGAAGAAACAAAGTTATTACTCTTTGCAGATGACATGATGATATACTTAGAGAATCCTAGAGAATCAAGTAAAAAACTACTTGAAATAATAAAAAACTTTAGCAAAGTTGCAGGCTATAAAATAAAAACACATAAATCATCAGCATTTCTATATGTTACCAACAAAGCTCAACAGCAAGAGATAGAAAGAGAAATTCCATTTAAACTTACGGTAGACATTACAAAATATTTAGGAGTGTACCTCCCGAAACAAACCCAGGAACTCTATGAATACAATTACAAAACACTTTTCACACAAATAAAATCAGATGTAAATAATTGGAAAAGCATCAGTTCCTCATGGGTAGGTCGAGCTAATATAATAAAAATGACAATCCTACCTAAGCTAATTTACTTATTCAGTGCCATACCAATCAAACTACCAAAAATTATTTTATAGAGTTAGAAAAAATAATAACAAGATTCATTTGGAAAACAAAAGGTCCAGAATATCAAAGGAACTAATGAAAAGAAATGCAGGGAAGGTGGCCTAGCAATTCCAGATCTTAAATTGTATTATAAAGCAATCATCAAAACTGCTTGGTACTGGCTAAGAAATAGAGTGGTGGATCAGTGGAATAGGTTAAATATGCAAGACACAGTAGTCAATGACTATAGTAATCTATTATTTGATAAACCCAAAGACCCCAGCTTCTGGGATAAGAACCCACTCTTTGAAAAAAACTGCTGGGAAAACTGGAAAAGAGTATGGCAGAAACTAGGCATAGACCCAAATCTCACACCATATACCAAAATAAAGTCAAAATGGGTTCATGACTTAGATATAAAGGCTGATACTATAAGTAAACTGGGAGAACAAGGAATAGTTTGCCTATCAGATCTATGGAGAACAGAAGAATTCATGACCAAACAAGAGAGAGAACATTATGAAAAGCAAAATGGATAATTTTGATTACATTAAATTGAAAAGTTTTGCACAAACAAAGCCAATGCAACTAAGATTAGAAGGAAGGTAGAAAATTGGGAAAGAATTTTTACAACCAGTCTCTCTGATAAGGACCTCATTTCTAAAATATATAGAGAGAATTAGGACAAATTTATAAGAACACAAGCCATTCCCCAATTGATAAATGGTCAAAGGGACAGTTCTCAGATGAAGAAATTAAAGCCATCTATAGTCATATGAAAAAATGCTCTAAATCATTATTGATTAGAGAAATGCAAATCAAAACAACTCTGAGGTACCACATCACACCTATCAGATTGGCCAACCTGACAAAACAGGAAAAATGATAAATGTTGGAGAAGATGTGGGAAAATTGGAACACTAATGCATTGTTGGTGGAGATGTCAAATGATCGAACCATTTTGTAGAACAACTTGGAACTATGCCCAAAGGGCTATAAAAATGTGCATACCCTTTGATCCAGCAATAGCACTTCTAGGGCTATATCCCAAAGAGATCATGAAAATGGGGAAAGGACCCACATGTATGAAAATATTCATAGCAGCTCTTTTTGTGGTGGCAAATTGAGAGGATGCCCATCAATTGTGGAATGCCTGAGCAAGTTGTGGTATGTGAATGTAATGGAATACTATTGTATTCCAATATGAAATGATGAACAGGCTGACTTCAGAAAAACCTGGAAAGACTTGTATGGTCTGATGCTGAGTGAAGTGAGCAGAACCAAGAGAACATTGTACACAATTACAGCCACATTGTGAGATGACTAATATTGATAAACTTAACCCTTTTCAGCATCTAAGGATCTAAGACATCTTCAGAGGCCTCGTGATGGAAAATGCTATCCACATCCAAAGAAAGAACTATGGAAGTTGAATTGCTATCATTTTTTTTTAACCTCTGTTGAGTTTTGTTTCCTCTTTCTAATAGTTCCTCCTATCAGTTTTAATTTTTACTTACAACTTCACTAATGTGAAAATATGTTTAATAGGAATGTAAATGTATAGCCTATATCAGATCATGCACCATCTTGGGGAGGGTGGTGGGGAGGAAGGGGGAGAAAAATTATAAACTCAAAAGCATATGGAAGTGATTGTTAATAAATAAAAATAAATTAATAAAATTTTAAAAAATAAAGTAAAGAAAATAGAACAATAAGATATCTGGACTTGAGAGTCATAAGTGATATTAGGTAGGGCACCAATGTTAACTGGGCAAGTAACTTCTCCCAACCTTTCTTCCTTTGTTTGTAAACTTCATAAAACTAGAAGAGCTATAGAATGTTAGTTGTAGAAATAACAACTTTTGACTTGCTTTGAACTGTATTCTCACCAGCATCAATATTTAATTTGACTAATCAGATCAGATGAAAACAGTAATAATTAACAAATTATTTGACTTTTCTTTTCCTGCTTATCATAGGTGATTGCCTAAACAAGTGAATCAAATGATTAAAATATCTCTTGGTTATAATTGTGCTTGATAGGGAGGCATGTTTACCACTTTAAGTCATTAGGCTTAAGGCCAACACCAAGCCAACTTTAAAAAAGGCTAGGATTGTCTTTGGTCCAAACTAGAAATTGCCAAGATTTCTCCATTCCTGGTGTCCTTAATGTCTCAGTAAATTTTTTTGTGATGCCCCCTAAACCAAAAGAAATACATAACAAGTCCTTTTACTAACTAGTTAGGTCCAAACAATTTCATAAGCTTTTATGCCCTAACAACTTAATAGTCATTAAAAAAAACCATAAATTGGAAGAAAAAATCATATTTTATTTAATTCTTAAATAGCCACAATAACTTAGTAACGAGATGTGTATGTCTATGGGGTACTGCACAAAGTGATGTGTCATTGCAAATGAGAAAATTTTGAGAAGATACTGGAGTAGCCAAAAGTACAAGTAAACAAAAACATTTCAAAAATTTGAGAACTGTTATTGAAATGCTGATACATGTGGTGATGTGAAGTGTTGCTGTATTTCCCTTGAAATTTTATAATATTCCACAGTATCTATGAATTCATGGTATGGCATAGTTTGGGAACTGTGGGTATAAACATTAAATTTGGTCTAGAAATTGAAATAATCTATTCAAACATTCTAGCGGCAAGTGAACAAAAACTCACCATCATTATTAATTTATTGCTGGGTCTGTTTGTTGTTGTACTCTAAGATTCATTTTAATTCACTTTTTTTAAAGAACTTACCCATGAATAGGTATCACAAATCATAAGACCTATAATTAGAGCATGGAACTAGGTATAAGCAAAGAAGGCTGCCATCTAGATCTGAACTTATGAATCAATAACAACTTTTAATATTGCAGGGGTTACACTTTTGGAACTTTGCTTAGTTATTTTTTTTGAAAGCTTAACCTGATGTTGCCAATTGTTATTTTTTTTTCCCTATGATGCCTTGCACCTAATCAATGCATAACAAAATTTTGTTTAAAGTTTTCCAAATATAAATTGAGGCCACCAACTAAAATTATTGCTACTCTAAGCTTTATCAAGGAAAGTTGCCATCATTACTGTATAAACATGAAACTTGACAAAGAGTAAATACAAGTAGATTTGGTTTTATTAAAATTAAATTTTCAGTGCTAGAGGAATTGAAAAAGAAGGAAATGTGAAGTTTACCACTTGGTCCTAATATTAAAGTAGGAAATTTGGTCTTTAAACTTACTTTGAAAATTAATTACAACCTGGGGTGATGAGATACTAAGTGCCTACTGAATACTTTGGATATTAAAAGAAAAGGATTCCATAATGACGTGCTACATTTTCTTATAGTAGAGAATTAATATGTGCCATTGAGAAATAATGGATTGGGCTCAGGATGAATGAGATGCTATGAATAGTTCAGTAGACAGATGGAATCTAGTCAGATTAGCACACCATTATTTGTTACATAGATTAGAACCATTACATGCTAACAGATTTGTTCCTGCCATTATGACAAATTAAAAGAGATCACTACACATGCAAAAGCATTAACTTCCTGGCCCTGGAGGTTTTGGTGCGTTTCAGTGCCTGGCCAGCATGGGTGAATACATTATTCTCTAACTTTTGTAAATGATTGTGCCAATTCTAACTCTCAGTCTCTTCCTAAGAAATTGTTGACACGCAAAAGAAAAATCAACTTCCACATCCTAAAAGTTAATGAGGCTGCAATTTCACATGCTTCCATTTCCCAATGAAACAAATGGTACAAATCAATTTCAGGGAAAAAATCTCCAAGGGAATAAAAGTATCCAGAAGAGTCTTAAAAATACTGGCATTTAGCTTGACTCTAGTCTTCTGTTCACTTTATTAATCAATAAGTAGTTGATTTATTATCTCATCTTCCAGAAATTATCAAATTCCTTATAAATATTACTTGACCTAACAAGTGATAATAGGGAATTACTGCAATGATTCAGAACGAAATTTTCATCTCATCTAAATTGTATAATGGTTAGCCATACGTTATCAGACCCAAATTCTATAAAATAGAAAATAAAATGAAAGGCCCAGTATAGTGAAGTGTTCTTAATAGTGACTTGGTGATTTTTTTAATGTCACCATTTGGTTTAGAAGGAATATTTACTGTAAATTTCTGAGCTAAATATGATACTGTCATTTGGCATATCAGCTAATTAACCAAGTGGTCTGACTTCAGCAGGATCTTGTCAGAATTCTTTTTCTTCTCTCTATAAAATATTAGAAAGCAATTCCCTAAGGTTTATATAAAAGCAGGTAAGTTGTTTCTCTGGTCAAATGTTTCACTGTGGTCAGGTTTCCATAGCAAAAATAAAGCAGACACCTGAGACAAAGTGGAACAGAGGGGACTGAGGCAATTTTATGAATAGCCTAGGTCAGTAACAATGACTGACAACCCAGATGTAATGGATATGGGCTTAATATGTGCTTATGTGTGTCTGTAAATATATGAAGATAAATATGTATTATGTAAATATATATATATATGTGAGATGGAATAGCTATGTATACAAAGCTTAGAGCAATGAAAGCTTATTTTTTTCAACTCCTAAACTACTGAGAAAAACAAATCATAATGCCATGAAAAAAAGATATAAGTATGCATAATAAATAACGTAAATAAGGCACAGATGAGATTAGAAATATCAATATATGCTTATCACTCAATATTTACTTTTATATATATCTATACGCATACATATATATTTAAACAGTATTTTATGTAAGTACAAAAGTATATATACATTGTATACATATGTGTGTGTATATGTACATATACAATAACATGAAATGTCCCAGGAATCCTGAATGGCAGAGCCAGTATGTGAATCCAGGTTTCAAGTGTAGTGTCTTTCCATGATACTACAGTTACATCTTATCAAACACAGTATAGTACAGTGTTTCATTACATTGAAGGCAAATTCTATCTTGTACAGAACAAGAAATAGTTTTAATAACATTTCCCCATCACTTTTGAAGTTTCAAATATTTATCTTCTAAGAACAAGATTGATTTAACTTGTTTTTTATTAGTCAAAGTCCTCAGAACTGACTTAAAAATATTTTTTCCATAGCCAAATATCAGAAAAGATGTAGAAAACCTGAAAAATTACATAAAAGTTTGAGGAAAGCCATTGATATCGATGGAGAAATTTTGGGCCAATTTAAATATTGAGCTCAAATTAGCAAAAGAAAAATTAGAGACATTTCATGACACATCAAAGACTCACTAAATTCAAGGCTAAATTCAAGGGAGCCATCAGATCTCTAAGAGAGGATTTAAACCTTGCAAGTGGTACTATAACATAGGTTCAGGATAATCAATGAGAAAGCCCTTATTCAGCACAAAACTCTAACTGGCTTTTGTATAACCCTTTAAGGTTTATAAAACTGTTTACATATTCTATATTACTTGAATCTCCAAATAGTCCTAGCAAGGGCACAAGTTTTACTTTGTCTTCAGGGTGGTTGAGTGATCTCTATTCCATTAAGTGAAAGAGGTATGATTTGAATCAATCTTTTTTTATTTCCTAACATAGGACTTTTTGCTAGATATCATGGAGGAGACAAAAGGAACATGAGCTATGATTACCACATTCAAGGACCTATCTTATAATCTATGTGAGGATAAAAAGCTGAACACATTTTTTAAAAGTAAACAATTAAGCTCTAACCTATGTGCTATTATCTAACTGTGTGACCCTGGGCAAGTCACTTAACCTCTTTGCCTCAGTTTCCTCATCTGTAAAATGGGATAATAATAGCACTTCCTACCAAGTTGATTGTTGTGAAGATCAAATGGGATAATAATAAAGGCTAATAAGGATATATACATATATATGTGATAAAAGGATAAAAGGATAATAATAAACAATAAGGAAAAGGCCCTCTCCTGGGTTCACAGTAAGAAATAACTTTGTGTTTCTTGATAAAACCATCTTGTTGAAGCAATATTCATTAAGCATAGTTCAGTTCAAGTGCTTTATTAAGCAGCTACCAGCTTTGCGCTAGTTGTTACAGGAGATCAAAATGAAAGCACAGTCTTTGCCCTCAAAGACTTTGTAGTTGAGTAGGTATAATATTGGGAAATAAAGTTAGGTAGGGAGTACTGCTTATGGAAGACCTAGAAAATCAACAACAGGCATTTGCTGGTTAAGCTTGATGCCTTAGGCAATAGTGAATCACAGTAGGTTCTTGACCAATGGAGGGACAAAATGAACATACATACATGGACAATGGCATGATGAATATATGTACTTCTTCATTACTTGATTGGGCTACACATATATGTGTAGCCTACAGTACTGGCCTTAGAGGTGGTGTTATCAGAATGTGCTGTTTGACTTAATTGTCCTCCATTTTCCTAAAGACTAAATACTGTACACTAAACCTGACTCAATTACGGAAACAGGCCAGGTTGGGCCATCAGACCATAATCTGCCAACCCCTGGTTTGGACCAACTTCCATATTGGGACATTCAAATGCCATAGAATGCTGCTGATTGACTGCCTGTTCTTAATGGGCCTGGAAAAGTTGTCTAAAACAAGATCTTTGACCTAGGAAACTGAAGTTGCTACCAGAAACTTAGTATGCTAATTCTTTTCCTTTCAGTGTGACAATTTGCTTTATGTGACCTTCAGTCTTTCAGTCCTGCTGGTGAGTGATATTATCCCTGGGCTCTAGGGAAAACAAGCTGAGGAATTCTCTAGTAGCTGCAAAACTTGAATTCATATATCATCTTAGTATCTAGGTACATGACTCAGAACAAATCATTTAATCTTTCAAAGCCTTATTTTCTTTATTGAGCATTTGAATATACGTCTCTGTGTGTGTACATATGTGTGTGTGCATGTGTGCAGAGAAAGAGAAAAGGAGAGAAGGAGAAGAGGAGGAAGAAGGAGAAAAAGAGGAGGAGGAGGAGGAGGAGAAGAAGAAGAAGAAGAAAAAGAAGAAGAAGAAGAAGAGGAGGGAGGAGGAGGAGGAGGACAGGAAGTAGGAAAAGGGAAAGTTTTATGTAAAAAGTTTTTATGTATAATGCTGAAGCTGATATTTATGTGAGGTCTTGTCTTTGCATTCCTGTGTTAGCCAATTCAGCTCCACAAACTTTTATTAAATACCTATTTTTATTATTTTTATGGACATTTATTTATTTTTAGTTTTCAACATTAACTTCCACAAGATTTTGAGTTCCCAATTTTCATCCCATCTCGCCCATCCCCCCAAGATGGCATGCATGCTGAATACCCCTTCCCCTAGTCTGCCCCCCCTTCTCTTATCCCCTTCCCCTTCTATTTTCCTATAGGGCAGGATAGACTTCTGTACCCCATTTCCTGCATTTCTTATTTCCCAGTTGCATGTCAAAACATTTTTTTAAACATGCATTTTTAAAACTTTGGGTTCCAAATTTTCTCCCTTCCTCCTTCCCACCCACCCTCATTGAAAAGGCAAGCAACTCAATATAGGTTACACATGTGCAGTTATGCAAAACACTTCCATAGCAGATATGTTGTGAAAAACCAACTCTATTTTCCTTAATTCTATCCTGCCCCCGCCATTTATTCTTTCTTTTGACCCTGTCCCTCCTCAGAAGAATTTGATTCTGATTACCCCCTTTCCCCATCTGCCCTCCTCTCTATCATCCCCCTGCTCTCTTGTCCCTCCCCCCCCCCCATTTTGCTGTAGGGTAAGACAGATTTCCACACCCAATTGAATGTGTATGTTATTCCCTCCTTAAGCCAAATCCTGTGAGAATAAGATTCATTCATTCCCTCCAACCTTCCCCTCTTTCCCCTCCACTATAAGAGTCTTTTCTTTTCTGTTTCTTTTGTGAGATAATTTACCCCAATCTACCTCTCCCTTTCTTCTTCTCCTAGTATAATCCTTTCTCATCCCTTAATTCTCCAGATATGACCCCTTAATCTTTAACTCACCCTGTGCCCTCTATCTATCTATCTATCTATCTATCTATCTATCTATCTATCTATCTATCTATACATACATACATATAATTTTCCCCTCCAACTACCCTAATACTGACAAAGGTCTCATGAGTTATAAATATCATCTTTCCATGCAGGAATGTAAACAGTTCAACCTTAATAAGTCTCTTATGATTTCTCTTTCCTGTTTACCTCTTCATGTTCCACTTGAGTCTTGTATTTGAAAGTCAAATTTTCTATTCAGCTCTGGTCTTTTCATCAAGAATGCTTGAAAGTCCTCTATTTCACTGAATGAGCATTTTTTCCCTGAAGGATTATACTGAGTTTTGCTGGGCAGGTGATTCTTGGTTGTAATCCTATCTCCTTTGCCCTCCAGAATATTATATTCCATGCCATGCATTCCTTTATCGTAGAAGCTGCTAAATCTTGTGTTATCCTGATTGTGTTTCCACAATACTTGAATTGTTTCTTTCTGGCAGCTTGTAATATTTTCTCCTTGACCTGGGAACTCTGGAATTTGGCTACAATATTCCTAGGAGTTTTCCTTTGGGGATCTCTTTCAGGAGGAGATCGGTGGATTCTTTCAATTTCTATTTTGCCCTCTGGTTCTAAAATATCAGGGCAGTTTTCCTTGATAATTTCTTGAAAGATGATGTCTAGGCTCTTTTTTTGATCATGGCTTTCAGATAGTCCAATAATTTTTAAATTCTCTCTCCTGGATCTATTTTCCAGGTCAGTTGTTTTTCCAATGAGATATTTCACATTGTCTTCTATTTTTTCATTCTTTTGGATTTGTTTTACAGTGTCTTGATTTCTCATAAAGTCACTATCTTCCAATTGCTCTATTCTAATTTTTAAGGATATTTTTCAGTAATCTTTTGGACTTCCTTTTCCATTTGGCCAATTTTTCTTTTTAGGGCATTCTTCTCCTCATTGGCTTTTTGGACCTCTTTTGCCATTTGGGTTAGGCTATTTTTTAAGGTGTTATTTTCTTCAGTATTTTTTTGGGTCTCCTTTAGCAAGCTGTTGACTTGTTTTTCATGATTTTCTTGCATCACTCTCATTTCTCTTCCCAGTTTTTCCTCTACTTCTCTTACTTGCTTCTCAAAATCCCTTTTGAGCTCTTCTAAGGCCTGGGACTGATTCATGTTTTTCTTGGAGACTTTGGATGTAGGAGCTTTGACTTTGCTGTGTTCTGGTTGCATGTTTTGATCGTCTTTTTCACCAAAGTAAGATGCTATGGTCTGAGTCTTTTTGCGCTGCTTGCTCATGATCATGGCCAATTACTTGAGTTTTAATCTCTTTGTTAAGGTAAGAGTCTGCTTCCAATGTGGAGAATGTACTGTCCTAAGCTTTGGGGGTTTGTATAGCTGTTTTCAGAGATACTTGTAGGGACCTGTAAATTTTCAGTTCTTGCAAGGTGGTATGATAAGGGGTGAGGTGTTTACTCCTTTCCTGGCCTGTGCTGTGGTCTGTTCTGTGCTGGAACTGTGAGGAAGGCTTCTTCTCCACAGCCACTACAAGCTCTACCACACCAGTGCTCCTCCTTGCCCTAGGACCGCTGCCCAGAACTCTGACCCAGATCCAAGCACGGGGAAAGCAAGGGATTCCTGCCCCAACACTGGCAAAGAGATACCTGCAATTCCCCTCTGATCAGTCACCTGACTCCCCTCAGTCTGTGGGCCAGAAACTCAGGACACAGCCACAACTCCAGGGCCCGTGCACAGCACTCTGGGCTCTGGGACTGGCTCTGAGACCTAACTCCTCTCTCAGCACCGCAGAAACAGACTTTTCCCACTGACCTTCTAAGTCTTTGCATTTGCGGTTTGAGGAGTCTGGAAACCACCACAGCTGCATGAGATTCAGTCTTCTGAGGCCTGCTCCAGGTTTGCTGAGGCCTGAGTCCCCACGCAGCACTGTGCTCCGCTTACAGACCTGAACGATATACCTTTCGGATTAATCATCCAGGCTGTCTTGGGCTGGAAATTTGCTTCAGTCTGTCTTTTTGTGGGTTTTTCTGCTTTAGTATTTGTTTAGAGCCATTTTTTATAGGTATTTTGAGGGGTTTGGGGGAGAGCTGAAGCAAGTCACTGCTTTCACTCTGCCATCTTGGCTCCACCTCTTAAATGTCTATTGTATGCAAAGATTTGTTCTCTATCATTTTAATTTTGCCAAGGGACTTTGTAAAAGAGCCTTTAAAATAACCTTAAGTTCCTCTTGTTTGACTTTGTGTGTGTCACTTACTCTAATTCCAAAGCATGGTCTGTCTGACTAATGGTGCAAAAAAGACATATTTATGCTGATTTTGAGACCATTCTACCAGTAGCAGTAAAACTGCACATGTCACATATACATAGTGAAAGCTATTAAAGGAGACCATCTGTGGTTCACAGTGGTCTGAGACTACAGGTGTTTTGCTAGATTTGTGTTCAAAGAGCAAAAAGGAAAATGTGATTTATATTTAGCAGTGAATACTACCTGTAATAGTGTGTCCTATGTGCTCTACAGAATAAATAATACCCTGTTATAAAGGGCAAAATATCCAGTTTTATTCATGAATTATCTAATCTGTGCATGAAGAGTCATATTTAAGTAGTGCTTTTTAGAGGCAAAGTGGTATGGCAGCACCTATAGAGGCCCTTGCAATAGTCTAGGAGACTAGGATTCAAGTCCTTTTTATAACACTTGCCATTAGTATGAGCCTAGGCAAGAAAATTAGCCCCTCAGTGGCCCAGGCAACTCTCTAAGATTTGAACTCATATAGGAATTGAAGATCTACACTAATGGAGCGGACAGCCAGGTGTCCACAGTGGATAGAGTGCTATGCCTAGAATCAGGAAGATTCATATTCTGAACAAATCTGGCCTCAGATACTAGCTGTGTGACCCTGGGCAAGTCACTTAACCCTATTTGTCTCAGTTCCTTCACCAGTAAAATGATTTGGAGAAGGAAATGGCAAACCATTCCAGTATCTTTGCCAAGAAAACTCCAAATGGGGTCATGAAGACTCAGGCATGGCTGAAATGAATGAACGACTTGCACTAGTTGATTTTTGCCACTGATACAAAAAATTTCTAGTTACATGCTCTGTTTTTCCTCTGTGTAGGTTTAGGTGACATAGGTGGGAATATTAGTTTAAAAAAAATAAATACCTTTCTTTTATTTAGGGAACTTCATCTACTATCAGTTTTTGTTTTTGTTTTTTCAAAGAACAGCATTGGGAAAGGCAGCCAGAGGATATTTGGCAGGACTCTGGAGGGAATGAATATAGAGATACTCAAGAGAAAGGGGAACAGGAAGAGTGCATAGTTCAGTTATTTCTGTCCTGGGTTATATGACCCCATCACAAACTGAAGAGTCACCCAGCATGAGTGTGTGAAGGAACAAAGGTTATTTGGGTCCCCCAGCACTCTGTCACAGTCTGGTGCCATCATACTCTGCAGTAGGAGAGTCAATCTCATCTATGGAAAAAAAAAATCAAGCATTGCTCTCCCTAGCATCCTAATACTACAGCTCTTGTTGACTGTAAGTAACCATGATAGATACACTATTTGATTTTAAATTCATTTCATTTCATTGGTATAAGAGGCATGTAAGAAGAGAAGATAAATATTGATTTTCTTTGTGAGATTGCCTTCATTCATCCATTTTGCACCATGCAAGTGATAAAAAATCACATTTAATAGCAATCTAGATGATTTCTGGCACATCATCAAATTTAATAGTGGCAGCATTACATAATATGGTTAGCACTGTTCTAAAACATAAAGAAAAGTTATTTTCCATGTCAGTCTTCCCTTTCCTAACTAGGGACTTTGTGAACAGCACTCACAACAGAGCTTTCGAAGGTAGGTGACAGATATGAATCTCCACTGAGTTGCTAGCCAACTGCAGAGTATTCTGATGCACTGAAAACTGAGTTTCCCGGTTCAGTTGAAGATAAAACCTTCCAATAGGAACACTTGGTAACGTTGCCTGAAAGTAAGGATTATTTGAAGCCTGTGTCTGCAAATCATTGTTTCCCTATTTTTTTTCTCCCCCATCCCAAAATGACTTCATTATTAAGTTACAGGTACTACAACATTTTTTTTATAAACATACTGTCTCTAAGTTAAAGGGGAATGCTTTGACATTTGGGTACTTTGACATTTTCTCATTGATATTAATGATGCAATATGATTGTCATTCAGGATGCCATTTACTCACTGTGATGGTTATTAATTACAAATGTTATAGAATCTGTTTGGGATTTAAAAAGGTTATGTGTTCTTTTTATTTCTCATTTTTTATTAAATCTAAATCAGCATAGATGCAGCCCCATTGTCAACTAAAATCTGAACTTTAAATAGTATTTTAACCCCAGGGATTTGCATGTCAGAAAGAATCTGATGCCCCTAAAAGAGTCAGGCCTGAGATCTAGTCTCTGTAAGCAAGAGTTCTGTGTTTGCACATTTCAGCCCTCCCTATATGGATTGTAGAAACAAATAAAGGTGAAAATGTTCGTTTACTGGTACAGGGAGTTTTTCACTTGCATGTGTGATTTAATTAAATGCAGATAGAAAGAGCTTTCCTACAGGGCAAGAACATGAATATTTAATAAGCCTCTTTTCAGTGGAGAATTATTTGACATGATGTGTTTCAATGGAGACTGACAAACAGGCTTGAGCTGTAAAAATGATGCTATCTAGAAGTGGACAGAGCCACAATGTTGAAAATAACTGCTTTAAAGCACTTTGTAGCATTATGTAAATCTCAGAAAGTTTTTTTCTTAAGTCCATATGGCATACTTTCTTTAGTATTTTTTTCACCCTGAATGTATGAACCTCTTAGATATATTTCATATTCATTGATTTCTTCATATATTGAAAACCTATATTTATCTCAGACTGCTGGTGGACTTTGCTACTTAGGCCTGATAAGTCTTTCATTCAAATGCTGAAAAATACAGCAGCATCTCTTATAAAAGATGAAAAGAGGCCTGCTTCCAGAGATAAGGGCAGGTATACATTAAGGGTTCAAGTTTACTCAACTTTTTATGAAGTGTTTCATTAGTCTAGGTGGTGCGCCTGACTGAGATATGGTTTCTGTAATGTTTAGATTCATGCGCTCATCAGGGTGGAGACTTGTGCCACCAACATAGATTAGCCTCCCCTACCCTCTTCATCCTTTGTAATTCCTGTCCATGTTCTTCTATAAATCCTCTTCTTCTATAAATACTCTGCAGAGGGTATGACCAAAACACCAGAGGCCTTCTTCTGTTGTTTTTCAATATTTTATGACTATCACTTCAGCGCTAAAGCCATCCACCTCTAGCCATTGTGACTTTCCTAGCCATACCTGTTCTTGAAAATAGATTTTGTAAACATGGCACCATTGGTGATATGCTGGTCTACTTTATATTTCTCTTGCACTATTGATGATAAGATCATGTATTCCAAGATTCTCTATTCGTACTTGTAAAATTGTTTTTAAGGCAGTGAGAAGGTTGGAATCATCCAGATTCCTAATTTCCTCCTAAGATCATAGGGCAATGGATATAAAGCTGGAAGGGACCTCAGAGGAAACTAAAACCCAGGGAAATAAGTGATTTTTACCAAGGTCACACAAGCAATGAGTGTCAAAATTGGTATTTGAACCCATGTCCTCTAACTACAGAGCCAGGCCTCTTTCTTATCTATCACGATGCCTTTTATTCAATGCCAGACCCAACTCATTGCCAATCCTTAATCCTTGAAACACAGATGAGAGAGAAAGATGTGAGGGGGAAGTATAGGTCTATAGAAATAGCTATGTAGATACGCATACACACATATACAGTACATAGGTATATGTGTGTGTATGTGTGTATATGAAAGAGCATTGATTCTGGAGTAAAAAGAATTGGGTTCAGGTCACTTTGGACAAGTCACTTTCTCTAGGCTTCAGTTTCTTCATCTATTTAATAAGGCGGTAAGATTAAATTGGCCTCTGAGGTCCTTTCTAACTCAAGCTTTATGGTCCATTGAACCTAGTGGACTTACTGTATTTTGCAATGTATGCAATGTATATTTTAAATACTTTTTCATTGAGAAAACAGCAGGACCAAACTCTTTCGAATGACTAGATTTCAAAGAGAAGATTTTATAGTGTTACAAAGCTCAATGCAATTAGTACAAGAACTTAAAATCTTAGAAATTTAGAATTTACAATGATAGTTTTAGAACATATAGTATGTATACATATATAATTCTTGATACAAATAGTATAGAAGCAACAAATAATTTCTCCAGGATACTAACATCAACAAGATCTTCTTAAAATACACGTTTTAGACATGAATCAATATTAAATTTAGCTACAAATAACATTAAAACCTTTTTAAAAGTTTATAATGAAATTGATTTTTAAAGCTTGAATAAAATTTTGATTTACAGTTTTAAATTATCATACAAGTCAGATTTTCAGGCCATCCTGGAAGGCCTATAGCGTGGGTCTAGACTGTAGAATGACTGAAACTGAGATGTCTGTAAACTTAACAACATGATTGATTGATTTGGCTTTGATACATATAGGTTGATTAAGTTGTTAGGCTATAGTGACTGAACTGTTCTTTCTAGTCATGGATTGAGCTGTTTAATATACTACTATTTTTGGTCTCTCTTTGAGCAGAGAGGATTTTAGTCTACATTCATTAAGCTATATGAAAAATAATGTGATAACAATTATAATTTCTCCTATTTCTTCTTCAGTTTCTATGGAAAAAATAATACATTTTTCTCTAACCAATTTCATTGTCTCCTGGATGATTCTGTTAAACTACATGATTTCACCTAACAAGTGGTAATATCATATGATGTCTCATTCTTGAGGATATCCATTTTTAAATTTAATTACTGAATTATCACATATTTCAATGATTCCATTCATAAATTGGCTCTACAGTGAATCATTTTACTTTTCTTCAATGACAGAAAGGAAAAAAAAAAGGAAAAAATCTTATCACAACCACATGCTGCTTGAATAATTTTTCTTTTTTGTTGGCACTAGAGGAGAGGGAATTGTCTGTATTGTCTGTCATTGTTTTCAAATACATTTGGAAATATTACTATTTGTCATTTGCAGGAAGACATTTGAAAAGACATTTTCTGGTTTGATGGTTTTCAGCCTGAGAAGTTTTACTTAAAAGAAAGGAATATGGAAACTGACTTTACTGTAGTGTCTTTATCCTTAATGATTTTCATTTCATATGTGTGAGTGAAAATTCATTGCTGTTTAAAGAACCCTTAACGTACTGTGACAAGATCATAGGATTCTATTTCATTAGTGTAGAGTAGTGCTAGTGAGGAATTTCCTCTACCAATGCAGGTTGGCACCTTTTATGTAACGTACTATTACATTGAAAGGTTAAATGACTTGCAGGGTCACATAGCCAACATGAGTCAGAGACAACTTCACACAACAATAAAGTGTTAGAGAGTATGAAGGACTCTTTAAAGTTAAATCCAACTTCCACAATCTCTACCCCTTTAAAGATGAGAAAACTGAGAACCAGAGGAAGGGCCGGACTTTCCCAAGCTTATGTAAGCTGTAGTGGTCAGGATCATCCAAATAACTTATCAGGTGGAGGGTTGAGTTAATTATCTATATAATTCAAGGGAAACTTTATTTTCTAGGGTTTTTTTTTCATTTAAAATTATCATCTTCTCTGCCCTCTAGTTATCTAGATAATTGCTTTGGTTTCCTATTTCAGTTTTGCATATCAAGGCACCTTTCATATAGCTACAGCATAGCAGGAGGAAATACTTAAAAATGGGAAGAGTTTTAACATGATCTCATCAACAAATAACTGCTTACTGATGATATGGCTAGCTTCAGGGTAAATAGCCTTGTAAAGAAGCACTCTTCCTTTCCCTCACTGATGGTCTCTTTCAATGTGTATGAGACGATTAGCCTCTGCACCTTGGTTACAGACACTGATGAGGCTTCTAAGTCATTTAATTTACAGCATGTTCGGCTAGGACATGATATCATCTAATCTCATTTGATAAATTCAGTATTCTTGAGGCTTCTGAAGTTAGCCATTTAATGGAAAGTATATAAGTTGAAATCCAACTGGTGAATGGAATTACAAGCTTCAATTTAATTGCTGGTTCATGCTGGGAGGCTCATCTTCTGGAAATCACCAAAACTTAGGGGAAAGCATCAAGGCTATATTGCTTAAAGTTTAATATCCTTAGATTCGGGTGCAAAAAAGAAATTATTTTACTTAATAATGCAGGTGGATATAGTTTATAGTAAAATTGAAGTCAACAGAACATTCAAAAACAAATTCACATCTGCTGGCTCAGAGCTATGTGTTGAGGTGGGATTTTTTCCCTCTATTAAGGATCCCAGAGAGTCAGTCTCTGTAGATGACTCAATATTCTGAATGAGTCTAATTTCTCTTTATTACATATTTAAGCTCTAAAAAAAAAGTAGGCAGTCAAGTAGTTCTAGGTACTTCCCATTAAAGCAAATAAGATATTTGTTAAGTGTTTAGCACTGTGCCTGGCATGTTGTAGGAACTATATAACTACTTGATCTCTTCCCTTCTCCCACCCCATCCCCAATTATCTTTAAAGAAAGTAAATAGAGAAAAGTCTCATGCTCACAACATTTAAACAAATCTGATCCTGTAAACTTGACAAATATGGTGCCCAGACCCCTAATTTATCTGCTGCCATATTCCCCATGCAGGAAATGCATGATCTCTCCACAGCTCTAAAGCTTCCTCAGACAAATAAGATAAAGGAATGAAGGAGAGAATATCACACATGTTAGGGTTTGAAGGATACCATTAAAATTATTGACCGTCCAACTCAACAGCCATTTATTAAATTCTTAATATGTGAAGATATTGTGTTTGGTACTAGGCATAAAACAAACAAACAAACAAACAACAACAACAGCAACAACAAAGTTTTCTGCTCCCAAAATACATACACTTTATTTGGGGGGGGTGGCATGGCCCCTGGACAAGGTGTCAATATAGTGGAGGGAGCTAGGTGGTACCATTGATCAAAACAGATTTTGAAACATCCTGGAATCAGAAAGACCTGAACTCAAATGTGAACTCAGATACTCAATAACTGTGTGACCTTCTAGATCAATCACTTAATCTCTGCCTCAATTTCCTCATCTATAAAATGAGGACAAAACAGTACCAGGACAGTTGTGAGGATTAAATGAGATAATGTTTGTAAATCATTTTTCAAACCATAAGGTGATATATTAATGGTAGTTTGTTATTGTTATAAACAAATTCAGAGTGATTAGAGGAAAGGAAAATCACCAACAATTAATGAGATCACTTAAAAAATTAATGGGATCAGTAGAAGGTGGCACATAAATTGAAACTTTAAAGCAAAATAAATGTTCTAGGAGGTAGAAGTAGGGAGGGATGGCAGATAGCTTGTACAGAGACATGAAAACAGGAGACAGAATGCTGAGTTCTAAAAAAATTTAAAAAAAAACTAAAAGAAAAACAAAACGAGTCATCCAATTCTATTGCCAGCAGAGCAGTCGACCTACCTATCTTTCCCACCCCCCCTCAATAATGACTTAATGATACCCAGTCTGGAGTAAATGCTGTCACCTGTCAACTGCACTACCACAACATTGAACTGAATGAGCCTCCCCTGATGCACACAGCTGCTATAACCTCCACAATGAGATGTGTTGCTGTGACCTGGAGAAAACCTCATGGATTGGATCATCATTGCTGGGAGGTGGGGGAGGGGGAGGGGAGGGGAGAGAAAGTGAATGATGCTCCTCCACTGAGGTTGAGAATGGGAGTAGCATGTATACTCAGTACCTTTGTGGGATATGATAGTTCAATAGCCTTTCACTCAATCAATAAACATTTATTAAGTGCCTACTATGTGCCACATGTTATCCTAAATGCTGGAGATACAAAAAGAGGCAAAAGACAGTCCCCACCCTCAGGGAGTTTATAAACTAATGGGAGAGAAACCACGCAAACAAATATATACAAAGTAAGCTATATGCAGAGGGAAGGCACTGGAATTATGTGGGATTGGGGAAAGTTTCTTGCAGAATGTGGAATTTTAGTTGGGACTTGAAAGCCAGGGAGGTCATTAGTCATAGAAGAGGAGAGAGAGCATTCCAGGCATGGGGGCAGCTAAAGAAAAGGCCTGGAGCTGAAAGATGGAGGGCCTTGTTTGTGGAACAACCAGGAGGCCAGTGTCACTGGATCAAAGAGTATGCTTTGGGAGGGCAAGATGTTAGAAGACTGGAAAGGTAGGAGGGGGCTGGGTTATGAAGGGTTTTGAATGTCAAACAAAGAATTTTGTATTTATTCCTGGAGGCAACAGGAAGCCACTGGAGTTTACTGAAGGGTGTGATTGGGGGGTGCGGAGAGGAGGTGTTGGAAGAGGTGACATGATCAGAACTGCATTTTAGGAAAATCACTTTAGGGGCTGAATGGGAGAGCAGAGGCATGCAAACTCACCTATTGTAGCCATTGCAGTAATCCAAGCACAAGATGATGAGTGCCTGCTCCCGGACAGCGGAATTGTCAGAGAGGAGAAGAAGGCATATTTGAGTGATGTCACAAAGGTGAAATCTACAAGCCTTGGGAATAATTTGGATATGGTATATGTGTGTGTGCTGGGGGGGGAAGTTTAAAAGATAATAAGGAGTCCAAGATGACTTCTAGGTTATGAGCGTTTTTCTTTGAATGTTCTGGGAGCTTCTACATCAATGGCTATGTTAGTGCCTCCTATTGAAAAGATATCACCAAAGTGCAGGGTCTTCAGTTCTCTCACTACCAAGGATCTTTCTCGGATCCTGGAAGAAAATGGTTCAGTCTGACAGCCCTTACTAAGTGGAATATCCATTGCTGCTCAATTTTTCCCTACCCTTTTTTTAAAAATAAAGTTTATTGGTATCTTGTTTTCACATCACTCCATTTTTATCCTGTATTTTTCACCCACCAATAGCCCAGAATGCTGTCTCATAAAACACTTTTTGGCATTTATCCTTCTTGAGACCTGCTACCTCCACCTCCCCAATCCCCCAGTGATGAGTCAAAACCAGATATACCTGAGAATTAATTTTTTTTGTCAAAGGTGGGAGAAGATTATGGTGATGTTAGAGAAGTTAGTTACAGTTACATGATGGAGTCCAGAAGAAAGATTGCATAGAGTTAGGAGCTAAAGATGTGAGAGATAAGGAAAGAGAAGCAAGGACTGCAGATGTTTTGTTTGTTTGTTTTCTTCCCCTAAGAATGACTGAAAGAAAGAAGAGATAGAGATAGAGCATAATAGCTTGAGAGGGTGATAGGTCAACTGAAAGGATTTTTTTTAAAGGATAATAAAGTTCTGAGCTGTCAGTTTTTGAAAGATGACTTCTTTTATAGGTTCAAGCCTTTATAAACAGCTAATTTTTTAAACTCTCTCCTTCGTCCACTACCAAGAGAATTCAGTTGTTTGCAGTGCTGGAAACCAGTATCAAAAAGCAGAGTGAGAAGATCAAGAAGGGTCAGGAAGAACAGATTTCTTTACATTGAACCAAGTCAAAGTGGGGAATATCCCATTTGTTAAGAATCATAGAGTATCAGAGTTAAAAAGAACCTCAACATTTACCTAATTCATCATGAACAGAAATCTCCAGTGAGGTATCCCTGACAAGTTGTTGTCCATCCTCTTCTTAAATATCTGCAGTGATGGAGGAACCCTGTGGTGGATAGCATATTGGACTTGGAATGAGGAAAAACTTGGATTGATATCCTATCTTAGATACTTGACAGCTGTATAACAGTAGACAAGCTGCTAGACCTTTAATAACCTCAGTTTATTCATCTTTAAAATGGGAATAATAGGAGCAGCTAGGTGGCACAGTGGATAGAGCACAGGCCCTCGATTCAGGAGGACCTGAGTTCAAATCCAGTCTCAAACACATACACTTACTAGCTGTGTGATCCTGGGCAAGTCACTTAACCCCATTGCCCAACCGAAAACAAAACAAAAAATGGGAATAATAATAGTATGTACCTTACAGAGTTGTTTTAAGGTTTTAAGGTTCAAATAAGATAATTATGATAATGAAACAAATATAAAATTATTTTTAGGCTTCAAATATCTACATAAATGCCAGCTATTAAATAGTTTTTAATAACAAAAGTGATGATGATAATACTATTATTACCTCCTGAAGTAACCCATTCTACATTTTGGGGATTTAAAAGTTAGAGGAATTGGCTTCTATTTTTGTCTATGATACTTGCTAGCTGAATAACCTTAGGCAGGTCATTTAACATCTCTGACTCTCAGTTTGCTCTTCTCTTATAAAAATAAGGGTGTTGGATTAAAGTATCTTCCAGCTCTATATGTCTATGAAAAGTTCTAATGTTTAGAATTTTTCCCTAATATTGAGTCTAAATATGTTTATCTTCTCTCCAGGACCAAACAAAAGTTGAATCTTTCTTCTAAATCATAGCCTTCTGAATACTTAGAGACAACTATATTGTCTTTCCTCATTTCCCCAATTCTTCTCCAGGCTAAGTATCACTAATTTATTTCACCCTTACGTAACATGATATCTGGTCCCCTTATTACACTGGTCACACTGACAGGACCTGGTGCAGTTTAAAAGTGTCTATTCAAAATTTGTTGCCCAGAACAACAACAAAAAAAAATCCTATGAGTTTTATAAGGGGAGAGTACAATAAGACTTATCATCTTTATTCTACACATTATCCCTTTTTATGAAGGATGAGATCACAATAGCCTTTTTGGATACCAACTCTCTCACTTCACATGAGAACATAGTAGATCTGGAAAGGACTTCAAAGGCCATGTAATATCACTCTTTCATTTCTGACACCCATAGATATTAAATGAGTTACCCAAGGTCACATAGAGACATGCAGGATTTAACCCCATATCCTCTAACTTTGTAGTCTCTTTCCCCTGTATCACACTGTCTCATTGGAATTTGTGGATCACTAAAGCTCAGAGTTCATTTTCACAAAAACTGTTTTCTACAATATCTGTAATCTAAGATCAAGCCCCCATCACTTCTTGCTTTTATAGATGAAATAATCTGCTAACTGATCACCCTGTTTCCAATCTCTCCTTTCTGTTCATCCTCTACACAAATGTCAATTAATTTTCCTAAAATACTGGCCTGACTACTCCCAGTCAAAAGTCTTCAGTGTGATTTCCTAGTAAATCTGTGATAATTCAAAAAATTCTCAGTCTGGCTTTTTAAACCCTCTAAAATCTAGTTCTTACCTACCCTTATAAACTTATTTTACATTACTAGCTGTGAAATTTTTTTTTCACTCATGCTGACCTACTAACCCCAAACTCAACATTCATTTTCCTGTCTCCATGCTATCTGGCACCAATGCCTGGCCTACATGCCCTGCTTCATAAAACCCTAGCTTCGTTTACATCTCAGGTCAGATGCCACCTTACGTACAAAACCTTTTCTGATCTTCTCAGTCCTTAGTATTCTATCCTTTCTGAAATGAATTTGTGTTCACGGATGTTCACATGATACATCTTCCCTTCTGAAGGCAAAGTCTTTGAGGGCTAGGGATGTTTACTTATCTTTGTCTTCCCAATGCTTCTTGTGGTGCCTTGCACACATAAAAGAAGAAAAAGGGCCTGGGAGCAGGAGAGCTCTGGATATGATGCTATATTGGTTTAGAGAAGTCTCAGTGTGGGAATTCTCTCCACTGATGTGAACTTGTCTACAGTGTATTTTCTTAGAGAGTTTCCTGAGCACTATAAGTTATAACTTTCTCAATGTCACACAGGATGTGTCTAGAGGAAGGCCTTGAACCCAGGTCTATAAGACTATAGGACCAGTTCTCTTATCCACTGTACCATACTGCCCCTGATTTTACTCATTGCTCTTGTCCACTGGGAAGAATGTAACAAGGCAAACTCTCCTCCATAGGAAGGCAAGTAATAAAATATTTGAAGACAGTGATGTTACTCTTGAGATTTCTCTTCTCCATGCTAAACATGCCCATTTCATTTAATGGATCTTTATATGATATGGACTCAAGGCCCTTCATTACTTTGGTTGTCTTCCTCTGGACATTCTCCAGCTTCTCAGTATCTTGCTTAAGTTATTATACCTACAACTGAGCCCCATACTCCAGATGAAGTTTGACAAAGACAAACTGCAATGAGACTTTCCACCACGCTTTCCCTAGAATCAACACCCTTCAGTGCAGCTTAAGATCACATTAACTTTTCTGACTGCCACAGCAGGCTCCTGACTTCTACTGAGTTTACAATCCACTAAAAATCATGATTTTTTGTTCAGATGAATTACTATCTAACCATGGTTCCCCCATGTTATACACGAGATATTCATTTGTTTTTAACCAACAGCACAATTTCATATGCATCCCAGTTAAATTTCATCAGAATGGATTCAACCAACCAAATGTTCTAGTTTATCTTGGATCTGGAGTGGGAGGAAAAGGGGAAGGAAAACAAAAGAATTTATAAAGTGCCTACTATGTGATAGGCATTGTACTAAGTACTTTGCAAATAATATTCCATTAAATTCTCAAAATAACACCATGAGGTAGGTATTATTATTATTCCCTATTTACCGGGGAGGACACTAAAGCAAACAGAGATTGTGACTTGCTCAACATCACACATCTAGTAAGTATATGAGGCTGGATTTGAAATTAAGTTTTCCTGACTTCAGGCCCAACACTTTATCCGCTATAGAAACTAGCTGACTCTACTGACTATTGTCTAGCGTACTACCTATCCCTCCCAGCTTGGTGTCATCTGCAAATTGATGAATATGGCACCTGTGCCTTTACACAAGTTATCCATATAAATGCTAGCTAGCACAGGGGCAAACACAGATCCCTGGGGTTGTCCACTGGAGACCTCCTGCCACATTGACATTGAATCGTTGATTGTGGTTACTCTGTCTTTGTCCAACAAGTTTGGAATCTATCTGAATTGATTATTGTCTAATCTATCTCTCTCCATATTCTCCTCAAGTATTACATTACTTTGTTTTTAAAAAATTAGATAAATCTAAGCCAATTATATCCACAGCATTTCTCTCATCTACTAGTGTAGTAAGCCTTTCTAAAAAACTCATAGAGTCTGACATGACCTTTTCTTTTAGAAGCCATGCTGGCTCTTTGTAATTACTGCTTTTCTTTCTAGATTTTTGCCAACTACTTATTTAATGATATGTTCTAAAAATAATTTCTCAGGAATCAAAGTCAAACTCAGTGATGCTGTTCACAGACTATTTCATCTCTCTTTTTAATTTGTGATAGTCAAGATGTTTGCCTTTCTTCAGCCTTGTGGTACCTCTCCTATTTTCCATCATCTTTCAAATATCACTGATAGTGATCCAGCAATCACATCTGCCACTTCTTTCAGGGCCAAAGGATGTAGCTCACCCAGGCCAGATGACGTGAATTCATCAAGTGTAACTAAATGCTTTTTACTATCTCCTAAATTATCTTGGGTATCAAGCCCTGTTAGGCATTTTTATTTTGTCATTTCCAGTGCTAAGATGGTTGTCCTTGGAAGATAAAATAAAAGTAAGGCATTGTACGCTCTAACTATTTTGTGTATTCAGTTTTCATTTTTTCCATCCACCCCAAGAAGAGGTCCTAAGCCTTCTTTGTTTTAGCTGTATTTTTAGAAAAAGCAGTATCAAACACAACAAAACGAAAGACCTTTTTGTTATCCTTAGCTTCCCATGCCAACTGTAGCTCATTCTGTGCTTTAATACTCCTAATTCTATTTCTATATCACCATGTTAAGGTCATATTCTCTTACCTGGTTTTGCTTTTATCTTCTAGTACATTTCTCTTTAAAATCAAAGGCAGATGCTAGTTCTCTATTCATCTGTGCTAATTCTCTGACAAATATTATTTTCTCTATAATTAAAATTGTTTTTCTCTAAAATTTAATTCTTGAAGGTCTTCCATCCTTTCTGGGCTGACTTGCCTGATAGCATTTTAGTTAATGGGATCATACCTATATTTATTCTGAAACTTTTGAAATCTACTTACTCAAAATCCCAGTTTTATGTAAGACTGTAATTTGATTTCTTTTCCTTCTTTATCACAAACTCTAGGAGGGAATGATGACTTCCTCCTATAAGTTTCTGTCATTTTTGCCTCTTATTACCAGTCTCTCCTTGTGAGGGAGAATCAGATCCAGAATGGAATTCCCCCTTTTGTTTCCTTCACCTTTTGAAAAATGAAATTATCACCAAGAAAAGGCAAAAAGTAACTATTCTCCCCAATATATGTGAGCACCCCCAGAACAAAAAAAAAAGAATTGGAACCTTTGAGAGGCTATATTTTGAAATCATGTTATTGGCTTCTGAAACTAAGGTCTGACTTGTGGTTCTTTCCTTGTTAGCCACATCTAAAAAGAGCAGACTCAATTAGGCACAGAGAATCAACTCATCTAAGTTTCTAGAACTAAATAATGTAGCTGAAATATTCCAAAGCATGTTTGACCTCTGTAATTCTTAGGTAATAAGTCTTTTTTCCCCCCTTGATATGGGAATTCATCAACAGTGAAGTCTTTTGTTTCACTTCCAATGTCATCTAGAAAGGAGAACTCTTGAAGAGTGAACTGAACAGCTGTTGCCTGGCAGGGAGGTAAGTCAATGACTGGGCACATGACAGTTTCAAATTTGTATAGAATTTAATAGCAAAAAAGCAGTTTACTGGAAAATGATAGTCTTCATGCCCACTGATTTTCAGTTATCAGAATAAAGTGCATTTGTAACTTGTTTGAAACAAGTCAGCTACATTTTCAAATATTTTAATCCAGTGTTATTTCTGACTTTGTATAATAACAACTCTTTATAATAAGAGAAAAAATAGGGAATTTCCTTTGATAGTTTTTGAATGACATGATTCAAACTTAATTATGTTAATCATTGATTTCATATGCTATAATTCTTACCTTAAAAATAGAACGTGGTTTCCTCTTGTTTCATTTTAGAGATGAGATTCATTTCTTTTTAGGAAAAAAAAATAGTCCAGCACAAAGAAACAAATATTTTGAAGACTTCCATTATATATTTATAACAATTTACATTCTCATTTCTATGTTAATTTCATGTCAAGGTCAAGATCAAGTTTAGAGAGAAAATTAAATGCAAAATGAAACTCACTTCTTTAGAAATGCTATTCTTTGTCCATTTAAAATATACATTTTGGTGGGGTAGAGCCAAGATGGCAGAGTGAAAGTAGTGACTTGCTTGAGCTCTCCCCCAAACCCCTCCAAATACTTATAAAAAATGGCTCTAAACAAATTCTGAAGCAGCAGAACCCACAAAAAGACAGAGTGAAACACATTTCCAGCCCAAGACAACCTGGATGATTGATCAGAAAGGTGTATCCCACTAGGCTGGGAGCGCAGCGCAGCACAATGCAGCACAGTGTGGGCGTGCAGGCCGCAGCAAACCTGGAGCAGGCCTCAAAGGACTGAATCTCGGGCAGATGTGGAGGTTTCCAGACTCCTCAATCCACCAATGCCAAAGAAGGTCAGTGGGAAAAGTCTGTTTCTGTTGGTGGAAGGCAGGGTCTCAGCTCCATTTCCCAAGAGGGGCGGCCCTGTGGGGGGGGGGGGGCAGCTGCTTCCTGAGCTTCCAGCCCACAGACTAAGGGGAAATCCAGTGGCTGATCAGAGAGGGATTGCAGGGATCTCTGTGCCAGTGCTGAGGCAGGAATCTCTTGTTTTGCCCATGTTTGGATCTGGGTCACAGTTCTGGGTGGCAGTGCTGGGGTGAGGAGGAGTGTTGGCACAGTGGAGCTTGTAGTGGCTGTGGAGAGCAACCCCTCCTCACAGTTACAGGACAAAAAGGAATACTTGTAGTCACAGGCCAGGAAAGGAGTAAACACCTCGCCTCTTATCATACCACCTTGGAAGAACTGAAAACTTACAGGTCCCTACAAGTATCTCTGAAAACAGCTGTACAAACCCCTGAAGCTTGGGACAGTACATTCTCCACATTGGAAGCAGATTCGTACCTTAACAAAGAGTTTGAAACTCAAGTAATTGGCCAGGATCATGAACAAGCAGCGCAAAAAGTGTCAGACTATATTATTTTACTTTGGTGAAAAAGATCAAAATATACAACCAGAAGAAGACAACAAAGTCAAAGCTCCTATATCCAAAGCCTCCAAGAAAAATATGAATCAGTCCCAGGCCTTGGAAGAGCTCAGAAGGGACCTTGAGAAGCAAGTAAGAGAAGTAGAGGAAAAACTGAGAGTGATGCAAGAAAATCATGAAAAACAAGTCAACAGCTAACTAAAGGAGACCCAAAAAAATTCTGAAGAAAATAACACCTTAAAAAATAGCCTAACCCAAATGGCAAAAGAGGTCCAAAAAGCCAATGAGGAGAAGAATGCCCTAAAAAGAAAAATTGGCCAAATGGAAAAGGAAGTCCAAAAGCTTACTGAAGAAAATACTTCCTTAAAAATTAGAATAGAGCAATTGGAAGATAGTGACTTTATGAGAAATCAAGACACTGTAAAACAAACCCAAAAGAATGAAAAAATAGAAAACAATGTGAAATATCTCATTGGAAAAACAACTGAACTGGAAAATAGATCCAGGAGAGAGAATTTAAAAATTATTGGACTATCTGAAAGCCATGATCAAAAAAGAGCCTAGACATCATCTTTCAAGAAATTACCAAGGAAAACTGCCCTGATATAGTAGAACCAGAGGGCAAAATAGAAATTGAAAGAATCCACAGATCTCCTCCTGAAAGAGATCCCCAAAGGAAAACTCCTAGGAATATTATAGCCAAATTAGATTATTTAATACAAATATCATTTTTGTTATTTATTCTTTTTAATAGCTTCATTTCAACTTTTATTAAATGTCAATCCACAAATTAGATTTACTTTGCAATTATTTATGTTTAAATAAGTGAATTTCAACACAAAATGCAATTGTCATTTAGTTACTTCACCACAGTTTACATGAAGATTCTTTTTTTACTCATTTCCTTTCACTTTTCCTCTAGTTCTTTTTCAATTCATTTTTTTTTCATAAGGCTCTTTTTATATTCCTCAGACTTGTTCATCTTGATTGCATTACAATATTGCATATCATTCAAAATAAATCAATAAAGATAAGGTGATTTAAAAAATAAATAGAAACATATAGCTTCACATTAATGCACCATAATTTACTAAATCATTGCCCAATTTTTGAACTTAGATTGCTTCCTATATTTTGATACAGCATTTTTAAGAAGAAAAAAATCTTTATCATAACATATTTAGGTTATATTCTCCCAATATGGCATTGTGGGTGAAAGAGTAGTATTATTTTTGTAACTGTTACTGCATATTGCCAATTATTTTCCAAAACAGATTCGAGTTTATACATACCAACAATGAAAGAATGTGTATTTCTCTACAAACTCATCAGAATTATCTCATTGCTATTAACTTACCAATGTAATGATGTGTAAGGTAGTACTTGTGAGAGAGTTCTTCAAAGTTATTTTAATTTGAATCTCTATTAATGATTGTGGGGATTTGGGGGTATTTTTTCAGTTTGTATTTCATTTTTTCTTTTTATTGGCTGTTTATATTTTTGACTATACTTTGTGCCCTAGGAGATGTTGATATATCTCTTATATTTGTATTTTTTTTTATTCTTTTGAACATATTTTAAAGGGTCATTTTATTATTAAATTATCAGATTCAGATATCTTATCCTCAAAATTATTTTATTTAATAAAAAAAAAAACTTCCAAAATTTGCATAACTACATTATTTTAGTTACAGACAGAGTAGATAGGATGCTGGACTTTGTGTGAGGAAAATATGGGTTCAAATTCTTCATACCTCACACCTATTAGTGATGTGACTATGGTGAAATCACTGAAATGTTTTGAGGCTCATTTTCCTTCACAAAGTTTCAGACTTGGAAAAGATATCAGCAGCCATCTAATCCAACACTTTTCTAAATAATAATTCCTGTTATGATATATCCAACAAATATGTGTACAGTCATTGCTTAGCAAAGTACATCACTACCCCTCCAGTGCAGTTCTTTCCATTTGAGGATAGATCTAATTGTAAGAAAATGTTTCCTCAAACCAAGACTAAATTTGCCTCCCCACAAATTCCTTATTTTTTTCCCCTTGATATGCACTTTGAGGTCAAACAGAAGGAATATCACTACTCTTTTACAAACAAGATTTATATATTTAAAGACAATTATCATGCATTGCAAGGTTTTCTTCTTCTTCTTCCTCTTCTTCCTCTTCTTCTTCTTCTTCTGGCTAAATATCCCCAGGTCATTGATCTGATCCTTATATGACATGAACTTGAGGCTCTTTACCATCCTGGTTGCCTTCCTCTGAATTATATTTACCTATTTAGGTTTTTTTTTGGTTGTTACAACCTTTTGTTGAATCATATTGAACTTACAGTTCATTAAAATCTCCTAATCTTTTTTGAGAAAACAAAAAACAAAAATGCCTGTGGTCTATTAATGGCTCTAGGGTAGCTAGGTGCTGCAGTGGATAGAGCACCAAACTTAGGATCAAGAAGACCTAAATTCAACTCTGGCCTCAGACACTAACTGTGTGACCCTAGGCAAGTCATTTGACTATGTTTGCCTCAGTTTCCTCATTTGTAAAATGAGCTGGAGAAGGAAATGGCAAACTACTCCAGTATCTTGGCCAATAAAAACCCTAAAAGGGATCACAAAGAGTCAGACACAACTAAAAAATGACTAAACAACATTAATGAGTGTCCAATCTTCTATTTGTAAAGTTGATTTTTAACCCAAAATTTTATGCATTTCACTATTAAATTTCATCTTAATCATTTTGGCCCAGTGTTCTGCTCTATCAATACCTCTTTTTGGATAGTCATTCAGAATTGTGCCATTAAATTTGATGAAGATGCTTTTATCCAAGTCACTGATACTATTAAACAGCAAAGAGCAAAATATAGATCCTTAGGGGCACTTAACTAGAGAGGAAACTGACCAAGAACCATCACTGATTTCACTTTTGTCTTGCTCATTCATCCAGTTCTGAATCCAGCCATTTGTATGTAGCATATGTCTCTCCATTATCCTCCATAAGAATATAATGAGACTTTATTAACTACTTTGCTAAAAATCCAAATAAATTGAATCTATAACATTTGATTATGTTTCATATTAGTAATCAATTCAGAAAAGGAAACAAAGTGTGTTAGGAACAATGTCCTAGTCCCTTGTCTCATTCAAGTTAGGCTAGTTTTTCTTTAAAAGGTATTGAGACATTCCTCGAAACACGGTTCGTTTAGAGGACGAAAGACTCAGATTTTCAACATCTCTTCTTCATCACCTGAGGACAAAGCAGCTCAAGGAGTTCTAGGAATGACTTGATGCTTGGCACAGGGTCACAATGGGAGCTTTCCTCAGCTGAATCAACTCGAAGTCCTCAATGCCTCTATTTGTTGAATATCCTTCTCTTGCTATGGCTAAGCAATACCTTTTTGTTAACTGTTTAATGCCTCATCTTGTTTTGATATGCACCCTAATTTCCCGAGGTCTGAGGCCTGAGTCAAGCCCAGCCTAGAATAGCAAGTTAGTGTGAAAAGATCATCCTAGTCCATCCTGACGCTTCATATGATTTATTGTTTCCTTTTCTAGACATTCTCTAACGATTTCTTTAATAGAATGTTGAAGAATATTCTCGGAGATCCACGTAAAGCTCACGGGTGTACAATTTGCAGATTACATTCTCTTCCTTTTGGAAAACTAAAAAAAAAAGTCTTCTCCATTTTGGTGGTATTGCTTACCTTCTCCACAATTTTTCAAACCACTAATAGTGGCCTAGCAGTGATTTTCGACAGTTCTTATGTTATGAGGACATAGTTCATCTTGGCCAAGTGATGAAAACTCATCATTCAGAACTAAGTGTTCTCTTACTACATCTTTATTTATTTTGTCAGCTCTCTACCAGGTTATTCTCTTCTTTCCAATCCTAAAGTCATTCTTTTGGGCAAAGTAATTCAATTCAACAAGCATTTATTAAATTCCAAATATATGCCTGGAACTGTGCCAGATGTTCATGACATAACACAACAACAGCCACAAAAACAAACAGCAGCAACAACAACAAAAAACTTTTCTGCTTACAAAGAACATACATTCTCCTGAGGCGAAACAGTATATGCCATGTGCAAAATATGTAGCAAGCAAAATCAAAGCAATTTCAGGAAGTGGCAGTACGAACAATTGGGAGGAATCAGGAAAGTTCTCCTATACAAGATGGTATTTAAGCTGCCTTGTGAGAGTAACTATGGTTTGTAGAAGTATAGATAAAATGGGAGAGCATTCCAGGTATGGGGAAATAGCCTCTGCAAGGACACACAGGTGAGAGTCAGAATGTCAAGGAGCAAACAGAAAGTAATCAGTTGCCTGGCATAAAAAGTTCATGAAAGTTAGTCATTTGAAACTGGTCTGGAAAAAACAGATCGGTGCTACATTTGAAGTGCTTTAAATGTCAAAAAAAAAAATTCTATTTTAGCCTGGAGGAAATGGAAAACCACTAGTGTGGTTTTGTCCAGAGTTTTGTTTCAAAAATATAAATTTGGCAGGTATTGAAGATTGATTGGAAGATGGAAAGACTGGAAGCAGGGCTCTCATTGGGGTGTTATTGCTGTAATGTTAAGTGGTCATGTGAATGAAGAGAATGATGTTTTGGAGGTACTATTGATAAGAATTAGTCACTGCTTGGATATGATTTAATAAGTAAGAGTGAAGATGTGCCTATGAATATGAGATTTTACCCTGAATGACTGAAAGGATGATGGTATCAGAGATGCAGAAGTTAGGAAATAGCATGGATTGGTAGAAGATAGGAAGAATGGAAGGAAGATAATCAAGATCATTTTAGTCATACTACATTTTAGAGACTTAAGGGATAGCAAGATGGAGCTGTCCAGCAGACAGTTGATAATGTAAGATTTCTAGGGCTGCATAGATAGATTTTTGAATCATCTGCATAGATATGATAATTACACTCAGGGGAATTTGCCTTCAGTAAGTAATCACCAACCACTCTTTCTCTCCACCTCTGTCCTTTATGGGATGATTTCTCATTTTACAGTAAATGCATATAACATGCTTTGAAGGACAAAGCACTTTCTCACAGCATACATCTTCTCTTTGTAAAAATTATTACACTTCTTTCTTAACGTTAACTATTAAGGGATCCTTTCCTTTCTTCTTTGTGTGACATTCTAGCCCTTTTCAATTCAATAACATAAGTTAGTATTCCCCTTAGTTTTTATTTCCTGACTTTTGTATTTCTTTTTCATGTTGAACCCACATTTCCATTTTTTAGAAGCAACTCTTCATGGTTCATGACAACTTAGAATGTGGAGAAGCATTTTTAAGCTCCTTCAGCTTTTCTGCCAGTGGGGAGACCTGTCTGCTCTTTGAGATGGAAAAGAAGCTACTTGGTTGTGGCAATAAGTAAATAAATAAACAAAGATACAGACAGAGAAGCGAATAAATGAATAGATAGATAAATAATTAAGTAGATAGATGGATAGATAAATAAATGGGTGGATGAATAATTAGTATATAAATAATAAACAGGCAAACCAAGAAACAAATAAATTAATGAATGAATAAGTATTTCACACTAAATACGAGTCACTACAAAGTATCCCTTTCTTCCTATATGTATCAGAAGTGTGGTAGTACTTGTTTTTTAAGTCTGCTTACATGTGATTACCACCCACCACTTCAGTATGTAGGCAGCCTCTTTTAACACCTCTTAATGATTTAGTAGCCACACATAACTGTTCCTCTAGTTCCTCTAAATTTCTTCTCCCCAAATGTAACCTCTGCCCTTCTTTACAATTCTGAAACTTTGCAAACTCTTTCAACAATTTTGTTTCTCTTTATCCAGCTCATATCATTCTTTTCCAGTCTCCTGGAGAATGTGGAAACAGAATCTGTTTCTTTAATTGTAAAATAGCTACAGTATTATCTAACTAAGGGCAGCTAGGTGGTGCAGTGGATAGAGCACTGGGCTTGGAATCAGAAAGATTCATCTTCCCAAGTTCAAATTTAGCCTTAGATACTTCATAGATGTGTGATCTTGGCCGAGTCATTTAACTGTTTGCTCAGTTTCCTCATTCATAAAATGAGCTGGAGAAGAAAATGGCAAACCACTCAAATATCTTTGCCAAGAAAACCCCAAAATGGGGTCACAAAGAGCTAGGCACAACTGAAAGGACTGAACAACAAATTACCTAATTAATGCATGTCAAGTACTATGTGTATCAGTCAGCTATCATTCATCAGTTTAGGTATATAGTATGTTGGTGGCCTAAATCCATTTCTCATCAAATTGCTTACCAATTTCCTCAGATATTTTTGTTAAATAGCAAATATTTTCCTTATATTGTTTAATACAGATTTACTCAAATACACAAATAGTTCTATGATTGCATTGATTTGGGGAATCCATCATATGATCCAGATTACAACGCGTTTAAATCAGCCTATCCTATGTTACCCTCATCAGGGTCCTTCCAAAAGTTTGCCACTGGGGCATCTATTCAATATTCTGGAGGCCATCCATTATTTCCATAATTTAAAACAGAGTAAGGATAACTGGGCCTCAGTACAGAATTTCTCTTTTCCCCAACCATTCCTGCTCCATTTTCCAGATTTTTTTTTAACCTGACAAGATACTCATCAATCCAGTGACTGTGCCAAGCTCCTTGCTCTTCCAAGACATTCCATTTCCTGAGTCCCATATTTTCACTTAATGGCCCCCATAACTCAGATGATCTCCATCCTCATCTCTGCCTCCTGGCATTCCTGGTTTTCTACAAGTCTCATCTAAAATACTACTTTCTGCAAGAAGCCTGTTTCAATCCCCTTT
The DNA here is from genome assembly GCF_003287225.1 of Phascolarctos cinereus. Taxonomy (NCBI): domain Eukaryota; kingdom Metazoa; phylum Chordata; class Mammalia; order Diprotodontia; family Phascolarctidae; genus Phascolarctos; species Phascolarctos cinereus. Next base: position 114,511,507 of record NW_027556180.1, read on the forward strand.
GATGTTAGTGCCTTCCCTTTAAGATTACCTCTCACTTATTCTGTTTATATATTGTTTATATATAGTTGCTTACATGCTGTCTCCCATTTTAAACTGTTAGCTTCTTGAGAATTGCTACTGTTTTTTGCCTTTCTTTGTATCCCTAGCCCCTAGCATAGTGCCTGGCACAGAGAAGATAATGGAAGGGAAGATAGATACTTGACATGACTGCAGAACTTTTTATTTTGTGAGGCTGAAACAAATTCTGATGTTGTCATCACCAGAAGACTAATAGCACAGCATGTTTGTAGAGCACTTCATAGTTTAAAGCACTTTCATATACTTTGTCACATTTCATCTCCAAAATAATTCTCTCAGTAGGCATGACAAGAATCTTTATTCCCATTTTATAGGTAAGAAAACTAAGGGTTACAAAATGAAAGGTTATAAAACTTACTAAAGGTCCTAAAGAAGGTTAATACTTGCTTATTCTGGGCCGTCTCCAGCCTTATAGGATCTGGGCAATGGGAGGGACTGAGACCGAAGAAGTTAACTGAGTTGACTCTGTATAACTAAGAATCCTAAACCCCAGCTTATAGTTCATTTATTTTGAAACATTTTCAAAATTTAAGCCATATGCTTCTTTAGAGTTGGATACAGTATGAGAAAACAATTATTTCACATTGTAATGGGGTGTCTCCTATAGTCTATCATTGGAATGATGATAAATCTATAATTTTTTATGGATATGGAGCCCTGAAGTTCATATGGCAATTTTGGGGATTTCTGTAAGCATCTAGGCTGATAATATGACAAGAGAGAAAAATTGCTTCACTTTACTTCCAACTATAAGCAGAGAGCACCTGGCTCTTGCCTCAAAGAGGTATAGCCCTGCATCAGAGATAACCACGGTGAGAATCAGGGAAGTGGAGGTGCAGAAAAAGTAGCTTTAAGGTCACTAATAAACAGCAAATAGTAATTCCTGAAGCTTCTTTGTGGATGCACCTCTGCCTTCCAAAAGATTTATTTTTCCTTCAAACAAGTGGATTTTTTTCTTTCTGCAGTAGTCTCTCAAAAGGTTAAAGAATAATTCTAATGGAATCCCTAGAGAATACGAGAACATTTCCCTACATTCTTCAGACAATTGATAGGCAGGGTTATTACCATTTTTTTTAATCCAAAGGGAACACATAGATCCCATAAGTAGCAAGTATTTTATCCAGAAAATAGCACAATCTTACAGAAAGGCACTCATACAGCAAATTTTGGTAAAAAACAAAACAGTAAATATGTCTGCTTTTTGGTAAAAACAACAGTAAGCATGTATGCTCAAGCTATGAAAACCACAGTTAAATGACAAAATAAGGAAATGGAATTCATAAAGCATATTCTGAAAGGTCAAAATCTGTGAAAATCAAGGCCCTTTGCATTCCTATGCATATTTATGTTAACCTTGGGGAAAAAAATAAGCAAGGGGATTTGGATTGGTCCTAGGTTTGGACAGAGAGTAGGTCAGGATGACTTTATTTATCACATTTAAATGTAACCTTTATTTTTCTCTTGACTCCTGACATCTTATCTTTTGAGGGGAAGGGGAGTGGTGCAAAATATAAGCCCTAATATTTAGAAAGGGAATGACATTTATTTCTATTGTCCTATTGTATCTTTGCCTAAGGAATATTTTGCAAACAAAATTTTGAAATGCATGACTAGAGGGCTTCATCTACTTAGATGACTTTGACAAGATTAGAGGATAAGAGCATCTAGAAATGTATTTATTCAAGTACTGATTACCAATAGCTGACATTGTGCATGGAAGTATTAGCACAAAAGATGAGCTATAATAATACATTAATCTTATGCATAGTCACATATGAAATATATTCATTGTTGTTTCAAAAATTGTATTTATTCATCTCAATAATCCTAGCATCTTGCATTGCTTTAAACGACTTCTTAAATTTTAAGCTTCATTGTATATACCCTAATCTTTTGAATAGCCAGTTTCAAGTATTCCTCATACCAGTGCTCTTTGGAAAGATCACAATGAGTGACGGGTGAAATTTAAAGTAGTCTAACAATTGGTAGGTTTACAGAAACAGATGAAAAGGTGCATGATTATTCAAATCTGACTGTACTCCTTTGGTTTATAATGATGGTTATAAATATCTCATGAACTATATCTCAAGGTTTCCTCTTTAATGAAGTTCCATTTAAATTAGGAACATGGCTAGAACTCTCCTTAGAACTAAGAACTGAATTCCCTCACTTGTCATTCTCCTTTTTAAAAAAGAGAGAAAGTTTAAAAAATTAATCAAAGGTGACAGTTAACATATCTTATCTGAACCATGTATTTAGTAGAAATACATATCCTACAGAAAGCTAAAAACTTGCAAATTGTCCTTTCTGTTATTAGGCTAAACCTCTTGCTTTTCTTTGTTTGTTTTTTGTGTAAGTATTAAAACAACTTAATGTTGATATGCAAATTAGTTCCTTCTCACCTCCATGTTCTCACCCTTCTAGTATTTACAGCATTAAATGACATGTGGTTCATTTTTGTAGAAACAAGATTTGTGAATGTTAACAGGTAAATTAGGATGCATGATAGCGAAAACACCAATGGCCATTTTTAATGATACTTTTATCATGCAACATTAAGTTGTTCACTTCCTGGAAAGTGGGTCTCTCTTACTACCCTCTCTGGCCAGCTGTCCTGTTTCCCACTCTTCCCATTAGTAAACTGATGACATAAGGAATATACTCATCAAGACCTATTTTGCCTGATTATTAAGCACTGTCTTTTTCTTACTCCTGGGACAATAAAACTAATCTGACATTTGCAAGATGAAGTGCAGAATGGAAGCAATTTCTTGAATAATTAGAATAGTTCAAGAAGAAGAGAAAAACCACACTTTGGCCACAAGTGTGGCTGGCACAAATGTGCACAGTTGAATTAGACCAGACAGCAAACTTGATCAAGTTTGGCAAGGTTCATTAAAATAAGAAAAAAAAAAAAGCTAAGTCTTGAACTGGGGACACATACACACAAAAGATCCCACTGATTGTGCATTTGGCATCAGGCAGCTTCTGGAGACACCTAGAGGCTGGGCTTAGTACCATGTCTCCTTCATTGTTCTACATCAACCTGATAAAAGGCAAATTAGGCAAATGTTTTTGACAAATAAACTGGTATATGAGGTGCGAAACATAACATTTTAAAAGCAAAATCAGTTCTCTGAAAAAAAATACTTGAGATGACAAAAAATCGTGTTAGTGCATTTTTTATACTGAAAAAGTTTGTCATGCCAAATGACAAATGTACCTTTTTGATTGTGAAATATGAGTAAAGTAATAATCTAGAATACGTGAAAGAAACATGATAAAAATAAAAGTCAGACAGGGTAATCACCCTCAGTTGCATGCTCCCTTCTATCTGTAGCACAGAAAATTTAGGTTCAATGGGGGCTTTCCTATATCAAATTTCCTTAAAGGTCTCTCCTTATTTTCTTAATCTAGATTATAAAGAGGAAGATTCATGCCTATCTTTTTTGACCATTTGAAATCTGATTTCCTAAAGTCTAGGATGTATATCTGTTGTTAGCCAGCATTCTGGTCCTTGGCTATTACAAACCACAAGAAAGCATGATTTCATTTTCCTCAAAGGTCCCTTTTACTTCTCCTATTACAACTGAGAATACTCTCTTGGTCTGAATTAGGCCTTCAATAGAATAATTTCCTCAGTGTTTACCTTCCAAGAAATGAAATTACCAAGAAGACAAAAAATTTTTGAGATGCCCTTTTTTCTTTAGTTGATATGACCAGATCACCTGAAGTATAGTAACTGAAATAATATTGAAGTAGGAAGAATAAGATTCAGAATCACCACAAGATACAGTCACGGAAGAAGGTGAAACTGAATACTGGTTTTCCTTCTTTGCCATCCCAAGGCATCTCTCCCTTTTCTCATGCATACAACTCTTCTCTACTCAGTATCCTTCTCTTCCCAACTCTTCATTTTTGTCTTCTCTTCCTTCTCCTCTTCTCTCCATTTCTTTTCTACTATGCTATAATGATGCTATTACAAAAACAACATCTGGTTCATAAAAATCATTATTTGCCTTAAGAAAAAATTTACCTGGGGCAACTAGGTGGCACAGTGGATAGAGCTCTGGCCTTGGAGTCAGGAGGATCTGAGTTCAAATCTGGCCTCAGATGCATAACACTTACTAGTTGTGTGACCCTGGACAAGTCACTTTACCCCACTGCCTAACAAAAAAAGGGGAAAAAAAAAGAAAATATTTACTTAAAGAAACATCACAGGCTTCCTTTATGTAGTATACTTGGCATTCATATATATATATATATATATATATATATGAACATATGTATATTTAATAGAACAAATTCAGTTAAAACAAAAAGTGTCATTGCAAAGTTATTATATAATTATAAACAGATTTCCAATTTCTCTGATCTAGATGGATATTGATGGGAAGAAGTTTTTCTGTTATTAACTTGTTCTTAACTTGTCACTATAAGAAAAGATGGCACAAAATAATTGGGGAGATATAAGAGAGGACTGAGGGGTAGAAGAGATATAAGGAATATCTCCCCATAGTCTGTTATACCACATATCTGTGTCCCTAGTATATTAACATGTTGAAAATAACATCATACATGAAATGTTTTATCTTATTTTTTTCTTATCATCTCTTCTATCCCCAAGATACTGTCTTGTATCTCTACTCTCTCTTCTCTTATCTTTAGTGCTAACTTTTTATGAAGAACAGAATTGCTTTTCTTTACCACCATGATCAAACCTATACTGAATACCTACTGTATGTATAGAGCACTGTGCCATATACTGGAAAATATAGAAGACTCAAATAAACACACACATACACACACACACACACACACACACACAAACAAACTACCCCCACCCTCAAAGAGCTTACAATTTAGAAGGGAGATAAGGTACCAACACAGACAGCTATAATGTGTATTTTTACACGATAAAGAGCAACAAGGCATAGTAGTTTAGAGCTCCTCTGAAACAGGACTATTTGGACTGAAGACCTTTTTTGACACATACTTTTTTTTTTTAGGCAGCTGTGGTTAAGTGACTTGTCCAGAGTCACACAGCTAGTAAGTGTCAAGTGTTTGGTCTGAGGCCATATTTGAACTCAGATACTCTTGACTTCAGGGAGTGCTCTATCCACTGCTGCCACCTAGCTGCCCCATTGACACATACTTATTATGCGACTCTGGGCATTTTACTTAATCTCATAGATCTCAAGGGCTTAGACACTGCTCTAACAAAAAAAACTGCAAAGAATGTAACACCTACATTGACACTGATGGAAGGTAGGAATTCCCTATCCAAGAGTAGTGTGCTAGTAAACATTTAACAACTGGGTCTCCATGGGGGTGGCGGGTGGGGAGGGAATGTACACATGGCATTCTCTAAAACTTAATCTGCATGAAGAATATTTTCTCTGTCATATTCTTAAGTTTAGGCAATCAATAAAATAATAAATTAGGCTCTGATTCGCAGAATTTGCTGAGTTCTGAGACGTAAATGTTCACACTGAATATTTAAAAATCAGTTCTCTTGAACAAGTTCAAGTTGGCTCCAGTACACACCTGTTGCTATATTAATGAATACAGATCCAGTCCCTGTGCCCTATTCCACATGATAACAGCACTGTACATTTGAAAAAATATATTACATAAAGTATGCTGGAGGCCATTACTGACAAAGGAGGCTTCCAGGATGGAGTGGTATTTGAATTAGGATTTAAAAGAATTGAACAGGCCATTCTTTTCTCAACCCCTAGCAATCTAGCTTCCCACCCAACTACCCTATTGAAACTATTTAAATATTTGCTAATCAACTCTACGAAGCTACAAATTTTTAAACAGGCATTTAAGGCCTTCTACAATCTGGCCCCCATGTATCTTTTTAGCTTTGTTTCTCACTACTATTGATAACTCCATTCAAACTAGATCAATGGTTATTCCCTGATATTGTTTTGCCAACTCCATACCTCCATATATCCATGTGGGCCATCTGTTATAACTGGTATGCATCTTTCCCCCCCCCCAACTTTGCCTATTGAAATTCACTTACCTCAGAATCAGCTTGAATGACATTTCTTTAACAAAACTGTCATCCCCCAGATAATAGTAATTTCTCTATTTTCAAATTTTCTAAGGTTCTTTATCTGTATCTAGTTCCATTCCCCGTATCCCATTCTAACTTGTATCATTATCATTTGGATACATGTCACTTCTAACCTTCCATTAGATTATGAACCCCTTGAACACAGCAAATGTGTCATTTTTTATCTTAAAAAAAAATCTCGAAGCACTTAATACAATGCTTTGCATGTGATTTGGTATTGTTTTATTTCTCTGACCTGTGATTTCACTGGATTGTGAAACTTCAGGTCTTAAAACACCTTCTCTCAATGCAAGTGAGCATTTATTTTTCAGGTTAAGTTTTTAGATAGTTTTAGATTTAATTTTAAGATGGTTTTTATCCAATAGTTTTAGGTAAGTATCTGAAAAACTAGCAGCCTAAGTATCTTGCCCAGAGATATTCAGCCACCAAGCCAGTATGGGGCAGAGGAGGGATTTGAGGTCATTTTGTTTTCATACAAGACCTGCTCTATTCATTGTGCTTCAAACTTTACCCTGAACATGGGAGTATTGCTTTGTACATAGAAACCATTTAATTGACAATACCCGAATCCTTAAAATCAATCTGGGGACACCAAAGAGAAATATTGCCTATTTCCCTTTTTTCCCTGGGTTTGTTATTGATGATTAAGTCACCTGAAGTGGATTCTTGACAGCCTCAATGACATAAATGCACAAAAAAGAGGTGGAAAACAGAAATCCATATACTTCAGGGTAAGCATCCATTTATACCACAAGTTTCTGGTTATTTTGGGCAAAAGCAGTTTTTGTTGTTGTTATTTTTAAGGCTATTATTTTCTCATTACTTGGCATCTAAACACTTTTACAAATTTATAAAAACATAATGAAAAGATATATTGTGCGTATGTGTTATGAAAAGCGAGGGTGTATATATAAGAAAGAAAAGGAAAAATTAAAAACTATTTAAATAGATTTAAAGAAAAGGGAATCTTAAACACAGCAGCAATATTCAGAAGAAATTATAATCATTCTTACAGGGCCCCAATTTGTGTAAAATTTTGAAATAGACATGATATGTGATTACCTGTTTATATTTGTTTTTAGTTTACTATGATCAAAGGATAGAATATGTTTTCAATAAGAATGAAAACCGTTGATTTAAAATGATCAGTGGGCATTAAGAAAATGGAAGTAACAATATATTACATTGACTGTAAACAGTGAATGTTGAAAGTATAATTACATTTCAACTTAAATTCATGATAAATATTTATATTTCAGGTTCCCTTTCTGTGTAAAAGGCTAATTAAAGGAAGTATGTTATTTCATGTTCCACATCCAATCCATTATATCTCTTTCCCTTGGGGCTTCTAATTTCCTGAGTTGGAATTTTCATTCATCATGTATGATCATTTTATGTGATGCTGCAAAGTGCCACAGCACTCTATTGTTGAGGTCTGGTGTCTTGAAACATTTGATTGGTTCTGTGCCTCTAAATAAATAAAGGAAGCCCTCTGTCTTTCAAGAAAACTCATAAACTTGGATTCTTTTAAAGGGAGTTCATCCTATAAATCTATTCCAATCCACTGCAATCACTTGCTTGTTTTCAACAAATTTATAACAGTGAACCCTTAATATTAGAGAACTACTGGAATGTGTATTTACTACCAAAGGACAGTATTTTTGAATGTTCAGGTCTAAAATTTATATTCCATTCATGCCATTCAATAAAAGAAATGCTCAAAATGTCTTTGGCATCACAGAATTACTTGGGATGTTCTTAATAAAGTCAAAATGACTGAAAAGAGTCTTTTCCTCTGAGGTTTACCCTGGGGGTTTGAGAGGGATGCTTTAATCTTATTTTCTACCACCACATTTTGGATATACACCAGGCAAATGGATTTTAAAGATTCAAACTTAGAATAATCCACATAGTACAAGTCTTCTCAGAAACTACATCTATACTTTAGGCAAGCTATAACTCACATATATTAGTAATTGGATGAAAGTACTTTAGCCAAAGTACCTCAGAAACTACCATTATTAAAGGACCAAAGAGATCATCTGTTGCCCTTGGGCCATATAAATCTGGGCTTTCAGTTATAATGACAGTATGAAAGAAATTATTAGGGGCTTGGGGAGACCCTGACATCTCTAATTATTGTCTAAGAAAAGTCCAATGTGGTTATGAGAATACATTGACAGCCACCTCAGGGGGTTCTAAGTCATTCTGGTCAAGTGGATGCTGTACAACTTCTCTCCTATTAGCGCTTTAAAAGAAGTTAACAATCTACCCAAAGGGAAGGAAAGCTTCTCAAAGATGTCTAATAGAGTTCTGTGCCAGCATCCATTGGAAAGTAGTAAAGTGAGAATTCATTGCACAAATAACTCATTGGCAGGTAGGCTACTACACCTTGGTTGCCTGATTTTCCTACTGAAATATGAATCTTACCTTAAGCTCTGATGGATTGTTCATTGTAACACAAGAGGCTAAGAATTTCAGTGCAGTTTCCAAGGTTAAACAGAGTTTAAAATGTTATTCATTGAGTTCCCATTTTTATTATTGGACAGAATAATAAAAATGAAATTTACCTGGTCCTTGGGTAATAGTGAATTAAGCCTTATTATGCTCTATTTCCTTTTGAAAATTCAGACATTAGCTATCTAGCTCCTTTCTTGAATATAGGGATCAGGGAAAGGAAAGTGCCTTTTCAGACAGTCAAACACTTGAAATCGGAACTGAAATGACTATATGAAAGCTTTCTATAATAATGCTGTCTTCTGGGAAGTTCCTCGACAGCAAAAAAGGTCTTCCAGGACTTTCAGAGATGTCAACTGTCATCCTGGAAATATAAATGAAGTGAATGATGAGCACATGTGAGGAAGCCAATTCCCATATATATTTGTTGACTTTCCGACCAAATTTGTGCCTCCTTCCATTTACTAGTCACAATACAGCTGTAATGATCATCATCTGAGTTCTTAATGTAATAAAGACAACCATCATTTATATAGCATAAACACAAAATCAAACATTTTCAGAGTGGGAAGAGAGGTCAGTAGTCTTCTAGTACAGCTGATATTTGAACAGGAATTGTTTCAACAACATACCTAATAAGTGATATTTGTTTAAAGACCTCCAGTGAAGGGAAGTCTACTATTTCCCAAGGCAGTTCATTCATCTTTTGTATGACTCTACATTTGAAATTTCTTTTCTGGACTCAGAGACTTACTAGTTGTGTGATACTGGGAAAGTCACTTAACCTCTATCTACCTCAGTTTTCTCATCTGGAAATGGATATGACAGTAGCAAGTTAATTAACCTCCATGGACTTCATGTTGCTTGCTTGAAAAGAAGGAGGTTGGATTAAATGGCATCTTTCAGCCTGAGATCTATGATTCCATGGTCCTTGCAAAGATAGTATCCCCTGGCTACTAACTGTGCTCTGGAACTGAAGAATTATCAGTTTGTCTCTAGGCTGATTCCTGGTAAAGTCTAGCCGGGAAACAGCATTGCTGCATCGTATCTATCAGCCATGGCAGCAATCTAATATGAAGATCCCTTGACAAAATGAGAAACTGAGCCTGATAAAATAGCCCTGTTATCACAAGGAAGCTGTGTGGTTTGTCCTTCATTCTTGAAAAGGATCATGACATCAGGGAGATGATGACATGACTTGCAATTGACTTTGATTTGAGGGAGGGAGGACTGTGAAAAGTCTTACCTCTCCTCACTTTCTCCTTCAGAGCCATCTGGGACCAGCGGCCAGATATCCCTCAGGATGATTGGAGATGGCCCAAGATGCAGTGGAAGTCTTTGGTCCTTTTAAGCTAAGGTCTTTTCAAATTCTCACTTTGAGTGATTAGGCCTCTTTAAGAAGTGAGTCTGGGGATGGCCCCTTTAATTAAAAAAAAAATCAAACTGGGAGGGGAAGATCCTCAGGGCTATTGTCCAAAAGAGAAACTGTTAATATTTACATTCACTCTGAGCCTGGAGGGCCCAAAAAATAACAATTAAGGGGTGCTTGGTCAGGGATCTTTTGTTATCCAAACCAGGAGATCAAGAATGAATTGAGTTTAAGGCTTGGTCTTTGAGAGAGAAATCTAGCCAGCAAACCCCAAGTTAAGTAGGTACCTTTCCAGCATCAAAATTTACCTTTCTTTGGGCAAAATACCCTCAGATAAGAAGAAAGGAAAGGAAAGTATGAGCTAGAACTGGCCAACTGGGTCCCCTTTCAGGCAGCTCTGACTACTCACCTGAGAGAACCTAATAGAATATCCCTGTTATCACTAGGAAGCAGAAGTCATTAAACCTACTTAAAATCAGGTTACTACTATATGTTTCATAGTACTTTCTACTTTAGAATTTTCCTTTTTTAGAAATAAAAAACCATTGAATAATAATATAGGTGAGTTTAGCAATTCACCTTTAAACCAATATTACATTAGTATAAGGGAAATGTCCTTTGACCCCGCAATTGCACTTCTAGGGCTGTATTCCAAAGAGATCATAAAAATGGGAAAAGGACCCACATGTACAAAAATATTTATAGTAGCTCTTCTTGTGGTGGCAAAGAATTGGAAATTAAGGAAATGCCCATCAATTGGTGAATGGTTGAGCAAATTGTGGTATATGAATGTAATGGAATACTATTGTGCTATAAGAAATGATGAGCAGGTGGACTTCAGAAAAATCTGGAAAGACTTGTATGGTCTGATGCTGAGAGAAGTGAGCAGAACCAAGAGAACATTGTACACAGTAACAGCCACGTTGTGTGATGACTAACTAGCCCTTCTCAGCAATGCAAGGATCTAAGACATCTCCAAAAGTCTCATGGTGGAAAAGACTATCCACATCCAGAGAAAGAACCATGGAGTTTGAATGCAAATCAAAACATAATATTTGCTCCTTTTTTCTTCTGTTTTGTTTTGTTTCCTCTTTCTTGTGGTTCCTTCTATTGGTTCTAATTCTCCCTTACAACATGACTAATGTGAAAATATCTTTAATAGGAATGTATATGTATAGCCTATATCAGATTGCATGCTGTCTTGGGGAGGGAGGCTGGAAGGAAGGGGGAGAAAATTTTAAAACTCAAAAGCTTATGGAAACAATTGTTGATAAATCAAAATAAATTAATTTTAAAAATAAGAGAAATGCAATATCTGAAGCAAAAAAAATCTGCCTTTACTACTCTAATCAGCATTTTACATAAAAGCATTACACATAATCCAGTAATACCCTAATATTTCATTGAATCTGTGATATTCCTCATTATGAGAGAGTTAGACTACATTAATAAATGAATTAAAAGGTTTATAGTTTACCATGGGTCAGACACTGGGCTAAGACCTGTGGGGTACAAATGCAAATATTTAAATAAAATCTAAAGTCTCTTCCATGCTCTTGTGTTATGATCTTAGGATCTCCTGGATGTGGGTCTCCAATAATTCTACTCATTGCATTGTAATCCATTTATGTGTATCTTTATCCAGCACGTTTATAGTGCCCAATACATAATAAGTTCCAGATAAATGTTTATTGATTGGTGGATTTGCCACCATTGTTTCTGTACTCCTAAAAATCTTTTACAAAAGGGTTCTACCCAGTGTTTGGATGGAAATTTCTTCTCATTTTCTTGACATTGCATGGATTCCATTTGACCATGTGTGCTGCCCATAAATTATCCCTATCACTCAAGATAAATGTAAACAAAAGTTCTACTGGGCATACTTACTTAAGGAACATTCACAAAGTATAAATAAGTAGAATTGAGCATCTGGGATTATGGTGCCAAATATCTAGATAGAAGCTAAAAATTTCAGTCAAAAATCTGGTTGTTTGGTACTTCAAATGTGCTTGGGAAACAGTCAAGAAGTAATAAAAAGCTAATTGGAGAACATATGATTTAAATATATTACCTGAGAATTCTCCCTGCATTGAAAATTATTGCTATTTCAGAGGTATTTCAGAGCTATGAATCTCAACTATGGTCTTTGAAATCAGTGGATGTTGCATTAGTTTTAATAATAATGGCATAAATACAGCTTCTCTTTAACTCATTAGAAAGAATGAAAAAATCAATTGTAAAATAAATTGTACTTTACAATGCCACTCACTGTGGTAGTTACAGTATTGCTTTTTGTGAACAGAAACACTTATTGATGATTCATCATCTCTTTCTAGATTATGAACATCTTTTTCCCTGTTTCTCATTCCCTATGGTTCTATTGAATTTTACCAGGTTCAAGGGGTTTTAGAATTATATTTCTTCATTTAATGTACAGGGGAAAGAGAACTTTCTTTACTCTCAGTCTAGTCCAATGAGTTGGTCATTCCTAGAGACCCTAGAAAATGGACAAACCACAATATTCCGAACTAAAGTTATTTCTACTTCTATCCAAGGATTTTAGATAACCTTTTTTGAAGTAACTGAGAAAATTTCAGAAAGGAAATAGATCCTTGCTCACTTTATATATGGCCTACTTTATGTACAATGTACAATCAAGGTTGCCTTAGAACTGATGGATATCTATACTCCAGAATTAGACATCACTGTATTTTCTTTTGTAACATGGCTAATATGAAAATGTTTTGCATGTCTAAACATGTATAATATATATCAAATTACTTGCCTTCTTAAGGAGGAAGGAGGAGAGATATGGAGAGAGAGAATTTAGAATTCAAAATTTTAATAAACATGTTAAAAATTTTGTTTACATGTAGTTGAAAAAAATAAATGAATAAAAAAATAATAAAAATAGACATCTTTGGTATAGTCAACTTGGAATGAAATCTCCCAGGCAGTAACCCCAAGATCTCTGCTACTTAACATTTTATCAATAATTTAGATAAAGACATAGTTGATATTCTTATCAAATTTTCATATGACACAAAGCAGGAAATCATAGCTAATCAAAATTCCCAAATACCTCAGCACTCTAGAATGTCAGGCAAATATAATCAGAGGGCATTTCATAGGGATCAACACAGTCTTTTCCTCAAATTGAAAAAAAAAACCTCAACTTCACAAGCATGGTACAGGGAAGGCATGGTTAGACAGAAATTCTGAAAAAAGATCTGGGATTTTTAATAGAGTGTAAACTTAATATTAATCAATAAAATGATAAGACAGCTAAAAGAATCATTAATATCTTTGTAGGCTGCATCAAAAGAGACATAGTATTGAGGAGTATTGAGAAGAAGGTATTGCCATGCTCAGACTGTATTTAAAACATTGTGTTCAATTATGGGTACCATATTAAAGAATGACATTGGAATCACAGGCTGCTGTGGCAGTTTCCAGACTTCTCAACCCACAAAAGCCAAAGACAAGTTAGAATGTCAGTAGGAAAGGTCTGTTGGACCTGGGTGAGAGAAGAGTGCACCCGGGTGGTGACAGCAGAGGCTGCGGTAACAGCTGCTTCCAGAGCTTTCAGCCCACAGGCAGTAAAGGGATCAAACAATTGATCAGAAGGAGATTACAGGGGTCTCTTTGTTGGCACTAAGGCATGATTCTGTTGCTTTGCCCATACATAGATCTGGGTTGCAGTCCTAGGTGGCTGTCCTGGGGTGAAAAGGAGCACTGGCATAGCAGAGCTTGTTGCAGCACTGAAGAGAGAATCCTCCTCATAGTTCCAGGGCAGAAAAGAGTGCTTGTGGTCACTCACAGACCAGAGCATAGGCCAGGAAAGGAGCAAACACTTCTCTTTAGATCATACTACCTTGGAAGAACCGAAAACTCAGAGGTCCCTATCCCTATTAGCTACACAAAACCCTGAAACTTGGAACAATATACCCTCCACCCTGGAAGCAGAGCCCCACCTTAACAAAGAGTTAAAAGTCAAATAATTGTCTGGGGAAAAATGAACAAACAGCAGAAAAAAACTCAGACTATAGAAACTTACTTTGGTAAAAAGGTATATCAAAACATACAATCAGAACAAGACAATGAAGTCAAAGCTCCTGCATCCAAAGCCTCCAAGAAAAGTATGGATTAGTCTCAGGCCATGGAAGAGCTCAAAAAGGATTTTGAAAAGCAAGTAAGAAAAGTAGAGGAAAAATCGGGAAGAGAAATGAGAGTGATGTAAGAAAATCATTAAAAATGAGTCAACAGCTTGCTAAAGGAAACTCAAAAATATACTGAAGAAAATGACACCTTAAAAAATAGATTAGACCAAATGGTAAAAAAGGTCCAAAAAGCCAATGAGGAGAAGAATGCCTTAAAAAGCAGAATTGGCCAAATGGAAAAGGTGGCCCAAAAGCTTACTGAAGAAAATAATTCCTTAAAAATTAGAATGGAAGCTAATGACTATGAGAAATCAAGAAATTATAAAACAAAACCAAAACAATGAAAAAATAGAAGACAATGTGAAATATCTCACTGGAAAAACAACTGACCTGGAAAATAGATCCAGGAGAGATAACTTAAAAATTATTGGACTACCTGAACACCATGATAAAAAAAAAAAAGATCCTAGACATCATCTTTCAAGAAATTATCAAGGAAAATTGCCCTCATATTCTAGAAAGGCTTCTTGCAGAAAGTGGTATTTTACCTGGATGTGAAGCAAACCAGGAAGGTGAGGAGACTGAGTTGAGGTGGGAGAGAATTCCAGACCTGGGAGACAATCAGTGAAATGCCAAGATTCAGGAGATGGAATGTCTTGTTTGAGGAACAGCAAGGAGGCCAGTGTCACTGAATCAAGCAGTAAGGTATGAGGAGACTAGAAAGGTGAGGAAAGGAAGGGGCAGCTTACAAAAGGTTATGAATGCAAGAGGATTTCATATTTGACCTTGGAGGCAATAAGGAGCCATTGGAGTTTTACCAAGAATGGAATGGAGGGTCACCTGGTCATTACCTGAACTTTAGGAAAATCACTTGTTTGCATGTTTTGTTCCCCCTTGTAATGTGCCCTAGAGTTCAGGAACTGTGTTTTTGCTTTCTTTGAATCTCAGCACTTAATATAGTGTCTGGCACCTAATACATGCTTGATGACTTGCTGAAAGATATATTTGAGTGGGGAGAGACTTTAAGGCAGGGAGTCCAACCAGAAGGCAATTCAGATAGTTCAGGCATGAAGTGATGAGAGTCTGATGTACTAGGGTGGTGACGGTGTCAAAGGAGAGAAGGCATATAGGAGAGATGTTATGAATATAAAAATGAATGGGATTTGGCAACAAATGAGTTGTCAACAAGTGTCCATAAAAAGAGTAAGAGGACATAGAGAATTGAGGATAACACTTATGTGATGAGCATGGGTGACTGGGAAGATTGTGGTGTCATTGATAATAATAGGAAAGGGAGGATTTGGGGAAAGATAATAAGTTTTGTTTTGGACATGTTGAATTGATGATGTCTACAGGATATCAATTTCAAGATGTCAGTCAGTAATTGGAGATAAGAAGGGGTTAGGAGAGAGGTTAGAACTGAATAAGCAAATCTGGAAATCATCAGTATAGAGATGACAACTTAATACACTGGAGTTGATGAGATTGCCAAATGAAATATTACAGAGGGAGAAGAGAATATTGGACAGAATATAGACAGTGGAATGACCTGGATGAAGATCCAGTAGAAGGTGGGTCATTAAGACAGAGAAGGATGAGTCAGACTGCTGGGTTGAGAACTAAGAAATAGAACAAATATTTGAACCACTCCATTAGACACTTCCTATCAAGTTAACATTGACCCCTCCCCTCCCCACAATGTCTATACTTCAGTTCAGATCTGGTAATCCATCTACTTTTGAATTCACCTGAGTGAGCTATATCTAGGTTACATATCCTTTTTTGCTCACAAACACAACCACAAGATACTATCAAAAAGGTCTGTTGAATCTAGGTGAACTAAATCTACAACATTCCACTGACATATGGTGTTATGCTATTAGGAAAACTAAACTAGATTAGCCTGGAACGACCAACCTGTTCTTGATGAAACCATGTGTTTTCACTGGCTACTTTTATGCCTGGAATCCTCTTCTTCATGTACATTCTGGCTGCCTTGGCTTTTTTCAAGTCCATCTCACTTTCTGCAAGAAGGCAATTGTGTTCCCCCTGAGTTCTAGTGCCTTTCCTCTAAGATTATTTCCAGTTTATCATATTATACACATACATATATACATATATGCACACATACACATATGTGTGCATATATATTATACATACATCATATGTATATATATGTGTGTATACGCACATATTTTAACTCTATTAACTCTTTGCTTGTCCTTCTTAATCTATCTTTACAAAAAAATATGCATCCAGATAAATTTTATATCATGTTTGTACATAGTTTTTGCATGTTGTCTGTCCTATTAGATTGTGAGCTGTTTGAGGACAGGAAATGGTTTGGCTCTGTTTTCTACTCCCAATGCTTACGGACAAACAAGATATATAGATATATACCAACACAAAATGTCTGGTATATAGAAGGTATTTGCTGAATGCTTATTAGCTTAACTAAACTTATCTAAAAATTCAAAAATCTTCCCTCTTCTAGAATTTTGTGTGGAATAGAATTTAAATTTATTGGCTCTTAGTTTGCAGTCTCCATCTAATTCTCTCTCTCTCTCTCACTTCCCAATTAATTTATGGAATCATTATGTGATGTATTGCAACTCCGGAAAAAAGGGGAAATCTCCTGAAAAGGGACATGAGATTCAACCTCACACTCACTGCCCCTCCACACCTTGTTTTCTACCCATTAATTCATTGTGCCTTGCTTGTACAAGGGTAGAGCCATCTATAAATAGTGTATAATCTCAGTCCTTTTGCTCCCAGTTTATGACTAAGGGAACGCGACTGAGTTGAGAGGGAACAGACACAAAGTTTTGTGGATACTTTCCAGGAAAGATCATAATGGCATCAAATAGGGAGTGATGCTTTAATCACACTTTAATAAGATATAGAAAGCACAGGGGCAAACGGCACAGCAAGCGCAGAGGAAGAGGACAAGAGTTTGGAGGACATGGTAATGGAGAGAGGTGGAAGAGAATGGGGGGAGGGGGGCCGGAAGGCACAGAAAGTCACAAAAAACCATGCCTCTAGGGTTGGAGCATTGAGGCACCGTGGACCCACAACAGGAGGAATGCTGGGGTGGGAGAGGAGTTTGGGGTCTCATTTTCTTCCGGATTTTGATGGTGGGGGACAGACTAACACTTATCCAGACCTAGTAGTAGACTTAATTGTTCATTAATATATCCACATCATCTCAAAGTAATCAGCAATATCTTAGGGTTAGTTCATTAGCATGATGTTTTTCTGGTGTTTTGCTTGACTTACTATACGTATTAGGAGCTTATCTGACCCTTACAAACGACAGGCAATGAGCAGTACCGAGGGGACCTTAGAGTAAAGGTCTAGCTGGCTTCCACTAATTTAGTACATAGTCTCAGGATGTGTGTATGCATGTCTGTATATGTATATGTGTGTGTGTGTGTGTGTGTGTGTGTGTGTGTGTATACACACATATTCACATATCACTCATTGCCTTCTCCATTAAAATGTAAGCTCTTGTAAGTAAGGATTATTTCCTTCTTCGTATTTGCCTCACACAGTGCCTGGCACATAGTAGTGCTCATATTAGCTCATTGGCCAAGCAATTAATCCAAAGGTAAGACACTGAGTATTTTATTTCAATATGCAAATGTCCAGTAAAATAAAATGTTACAGACTGGTCCAGGAGGATAAGAACCTCACATAAAGGCCTTTGGATTTAACAATTTTTTTTAAATGGTAGTCATTAAGAATGCAGTAGGCAGACAATAGGCAGAAAATATTCAGGGAAAGTGAAATTGTAAAGGATGAAGAAGATAGTGACTGGTGCCAGGATAGAGGCAATGAATTTGGGCCACTCATTCATGAAGTTTCCAAGCAAAAGGTCATTAGCTTGAAAGGAAAATATCCAAATTAATTTTCAGAATAGGGGAGAGCCAGGCCCTACTAGAGGGTCTAGAGTTAGCAGCAAGGCAGCTAATGCTTCCTTTTCCTTCTTCCCCCTGAAAATATTTGTATATAAGTGAAATCAAATTAGATAAAGGTCAAGGAAAAAGCTCAAAAGGGAAAGTTATAGAACATCTTTTAATATGTGTGTGAAAGGGGTAAAAAATGTTCGTCCTTTTATCTTGATGATAGTAGAAGTCCTAATAGGGTGGCTCTATGCATATGAAACTCAGGTCTGTTTTTAGCACCAACTGAGAGCCACTTCTTTCTTGCCTTGTTGCTGTCTCTCTCAATCATGGTGCAGACCGTAGCTACATGGTAGCCAAAATTCAAGACCAAGGGCCATCAATCCCAATTCATCCTATCTCATGGATGGCTTTAAGGAAAACATCTGCATCTTCGAAAGGAGAAAGGAAAGAGTCAGTGAAGAGGGACCCATGGAAGATATTCAAGAGGGAAATAGAATGGGATTTATCTATTGCACACTTTATCAAACATCAAGGGGAAAAAGTCTCCAGCAGAGTCTGGAATAAGTTTGCAACAAGCATGGCCATGCAGGCAGGCCTTGCTGATTGCAGCTGACCTGAGTGGTGCGGGCTGGATAACAATAATAGATGGTAGCAGAGTCTCAAAGCATGAAGGGTAGCCATATGTGAAGCACACAGAAGAAGATCTATAGGGTTCCACTGAAGCAAAACTTGAGGAAAACAAACAAGCACACAAACAAAACTATCATTGACTTTGCTGTCATTGGGGAATACTGCTGGACAGAATGAGCTCTTGTGGAGCAGCCTGAAATGAAACAGCTCTTTTAAATAAAAATCGGGTCTCCTTCCTAAACATAGGAGCAGAAACAAATTGCAACAATGCTACAATCATTCAGCAAAAGCCATAATCAGTGTGCAAAGAATTTAGGTCTCCATGTCATTGTGCTTTTGACATGACGAGTACCAAGCCTCTGCTTTTGTCCTCTCCTCCCTCCCTCCATTCTTTCTAAATTATTGTTTTTAATTTGACTTCAACAATCACCAACAAACACAAATAATTCCTTATCTAAAAAAGAACAAAAGAGCCATAAGAGAAACTAAATTATTGTTATACATACTGACAAGTACATATATAAAATCTGTTGAGTATATATGAAGTATTAGAAATATATATATACATGGGTACATATGTGTGTATCTGTGTATATACATGCAAATACATGTATGTGTGTATTATAAACATATATCTATATCTATGTTTGTCTATCTATCTATCTGAAATAGAGGTAGCTAGGTGACTCAGTAGATACAGCACTGATCCTAGAATCAGGAAGACTTGAGTTCAAATCTAACCTCACACATTCACTAGCTGGGTGACCCCAGGCAAATTACTTAACCTTATTTGCCTCAGTTTCCTCATCTATCAAATGAGTTGAAGAAGGGAATGTCAACACTTCATTGCCTTTGCCAAGAAAACCTCAAATAGGGTCATGAAGAGTCAGACATGACTGAAATAACTGAACAACTAAAATAACAACAATAATAAGGGAAATAGCATCAACAGACATCAGAATTCATATTAATTCAATGTCCAGTACTGATCCTGGAAGACTAATGAGGAACTTCCCTACTTCAATCTATTTCATAGAGATTGTATGGACTTTATATGTGGAGTGGGGCATTCACTTTCAGACAGTTACTGCATCTGTTTTGCTTAGCTTTTTTTGTTGTTGTTGTTTTTGTTTTTTACAAGGGGGTTACTTATTTGGGGCTAGGGGAGTATTTGTGAAGTAACAACAACTTTTAAAAAGATGAACATGAATAAAATAGGAAAACATAAAAACAAAGATAGTCATCATTTGTTTTTTATTTATTTATTTTTAGTTTTCAACATTCACTTTTGTAAGATTTTGAATTCTAAATTTTCTCCTCCTGCCTTCTCTCCTCCCTTCCCAAAACGGCATGCAATCTGATATAGATTATACACGTACAATCATATTAAAGATATTTCCATGTTAGTCATGTTGTAAAGAAGAATGAGAACCAAAAGGAAAACCACAAGAAAGGGAAAAAAAAGAGAGAGCAAGAGAGAAAATAGTATGCTTCAATCTGCATTCAGACTCCACAGATCTTTCTCTGGATGTGAACAGCATTTTCCATCATGGGTCTTTTGGAATTGTCTTAGATGGTAGGATTATGGTTTTTAATACACTCTGCTGTCCACTTCCATTTTATGGGAGAGTTCACATTCACAGTTATGATTTCTGTCTTTCTTTCCATCCTCTTTTCCCTCCTGTTTATGCTTTTCTCTCTCCTTCCTCCTTTTCTCTTCTCACTAGTGTTTTGCTTCTGACCACCGCCTCCCTCAATCTGCCCTCCTTTCTGTCAGCCCCCTCCCTTTTCTTTATCCTTTCCCCTACTACTTCTTCCTTCCCTTTTTTCCCCTCCCTCTTCCCTCCCTTCTGCCTTCCCTGATAGTCATCATTTGTATCACCCTCCTTGTACACTCCAACTTGTCACCTGAATTTGAAGTGTATGGAGATTATACCACCTCGCCACTGAGCAGGATTCCCTGATACACTCTTGCATGCATTTGGATAAA
This sequence comes from Phascolarctos cinereus, assembly GCF_003287225.1. Taxonomy (NCBI): domain Eukaryota; kingdom Metazoa; phylum Chordata; class Mammalia; order Diprotodontia; family Phascolarctidae; genus Phascolarctos; species Phascolarctos cinereus. The sequence continues at coordinate 114,532,184 of NW_027556180.1, forward strand.
CATACATGAAAACTTGGCTCAGAAACCTAGAAAACCCCACTCTTGGCCAACTTCTGCCAATGCATGATTTAATATTTGTTCCTAGAGCTCTTCAGTGTTGGCTCCTAAAGCAAAGTAAACTTAGAAAGACTGTGCTTCGACTCCATTTTAATACTCATGTTACCCTATCCCTGCATCATCTCATTTTCATCACTGACAAAGGTATATCAAATATGGCTGATATGAAATTGTGAATTTACACACATTTGTTCATAATCACAATCATAAAATGAATGAATGCAAACAAAAATAGCATTTATTTATGTCTTACTATGTAATAGGCACAAGATCACAGATTTGGGCTGGAAGGAACCTCTGAGACTGTCTAGTCCAAACACATCATTTTATAGATGAAGATCTGAGAACGAAATATGTTAAGCTACTTGCCCAAAGCTTTATAGTCAGTAAATTGCAGAAGCAGAATTTAAACCTTGATCCTCTGACTTGAGAGTCAGTAGATTTTTACAATGTGCCAGGGAAAAAGTTCATATCAACTAACTATAAAGCAAAATGACATTTTCGTTTTTGTACTAAGCTTGTAACAAAATAATTACTACAATGGTAACAGACATCTTATTAGTCAATCAGTAAGCACTTTCTGTAAGTCCCTAATAGATACTGGGCACTGTTTATTTGTTATTGTTGTTTGTTTGGTCGTTTCAGTTGTGTCTGACTCTTGGTGACTCCATTTGGAGTTGTTTTTGATAAAAATACAAGAGTGGTTTACCATTTCCTTCTCCAGTGAACTTTTCAGATGAGTAAACTGAGGCAAACAAGGCTAAGTGACTTATCCAGGGTCATACAGCTAGTAAATGACTAAGGTCACATTTGAACTCAGTTCTTCCTGACTCTAGTCCAGTACTCTATCCACTGCACCACCTAGCTGCCCTGTCACTGTGATAAATACTGAGCATACAAAGAAAAGCAAAAGACAGTCCTTTCTCTCAAGGAACTCACAATCTAATCACATATGAACAAGACATATACATGATAAATTGGAAATAGTCAACAGAGGCAAGGCACTAGAATTAAGGTGGTTCAGGGAAGACTGAAGGTGGTATTTGAGCTGGGACTTAAAGGAAGCCAGAAGGCAGGGAAGAAGAAAGAGAGCATGCCATGCATTGGGAATAACCAGGGACACTACCTGGAGTCAGGAAAAATGATGTCTTGTTCAAGTAAAAGCAAGGAGGACAGTGTCTCTGAATCACAGAGTATGTGGAGGTGGTTAGGTGCAAGGAGACTAGAAAGGAAGGAGGAGAAGATGATGACAGTCTTTGAATGACAGACACAGGATTTTATATTTGATTCTGGAGATGATAAGGAGCCACTAGGGTGTCCTGAGTTTGTTGTTCACTGCTTTTCAATCATGTCTTAACTCTTTGCAACCTTTTTTTGGGGAGGGGGCTTGCTTGGCAAACATACTGAAGTGGTTTGCCATTTTCTTCTCCAGCTCATTTTACATACGAGAAACTGAGGCATATAGGGTTAAGTGACTTGCCCAGGATCACCCAGCTAGTTTAGTGTCTGAGGCTAGATTTGCATTCATGAAGATGTGTCTTTCTGACTCCAAGCCCAGTACTCTATCTATTGTTCCACCTCACCTAGCTGACTTAGTTTATTGAGTAGGGGAGGGAAGATGATATGGCCAAGCCAGAACTTTGGGAAGATCACTTCAATAGGTAAGTGAAGGATGGACTGGAACAGGGAAAGACTTGTAGAAGTGAAAACAGCCAGCAGGCTACTGAAATAATTTAAGTGTGAGGGCCTGTAACAAGGTGATGGCAGAATCAGAGGGCAGAAGAGGATGCATATGAAAAGTGTTGCTAAGATTAAATTGACAAGCATTGGAACAGATTAGATATTGTAGGTTAGAGAGAGAGTAAGGAATTGAAGATGACACCTAAGTTGAAAGTTTGGGTGACCAGGAGGATAATTGTACCCTCAATAGTAATAGAGAAATAAGGAAGAGAAGGGGCAACTAGGTCATGCAGGGGATGGAGAACCGTGTTTGGAATCAGAAAAATCTGAGTTCAAATCTAGCCTCAGACACTTACTAGCTGTGTGACTCTCAACAAATTACTTACTCCCTATTCTCTTCAGTTTTTCATCTATAAAATGGGGACATACTGGAGAAGGAAATGGCAAACCACTCCAGTATCTTTGCCAAAACAAACCCTATGGACAAAAATCCAAAGGGTTACATATAGTCAAACATGACTGAACAACAGCAACAAGGAATAAGAAAGGGTTGGGGAAGAAAGATAATCAACTCAGTTTTTGGTATGTTGTTTAAATTGTCTATTGGACATCCAGTTCAAGATGTCCAATACAGATGGATATGTGAGACTGGAAATCAGCAGAGAGGTTAAGACTGGATAAGTAGATTTGAGAATCATCAGCATTGAGATGATAATTCCATGGAAGCTAATTAAATCTCCAGTTGCAGAGGGAGAAGAAAAGAGGCCCCTGGACAGACTTCTGTGGGACATCCACTATTAGTGGGTGTGACTTGGATAAAGATCCAGCAAAGGAGAATAAGAAGGAGCAGTCAGAAAGATAGAATGAGAACTGGGAGAGAGTAGTATTATAAAACTCTAAAGAGAAAAGAGTATAAAGGAAAGGAGAGTGATCAACAATGTCAAAGATTACAGACAGGCCAAGAAGGATGAAAATTGAGAAAAGTCCATTAGATTTGACAGTTATGGGATTATGAATAATTTTGTAGAGAGCAGTTTCATTTGAATGATGATGTCAGAAGGTCGGAATGCTATGAAGAGAGACAGGAAAGGAAGTGGAGGCGCTATGGTGTCTACATCTATGGATGGCTTTCTCCAGGAGATTGGATACAAAAAGCAGAGATGCCAGCAACAGGTAGTAGGGATGGATGAATCAAGAGAGGTTTTTTTTTTTGAAAATAGGAAAAACATGGGAATGATTGTTGGTGGTAGGTAAGCAGCCAGTGGATGGAAAGAAATAAAAGTAAGTGAAAATCTGGGGAAGATAGAAAAGGCAATCTTCTGGAGAAGATAAGATGGAATGGGATTACATATGCATATAGAGGGCTTTGCCTTGGCAAGGAAAAGGACCATCTCTTATGTGAGACAGAGGTGAGGGAGAAGAGAGGGACAGAAGGCATTTAGGTTATTGATGTGAAATGGGGAAGAGGGAAAAATAGGGACCTTTCAGTGAATAGCTTCAATTTTTTCACTAAAATATGAGGCAAGCTTCTGTTCTGAGAAGATGGGAGGTTCAGGAGCCATAAGAAGTTTGAAGAATGATGAAAAACTTTAGAAAAGCCTCTGTGGTGAGTGGGATAATGAGTTAATTAGGGAGTTATAAAAAGATTGCCTTGAGGCAGTGAGGGTTCAGTTGAGATTATGTAATACATATTTGTAGCAGACTCAATCATCAAAGTTTCATGATTTTTCCAGCTTAGTTCAACAGCACACCTATAGACATGAAGCCATCAGAGATGGGAGTAATCCAAAGCTGAGGTTTGGCAGGGCAAGAGGGCAATATAATAAAGGGATCATGGGACTCAAAAGAAGACTGTGTATAGCTGAACTGGTTTACCAAATGGTCAAGTTAGAGAAGGATGGAGAGTGTAACTAGGGCACGGGTAATAGCCTGCTAAATAACTGGGGAGGTCAGGAACTGAAGATCAAGGCATGAATAAAGAAACAGGATTTTGAGTTGAAAGGCAGAGACAGAGGTGGAATAATAATAGATTGTAAGGGAATTTCAGATTTCAAGAATATGGACGTGTTGCATTTGTTAGTAATGATCAAGGATAACTCCATCTTTGTGTGGCTGTGGTAAGGTGGTGTAGGTCGTGTAAATGAGTAAGTGGAGAAATGGTGAGGTTAGGTTATTTGAGGGAGTAGCAATACGTATGTTGAAGTCCCCTAGTTTCAGGGCAGGAGTTGAGAAGGAAAGACTATAAGCCAGTTGCTGAACTCATTGAGGAAGGAAAGGAGTGTTTAGGAGTTTGATAGATATTAGCTCCAGAATTTTGCTTGGCAAATACAGATTCATTGAAACTCAAGGGAGAAGAGGTTAATAAGTGATAGTAGAAGGAGAGCCAAAGCTGGCAATGGGTACCAAGGAGTATTCCAACTTTCCCACCTCAACCGGTGAGTCAAGGGAAATGAGTGAAAGTGATGGAAGGGGAGGCCAAGAGTGGCTGCGTCATCAAGAAAGAGCTATGTCTCAGTGAAATCTAGAAGTTGAAAGTGGTGGTGAAAAGGAAAAAATAAAGATAAAAGCAGAGGGTATGGTAAAAGAGGTGGGTAGCTTCTGATTGGGCCTTTGGGAGGATTGGGTTGAGGGAAATGGGAATAAGAGATTGGGTAATAGGGAATAAAGAATAGGATTTGAATGATGTTAGCAGTGTTCAAAACCACGAGGATGGATAGAGTTTGTCCAGGGCAGTTTGTTAACCATTGAGGAATGAGGCCAGGTAATTTTTTCATGTCCAAAGGTTTGGCTTAAGGAGTTCTATAGGGGTCATAGGCAGTTCTGGACAGGAACAAGGTTGCTAAGGAAATGGTGTTACCCTCTGTTACAAAGGCAGGAGACCTAGCATGGGGGAGTTGCCCTTTCTTCTGTAACTTCAAAGACAGGTGATTGGTGCCCCATTGCATTTCACATCTCCACGAGGGCAGCTGGATACGATTTTGCTCAGTAACGATAAGAGAAGGGTGGTGGGGGGTCAGACAGAAAGACTCTGTGAGTCAGCATGAAATACATTCAAACCTCAGGAAGGAAGCCACATTTTTTCCTTCTACCAGTTCATTGGGCTTGGAAGCAAGACTGATCTTTGATTCTGCTTTATTCTTAATCCTCAAGAAGGAAATTACATGACTTATTTGCCTGAAAACTCATTGCAGGGCTATCTATGTCATAGTTACCAAAGCATATTAAAAAAAAATAAGATGCCTGCAGCTTCCAAAGCTTCCAAAGTCAACAATTAACTTCCCTTTTTAAATTTAAATTATATTACATAACCCTATCAAGAAAAAGAAGAGGGAAATTAGAACAAGAACAGCAGGTGGTCCCTTTCCTGTTAGAGCAGAGGAGTTACAATCCTAAAAGTGATGAAGAAGTCTATATTTGCTGTCCACCTAGAGCCATTTTTTTGGAGTATAAAAGCTGATGAGGAGACTTTAATACAGAACCTTGACATGGATAGCTACAGGTTTAGCCAATTAGGCTGAATCCCATCATTATAGACTCCTGCCTGTGGTCCCAGAGGTAAGGCAATAGGCAGGAGTCTAAAACTATCTTGGGGACCATTAAGGATATAAGCAATGAAGCTTCTAGGAGAATTATTTTTAAGCTGAGTTTACTCAGCTGGAAAATGGTGTTGGAGTAGATGATCTCTAATATTCTTCGCAGGTCTAAGAGGGTAAGAAGAGAGATCATCAACATTTCATTATTAAAGAGACTATGAGGGAAAATAAGAAAAGGGAAACGATTTTCTAAATGCCAAGAGCACAGCAGTTGCATTCTTTTGTAATTTTGTTTCAGAGTTAGGGTGGGAGAGTTTATTTGAAAATTTTGGGGGATGATAATAGTAACAATAGAGGCATTTTGAAAATGAAGGAGTTTGTAGGAACCCATTAAATATTAGCAGTATGAGAAATGTATGTCTTTGGATTATTGTAAAAGCATGCAAAGCCTCCAGGGCTTGGCAAGAAGATGGCTAAACTGGGTGGTGGGTCTGGAGCTGACAGCCTCTTACCAGAAAGAAAGCTAGTGCCCCTAGGTGGAAGCTGGAGTAACAAATGTGTGTGCTTGTGCGTGTGCGTGCGTGCGTGCGTGCGTGTGTGTGTGTGTGTGTGTGTGTGTGTGTGTGAATAGTTCTCAAACTTTTTGGTTTCAAGATCCCTTTAAACTTCTAAAAACTATTGAATATACCAAAAAGTTTTTATGTAGGTTATACTAATTGATAGTTAGCATATTCAAAATTAAAACTGGTAAATTGTAAAATATTTATTTAAACAATCCATTTAAAATAATATTAAACCAGTCATATTAATGTAACAAATTTTTATCGAAAATAACCACATTTTTCAAAACAAAATATTTAGTGAGAATGACATTATTTTATATTTTTTTTGCCTTTTTTTAGTGAGGCAATGGGGGTTAAGTGACTTGCCCAGGGTTACACAGTAAGTGTCAAGTGTCTGAGGCCACATTTGAACTCAGGTCCTCCTGATTCCAAGACTGGAGCTCTCTACTGTGCCACCTAGCTGCCCCATGTTTTATATATTTTTTGCAAATTTCTTCAGTATCTAGTTTAATAGAAAACAGCTAAATATTCATATGTGCTTCTATATTCGGTCTTTTGCTATGTTATTTTGGTTAAAGTATATCTGGCTTTACACAGATAAGTATTTATATCTTTCAACTCTGTATATTTTCTCTGGCTGTCCCTCAAGCCTGGAATGTTTTCCCTACTCAGCTTGACCTACTGGTTTCTCTGGCTTCCTTGAAGTCTCAACTAACATGCCACTTTCTACAGGAAGCATTTTCCAACCTCTCTTAATTCTAATGCCTTCTATCTGTAACATGTTTTAATTTAACCTATATATCACTTGTTAGTAATAGTGGTTTGCATGGTGTCTCACCCATTAGTTTGTAAGCTCCTTGAGGGTAAGGACTGGGGGGTTTTTTGGCCTCTTTTTGATACATACATATAGATAGATAGATAGATAGATAGATAGATAGATAGATAGATAGATAGATAGATAGATACAGATATAGATATATACACAGAGATACATATATACACATGTATGTATATAGGATATATTCACACATATACATATATACATACAAATATATGAGTATATATTAATATATATTCTCTCTCTCTCTTCTCTCTCTCTCTCTCCTCTCTCTCTCTCTCTCTCTCTCTCTCACACACACACACACACACACACACACATATATTCAAATCCCACCTTAGAAGGTTATTAGAGAGGTGTCTATGGGGAAGTCAGGCAACCATTCTGCTCCACAGGAAACCTCCAAAGAGCAAGCTTTAGATGGATTTGGGAATGAATGAGTCTGAGCCTTTCCACGAGCTTCAGTTACCAAAGGGAATATGTGTATGGCAGCTGGAGGGGGAGGGGTAAGGATAAACAAAGCCAGCTGCCAGGAAAAAAAAAATTCTCCTTTAATGTTCAGTCTCAGGAAAGTCATGTAAAATGTAGCAAGCAGATAAGCATTTCTTTTTTCTTTCTACATAGAAAAAGAGACAGTGGCTCATAGCACATTATTTCAACCTGTGTGGACATCCTCTGAATTCAATTACCACAATACAATGTCCCTGTGCTATCCTTGACTACCTGGGAATGTCTTCTAATGACCTTCAATTTCTTTTGCCCCAACTTTTCAAAGTTAAACAATTGTGAGGGGTGTGTGTGTGTGTTTGTGTGTGTGTGTGTGCGTGCGCGCGCGTTTTAATTTCTTTGTTTTGTTCTGTTTTAACTTTTGTTTTAAATCTAGGTGCTACCTGATACTTAGATAAATTTCCTTGAAGTTCATCAGCTTTTAACAAGATGAAAGGAGGATAATGGGTGCTTTGGCCATATATAAAACACACCCACGCACACACCCACATACACACACATACACTTAGATATATGCACCTTCATGTGGCTGGTTTGATATAAGGTAGTAATTTCTAACTCCATATCTACTATTTAAAAATTCATCCTCCAGAGCAGGGTTTATTTACACAAATAGACTGTGAGTAACTCATTCCACTTGCTGTCTTAACTTCTCATCATGCCACAGTAAATCTTAGTATTCTGCAGGGATCCATTTTTCTCTTGCGCTTCCTCATTTACATCAATATACTTTCGAATTCCTGCCGATCTGTTCATAGACTCTAGTTGCAGACAAGACATTTCTTATTTTTGCTGAGAATAGTGTAAGAAGGATTAATAGAGTCCTGAATTCATGATTAATGTAGCCTTGCACCAAAAACTGGCTAGAAGTGCAACTTGGCTTTTCAAAAACCACTTATCATTGCACTTGGACAACTCAATATTCACATAAATATTTTCAAGCAACATAATATCCATGGGTGCTCATGAATTTACAATTTTCTTGGCTATAATCATATGTATCCTTTAAGCAACTGGAGCTTTCTATTTATCTCAGAGTCTCTCAACAATCATATTTCATGGATGATAGAGTAACCACCATATTGCTAAATTGGAACTCTGATTTCTACCTTTACATAGTGCAACAAATGCAAATGTTTATGGGACTTCCAACCTGATATTAGACTATAGAGTATCCTTATCCACCTGTTTTCTATGGATACTTAGAAAAACATGTGTAAGACTGAGCTCTTCTTAGGTGACCAAGTACTTTGATGCTATAATTTTTTTCCCTTAAAATAGAAAAAAAAAGCCTTCAATTATTTTCTGGAAAATATTTCCCAAAGGGTAACAAAATTTTATTATATGTGGAAAATAATATATAACCAATAATTTGGCTACTTTGTTTTCCTTAAACTTTGGTATTGTTTCTTAACTTGGAATTATTATTATTTCCTGGCATTGGCAATGCAAGACAAGTGCATTCTAGGTCAACATAACTGCCACAATGCAAGGTAACTTGTAACTGCTTATATCTATTTTTCCCTAGCATCATTGCTATGAGAAGGCATTTAATACCCATAATTTCTTCAGATTAGCAATATCGAGGGCACATATAGGCCTTTGCCATGATGCTATTCTCCCTAGAAATATAACAAAATAAGAGACCAGGGTCTTCATTCTGTGTATATAATATCACTATGTTTTCAGTCAAATATAGCTATAAACAAATCCACTGATGGTTAAATTATTCAGGTTCACTGGATCATTATGTAATCAATTGTTTTTTTTATCAATTGAAATAATCTCTCACATGTATGCAAATTAGAACTTTGAGATAAGTTGTAAAGGAATAATGACATTTAAAAATATATACTTTCATTCATTTAATAAACATTTATTAAGTGCCTACTATGTGCTCCAGGGTATGGGGAACCTGCAGCCTCAAGGTCACATGTGGCCCTTTACGTCCTCCAGTTGGCCCTTTGACTGCATTCTTTTATTAAGGGGATTTGTTCTGTGAAGTTTGGATTCAGTCCAAGGGCCTCACTGGAGAACCTAGAGGACCACATGTGCCCTCAAGGCTGCAGGTTCTCCACCCCTGTGCAGCAGGCAATGTGCTAAGCACTGAATATACAAAGAGAGGAAAAAGAAGACCCTGCCTTGAAAGTGTTTACAATCTAATGGGGAAGGCAACTTGAAGCTATATACAGAACATATAGGAAATGATCAAAGGAGGGAAGGGAAGTAGAATTAAGAGGGGTTGGGGAAGAGTTTTTGTAGAAACTAGAATTTTACTTGGTACTTGAAGGAAGCTGGGGAGGTCAGAAGTCAGAACAGACAAGGAAGAGCATTCCGGGGATGGGGGACAGCCAGAGAAAATGCCCAGAGCCAAGAATGGAACATCTGGTTAGCGGAAGAACTGAGAGGCCAGTGTTCTTGGAATGAAGAGGACATCTTGGGGAGTAAGATGTAAGAAGACTGGAAAGGTAGTAGGGTCCTAAATTATAAAGGGCTTTGAATGCCTAAAAGAGCATTTTGCATTTGCTCCTGGAGGCAATAGGAAGTTTACTGAGTTTATTGGAGTTTATTGAGTCGATGGATGACATAATCAGACCTGCCTTTTGGGAAAGTCACTTTACTGGCTAAATGGAAAATGGATTGAAATGGGGAGAGACAAGGAAGGCCAGCTCACCAGCAGGCTACTGGCATAATCAAGGCATCAGATAATGAGGGCCTGCACTAGAGCAGTAGCAGTGTCAGAAAAGATAATTCAAATGATGTCGTAAAAATAAAATTGACAGGCCTTGACAATAGCTTAGATATAGGGAGCAAAGAATGTGGATATCTGGATAGTAAGGAATCCAAGATGACTCCTAGGTTGGGAGCTGGAGGTACTGAGAGGATAATGTTGCCCTCTACACTCATAGGAAAGGTAGAAAGAGGAGAAGGTTTTTGGAAGAAAGGTAATGATTTCTGTTTTGGACATACTGAGGTTAAGATGTCTACTGGATATCCAGTTTGAGATGTCTGAAAGACAATTAGAGATGTGAGATTGAAGGTCAGCAGAGAGACTGAGGCAGGAAAGGTGTTGAAGTGCCCAGCTCTTCATGACTCCATTTAAGGTTTTCTTGGCAAAGAGTGGTTTGCCATTTCCTTCTTCAACTCATTTTATGGATGAAGAAACTGAGGCAAAGAGGGTGAAGTGAATTGACCAGGGTCACACAGCTGGTGTCTGAGGCCATATTTGAACTCAGGTGTGCCCTGTGCTCTATCCACTGAGTCACCTAGCTGCCGCTGTAGGAAAGGTAGATTTGAGAATTATCAGCATTGATGGGGCAATTAAATCCATAAGAGCTGATAAGATGATCATGTGAAGGAATATGGAGGGAGAAGAGAAGAGGACCCAGGACACTACCTGAGGGACACCTATGGTTAGACAGCATGGTCTGGAAGAAGATCCAGCAAAGGATCTAAATGGGTCTTTAAAGATGAAGCAAGAATGAACCCTAGATAGTATAGGCAGTACTCTTTGGCCTTACTCTCCCTGAGGGAGGCCAGCTACAGCTTTTTCAGAGGGTTTCATGCATATCATGGGGGTTGAGATACCCTTCCCTAATTGCATCATCTTGTACCCCCATTATAGTGTGTTCCCCCTGGTAACCACTAGTTATTGGTTCCCTGGTTCCACTGAACAAAAAAAAATCAATTAACTTTTACAAATGGGTATTCACTTTGAAGATATAACAAGATTAAAAGTACAAACATCTCCTCCCAACACCTCAGAGGTACCCTCCTCCCTATATCACCTTAGTCTCCAGGGAAAAATGGGTTCACACTTAATGAATTTTTTACATAGCACTGGTCCCACCAAAGTTATGTGCAAATAGAGTATCACTGATGCATGGGACCTTGTCTTACAATATCTAGATTGGTTAGAAAGGTTGATCCTTGATCACCTGGGCCTCAAAGTAGGGCCAGCTTTTTGCAAAACCCAGAATGGACTTAACTTTCAGACCTCCTCAGTGGCTCACTCCCTGGCCTCTAGTAGCTGACAAATATCTGATTGCCATCTCCCTGGCCTCTAGTTGCTGACAAATATCTGATTGCCATCTCCAATCTCTGTCACCTAAAATAAAAGAACAACCACCATGGCACAGATCTAATGCCGTATTCACAGGCCTATGGATTCTTTGTAGCACTGTTTCTCTTTTCTTACTAGATCACCAAAAACAATATCACTGGGAAAGAAGGACCCTTAATCAGATAGAGACCTCTGATTATACCTGCAGTTCTGACTATGCGAGAACCATTTACAGAATATCTCGTCATGTTGTAAAGTCTTTTCAAGATGCTTCCATTACACATAATTATGATTCTCATGGAAGCAAGTTCCCAGTCTCTTACATGGAGAATTGCATCACACTCAGTATGTGATCTTAAATCCTGGGATCATTGGCCAGTCCTTCATTTCAATAGCAAGAGATAGGTTGCATATGCAAGTTGCCTATATAACATGCACTTATCACACACTTAACTTATTCACATGGCTTAGCTTCCTGCGTGGAGTATCTTGTTTAAACACAAGATGTAATTATATTAATCTTTTACCACTGGCATGATAAAGCTCACAAGTGTGACATATTTCCTAAGCATTTTCTGCTCATGTCAGGGAAAAAAAATACAACAATCTTCCTGGTAATAGAACCTAACGGAATAAAGGATAATAAGTTAGGCATCAACATTAATCTCACTAGA